>NC_067248.2:38500000-39125000 GCF_019359855.2 Lolium perenne | reverse complement strand
TTAAGGACCTCTACAAAACAACCGATTTTATTATAACACTAGCACAAGTGCCCGTGCGATGCTACGGATTTCAAAGCCAATCATCACTTCCACATGCAACGTTGACTATTTATCCTCCATCTTTCACAAGTGGATGGCTCCACCCATGTTTCTATTCACGCCTCTTTTCTTGGTCAACAACCTCCACTCCTCATCATTATGCTATATCGTGCCACCCTTCCCTCCTATTCACCTATGTGCGTCCCTGGATCGGGCATGACGTCCTTCACCCCGTGTCATCCAACTTGGGGGAACCGTGGCCTTCACCTCGTGCCACCTATCTCAGGGCCCAGTGAAATTCAACACGCATCGTCATGCTTCGATGAACCAATGGCCGTCACCCCGCGCTGCCACCCTAGGTCGGTTACTACGAGGCCTCCCTTTCGTCCCGGGCTATTCACATCCCGAGGTTGCCTCCGGCCTGACCCGTTATTTGAAAGGGACCACACACCGGCTAGCCCTTTTGCGAGTGAGGTAGTAGGCGAGACGAAGAGGAGCTGTAGTGTGTCCATGCATATTCATTTTCTTCAAGCCCTCTTCTTTGAAGGGATGCCAAATTTATAACTCAGTGAAGCACGTTTCGTATTGCATGTGGCGTTCAAAAATTCATGTGTATTGCCATGATTTCACTCGTTACCATCATAAAAAATCAATTTCCATTGAAGTAAAAAAATAATATTTGAAGAAGAATTCACGCACGTGGCGTCGCCTCGCTCACCCCAATCATATCGGCCAGTTCTGGTTACCCCAGTAGTTGCTAATTTGTTTAGCGACCCCCACCTCCGGCTTGCTTGCTTCCTCTCAATTGTTTAACGGCGCTAGGCTTCAGGGTCTTTTGCTTTCCTCTCCATCCTTCTCCTCCACACGGGACTTCGTTTAATTCTGATATGCACCATGCATGTGGCATCTAGCCCACAATCCATCGTTTTGCTGCTATATGTCGCTTTCTAAGTCACCTTGTGTCCAAGCAACTCACGGATGTATATAAACCAGTAGAACTTAGTGTAAGGGAGCAAGGTGGGACTAAAACATAAGTATATTTCGTACGAATAACAGCTCGGTTTCTCCAGTACATCAATCTCCCTAAATTGCACAGGAGGTGCAAGTTTCTGGGCCGTTCTACGTGCTGGGCTGGGCTGATGTTTTTGTACGTGAACACGACCGGGTCTGGTTTTTGTCGCGGAACCTGCTGGCACCAGCGATCGGGAACGAAACATAAGCTAAAAGTCTCCCAGTAAAAACACTATCGATCACTAAATCCAATAGGTACATGCAATTGTCAAGGTTCAACATTTTTTTGTAAAATGATCCTTTAGCCAAACCATGATTAGTGACAACACGAACTTGCATATTATTTACAGGAATGAGCTACTCCCCTAGAATAAATAATCAAGTAAAGTGTTAGTTCCAGCCTTCCAGGACGTGCTTATTGTATTCTCAGATATCAGATATGTGTAACTGAAGTTGCTCGTCACCAATCCAAAGCCTAAGCGAGATATGTGTAACATGGTTTGCATTGCTAGCACCTGTATGGTCAGAGGTGGGACTCAGACCTGAACCTTATGTGCTACTAAGGTAGAATCAGCTACTCTGCAAGTTATTTTGTATGAGAGATTCCCATGTAGAGAAGTGTTATTATTTACACACTTGGTCAGCTAAAGAAAATTATAAGAATCTGAAGCAATTGCCATAGTCTACACCGAAGCTGTTTTATAAATAAACATCGATCTCAAACCAGAGGTTAAATTCTTGATTTTTACCAGACGTTAAGTAAAGGAAAAGAGGAACGGATCACATCTCAACGAAAGGTCCCTTGCTACTCCTAATCGAAGCATGTACCTTAGGCTTGCTGGGACAACTGGTGTGCACCTTCAGTGTCACATGTATCTCAGATTCGTGAGCATCACCATGCCGTTAGGTTGTCCATTCATGTCTGACGTGAACAACGTTGCAGCAGAGAAGGACAGCGAGCATAGCATCTGCCAAGACGCGCAAGCTGAATTCACCGTGACAAGTATTCATGTGCAATGTATCGCTTAAATAGTAAGTAATAAACGGGAACATGACTTGGGTAGGCCCTGAACTGCAAAATAAAGTTGGAACTATAGCAGATGCAGCCTCATCCCAGCACTCTGTTGGCGCAGGGGAACCGTGATGGCATTGCCCCATTCACCTTCTCCAGCGAGAAGGGAAGGTCGGCGGGTAGGGGATCAGGTAGCGACAGGGGCGTCAGCGTGGTCCCAACCACTGAAGAGAGAAATAGGAGAGGGGCGGAGAATTTTGCAAACCAAAGGAACAAAGCTCACGAAAATAAGAGTATTAGGATTATCATACAAACATTTGTAGGATGAGGCTCCATGGTTAGATCCAGAGCTGGGTATCTTGGATCCAGCCCTCCACAGCCGGAATCGCAATATCGCCGGATTTGGGCGTGGGAGCCCAAACGGCTGGAGATGCTCTTACGGATTTATAGTTCCTTTCCGATGAGGATCATGTCAAACATGCAGTAGTTCAAGACCATGAATATAATAAACTCTTGTTCTTACGGAGTACTCGTACTAATTTCTGGCATAAACACTAAGTACTGCAAATCTGTGGCATCAAGATTCCACATGTTCGTGTCATAGACGAGAAGGTGTTCAAACTTTTATCTGACTTTTTTTTTTGTCTTTCTAGTTAAGGACCTCTACAAAACAACCGATTTTATTATAACAAAACAGAAGACGGATTCATGTGGAGTTTACTTATTTGGGTTATTTTAATTTTGTTATCGACTTCCATAGGAGTATTTTAAAATTTCTTTATGCTATTTTCCATTAGGAATTTCCATTTATATATTGACTCGTCTATGGAAAGATTTCTTTGTTTTCTTTTGACTCAACCAAAAAAGAGACATCGCATTGGTTGCTACACTCATTGGAAGAATTTCGTGCTTACACGATAGCTCTTCAATCATATAAGAACATACTTGTTTGACAGCCTACAAGAGAAACAAATGTAATAGCAGGACTTTCGAATGAAAAATAATGTTCCACCTATAGAGTGCGGAGGAATCACTAAGAATTATTCGATTATACTGTTATAAGTATAAAAACTAGAAATACCATTAAACAAAACAAAATTATGTTATTATGCTAATATTGGATGTGTTACAATGTATCCCTTTTTGGTGTTTGGGGTGACCTCAAGTAGGCATTTCGATTGCCGACATATATTATGCATGTGTTTTGACAACACGTAGTCACTTACTAAGATATCCTTGCATGCTACCAAATCTGTAGAGACCCACTTATGTGGTTCTCCATGAATCCGCAACCGACTAACTTATTTTATAAGTTTAAGAATATATAGTTTACTCGCAGCTAAATCTTAACTGAGATAAGTATCCGATGACAAGACATCATGGATGTTATTCTCTTTGAGCTCGTTAGCTCGAAGCTAAGCTTAGCTTGTGGTGAGTACTCTATCAACACATGCATCCAGCTAGCTAGCATGCATAGGCATCTGCACACATACACATTGATAGATCAAAGTATCTTGGCTTACGCCTGTAATTTTTGACCGGGGCCAGACATACCATGAATACTTTGCATGTGATGGAAAATACACGTTTTTTCAATAAATGATTTTTTTACCAAATTCAAGACCTCTCTACTCAAGATATATAACCATAGAGAACATATACAATCATAGGGAGCTCACACTAAATCTTGTGAAGGAAAAAATATGTGACCACAAGCCTACAACTGCTAAATTAACATTCTTTACCTTCAACATATTCATGGGTCGTCAATAATTAGCTTACCATGGCGCATGTATATATAGATTCCTTGGCATATTGCACATATGGCATCAAATCTTCATCTCGTATAAACAAAGAATCACCCGTGCTTTCTACGAGCTTCTACACACACATAGTTGTTTATGTCACCTCAGCTATAGTTAATCATGCCTGCGAATTGCATAAGTTTGACCTAGTTAGGGAGTGCTGGGCTGCTGGCACAGTATAAGAGGTGCATAGCATAAATTAAGGTGGTACGTACTGCCTAGAAAGGGGCTCTATATGAGTAAATAACTAGCCTAACTTTGGCTAGGACGACATGGAGATCCTTTTGTCCATCTCTCAATGAGAGAATGACTCTTGGAAGTGTTGAACAACAAGTATGAATGATGAGGCTAGCTAGCACACAGCATTGCGTTCCATGTCCAAGTCTTCAGCATGTTACGGTGCATGCAATGACAAGCTTGCATGGGTCTTTCAAATCATGAGACTGATTAAATGATGCATATGATACGTCCAATTATTACGGGCGTCTTAGTGACTGTGACGGAATGATCGACACCTGTCATCCCGCATGCATGGTAAACCAACATTTCTTCTCGCTTGTTGTTCTCTTGCATATTCGAAAATCAACCAACTGGACTAGCTTTGTATGTTGGAAAATGATTTGGTTGTGAGGATCTCACAACTTGTTTGATCCTAGGGGCAGAGCCAAGATTTGACCATAGGGGTGGGAGGGAATTTTTATTTGCACAACTGATGCCACACAAATAAATATCGAATCGGGAGTTAAAGAAAAATTACGCAACATATTGCACACAATGTTGCATGTCGTCAATAAAATATCAATGAATTGATGGAAACTAGTGTAAAATAGTATTTGTATTATAAAAAAGCTAGGTTCTATTAGGATAACATAGTATGTGAAACTAGGAGTTTATTTTGAATAGTGAAACATTTGCACGAGTTTAGTCTAATATACATTATCTTGTACTACCAAAAAATCATCTTACAAAATTTTCTTGTTTGGAAGAAAGATAAATTTTACCTAGGATCAAACTTTTCTCTTCTCCAATTTCACACTGAAGACAAGGCATTATGAACATGAATCTAAAAACATAACTGATAGTATACGATGTACCTGAGTATGAGGCATCCGGTAGATAGACAGTACGCTGGTGGTGACACCCAACTTCCGAGCCCCGCGGCTTGGTGGCCGTTGTTCGGTGGCGCACGCGTCTGACCCTCTGAGGGGTGGCTGCTGGTTATGCCCTAGCATCCGCAAGCGATGGCGATGAAGCACAATCGATGAGTAAATCGATCATCTAGGCGGTAAATTACAGGCTTACGGTGTCCGATGAGGCCTCTAGGCTATATAATTTAGCTGAATAACGATCGATATAGGTTGATGTTGGCATATTGGGCTTGATCTAACGTTGTGCAGGGATTAGACTTCTATTTCCATGCCTAATTGCCGAACATTATTCCCAATTAGCATCACATACATGCTTAGAACTAGCAATGAGTACGTAGAACTATTGAGAGGTGCCGGACGTTTTGGGGGTGGGGTGGGGGTGGTCTAGCCCTTGCTCGCCCCGTGTTTGATCGTGTCGACGCATCCAAGAGGTGTCGGACAGTATAGTCGCACAATTGATGGTTGTCGATGTGGATGCTCTCCTTGAAAAAGCCATCTCAATCGTGATTGTTAACTTATATTATCAAGTTCTCATTGTACAACTAGAGTGTTCCATACAAGTGGGAGATTTAACAAATGCTATCATGAGATAAATGACGCATTCCATGATGCCATTTGCTGTCCAGGCCACAATTAGTATACAATACCTGATTGCTCGCTCGATCAAGACTTGCTATATACGGAGTATTTACAAATATGAGTAAACACCGCACGTACGGTGTTTGTTGGCCAGCAAGTTGGAAACTATATTTGTTTAGAAGATGTAGTAGTTCCAAAATAAGGGGAGAGCACTGAAACGTCTTTCCGCGAAAGCGTGGGGCGAAGCCGGCCGGCGTCGAGGCGCCACGGACCGTTGCCATACTGAGCAGACATAGCAGAATTGCGTGCTTCGACAGAAATATGCAAAGACAGTATATTCTTATTTCAAACGTAGGACCAGTGGGCTCCGTACGTCTCCCCAAGTTCAAATGCAATAAGATTATATTCAGCAAATAAAATGAACAAACTTCATTTGTAATAAATTATACTACGTATTGAGTATGCATGCATATCCCAACATGTCGATGTCAGGCCTAACAAGGTCAATACCTCGAGCCTTTCTTGGGTCAGCACAAGATGGTGGTAGCGAAATCTCAAGCTGGTCCAATGGTGTGCTCATGGTTTGCTAGACCAGTTTGTGTTCCCAACATGCAATTGGGTGTCTTGGTAGGCCTCCAGTTATCTGATGATGTGTGGTTGTGAGGTCTAGGCATGAGCCCCCGACACGGTCACCTCCAATTCATCAAGCTTGTAGGTATTACGGCATCTATCGTTAGTGAGGTGGCTTCAGTTTAATCTTTATATTTTTCTTGTAACGTCTTGTTGAAAAATATTAACAAAAATGGTTATATCCATCATTTTGATGCAGAGGCTGTGGTAGAACATCCATTTCGAAAAAAGCATGCATATGCCGGTCATTATGTTTGGAAATATGTCCACCCCTATAGGAAAACGTTAGAATCCGTCAAAATCTAAGAAGTTGTCAGCATAGCTTTCTCGGCACAACTCGGGTGTGACACAATAGAGGAAGTTGTCGTCATTGTCTAGAATGTTAGTGTACCTACTATCTGTCGATGGATTTTCCTAGCTCTAGGCACAACTTCCCATCAGTGTACAATTTTGACCGCAACGTTTGTGTGATGGCGTCCCGAGCTACACTAATGGCCCAGCCGTCAGCCCAACTCTGCACGTATCCGCACCTCAAAGCACATGAGGGCAGGGCTACCACGACGGTCTAGTCATCGGCCTAGCTGGTTGCCAATGAAAGGGGCGACGCTGATTGCGTGGCCATCAGCACAACGCAACCGATGTCGACCGTGGCCATCGGCACATTACCACGTCTCCGCACATGGCAGCTCCAAGCCACCTGGGTGACCCTTTATGCCGATGACATGGCCGTTGGCACATGTGGTTCCAAGTTTTTTTTTTAATTTCTCGTTTCTACATATTAAAAATCCCTAACATTTATATATGTATATATATAGCAGAACTGAATCATACAACAAAAGCAAGTCAAGTATAAAATTTCATTAACATCCACAAAGACAAGTTCACATATAGTCATATAGATACATGTCAAACCGCACAAGCACGACAAGTTCTCATATAATCATAGATACATGTCATATGGCACGACAAGCCAAAACGACTGGAAGAACGACATGTTTGTTACATATTTGTAAAACAACGGACATAGAGCCTTCATGTGTGGTTTTGGTCAATAATCCCTATGGACTAATGTTTGCATTGAGTTATATCTGGATGAGTTATTCATAGGCAATGTTTGAACCATATGTTGGCTTCAAGGTTGAAATAAGAAGAAATTGATGAAGAACATCAAGTGTCAAGTATGTCTTGAAGATGAATTTAAAGTGAGTCCTCAAGTTTAACTTCAAGACATCAAAATTATGAAGAAATAAGAAATGTGTGCAAGTTCAAGATAAGCCAACTCGAAGAGATCATATGCTTGAATCTAGTCATCCATATGGTGATCATGGATATGTGAAGATACACCGAAAAAGAATCTCTCCCATAGTGGAGTATGGGGAAGCAATCCGCAAGACTTCACCAAGCAAGCACAATCAAGAAAGGTGTTCCATCTTTTTACGGTCACGACCGTCATCATCAAGCTCAAGTGGAATTGGCAAGGTTAAGGTTTGCTCTTGATAGTTTTTCTTTCTTATCGGTCTCATTGTTTAGTTGGAAGACCGGTTTATAGGTTAGTTGGTGCATCCCTTCACCATCTTTCTTGGTTGTTATTTGGATCTTATCCATGTGGTTATTTATAGCTTATGGTTATTTCCATAGAAATCTCTAGTTCATCAAAAACGGATTTTGCATGAATCACTTGTTGCGTTTTCGATATTAGAGTTTTCCTCGGTTCTTCGTGTTGAGAGGTTTCACTCTAAAATTCACAGAAAAATCTAACTCACTTTTTTATTAAGTTTTTCACTCTTTTTGGGGTATCTCTTGTCACCCTATTTACAACAAAATTGTTTTCACCTAAATCCGAGTTTCATAACTCAAGTTATTGCATTTTCCATATTGGAAGTTTATCGGTTTGTCTTTTATAGATAGGTAAAACATTTATTGATTAGTTTTGATACTCCCGTGCTTTACTATGATGTTTCTATGCATATTATTGTTGATTTGTTTGTTGTGATTTGAACGAGCCCAGGATCTTCGAATTCGGAGTCTGGCTGCAAAAGTTTTTAAGGTTTTCGTATCGGGTGTTTGGGTAGAAACAGGAGGCCGGAACTGCCGCCGGGAGCAGGCCAACACTGCCGGTGGCACAAGGCCAGCGCTGCCGGCCAGTCGTGATTTTGGCCCCAATGGGAAAAAATCTCATACCCCCTTTTAAGGCTTTCTTCCTCCCCTCTCTCCCCACTTCTTCCTCCTTTAGCTCTCCACCATTGTTGACCTTGAGAGCTTTACATGTCCCTCTATTCCTCCCATGCTTCTTGAATCTTTTTGAGATAAAAGTAAGAGGAGATCTTGATCTACATTTTTACCAATCAAATCCCTCTCTTTGTGAGTGGCAACCTCTAGATATTGATCTTGGAGTTCTTTGTGGATTTCCTTTGTTCTTCCTCTCTTATTCGCCCACAAGTTTTTGTAGCTTTGGTGAAATTTGGGAGTAAAGGATTTGTCATTGCATTTGGTGCATCAGTTTGAGCTTTCTACATTGATTCGTGGAAGTGAAAGTGAGAAGCTTGTTAATCTTGGGTTCTTGTAACCCTAGACGGATTTTATACCTTTGTGGTGATTTGTTGGGAGCCTCCAATTAAGTTGTGCATGTGTGCCCCAACCTTTGTGTAAGGCCCGGTTTCCGCCTCGAAGTAAATCCTTTAGTTGTGCATGTCTGCTCGGTGTGTGATGTGACTACCACATCTAGGGGTGAGGCCTTTATGGCGTTGGTGTGCAATGGGAAACCACACCTCAAGGTGAGGCCTCTTGTGGCGTTCAGGAGCAATAAGCCACCACACCTCTCCAATGTAGATTAGCACTGACAAAAGTGTGAACTTCGGGATAAATCACTGCCTCCTGCGTGCCACAGTTATATCTATACCCAAGCTCTTTACTTATGCACTTTACTTTGTGATAGCTTGTTGGAGATATGCCCAAGAGGCAATAATAAAAGTGGTTATTATATATTTATGTTTATGATAAATGTTTATATACCATGCTATAATTGTATTAACCGAAACATTGATACATGTGTGATATGTAAACAACAAAGAGTCCCTAGTATGCCTCTTAACTAGCTTGTTGATTAATGGATGATTAGTTTCATAATCATGAACATTGGATGTTATTAATAACAAGGTTATATCATTGTATTAATGATGTAATGGACACACCCAATTAAGCGTAGCATAAGATCACGTCATTAAGTTATTTTCTATAAGCTTTCGGTACATAGTTACCTAGTCCTTATGACCATGAGATCATATAAATCACTTATACCGGAAAGATACTTTGATTACATCAAACGCCACTGCGTAAATGGGTGGTTATAAAGGTGGGATTAAGTATCCGGAAAGTATGAATTGAGGCATATGGATCAACAGTGGGATTTGTCCATCCCGATGACGGATAGATATACTCTGGGCCCTCTCGGTGGAATGTCGTCTAATGTCTTGCAAGCATATGAATAAGTTCATAAGAGACCACATACCAGGGTACGAGTAAAGAGTACTTGTCAGGAGACGAGGTTGAACAAGGTATAGAGTGATACCGATGATCAAACCTCGGACAAGTAAAATATCGCGTGACAAAGGGAATTGGTATCGTATGTGAATGGTTTATTCGATCACTAAAGTCATCGTTGAATATGTGGGAGCCATTATGGATCTCCAGATCCCGCTATTGGTTATTGGTCGGAGAGAGTTCTCACCCATGTCCACATAGTTCGCGAACCGTAGGGTGACACACTTAAGGTTTGATGTTGTAATGGTAGAACTTGAATATGGAATGGAGTTCGAAGTATTGTTCGAAGTCTCGGATGGGATCCCGGACATCACGAGGAGTTCCGGAATGGTCCGGAGAATAAGATTCATATATAGGAAGTCATTTTATAAGATTTAAAATGATCCGGAAGATTTTATGGAAGGTTCTAGAAGGTTCTAGAAAAGTCCAGAAGAAATCAATTCGGAAGGCAGAGTCCCGAAGGGACTCCACCTCCCATGGCCGGCCAACCCTAGAGGGGGGAGTCCAAGGTGGACTCAACCTAGGTGGCCGGCCACCCCCCCTCATGGAAGGGTGGGAATCCCACCTTGGGTAGGTTTCCCTACTACATGGAAGGTTTTGGGTTGGGGTCTTATTCGAAGACTTGTAGTCCAACACTTGGGGGTTCCACCTATATAATGAGGGGCATAGGGGAGGGGGCCGGCCACCACAAAGCCACAAGCTGGCCGCACCCCTTGAGGCCGGCCACCCCCTCTCCCAAACCCTAGCCGCCCCCCTCTCCTCCACCTCTCCCGCACGCTTAGCGAAGCTCCGCCGGAGTTCTCCATCGCCACCGCCACCATGCCGTCGTGCTGCCGGATTCAAGGAGGAGCTACTACTTCCGCTGCCCGCTGGAACGGGGAGAAGGACGTCGTCTTCATCAACACTGAACGTGTGACCGAGTACGGAGGTGCTGCCCGATCGTGGCACCGTGATCAAGATCTTCTACGCGCTTTTGCAAGCGGCAAGTGATCGTCTACCGCAGCAATAAGAGCCTACTCTTATAGGCTTTGGAAATCTTCAAGGGTGAGTCTCGATCATCCCCTCGTTGCTCCCGTCTTCTAGATTGCATCTTGGCTTGGATTGCATTCTCGCGGTAGGAATTTTTTTGTTTTCTATGCAACGAATCCCTACATAGCCATCATGCTTGAAGTTATATATCTTGCTATCCCATAGTTTCTTGTAATGCTTAGCATAAGTTGTTGGTGCACATAGGTGGTACCATAGTATATAGGCTTTGGGCTTGACAAAATAAACACTAATTTTATTGTGAATTTGTTAATCCCATCTCATCAAAGTTTTAAACCACCTATTCACCCCCTCTAGGCGACATATGTGTCCTTTCAATTGGTATCAGAGCAAGGTCTCTCATCTTAGGCTTCACCGCCTTGAGAGTAAAGATGTCGTCTAGGAGATTAGTGCATGATGACACTCTTATATTAGATGGCACAAATTATGATGTTTGGAAAATGTGCATGCTTAGTAATTTTAGGGACATTGGCCTTCATATGGAGAAAATTGTAGCTATAGGTTTTTCTCCTCCTATGGATTCACAAAATCTATATTTAGAGGATGAGAAAAAATTATATCTCAATTCTCAAGCTTCTAATGTTCTAATGAATGCTTTGAGAGAAGTAAGTCTCTTTCCATACTTGTCTTTTTGGAGTGCTCTTGAGTTATGGACAAAGATTCAAGATAAATATGATGTGTCCAATATTATTAAGGATGATTGCATTGCTTCCACTTCCGGTCATGATGAGTTCTCATCTTTATCCACTTCACCTATGTGTGGAAAGAAACAAGTAATGATATGGTGAGTGGTGATGAAAATTGAAATGTTGATATTGATCGAGCTTACCATTTATGATCATTCATCTCTATCTCATTGCAATACTTCATCTTCGGACTTAAACACTTATAGCACTATAAAAGGCATACATGCTTGTGTTGATAGTCATTGCATATCATGTGTAAATTACTTACAAAATGTCATAATTATATGCTTGCTTTGTCTTGTGGCCATGATAAAAATGCTTCTATTTCCTCTAGTTGTTGTGCGACTAACAATGTAGAGAAACCGAAGATTCTATTGTCCAAGACAAGATCTTGAATGGAGCCTCAAGCAACTCTTCATCATTATCTCACGGTTCTCATATATGCCTTATGTCTAAGGGTTCCACGGTATCTCCTACCATGGAACCTAATATTTCTCGTGTTGATAAGGATGAGGATGATTATGAAGAAGAGGATTGGGTTGCCTCTCTACGAGATAAGGGTAAGCTCGTCTATAGTGTTATTTTCAAAGACAAAATGCTTGCTTTCACTTCTTTGAAATCTTGACTATTGCTATTTAGAGCCAAAAACATATTTGGATGCGTGAGAAAACCATTGATAAAATGTGTGCTCTTTAACGTGAGTATACCAATGATGTAGCATCCCTAAAGAATGGTCTTGAAGAATAACAAGAGACCGTAGCCTCTCTTGAGGAGAAACTCAAAACCCTTGAGGAGTCTCAAAATGAAATAATTGCTAAAATCACGAAAGAAAGAGACCATGCTAAAGCTCAATTAAACATGCTTAAAAGGGAAAAGGAAATTTTTTGGGTTGTTCATGATAAACTTGATAAGGATCTAGATTATCTAGACAAGGCCCACAAGGCCTTGGAGAGCGAACACTCTATCCTCACCAAGTCACATGAGCAACTACAAGCTTCATATTTAAAAGAGCATGTTTTGTTACCCTCTGCTCTTGATATTTACAATGATGATGCTTGTTCTACTAACTCTACTTCTTGTGAAGCATCTATATTGAAGAATAATGTTGACCTAAGGGCTCAACTTGAATTTCTAACTAGCAATTATGGGAAATTGGAAGAAAATCATGGAATGCTTTCTCACTCCCATCAGGATCTTCTAGCTTCCCATGAAGGGCAAAAGTTAGCTCATGATGATCCTATAACATCTTGTGATCCTCATGTGGACACTAGCACTACTACTCAAAATGCTATATTACAATGTGCTAGTCCTAGTAATTCATCCACTCATAGTATTTCTAAATCTTGTGATGAATTATCCTCCTTGCCTTGTTGCTGTAACAATGAAGGTTCTACTTCCTCTAGTAGTTGTGTCGTTACTAATCATGTAAAGTAAATCAAAGAGCCCAAGGCCCAAGTCACTTCTTTGAAGAACGACTTGGTAAAGTGTTATGAAGGGAAATGCAAACTTGACACGATCTTGAGTGTGCAACAATCCCCCAATGAGAAGACTGGACTTGGATTCAAATCCAACAACGAGAACAATTCCAACAACAACAATAAGAATAAGGGCCAAGTACAAGTCAAAGACCCGGCCAAGATTGTTTGCTTGAAGTGCAATATTGAAGGGCACCATGTTAGATCTTCCCCTTTGAAGAAGAATAAAAAGGGAAGCGGCCTCAAGCTCAAACTCATATTCAACCTCAACTTGAAGGAATTCCATTTCCCAAGAAGAATCAAGCCAATGCTCCCATTGTGGATAAATCTATTGAGAAGAAGGAGACGAGAAGAATGTTACTACAAGAAAAGTTGCCATGGCCGACGAAGTGAAAGTCGCGCCGTGGTTGTTGATGCACCATGCCGATGATTTTTGTTGTCTCCGTGGTGGATGTCAAAACTTTTTTTCTCGTTTTGAGGCCATCTAGCCCGACAAAAACCTGCAAAATGTCGCGTATGGTGGCCCGGGACGTGGTGCATGATGAATTCTCGGGTGCGCCGGCCGAGTCAACGCAAATCCGCACCGCCCAGAGATGTAGGGCGTAGATGGTAGCCTCTCCAGCATTGTTTTTTTCTCGATCACACCATCTCGATCACCGCTCTCCGATCGAGCCGTTCACGATGCAGGATCATGGGTTCCGCATGTCATCCTCTATGAATGAAAATTCTTTCTTTTCTTCGATTTTTTTGACCCCTTGATTTCTAGCTACTTCCTTTTTCTTTTGATCCTGTACTGCCTTGGAAACGTTGAGACCGCTACTGTAAAATGGGACCCGCATGTCATCCTCTATGTAGAATCAAGTTTCTTTTCTTGGAGTTATTTTTGGCACCTGATATTTGGTCACTTGCCTTTTTCTTTCGATCTCATGCCGCCTTTGGAAACGTTGAGACCGCTGCTGCAAAATGGGACCTCCATGTCATCCTCTATGTACAATCAAGTTTCTTTTTTTTTGATTATTTTTGGCTCCTGATATTTGGCCACTTGCCTTTTTCTTTCAATCTCATGCCACCTTTCAAACATTGAGACTCCTTCTGCAAAATGGGACCCGTATGTCATCCTCTATGTACAATAAAATTTTCTTTTCTTGGATTAATTTAGGCTCATGATATTTGGTCACTTGCCTTTTTTTCTTTCGATCCCATGCCACCTTTGGAAACGTTGAGACCCCTGCTGCAAAATGGGACCCGCATGTCATCCTCTATGTACAAGAAAATTTTCTTTTCTTGCATTAATATTGGATCCTGATTTCCTTTTTCTTTCGATATCATGCCGCCTTTCAAACGTTTCGACCGCTGCTGCAAAATGGGACCCGCATGTCATCCTCTATGTACAATCAAGTTTCTTTTCTTGGAGTTATTTTGGCTCCTGATATTTGGTCACTTACCTTTTTCTTTCGATCTCATGCAAAATGGGAGCCGCATGTCACCCTCTATATGCAATCAACTTTTTTTCTTGGATTAATTTTGGCTCCTGATATTTGGTCACTTGCTTTTTTTCTTTCGATCTCATGCCGCCTCTGAAACGTTGATACCGCTGCTGCAAAATTGGACCCTCATGTCATCCTCTATGTACAATAAAAATTTCTTTTCTTGGATTAATTTTGGCACCTGATATTTGGTCACTTTCATTTTTCTTTCGATCTCATGCCCCCTTTCAAACATTGAGACCGCTGCTGAAAAATGGGACCCACATGTCATCCTCTATGTACAATAAAAGTTTCTTTTCTTGGATTTTTTTTCACCCGCTGATTTTTGGCTATTTCCTTTTTCTTTTTATCCCCTGCCGTCTTGGAAACGTTGAGACTGCTGCTCCAAAATGAGCCCCGCATGTCATCCTCTATGGCACCTGATATTTCATCACTTGACTTTTTTCGATCCCGTGCCGCCTCTGAAACGTTGAGACCCCTGCTGCAAAATGGGACCCGCATGTCATCCTCTATGTACAATCAAGTTTCTTTTCTTGGAGTTATTTTTGGCACCTGATATTTCTTCACTTGACTTTTTTTCGATCCCGTGCCGCCTTGGAAACGTTGAGACCGCTGCTGCAAAATGGGACCCGCATGTCATCCTCTATGTACAATCAAGTTTCTTTTCTTGGAGTTATTTTTGGCACCTGATATTTCGTCACTTGAATTTTTTTCGATCCCGTGCCGCCTATGAAACACTGAGACCGCTGCTGCAAAATGGTACCCGCATGTCATCCTCTATGTACAATCAAGTTTCTTTTCTTGGACTTATTTTTGGCACCTGATATTTCGTCACTTGACTTTTTTTCGATCCCATGGCACCTCTGAAACGTTGAGACCGCTGCTGCAAAATGGGTACCGCATGTCATCCTCTATGTACAATGAAGTTTATTTTCTAGGATTATTTTTGGCTCCTGATATTTGGTCAGTTGCCTTTTTCTTTCGATCTCATGCCGCCTTTGAAACATTGAGAAAGCTGCTAGCTAATGGGTCCCGCATTTCATCCTCTATGAGCAATAAAAGTTTCCTTTCTTTGAGTTATTTTTTAACCCTAATTTGGTGTTTCCAAATTCCAAAGAAACATGTGATATCTTGATTATTTTGCAGACAATAAACAGTCCCTCCACGGAAATACAAATTAAGTTTTTTTTCTAAAACGGAAATGCAAATTAAGATGAACACAAATATTAGTTATCATAATAGCTGATCATACATACATACTTGCTAAGAGCAAAATATTAACATAAATTTACCACCCATACAGTTCACTAGCAGTTCATATAAGAAAACCTTATATAACTATAACTACAAATGCATTTGCTAAGGGCTCATGGGACAAAAGAACTAGACAACCACGAACTTCATGACCAACATGTCGCAGCGGCATCGAAAGATCTTGACCTTCCACTTTGATCCAATGTGAAGTTTGGTACCGGGGATGAACTTTTTCCACCTAGAAGTAACAGCCAAGCGACCATCTGTGGGACTGACGGAGTACCGTCCCTCCACGGTGAGACCTTCACTCTTCATGACGAGGGATATCTTGCCCCTCCGGCTGGCATTGAGATTCTTGGAGATACTTTTAGGCAATTTATGATTCAAAGCAAGAGATACCACCAAAAATTAGTCAATGGCACTAATGCACCTAACCATGTGAGACTTTGAGCAGAGAAGACATCAAGATAAGAGCAGTTATACTCTCATATACTCACGAACATAGCCTTCTGATGCGTCCTAGTCACCACACGGGTGGCCACAGCGATGAGCTCAGACCTCAGTGATCTGGCTGGGGCAGGTGCAGGAGCCTGGGCTGGTACGCGAGCTGCTGTTGATGCAGGAGACTGCTGGGAAGGTGCAGTAAACGGTGCCTCTAGAGGAACCGGTGCGTACGCAGGAGCCTGCTGGGCAGATGTAGTATATGGGCCCTCTACAGGAACCGATGCTGATGTAGGGGCCTGCTGGGTAGATGCAGTAAACGGGGCTGGTACAGGAACCGGTGCTGATGCAGGAGACTGGGAAGCCGGTGCCAGTGCTGGTGTCGGTGCCCTTAGTGACATCCGTTTTTGTTCCGTTAGGGGATCTGCAGCTTTGATCATGTTAAGCCCAGGTAGCTAGAACAGAGAGAATGGTTTAGAACAACTGCTTGGAATGCAGCTATCAAAGGATATGAGTACAAGAAAAGTTACATATTATATATTTGGAAATATCTCCAACTCTGTAAGCAATTACGTATGTAAATGGTTCATTCGATCACTAAGTCATCATTGAATATGTGGGAGCCATTATGGATCTCCAGATCCCGCTATTGGTTATTGGTCAGAGAGAAGTCTCAACCATGTCTGCGTAGTTCATGAACCGTAGGGTAACACACTTAAGGTTTGATGTCGTTTAAGTACATATGGAATATGGAATGGAGTTCGAAGTTTTGTTCGGAGTCTCAGATGGGATCCAGGACATCACGAGGAGGTCCGGGATGGTCCGGAGAATAAGATTCATATATAGGAAGTCACTTTCCAAGTTTGGAAATGATCCGGTGAATTTATGGAAGGTGGTTTCTAGAATTATCCGGAATAAATCACTATGGAAGGTGGAGTCCTGGTTGGACTCCACCAACCCTAACTTGCCCACCAAGTGGGAGGGTGGAGTCCATGGTGGACTCCACCTCCTTGGCCGGCCAAGCAAAGGGGGAAAGGGGAGAGTCCCAACCCAACTAGGTTTTGTCCATATGGCAGTTTTGAATTGGGGTCTTATTCGAAGACTTGGGCAAACCCTAGATGTGTTCCACCTATATAATGAGGGACAAGGGGAGGGGGCCGGCCAACCTAAAACCACAAGTTGGCCGCACCCCTCAAGGCTGCCCTAGCCGGCGCCCCCACTGCCAAACCCTAGCCGCCCTCCTCCTTCTCCTCTCCCGCATATGCTTTGGCGAAGCCCTGCCGGAGATCTCCACCACCACCACCACCACGCCATCGTGCTGCCGGGATTCCAAGGAGGATCTACTACTTCTGCTGCCCACTGGAACGGGGAGAAGGACGTCTTCATCAACACCGAATGTGTGACCGAGTACGGAGGTGCTGCCCGATTGTGGCACCATCAAGATCTTCTACGCGCTTTCGAAAGCGGCAAGTGATCGACTACAGCAACAACGAGATCTAATCTCGTAGGCTTTGGAAATCTTCGAGGGTTAGTCTCATGATGTTCTCGTTGCTCCCATCTTCTAGATTGCATCTTGGCTTGGTTTTCGTTCTTTCGGTAGGAAATTTTTTGTTTTCTATGCTACGAATCCCATCAGTGGTATCAGAGTCGTGTCTATGCATAGATTGGTTGCACGAGTAGAACACAATTGTTTTGTGGAGGTACCTTTATGTCCATCACTCTAGGCGCCACAACAAAGCTTCTTGATAATATGATGATTAATTACTCTGAATGGCACACTGAAAGAGCTCCACAAGGTAAGAAGGTAAATTCTGCCGAAGAAACCTCCTCCTTGAGTGATAAGATTGATGCTATTATGTCTATGCTTGTGAATGGTAGGATTAATGTTGATCCTAATAATGTTCCGTTAGCTTCATTGGTTGCTCAAGAATAACATGTTGATGTTAACTTCATTAAAAATAATAATTTCAACAACAATGCTTATCGGAATAATTCTAGTAACAACTATAGGCCATATCCTTATAATAATGGTAATGGTTATGGTAATTCTTATGGGAATTCTTACAATAATAATAGGAATACACCCCCTGGACTTGAAGCCATGCTTAAAGAATTTATTAGTACACAAACTGCTTTTAACAAAACTGTTGAAGAAAAGCTTGGTAAAATTGATATACTTGCTTCTAAAGTCGATAGTCTTGCTGCTGATGTTGATCTTTTGAAATTGAAAGTTATGCCTAATGAAGATAAAAATATTAAGTCATTTGCTACAGCAAACGCCATCCAAGTTAGAATTAATGAGAATATAAGATTGATGGTCGAATTGCGTGCTAGGTGGGAAAAAGAAGAAAATGCTAAAGAGAATAATATAGCTAAAGTTTGGACTATTACCACCACTAGCAATGAAAATGCTTCACATGTTGACACACCTCCTACTATCAATGGTAAAATAATTGGTGTTGGCAATGTTTCTACTCCTAATGCAAAGCTTGCAAGACTGCCTGAAACTTCTAAAACTGCTAAAACTGCTGAAACTGCCTGTGATAAAACTGCTGAAATTTTTTCCAATATTGGGGACAATGATCCCATTGCTTTAGATCATAATGGTTTAGATTTTGATGATTGTCACATCTCTGAAGTTATAAAGTTCTTACAAAAACTTGCTAAAAGTCCTAAAGCTAGCGCTATAAATTTGGCCTTTACAAAACATATTACAAATGCTCTCATTAAAGCTAGAGAAGAGAAACTAAATTGTGAAACTTCTATTCCTAGGAAGTTAGAGGATGGTTGGGAGCCCATCATTAAGATGAAGGTCAATGATTTTTATTGTAGGGATTTCTATTTTTGTGCCCTCGGTTCCTTAGTTGTGCTCAGTTTTCCCCAGCCCCTTAGTTTTTCCTCACTTTTCCCCAAGTCCTTGTTTGAAACCCGCAGAAGGCAGCTCAGACGGCAGGATTCCCGTTAAGTTGACCGCTCCGTTCTGATGTGTGGGGCCGCGTCGTGTGGGCCCGCGTCGCGTGGGGCTGGTAGAAAGGGACCGCGTGGGACAGGACGAGAAGCGTTTGGTTGCACGTGAGCAGGAGCTGGGTTTTGGACGTTCTGTGCTGACGTGTTGCGCCGCGTCGTCTGTGGGGCCGCGTCGTGTGGGGCTGGTAGAAAGGGACCGCGTGGGATAGGACGAGAAGCGTTTGGTTGCACGTGAGCAGGAGCTGGGTTTTGTCTCTCTCGGCCCAAATTGGCATTTTTAAGAGCACCTTTTCCCCTCTTTCTCTCTCTGTCTTTTTCACCAAATTAGTATCAAATCTAGAGAAGCTTCTATTTATGTCTTTCTTCAATATGGCTGCAAATCTAGTAGCAAATCTAGTAGCAAATCTCTGGGGTTATTTATGCCTTTTGGCCCTCGTTTTTTGCCCAATATGGCAGCAAATCTAGAAGCTAGTATATGATAAATTCACAACAGCATAATCAGAAAACTAAGTATAATACATAAACTGCATACAGCAGCCAAAAGCAGCCAATAACGTTGTTAATGTTCACGACAAACTAAGCTGAAAAATATACAAGACGCACGCAATGTATGGACAACAAGAAGATTAGGATAGGGACCCCAGGATGAATGAATTTGTTCTTCAATCCTCCCCATATATTTCTTCCTCCCTCCATTCGTGCATTACCACAAGGAAATATTCATTGAACTCCTTCCGTCTGCAGTGTGAGGCCAATACATCCTCCAAACGGTATGGCCTGTGTTCATTTCTCAAACCGTAGAGTCCTATTCTATCCACACGTAGTGGCCACTCATCCCAGGCCTTTGTATCATGAGAGTACTCTCTGATATAACCCAAATCCGTGTAGTAGATGCTGCCAGGTTGAAGTGTCGGGTACACTCTGGTGTCGACGGAGATACACCGGGTATAATTCACGAAGAAGGCATTACTGCCAATGTTACTGACCGGATGGAGAGAGCGGCTCTGAGTGTCCACACGGTACACCAATGGTCTGCCCGCCAAAGCCTCGCTGACCAACAACACAAGCAGCAGATCACCATCCGACTTCACAAGGTAGAACTTCTGACGTCCAAGTTCTGGAAATGAAATTAGTGTCTCCATCTTGACAGTGCTCGCGCGCTGCTGCAACTGTACATTGGTGCACACTATTCTTCCGATCTCAAAATTGTCCGCGACTACCGCATACAGTTCACCATTGAACGGGGTAATGCAACGCAGACAATGGTTCTTGATCGAAAATCTTCCTTCTCCCCAATCTTCATTTATATCCTTAGTTGGAGTGCTCTCATCGACCCAACCAATTTCCGGCGGGTAATGTGCGGCAACGAAGACCATAGTCGGGGATTTGATAACAGCGACTGATTTCAGAAAAACAGATGGCATCTGCGCCTCAAACATCGTGTTCGATTTCTTTGTGAGTGGGTTCAGCAGCCGTATCTTGTGCGGCGGGTTCTTCTGGGCAAGCACGATGACGCCACGGGAAAAGCCGACGAAGTAGAATCTAAAATATATTGAAAAGATAACATTCAGCACTAAGATTGAAAATAAGATCTATGGTGATGCCACGGGAAAAGCCGAGGAATTTGAACCTTGCACGAACTGCAGATAGATCTATGGTGACGTAGCGGGATGTGCCGAGATGGAGGAAGGTGAACTCAGCGGCGCGTGGAAGGGCGTGGTGTAGCATGATCCATTCGTGCAGGTGCACGTCGGGATCAGGTAAACCAGAGCGCCAATTTCTACAGACTTGCCTCATAGCAGAGTAGCTGTCCACGTACTCCTCTTTCGCCAATAAGCATTCGCCGATCTTGTGAAGTGGTCCGTCAGCCGTGAGACCGGCCCAGTTCACGGAGGCGCCGCGCTTGGATGCGCCGCCCTCGGATGCGCCGCCCTCGGCGGTGACGGGCTCGGCGGCGACGGGCTCGGCGGCGACGGGCTCGGCGGCGACGGGCTCGGAGGCGACGGGCTCGGAGGCGACGGGCTCGGAGGCGACGGGCTCGGGGGCGATGGCCGCCGGCGCATTCTTCTTCTCCATCGCCGGCAGGGAGGGCTCGTACGGCGGTTGGGGTTTTTGGAGAAGTTGATGGGACGTGAAGGGGTGGTTTCGTGCGTGAGCGATAATGAGACGTCGTGTGCAGAGGGAGGGAGAGAGGGGCTTACGCGTCCTAAATGCGACCCACGTCAACAATGGCACGTCTTCCACGTCTGCACCGCGACACGCGTCAACAATGGCACGTCTTCCACTTCTGCACCGCAACACGCGTCCTCGAGTCTAACCCTGGAAATTTAGATATACTCATGTATACCCTCGAGTCATATACTAGCATTTTTTGTATGCTCAGTTTTCACCTTGAGTGCTAATACTGGCTAGTGCAATATACTCAGTTTTACCCTCAAGTGGCTGGTCAACAGAGAGTCAACAAATGGGATTAACTAGTTAAATGAGTTATTTAATGTGCAAAAAATTCCGAAAAGGAGTGGCACTTACTCATGGAGTCTTTACCACAAATTTCCACTTCTCAAATCATAGATAAATCGTAGATAAATCAAGTTTCACCACAAATTGCCACTTCTCAAATCACCTAGTAGCTATGAAGGTGCATGGTTTTCCATAATAAGCCCTACCCAAAACAGCTTTCCCCAAAACATACTTTGTCTGAATGAGACCATAATTTTCACACTCATGTAGATTTGTATTGCAAATAGTTTGAGGTAGGCCAAGATGGGTTTCATTGTACAAAACACGCATTTTCCATTTTTTAAATCTCATATTTGAATCCCTTAGTCTGTTTACTACTCACTTGCCCTTGGTTTCTTGATACTACTCAGTTTTGCCCTCTCCCTTCACAAACTCTCACAGACGCCCAACATTGCCCTGATTGGTCTAGCCCATGTCACGCGGATCGTGCCCGACGACCGTTGATCGTATGATCTAACGGGCAGGATAACCCCTATCTCTCTCTCTGGTCGGGGCCACCACCCTCTCTCTCTCTGTCGTCGGTTAGCTTCACGCAAAGTTTGGTTTTCTGCATTATTTTTCACGAGCTAAATTATAAACTCTTTTTAGGCATTACTTTTCACGCAAAAAATGATAAACCATCACCGATTTGTTGTAGCCATTACTTTTCACGCACAAAAATGATACACCATCACCCATTTCGTGTACCCATTACTTTTCACGCAAAAAATGATAAACCATCACTGATTTTATTGTAGCCATTACTTTTCACGCACAAAAATGATAAACCATCACCGATTTGTTGTAGCCATTACTTTTCACGCACAAAAATGATACACCATCACCCATTTCGTGTAGCCATTACTTTTCACGCAAAAAATGATACACCATCACCCATTTCTTGTACCCATTACTTTTCACGCAAAAAACGATAAACCATCACCGATTTCTTGTAGCCATTACTTTTCACGCACAAAAATGATACACCATCACCCATTTCGTGTACCCATTACTTTTCACGCAAAAAAATGATAAACCATCACCGATTTTGTTGTAGCCATTACTTTTCACGCACAAAAATGATAAACCATCACCGATTTGTTGTAGCCATTACTTTTCACGCACAAAAATGATACACCATCACCCATTTCGTGTAGCCATTACTTTTCACGCAAAAAATGATACACCATCACCCATTTCTTGTACCCATTACTTTTCACGCAAAAAACGATAAACCATCACCGATTTCTTGTAGCCATTACTTTCCTTTTAGGCATTACTTTTCACGGTAAAATGATAAACTATGCCCCCACAACGGTCGACTCCTCCTTAATTTATTGTGTATAAACCCCCACAACGGTCATCTCCTCCTTATTTTATTGTGTAAACCCTACAACGGTCATCTCTCCCTTATAAACACCCACACGGCCATCCCTTGTGTCAATAGGTTCTGCCTCTCTCTTCTTTTCGTTCACATACACTTTATCCATTGCCATGGCTTCCACGTCTCGGACGCGGACCGGAAGGGGAAGGGGAAGGGGAAGGGGAAGGGGAAGTGGATCATCATCATTGCCACCACCACCGTCAACACTGCCATTGATCATAGAGGAGTTCTTCATCGTCGTCTATGAAGACCCTTTGGTCAAGAAGGTACGTACGCGTTCCCACATATATGATGCATGTGATTAATTATGGGCATGTTCTAAAAAACCTTTAATTTCAAGGGTTCCCTAATTTCAAACGATCGGCGCTCGATCTCTTTGCAGGAACTCCCAAAAAAATTTGCGGACTATCTTGACGGCAAGGAGCCAGCTAAGGTGTATCTGCGAGCAGCTGACTGCGGTCCTCGTCTCTGGACCGTGGAGGTCCTATTTGACGGACAAGGCCGGATGTACCTCGACAAGGGCTGGGAGAAATTCGCCATCGCGCACGGTGTGGATTTCGGCTGGTTCGTACACTTCAAATATGAAGGCGATGATGTGCTCACAGTGAAGGTGTTCGACGGAACAATGTGCAGGAGGTACTACTACTCAGACGACGAAGATACTGACGATGAAAGCGACGACGACGTGAAGCCATGCATCCATCCCCTTTAGATAATTAAGGGGATTATGACCAAGAATATATATGTAGCTTCATATGCATCGATTTAGAGATCTAGCTATTTTCTATATATTATGCATGTAAAAAATAATATCGCATTTCCACTATTATTCGAGCACCACATCCTCCAAACGATGCCGATGCCGATGCCGATATCGGCATGGTCAGAACGGCTATGCTCGCCGCCACTGCTAGGTCAACGTCGGGATACACAAAGTTTAGCATAAGAGTCACTTTAGATTAAGCTGCGAAAATGGGCTGAGGCGACCCCTACAGAGTGGCTCTATATTATATTCTCTAAATAAAATAGACGACCACAGCGGTCATTGGCTGCGGAGGCCCCACAGAGCGGCAATATATAATTTTCTATAAATAAATAGACGACCCACTGGTCATTGGCTGCGGCAGCCCCATAGAGCGGCCCCATTTGTCATTGGCAGCACCGCGTATACAATCAGGAAATAAAACGGCCCACGCGTCAGCGGTAGATGGATCCACCCGTCAGCACGAGACGGTCAGCGAGGAACTGACCTCACGGTAACGGTAAGGCCTCTGACCTGACGGCAACCCGCGTCTTCGAGGGGTTTCAAACTAGAGGGAGGGGAAAACTGAGAAAAAACTAACGAGCTGGGGAAAACTGAGTACAACTAACGAAGCAGGGGCACGAAAATAGAAATCCCTTTATTGTAATGCTTTATGTGATCTTGGTGCAAGTATTTCCGTTATGCCTAGGAAAATCTATAATATGCTTGACTTTCCACCATTGAAAAATTGTTATTTGGATGTTAATCTTGATGATAATTCTACAAAGAAACCTTTGGGGAGGATTGATAATGTTCGCATTATGGTTAACAATAATCTTGTCCCCGTTGATTTTGTTGTCTTGGATATTGAATGCAATGCATCTTGTCCCATTATATTGGGAAGACCTTTTCTTCGAACTGTTGGTGCTATTATTGATATGAAGGAAGGCAATATTAAATATCAATTTCCTCTCAAGAAAGGTATGGAACATTTCCCTAGAAAGATAATGAAGTTACCTTTTGATTCTATCATTAGAACAAATTATGATGTTGATGCTTCGTCTCTTGATGTTACTTGATTCACACTTTCTGCGCCTAGATGAAAGGCGTTAAAGAAAAGCGCTTATGGGAGACAACCCATGATTTTACTTCAGTACTTTTATTTTATATTCGATTCTTGGAAGTTGTTATTACTGTAGCAACCTCTCCTTATCTTTATTTTATTGCATTGTTGTGCCAAGTAAAGTCTTTGATAGTAAGGTTCATACTAGATTTGGATTACTGCGCAGAAACAGATTTCTTGCTGTCACGAATTTGAGCAGTATTCTCTGTAGGTAACTTAGAAAAATCTGCCAATTTACGTGAGTAATCCTCAGATATGTACGCAACTTTCATTCAATTTGAGCATTTTCATTTGAACAAGTCTGGTGCACCAAAAAAATCGTCTTTACGGACTGTTTTGTTTTGATAGATTCTGCCTTTTATTTCGCATTGCCTGTTTTGCTATGTTTGATGGATTTCTTTATTCCATTAACTTTCAGTAGCTTTGTGCAATGTCCCGAAGTGTTAAGAATGATTATGTCACCTCTGAACATGTGAATTTTGATTATTCACTAACCCTCTAATGAGTTGTTTTGAGTTTGGTGTGGAGGAAGTTTTCAAGGATCAAGAGAGGAGGATGATACAATATGATCAAGGAGAGTGAAAGCTCTAAGCTTGGAGATGCCCCGGTGGTTCATTCCTGGATATTTCAGGAAGACTCAAGCATCTAAGCTTGGGGATGTCCAAGGCATCCCCTTCTTCATCGACAACATTATCAGGTTCCTCTAGTGAAACTATATTTTTATTCCATCACATCTTATGTGCTTTACTTGGAGCGTCTGTATGTTTTTGTTTTTTTGTTTTTGTTTGAATTAATTGGATCCTAGCATTCATTGTGTGGGAGAGAGACACGCTCCGCTGTTGCATATGAACACATATGTTCTTGGCTTTGCTCATAATGTTCATGGCGAAGGTTGAAACTGTTTCGTTAATTGTTATATGGTTGGAAACGGGAAATGCTACATGTGGTAATTGGTATAATGTATTGAATAATGTGATACTTGGGAATTGTTGTGCTCATGTTTAAGCTCTTGCATCATATACTTTGCACCTATTAGTGAAGAAATACATAGAGCTTGCTAAAATTTTGTTTGCATGATTGGTCTCTCTAAGGTCTAGATATTTTCTAGCAAGGGTTTGAACAACAAGGAAGACAGTGTAGAGTCTTATAATGCTTGCAATATGTTCTTATGTGAGTTTTGCTGTACCGGTTCATACTTGTGTTTGCTTCAAACAATCTTGCTAGCCTAAGCCTTGTATTGAGAGGGAATACTTCTCGTGCATCCAAATCCTTGAGCCAAACACTATGCCACTTGTGTCCACCATACCTACCTACTACATGGTATTTCTCCGCCATTCCAAAGTAAATTGCTTGAGTGCTACCTTTAAACAATTCAAAAGTTATTACCTCTTATTTGTTTCAATGTTTTATAGCTCATGAGGAAGTATATGGTGCTTATCTTTCAATCTTGTTGGGCAACTTTCACCAATGGACTAGTGGCTTCATCCGCTTATCCAATAATTTTGCAAAAAGAGATGGCAATGGGGTTCCCAGCCCCAAATTAATTAAC
This sequence comes from Lolium perenne, assembly GCF_019359855.2. Lineage (NCBI taxonomy): Eukaryota > Viridiplantae > Streptophyta > Magnoliopsida > Poales > Poaceae > Lolium > Lolium perenne. The sequence continues at coordinate 39,098,582 of NC_067248.2, read as the reverse complement.
TTTCATGAATTTACAAATAGACACTCCTCCATGGTATGTGATTGTTGGACAGCACCCGAGGATTCGGTTAGCCATGGCTTGAGAAAGCAAAGGTGGGGAGGAGTGTCATCTAAATAAAACTAAACTAAAAAGGCACTCCTTCATGGTATGAGATTGTTGGCAGGCACCCGAGGATTCGGTTAGCCATGGTTTGTGAAAGCAAGGTTGGAAGGAGTGCTACCCAAAAATAAAAATTTCATGGGAGCCACTCTTAGAAAGTCTTCTGGCAAGGGGGTTAGAGTGCCCACTACCATTCGTTGACAACAACAAACACCTCTCAAAACTTCACTTTTATGCTCTCTTTATGTTTTCAAAATAAAAGCTCTAGCACAAATATAGCAATCAATGCTTCCCTCTGCGAAGGGCCTTTCTTCTACTTTTATGTTGAGTCAGTTTACCCATTTCCTTCTATCTTAGAAGCAAACACTTGTGTTAACTGTGCATTAATTCTTACATGTTTACCTATTGCACTTGTTATATTACTTTGCATTGACAACTATCCATGAGATATACATGTTACAAGTTGAAAGCAACCGCTGAAACTTATATCTTCCTTTGTGTTGCTTCAATGCCTTTACTTTGAATTTACTTCTTTATGAGTTAACTCTTATGTAAGACTTATTGATGCTTGTCTTGAAAGTACTATTCATGAAAAGTCTTTGCTATATGATTCAGTTGTTTACTCATTGTCTTTACCATTGCTTCGAATCGCTGCATTCATCTCATGTGCTTACAATAGTATTGATCAAGATTATGATAGCATGTTGATGTCTACGTTCCCCCTCCTTTTCCTGTAGACAGTGTTGGGCCTCCAAGAGCAGAGGTTTGTAGAACAGCAGCAAGTTTTCCCTTAAGTGGATACCCAAGGTTTATCGAACTCAGGGAGGAAGAGGTCAAAGATATCCCTCTCATGCAACCCTGCAACCACAAAGCAAGAAGTCTCTTGTGTCCCCAACACACCTAATAGGTGCACTAGTTCGGCGAAGAGATAGTGAAATACAGGTGGTATGAATAAGTATGAGCAGTAGCAACGGTGCCAGAAAATAGCCTGCGGGCGTGTAGTTGATGGTGGTGGTATTGCAGCAGTAGTAACACAGTGAAACAGTAAACAAGCAGTAGTAACGCAGCTGTAGTAAACAAGTAGCGATAGCAGTATTTAAGAACAAGGCCTAGGGATTACACTTTCACTAGTGGACTCTCTCAACATTGATCACATAACAGAATAGATAAATGCATACTCTACACTTTTGTTGGATAATGAACACATTGCGTAGGATTACACGAACCCTCAATGCCGGAGTTAACAAGCTCCACAATAATGCTCATGTTTAAGTAACCTTTAGTGTAAGATAGATCAACGCTACTAAACCAAGTACTAGCATAGCATGCACACTGTCACCTTCATGCATATGTAGGAGGAATAGATCACATCAATAATATCATAGCAATAGTTAACTCCATAATCTACAAGAGATCATGATCATAGCACAAACCAAGTACTAACACGGTGCACACACTGTCACCTTTACACACGTGCAGGAGGAATAGAACTACTTTAATAACACATCACTAGAGTAGCACATAGATAAATTGTGATACAAAACTCAGATGAATCTCGATCATGTAAAGCAGCTCATGAGATCATTGTATTGAAGTACATGGAGAGAGATTAACCACATAGCTACCGGTACAGCCCCGAGCCTCGATGGAGAACTACTCCCTCCTCATGGGAGCAGCAGCGGTGATGAAGATGGCGGTGGAGATGGCAGCGGTGTCGATGGAGAAGCCTTCCGGGGGCACTTCCCCGCTCCGGCAGGGTGCCGGAACAGAGATCCTGTCCCCCAGATCTTGGCTTCGCGATGGCGGCGGCTCTGGAAGGTTTTCGTGGGTTTCGTCAATCGTTGTAGGGTTTTCTGATCCAGGGGCTTTTGATAGGCGGAGAGGCGGCGCAGGAAGGTCGAAGGGGGGCCCACACCCTAGGGGGGCGCGCCCCCCCCCTAGGCCGCGCCGGGGTGTGGTGTGGTGGCCCTGGCCCCCTTCTCTGGCGGTTCTCGTGTGTTCTGGATGCTTCCGGGTAAAATAGGAACCTGGGCGTTGATTTCGTCCGATTCCGAGAATATTTCGTTACTAGGATTTCTGAAACCAAAAACAGCAGAAAACAGGAACTGGCACTTCGGCATCTTGTTAATAGGTTAGTTCCAGGAAATGCACGAATATGACATAAAGTGTGCATAAAACATGTAGATAACATCAATAATGTGGCATGGAACACAAGAAATTATCGATACGTTGGAGACGTATCAGCATCCCCAAGCTTAGTTCTGCTCGTCCCGAGCAGGTAAAACGATAACACAGATAATTTCTGGAGTGACATGCCATCATAATCTTGATCATACTATTTGTAAAACATATGTAATGAATGCAGCGATCAAAACAATGTGTATGACATGAGTAAACAAGTGAATCATATAGCAAAGACTTTTCATGAATAGCACTTCAAGACAAGCATCAATAAGTCTTGCATAAGAGTTAACTCATAAAGCAATAATTCAAAGTAAAGGTATTGAAACAACACAAAAGAAGATTAAGTTTCAGCGGTTGCTTTCAACTTGTAACATGTATATCTCATGGATATTGTCAACATAGAGTAATATAACAAGTGCAATATGCAAGTATGTAGGAATCAATGCACAGTTCACACAAGTGTTTGCTTCTTGAGGTGGAGAGAAATAGGTGAACTGACTCAACATTGAAAGTAAAAGAATGGTCCTCATAGAGGAAAAGCATCGATTGCTATATTTGTGCTAGAGCTTTGATTTTGAAAACATGAAACAATTTTGTCAACGGTAGTAATAAAGCATATGCGTCATGTAAATTATATCTTATAAGTTGCAAGCCTCATGCATAGTGTACCAATAGTGCCCGCACCTTGTCCTAATTAGCTTGGACTACCTGGATTATCACCGCAATACATATGCTTTAACCAAGTATCACAAAGGGGTACCTCTATGCCGCCTGTACAAAGGTCTAAGGAGAAAGCTCGCATTTGGATTTCTCGCTTTTGATTATTCTCAACTTAGACATCCATACCGGGACAACATAGACAACAGATAATGGACTCCTCTTTTAATGCTTTAAGCATTCAACAACAATTAATTCTTTTCTCATTAGAGATTTGAGGATGTTTGTCCAAAACTGAAACTTCCACCATGGAACATGGCTTCGGTTAGCGGCCCAATGTTCTTCTCTCACAATATGCATGCTCAAACCATTCAACTCAGTGTAGATCGCCCTTACTTCAGACAAGACGAACATGCATAGCAACTCACATGAAATTCAACAATGAGTTGATGGCGTTCCCCATTAAACATGGTTATCGCACAACAAGCAACTTAATAAGAGATAAAGTGCATAATTACATATTCAATACCACAATAGTTTTTAAGCTATTTGTCCCATGAGCTATATATTGCATAGGTGAATGATGGAATTTTAAAGGTAGCACTCAAGCAATTTACTTTGGAATGGCTGAAAAATACCATGTAGTAGGTAGGTATGGTGGACACAAATGGCATAGTGGTTGGCTCAAGTATTTTGGATGCATGAGAAGTATTCCCTCTCGATACAATGGTTTAGGCTAGCAAGGCTTATTTGAAACAAACACAAGGATGAACCGGTGCAGCAAAACTCACATAAAAGACATATTGAAAACATTATAAGACTCTACACCGTCTTCCTTGTTGTTCAAACTCAATACTAGAAATTATCTAGACCTTAGAGAAACCAAATATGCAAACCAAATTATAGCATGCTCTATGTATTTCTTCATTAATGGGTGCAAAGCATATGATGCAAGAGCTTAAACATGAGCACAACAATTGCCAAGTATCACATTACCCAAGACATTTATAGCAATTACTACATGTATCATTTTCCAATTCCAACCATATAACAATTTAACGAAGGAGAAACTTCGCCATGAATACTATGAGTAGAAACCAAGGACATACTTGTCCATATGCTACAGCGGAGCGTGTATCTCTCCCATAAAGTGAATGCTAGGATCCATTTTATTCAAACAAAACAAAAAACAAAAACAAACCGACGCTCCAAGAAAAAGCACATAAGATGTGATGGAATAAAAATATAGTTTCAGGGGAGGAACCTGATAATGTTGTCGATGAAGAAGGGGATGCCTTGGGCATCCCCAAGCTTAGACGCTTGAGTCTTCTTGATATATGCAGGGGTGAACCACCGGGTGTATCCCCAAGCTTAGAGCTTTCACTCTTCTTGATCATAGTATATCATCCTCCTCTCTTGACCCTTGAAAACTTCCTCCACCCCAAACTCGAAACAACTCATTAGAGGGTTAGTGCACAATAAAAATTAACATATTCAGAGGTGACACAATCATTCTTAACACTTCTGGACATTGCATAATGCTACTGGACATTAGTAGATCAAAGAAATTCATCCAACATAGCAAAAGAAGCAATGCGAAATAAAAGGCAGAATCTGTCAAAACAGAACAGTTCGTATTGACGAATTTTAAAATGGCACCAGACTTGCTCAAATGAAAATGCTCAAATTGAATGAAAGTTGCGTACATATCTGAGGATCATGCACGTAAATTGGCTTAATTTTCTGAGCTACCTACAGGGAGGTGGACCCAGATTCGTGACAGCAAAGAAATCTGGAACTGCGCAGTAATCCAAATCTAGTACTTACTTTTCTATCAACGGCTTTACTTGGCACAACAAAACACAAAACTAAGATAAGGAGAGGTTGCTACAGTAGTAAACAACTTCCAAGACACAAATATAAAACAAAGTACTGTAGCAAAATAACACATGGGTTATCTCCCAAGAAGTTCTTTTCTTTATAGCCATTAAGATGGGCTCAGCAGTTTTAATGATGCACTCGCAAGAAATAGTATTTGAAGCAAAAGAGAGCATCCAGAGGCAAATACAAAACACATTTAAGTCTAACATGCTTCCTATGCAAAGGAATCTTGTAAATAAACAAGTTCATGAAGAGCAAAGTAACAAGCATAGGAAGATAAAACAAGCGTAGCTTCAAAAATTTCAGCACATAGAGAGGTGTTTTAGTAACATGAAAATTTCTACAACCATATTTTCCTCTCTCATAATAACTTTCAGTAGCAACATTAGCAAACTCAACAATATAACTATCACATAAAGCATTCTTATCATGAGTCTCATGCATAAAATTATTACTCTCCACATAAGCATAATCAATTTTATTAGTTGTAGTGGGAGCAAATTCAACAAAGTAGCTATCATTATTATTCTCATCAAGTGTAGGAGGCATAGTATAATCACAACAAAATTTACTCTCCATAGTAGGTGGCACCAAAAGACCACTATCATTATCATCATAAATAGGAGGCAAAGTATCATCAAAGAAAATTTTCTCCTCAATGCTTGGGGGACTAAAAATATCATGAAAACCAGCTTCCCCAAGCTTAGAACTTTCTATATTATTGTCAACAATGGTGTTCAAAGCGTTCATACTAATATTACTACCAGCATGCAAAGAAGATTTCATAGGTTTTTTAATTTTCGCATCAAACAATCCATGTTTTAAATCAGGAAATAGAACAAGAAGCTCACTCTTGTACATTATGCCAACTAGTGTAAACAAGAAACAACAAGATGCAATTGCAGGATCTAAAGGAAATAGCTTCGAGCACAAACACAATGGCGCCAGAAAAGTACTTTACCTGGAACCGGAGTATGAGTGCCTTTTACCTTTCCTCCCCGGCAACGGCGCCAGAAAAGTGCTTGATGTCTATGTTCCCCCTCCTTTTCCTGTAGACAGTGTTGGGCCTCCAAGAGCAGAGGTTTGTAGAACAGCAGCAAGTTTTCCCTTAAGTGGATACCCAAGGTTTATCGAACTCAGGGAGGAAGAGGTCAAAGATATCCCTCTCATGCAACCCTGCAACCACAAAGCAAGAAGTCTCTTGTGTCCCCAACACACCTAATAGGTGCACTAGTTCGGCGAAGAGATAGTGAAATACAGGTGGTATGAATAAGTATGAGCAGTAGCAACGGTGCCAGAAAATAGCCTGCAGGCGTGTAGTTGATGGTGGTGGTATTGCAGCAGTAGTAACACAGTGAAACAGTAAACAAGCAGTAGTAACGCAGCTGTAGTAAACAAGTAGCGATAGCAGTATTTAAGAACAAGGCCTAGGGATTACACTTTCACTAGTGGACTCTCTCAACATTGATCACATAACAGAATAGATAAATGCATACTCTACACTTTTGTTGGATAATGAACACATTGCGTAGGATTACACGAACCCTCAATGCCGGAGTTAACAAGCTCCACAATAATGCTCATGTTTAAGTAACCTTTAGTGTAAGATAGATCAACGCTACTAAACCAAGTACTAGCATAGCATGCACACTGTCACCTTCATGCATATGTAGGAGGAATAGATCACATCAATAATATCATAGCAATAGTTAACTCCATAATCTACAAGAGATCATGATCATAGCACAAACCAAGTACTAACACGGTGCACACACTGTCACCTTTACACACGTGCAGGAGGAATAGAACTACTTTAATAACACATCACTAGAGTAGCACATAGATAAATTGTGATACAAAACTCAGATGAATCTCGATCATGTAAAGCAGCTCATGAGATCATTGTATTGAAGTACATGGAGAGAGATTAACCACATAGCTACCGGTACAGCCCCGAGCCTCGATGGAGAACTACTCCCTCCTCATGGGAGCAGCAGCGGTGATGAAGATAGCGGTGGAGATGGCAGCGGTGTCGATGGAGAAGCCTTCCGGGGGCACTTCCCCGCTCCGGCAGGGTGCCGGAACAGAGATCCTGTCCCCCAGATCTTGGCTTCGCGATGGCGGCGGCTCTGGAAGGTTTTCGTGGGTTTCGTCAATCGTTGTAGGGTTTTCTGATCCAGGGGCTTTTTATAGGCGGAGAGGCGGCGCAGGAAGGTCGAAGGGGGGCCCACACCCTAGGGGGGCGCGCCCCCCCCCTAGGCCGCGCCGGGGTGTGGTGTGGTGGCCCTGGCCCCCTTCTCTGGCGGTTCTCGTGTGTTATTGAAGCTTACGGGTAAAATAGGAACACAGGCGTTGATTTCGTCCGATTAGAGAATATTTCGTTACTAGGATTTCTGAAACCAAAAACAGCAGAAAACAGAAGCGCACTTCGGCATCTTGTTAATAGGTTAGTTCCAGAAAATGCACGAATATGACATAAAGTGTGCATAAAACATGTAGATAACATCAATAATGTGGCATGGAACACAAGAAATTATCGATACGTTGGAGACGTATCACATGTCACTTCATAAATTATCTTTGTTATCGTTTACCTACTCGGGGACGAGTAGGAACTAAGCTTGGGGATGCTGATACGTCTCCAACGTATCGATAATTTCTTATGTTCCATGCTACTTTATTGATGATATACACATGTTTTATACATACTTTATGTCATTTTTATGCATTTTCCGGCACTAACCTATTAACGAGATGCCGAAGAGCCAGTTGCTGTTTTCTGCTGTTTTTGGTTTCAGAAATCCTAGTAAGGAAATATTCTCGGAATTGGACGAAATCAACGCCCAAGATCTTATTTTTCCACGAAGCTTCTAGAAGTCCGAAAGGGAAACGAAGTGGGGCGATGATAACCCACAAGTATAGGGGATCGCAACAGTCTTCACGGGAAGTAAAACCCAATTTATTGATTCGACACATGGGGAGACAAAGAATACTTGAAAGCCTTAACAGTGGAGTTGTCAATTCAGCTGCACCTGGAAACAGACTTGCTCGCAAGAGTTTATCAGTAGTAACAGTTTTATAGCAGTAGCAGTAGTGAAATAACAGCAGCAGAGTAACAGAGACAGCATCAGTGATTATAGTAAACAGCAGGATTAAAATACTGTAGGCACAGGGATGGATGACGGGCGTTGCATGGATGAGAGAAACTCATGTAACAATCAAAGCAGGGCATTTGCAGATAATAATAAAATGGTGTCCAAGTACAAAGCAATCAATAGGCATGTGCTCCATATATAGTCGTACGTGCTCGCAATGAGAAACTTGCACAACATCTTTTGTCCTACCAGCCGGTGGCAGCCGAGCCTCTAGGGAATCTACTGGATATTAAGGTACTCATTTTAATAGAGTACCGGAGCAAATCATTAACACTCCGTGAACACATGTGATCCTCACATCACTACCATCCCCTCCGGTTGTCCCGATTTCTGTCACTTCGGGGCCTTTGGTTCCGGACAGCGACATGTGTATACAACTTGTAGGTAAGATCATAAAACAATGAATATCGTGATGAAATAATAACATGTTCATATCTGAGATCATGGCACTCGGGCCCTAGTGACAAGCATTAAGCATAACAAGTTGCAACAATATCATCAAAGTACCAATTACGGACACTAGGCACTATGCCCTAACAATCTTATGCTATTACATGACCAATCTCATCCAATCCCTACCATCCCCTTCAGCCTACATCGGGGGAATTACTCACACATGGATGGGGGAAACATGGCTGATCGATGGAGAGGCATCGGTGATGATGATGGCGATGATCTCCTCCAATTCCCCGTCCCGGCGGAGTGCCAGAACAGAGACTTCTGGCCCCCGAGACGGAGTTTCGCGATGTGGCGGCGTTCTGGAGGGTTTCTGGCGACTTCGACTTCTTGCCTCGGGTTTTTAGATCAAAACCTTTAAGTAGTCCAGAGGAGGGCGTCGGAGGCCAGCCGAGGGGGCCACACACTAGGGCGGCGCCCCCCCTGGGCCGCGCTGGCCTGGTGTGTGGGGCCCTCGGGCCTCCACCTGGCTTCCCCTTCTGGCTCCGTGAGTTTTCTGGTAAAATAGGCCCATTGGTATAAATTCCGAGGATTTTCCCGAAAGTTGAATTTCTGCACAAAAACAAGACACCAGAGCAATTCTGCTAAAAACAGCGTTAGTCCGCGGTAGTTGTATCCAAAATATACAAATTAGAGGCAAAACAATAGCAAAAGTGTTCGGGAAAGTAGATACGTTTTGGACGTATCAACTCCCCCCAAGCTTAGCTTATTGCTTGTCCTCAAGCAATTCAGTTAACAACTGAGTGCGATAAAAGAACTTTCACGAACACATTTGCTCATATGATGTAAATATTCTCATGATATGGCTAACACTTAAGCAGTTCATAATAAGATACATGCAAATAAGATCATCTAATAGCTATGTCAATCATGGAAAGGTACCAACAATTAATAATAAGCATCATGAATCATGTCTATAAGCAGGATTGCAATGTTCATAAAAGAGTATGATAAAGTGGTATCTCGCTTGCCCATATTTGATCAGCAAAACATAAATGCTCAGGCACCTCTGAAGTTCATAGAAAGACTAGAAATAGAGATTGTCAAAGATCATAAAAGCATCAAATTATACCACAATCAATCATATTTTGAGACAAGCATATTATACTAAGAATGACAGTTGTGCTCTCAAGAAAGTGCTCAAAGAAAGGATGGAGACACAACATAAAAGTAAAAGATTGACCCTTCGCAGAGGGAAGCAGGGATTAACATGCGCTAGAGCTTTTCATTTTTAAAACAGGAGTAAAATTATTTTGAGAGGTGTTTGTTGTTGTCAACGAATGGTAATGGGTACACCAACTACCTCGCCAACCAGACTTTCAAGGGCGGCTCCCATGAAGGACGTTATCTCTACCAGCAAGGTAGATCATCCCTCTTCTCTTTTGTTTACACACGTATTTTAGTTCTATTATGGGTGACACTCCCCCCAAACTTTGCTTACACAAGCCATGACTAACCGAATCCTCGGGTGCCTTCCATCAATCACATACCATGGAGAAGTGTCTATTTGCAAAATTAAGTTGCTTACTGATGAATCAGAGCAAAACATGTGAAGAGAATTATTAATGAAGTTTGATTAATCGGGGCTGGGAACCCCATTGCCAGCTCTTTTTGCAAAATTATTGGATAAGCGGATGTGCCACTAGTCCATAATGAAAGTACGTCAAGAGTAAATGACAAGGTTGAAAGATAAACACCACATACTTCCTCATGAGCTATGAAACATTAACACAAATCGAGAAGCATTTTGAAGGTTTAAAGGTAGCGCATGAGAATTTACTTGGAATGGTTTGAAATGCCATGCATAGGTATTTATGGTGGACACTTTGGAACAACTTGGTTTTCAGGGGTTTGGAAGCATGAGCAGCGTTCCCGCTCAGTACAAGTGAAGGCTAGCAATAGACTAGGGAGCGACAAATCAAGAGAGCAATAACTGTCATAATCATGCTTGCGGCAAAATAAATTAACTGAGGCATAAAAGTGATACAAGAACTCTGAAACAAAGTAAATCATCGAGGCTTAATTGACTTTTGTTCAGTCATATGCATGCGTGAGCATGTGCCAAGTTAATTCAAATGAATTATTCAGAGGAGGATACCACAATATCATACCTACTTATGAATAAAACAATGCAAGCAAACATCCATGGCATGCTACTCATATTAATAAATTGGAGCTAAACATGAGAGATCATGAACTACTAGACTTTCTTAAATGACATATACCTCACATGAACCAACTAAGCATGCTCACATGGATGAGTATATGTACAAAAATGAAAACAAATAGAGTTCATACCAGCCTCTCACCACAATCGAATTGTCGTAGATCGTCATTATTGCCATTCACTTGTGTAGCTTGAATAATATGAAATGAAAACCACGCTCCAGCCACCGAAGACCATTGAACTCAAGACGAACTTTACAAAACAAAGAATAACAGCAAATATTTTTGGTGTTTTTGAATTTGGGAACAAGAACAAAAGGAAACAAGCAAACAAAGCAAAATCTTTTTGGATTTTCTTATAGCAAACCAACAATAGCAAATAAAGCAAAATAAATGCAAGAAACCAAAATAAACAAATGATGAAGAGAAACAACAGAAATATTTTTGGTCTTTTTGTGTTTTAGGAAAGAAACAAAGCAAAAACTAGAAAAGTCACATAAACACAAAGCAGCAGGAATTCGTCAAACTTGACAGCAGTACAGTACTAGATTTTTAAGAAATTCTTCCACTGCTCAAATCGAAAAGTGTTCAACTAATGAAAGTTAGATAACAACCTGGGGAACATTCACAAAAATTGGCTTCGCAAAATATCGTTCTGGCTATTTTTGAGAATTTTTTTGGTAACAGTCCAGAATCTGTTTTCAGGCAGCACTTCCCCAAATATCATCTCCCTCTTATTAGAAAACCACTCAAAGAAACTAAACAGGTATATACAAGTATCCAGCAACCATAATATGCAAAGAATGAGTGATGCCGGTATACCTCCCCCCAAGCTTAGGCTTTTGGCCTAAGTGGAGTTCAACCCCAGCGAGGGTCGCTGTTCCACGCCGGTGGATCATACATGGCATAGTCATAGTGAGGTCCCTGTGCAGAAGAAAAGCGTGGAGGCTCCTGATGTCTACTGGAGCTTCTATTCTTGTAGACAGTGTTGGGCCTCCAAGAGCAGAGGTTTGTAGAACAGCAGCAAATTTCCCTTAAGTGGATCACCCAAGGTTTATCGATCTCAGGGAGGAAGAGGTCAAAGATATCCCTCTCAAGCAACCCTGCAACCACAAAGCAAGAAGTCTCTTGTGTCCCCAACACACCTAATAGGTGCACTAGTTCGGCGAAGAGATAGTAAAATACAGGTGGTATGAATAAGTATGAGCAGTAGTATCGGTGCCAGAAAAGTGCTTGCTGGCGTGTAGTTGATGGTGGTAATATTACAAGCAGTACAGATACAGTAAAACAGTAAACAAGCAGCGATAGCAGTATTTAGGAACAAGGCCTAGGGATCATACTTTCACTAGTGGACACTCTCAACATTGATCACATAACAGAATAGATAAATGCTAGACTCTACACCCTCTTGTTGGATGATGAACACCATTGCGTAGGATTACACGAACCCTCAATGCCGGAGTTAACAAGCTCCACAATATTCAGTGTTCATATTTAAATAACCTTAGAGTGCAAGATAGATCAACATAACCAAATAGATCACATCAATACCATCATAGTAATAGTTAACTTCATAATCTACAAGAGATCACGATCATAAACTACGCCAAGTACTACATGATGCACACACTGCCCACTTTACACCATGCAGGAGGAATAGAGTACTTTAATAACATCACTAGAGTAGCACATAGATGAATAGTGATACAAAACTCATATGAATCTCAATCATGTAAGGCAGCTCATGAGATCATTGTATTGAAGTACATAGGAGAGAGATTAACCACATAGCTACCGGTACAGCCCCGAGCCTCGATGGAGAACTACTCCCTCCTCATGGGAGACAGCAGCGGTGATGAAGATGGCGGTGGAGATGGCAGCGGTGTCGATGGAGAAGCCTTCCGGGGGCACTTCCCCGTCCCGGCGGCGTGCCGGAACAGAGACTCCTGTCCCCCAGATCTTGGCTTCGCGATGGCGGCGGCTCTGGAAGGTTTCTCGTACCGTGGCTTTTCCGTATCGAGGTTTTAGGTCGAGGACCTTTATATAGGCGAAGAGGCGGAGTCGGGGGGGCGACGAGGCGGTGAGGGGGTATGGCGGCGCGGCCAGGGCTTGGGCCGCGCCAGCCACCCTCCTGGGGCCCCTGTGGCCCACCTCTGGTCCTTCCCGGGTGTTCTGGAAGCTTCGTGTATTTCTAAGATGCTGGGCGTTGATTTCGTGCGATTCCGAGAATATTCCCTTACTAGGATTTCTGAAACCAAAAGCAGCAGAAAACAGGAACTGGCCCTTCGGCATCTCGTCAATAGGTTAGTTCCAGAAAATGCACAAATATGACATAAAGTGTGCATAAAACATGTAGATATCATCAATAATGTGGCATGGAACATAAGAAATTATCGATACGTCGGAGACGTATCAGCATCCCCAAGCTTAGTTTCTGCTCGTCCCGAGCAGGTAAACGATAACAAAGATAATTTCTAGAGTGACATGCCATCATAAACTTGATCATACTATTGTAAGCATATGTAATGAATGCAGCGATCAAAACAATGGTAATGACATGAGTAAACAACTGAATCATATAGCAAAGACTTTTCATGAATAGTACTTTCAAGACAAGCATCAATAAGTCTTGCATAAGAGTTAACTCATAAAGCAATAATTCAAAGTAAAGGTATTGAAGCAACACAAAGGAAGATTAAGTTTCAGCGGTTGCTTTCAACTCATAACATATATATCTCATAGATAGTTGTCAATGCAAAGTAATATAACAAGTGCAATATGCAAGTATGTAGGAATCAATGCACAGTTCACACAAGTGTTGCTTCTTGAGGTGGAGAGAAATAGGTGAACTGACTCAACAATAAAAGTAAAAGAATGGTCCTTCAAAGAGGAAAGCATCGATTGCTATATTTGTGCTAGAGCTTTGATGTTGAAAACAATAAACAATTTTGTCAACGGTAGTAATAAAGCATATGTGTTATGTAAATTATATCTTACAAGTTGCAAGCCTCATGCATAGTATACTAATAGTGCCCGCACCTTGTCCTAATTAGCTTGGATTACCGGGATTATCGCAATGCACATGTTTTAACCAAGTGTCACAAAGGGGTACCTCTATGCCGCCTGTACAAAGGTCTAAGGAGAAAGCTCGCATTGGATTTCTTGCTATTGATTATTCTCAACTTAGACATCCATATCGGGACAACATAGACAACAGATAATGGACTCCTCTTTAATGCATAAGCATGTAGCAACAATTAATGTTCTCATATGAGATTGAGGATATATGTCCAAAACTGAAACTTCCACCATGATTCATGGCTTTAGTTAGCGGCCCAATGTTCTTCTCTAACAATATGCATGCTCTAACCATTAAAGGTGGTAAATCTCCCTTAGTTCAGACAAGACGAACATGCATAGCAACTCACATGATATTCAACAAAGAGTAGTTGATGGCGTCCCCAGGAACATGGTTATCGCACAACAAGCAACTTAATAAGAGATAAAGTGCATATGTACATATTCAATACCACAATAGTTTTTAAGCTATTTGTCCCATGAGCTATATATGCAAAGGCAGAGGATAGAATTTTAAAGGTAGCACTCAAGCAATTTACTTTGGAATGGCGGAGAAATACCATGTAGTAGGTAGGTATGGTGGACACAAATGGCATAGTGTTTGGCTCAAGGATTTGGATGCACGAGAATTATTCCCTCTCTGTACAAGGCTTAGGCTAGCAAGGTTATTTGAAGCAAACACAAGTACGAACTAGTACAGCAAAACTCACATAAAAGACATATTGTAAACATTATAAGACTATACATTGTCTTCCTTGTTGTTCAAACACCTCACTAGAAAATATCTAGACTCTAGAGAAACCACTTATGCAAACCAAATTTTAGCAAGCTCTATGTAGTTATTCATTAATAGGTGCAAAGTATATGATGTAAGAGCTTAATCATGAGCACAACAATTGCCAAGTATCACATTATTCAAAACATCATACCAATTACTACATGTAGCATTTCCCGTTTCCAACCATATAACAATTAACGAAGCAGTTTCAACCTTCGCCATGAACATTAAAAGCTAAGAACACATGTGTTCATATGAACCAGCGGAGCGTGTCTCTCTCCCACACAAGCATTTATTCAAACAAAAACAAAAACAAAAACATACAGACGCTCCAAGTAAAGCACATAAGATGTGACCGAATAAAAATATAGTTTCAAGAGAAGGAACCTGATAATTTGTCGATGAAGAAGGGGATGCCTTGGGCATCCCCAAGCTTAGATGCTTGAGTCTTCTTCAAATATGCAGGGATGAACCACCGGGGCATCCCCAAGCTTAGAGCTTTCACTCTTCTTGATCATAGTATATCATCCTCCTCTCTTGACCCTTGAAAACTTCCTCCACACCAAACTCGAAACAAACTCATTAGAGGGTTAGTGCATAATCAAAAACTCACATGTTCAGAGGTGACACAATCATTCTTAACACTTCTGGACATTGCTCAAAGCTACTGGAAGTCAATGGAACAAAGAAATCCATCCCACATAGCAAAAGAAGCAATGCGAAATAAAAGGCAGAATCTGTCAAAACAGAACAGTCCGTAAAGACGAATTTTAAAGGGGCACCAGACTTGCTCAAATGAAAATGCTCAAATTTAATGAAAGTTGCGTACATATCTGAGGATAACTCACATAAATTGGCATAATTTTCTGAGTTACCTACAGAGAATTTTGCCCAGATTCGTGACAGCAAAGAAATCTATTTCTGCGCAGTAATCCAAATCTAGTATGAACCTTACTATCAACGACTTTACTTGGCACAACAAAACACAAAACTAAGATAAGGAGAGGTTGCTACAGTAGTAAACAACTTCCAAGACACAAATATAAAACAAAGTACTGTAGCAAAATAACACATGGGTTATCTCCCAAGAAGTTCTTTCTTTATAGCCATTAAGATGGGCTCAGCAGTTTTAATGATGCACTCGCAAGAAATAGTATTTGAAGCAAAAGAGAGCATCAAGAGGCAAATTCAAAACAAATTTAAGCCTAACATGATTCCTATGAAAAGGAATCTTGTACACAAATAAATTCTTGAAGAGCAAAGTGACAAGATCAGGAAGATAAAACAAGTGTAGTTTCAAAAATTTCAGCACATAGAGAGGTGTTTTAGTAACATGAAAATTTCTACAACCATATTTTCCTCTCTCATAATAACTTTCAGTAGCATCATGAGCAAACTCAACAATATAACTATCACATAAAGCATTCTTATCATGAGTCTCATGCATAAAATTATTACTCTCCACATAAGCATAATCAATTTTATTAGTTATAGTGGGAGCAAATTCAACAAAGTAGCTATCATTATTATTCTCATCATCAAATATAGGAGGCATATTGTAATCATAATCAAATTTATCCTCCATAACAGGTGGCACCAAAAGACCAATATCATTATAATCATCATAAATAGGAGGCAAAGTATCATCAAAGTAAATTTTCTCCTCAATGCTTGGGGGACTAAAAAGATCATGCTCATCAAAACCAGCTTCCCCAAGCTTAGAATTTTCCATAGCATTAGCAACAATAGTGTTCAAAGCATTCATATTAATAACATTCCCATTAGCATGCATATAAAGTTCCATGGGTTTTTAAATTCTCTCTTCAAACACATCATGTCCTAATTCAAGATAAAGTTCATAAAGCTCTCTCATATTTTTGTTGTTTTCCATTATGCCTAACTAGTGTAAACAAGAAACAAAAAGATGCAATTGCAGGATCTAAAGGAAATAGCTTCGAGCACACACACAATGGCGCCAGAAAAGTACTGTTACCTGGAACCGGAGTATGAGTGCCTTTTACCTTTCATCCCCGGCAACGGCGCCAGAAAAAGTGCTTGATGTCTACTGGAGCTTCTATTCTTGTAGACAGTGTTGGGCCTCCAAGAGCAGAGGTTTGTAGAACAGCAGCAAGTTTCCCTTAAGTGGATCACCCAAGGTTTATCGATCTCAGGGAGGAAGAGGTCAAAGATATCCCTCTCAAGCAACCCTGCAACCACAAAGCAAGAAGTCTCTTGTGTCCCCAACACACCTAATAGGTGCACTAGTTCGGCGAAGAGATAGTGAAATACAGGTGGTATGAATAAGTATGAGTAGTAGTATCGGTGCCAGAAAAGTGCTTGCTGGCGTGTAGTTGATGGTGGTAATATTGCAGGCAGTACAAATACAGTAAAACAGTAAACAAGCAGCGATAGCAGTATTTAGGAACAAGGCCTAGGGATCATACTTTCACTAGCGGACACTCTCAACATTGATCACATAACAGAATAGATAAATGCTAGACTCTACACCCTCTTGTTGAATGATGAACACCATTGCGTAGGATTACACGAACCCTCAATGCCGGAGTTAACAAGCTCCACAATATTCAATGTTCATATTTAAATAACCTTAGAGTGCAAGATAGATCAACATAACCAAATAGATCACATCAATACCATCATAGTAATAGTTAACTTCATAATCTACAAGAGATCACGATCATAAACTACGCCAAGTACTACATGATGCACACACTGCCCACTTTACACCATGCAGGAGGAATAGAGTACTTTAATAACATCACTAGAGTAGCACATAGATGAATAGTGATACAAAACTCATATGAATCTCAATCATGTAAGGCAGCTCATGAGATCATTGTATTGAAGTACATAGGAGAGAGATTAACCACATAGCTACCGGTACAGCCCCGAGCCTCGATGGAGAACTACTCCCTCCTCATGGGAGACAGCAGCGGTGATGAAGATGGCGGTGGAGATGGCAGCGGTGTCGATGGAGAAGCCTTCCGGGGGCACTTCCCCATCCTGGCGGCGTGCCGGAACAGAGACTCCTGTCCCCTAGATCTTGGCTTCGCGATGGCGGCGGCTCTGGAAGGTTTCTCATACCGTGGCTTTTCCGTATCGAGGTTTTAGGTCGAGGACCTTTATATAGGCGAAGAGGCGGAGTCGGAGGGGCGACGAGGCGGTGAGGGGGTATGGCGGCATGGCCAGGGCTTGGGCCGCGCTAGCCACCCTCTTGGGGCCCCTGTGGCCCACCTCTGGTCCTTCCCGGGTGTTCTGGAAGCTTCATGTATTTCTAAGATGCTGGGCGTTGATTTCGTCCGATTCCGAGAATATTTCCTTACTAGGATTTCTGAAACCAAAAGCAGCAGAAAACAGGAACTGGCCCTTCGGCATCTTGTCAATAGGTTAGTTCTAGAAAATGCACAAATATGACATAAAGTGTGCATAAAACATGTAGATATCATCAATAATGTGGCATGGAACATAAGAAATTATCGATACGTCGGAGACGTATCAGCTCCGCATGTCCAAAATGTTGATGCGAAGAAGTTGCTGCATCGGATGACGAGTCGAGGTGTTCCTCGGCCTCCTCCGTGTTGTCTCTTGCATGATGGCCTCCTCTCTCTATGTGTGCATTCAGTGCACGTTCTGTGACTGTCCAATCCTCCCTGGAATCAAGGTTAAATAGAACAGGCGCAGGCAATCTTACTAGTTTTTCAGTTTTCTTAGTTATTCTCCAAGCTTTCTTATAAAATGTCATCTTGTAGAACAGGTTACCCAAATTAGATGAATCAAAAACAAATTCATGTTTAATCATGGACACTATGTCAAGTTTTTCTATGGAAAGTTGAATATCAAGATGATGAGGTTCTACTCCATGCAAAGCTAATAAACGAGAAGCGATGAGACCTCCCCAAATTCCGCCCTTCTCACGGTTAGTAGCAAGTCTATAAGCTATCAATGCACCCAAATTATAAGCCCTATTGCTTTGCAGTGCAACAGCTAGGAAAACTAAATCCTGGATAGATAATTTACTACCATTCTTTCTAGCAAGAACGCACTTAGTAATGAAATAAGCAAAGTAGCGGATAGCTGGGAGTCAAATGCTACTGATTTTACCACCATCCTCTGAGAAACTCCTTCCATGACAAATCATCTCGAAGAGGTTTAAGAGCTCTCGCGGCGATCCCCTTATCTTCTCACATGATCCCCATTGCGGTACTCTAATTGCTGTACAAAAATCATTGAATGGCAAGTTGACAGTTTTATTATAAATTTTATACTGAACCATAGGGTTAGATTGCGACCAATTGAACTTAAAATCCTGCACAACAGACATAGTCAAATTTTCATATTGGCATGGTTCTCCGTCAACAAAATCATTCAACCCTGCACGAAAAATTAGATTCTGAACATCTCCCAAGATTCCTGCACTTCTCATGAAATCTGTTCATGGGTAGTAAGAGGGGTATACTCCCTCTTCGCGGTTCACTCTCATGAATTTTTGCACCTCCAATTCTTGTTGGTTTAGTTGATGTCTATTCCACTCCATTTTCCGAAATTTTCAACAAATAGTATAAAATTTTATTTGGTGACATATAATTGAGGGGAACTACTATATGAACTTGCTAGAGTACTAATCATGCATCAAAACTTGTTTATACATCTTAGAACAAGCATGCAAGCTCACTAAACATGTTACCTACAGCAGCAAAATATTCAAGATATACTCAACCAAACAAAATTCTACTTGGATAATCGGAGGAGTCACATACCGGAGAGCAAATGTGCCAAATTTCAGACAGAAATCTGGGCTGAGCAAAGAGATCGAGAAATCCTGAGCTCTTGAGCAAAAACACGAGTGAGAGAAAGCTGATGCTGATTTTCTCGGGAGAGAGAAGAGTGTGGGAGGAAGAGATGCTCAAGTGGGGCAAGGGGAGCCCACACACCAGGGTGGCGCGCCCCCCTTGCTGGCCGCGCCGGCCTGTGGGGTGCCACCCTGGGGTGCCCCACTGGTCATCCCCAGGTACTCCCAGGTGCATTTTCGAAAAATAGGACCAACGATATAATTTTTGTGAATTTTTGAAAATTTGAAAAATGCACATTTCTGGGTATTAAGTTTATTATTACTGGACATGAATTTTTTTGAAATCTCTAATTAACTAAGGGACTTTGCAAATCAAAAGTGCTACAGCAAGTAAAACAAGTGGAGGAAGAGAGAGATGTTGTTTACCTCCTCTATGCATATAAAAAGTATTTGTTAACAAGGTTGATCAAGTCTTGCCACCAAATAAATTTTACATAGAATAAGAAGAAATAAACCTCAAATCAATCATGTTACCTTGAATTGTATTGATATGGATCCAATCATAAGATTTTGATATCCTTCTTTAGGCTCATATATAGGACAATCGATAGTTCCAACTTTGATAGTTCTCACATTAGAAATAGTATTAACTCCACATACTTTATCAATCCTCTTGGGGAAATAGACGGTATGCTCCTTATCATCAACATTGAAAGTAACCTTTCCTTTAGTGCAATCAATAACAGCCCCTGCGGTGTTAAGAAAAGGTCTCCCAAGAATAATAGACATATTATCATCTTCAGGCATTTCCAACACAACAAAATCAGTTAATATCAAGCAGTTATTAGTAACTTGAACAGGAACATCCTCACATATACCAATAGGAATAGCAGTAGATTTATCAGCCATTTGCAAAGATATATCAGTAGGTATCAACTTATCTAAATAAAGTCTCTTATAAAGAGAAAAAGGCATAACACTAACACCGGCTCCCAAGTCACATAGAGCAGTTCTAACATAATTATTCTTAATAGAACAAGGAATAGTAGGTATAACTGGGTCGCCCAACTTCTTTTGAACTTTGCCATTGAAAGAGTAATTAGCAAGCATAGTGGAAATCTCCTCATTGGGGATTTTCCTTTTGTTAGTGACAATATCTTTCATATACCTTGAATAAGGAGGAAATTTAATAGCATCAGTCAAAGGGATTTGCAAGAATAAAGGTTTCATCCAATCACAAAATTTATTATAGTGTTCTTCTTCCTTTGATTTTAGTTTCTTAGCAGGAAAAGGCATTTTCTTTTGCACCCAAGGTTCTCTTTCATTACCATGTTTCTTAGCAATAAAATCTTCTTTAGTATACTTTTTATTTTTAGCATGCTTTTCAGGTTCATCCTCAACCTCTTCTTTATCAGAAGCATCATTCTTATTATTATCATTATCATTATCATGTTCATTACCACTTTCAGTTTCAGCATCAGAAATAGAAGTACTATTAGGATCATTAACAGGTTCAGAGGATTCTACAACATTTTTATGTTTCTTCTTCTTTTTCTTAGAAGGGTCACTAGTTTCAATGCGTTGAGAATCTTGTTCAATTCTTTTGGGATGCCCTTCAGGATATAGAGGATCCTGGGTAGAGACACCACCTCTAGTTGTTACTTCATAAGCATGTTTCTCTTTAGAATTATTTTTTAACAAGTCATTTTGAACTTTAGTGAGTTGATCAATTTGAGTTTGAACCATTTGAAAATGTTTAACAAGCATCTTAACATCATTGGAGGTTCTCTCCACAATATCATGCAAATTGCTAATAGCTTGAGAATTTTCTATTAGATGATTCTCTACTCTCATATTAAAATTTTCTTGCTTAACAATATAATTATCAAACTCATCTAAGCATTGAGCAGGAGGTTTTGAATACGGAATATCTTCCCTAGTAAAGCGTTGAAGGGAGTTTACCTCAATCATGGATGAAGGGGGAATTATCTCACATATATCTTCTATGGGAGGTAGATTCTTCACATCTTCGGATTTAATACCTTTCTCCTTAAGAGACTTCTTGGCTTCCCTCATATCTTCATCATTCAATTTAATTAAAACCCTCTTCTTCAATATTGGCATCGGAGTTGGTTCAGGCGTATTCCAATCAGCATGATTCCGGCCTATTTTAGCCAATAATTCTTCAGCTTCGTCTGGATTTCTTTTCCTGAAAACACAACCAGCACAACTATCCAAATATGCCCTATACTCAACGGTTAGTCCACTATAGAATATATCAAGTAAATCATGCTTTTCCAATTCATGTCTAGGTCGAGCCCTGATAAGAGAGCAAAATCTTGCCCATGCTTCAGGCAATTTCTCTCCATCTTCCTGGTCAAAGCTATAAA
Organism: Lolium perenne; assembly: GCF_019359855.2. Lineage (NCBI taxonomy): Eukaryota > Viridiplantae > Streptophyta > Magnoliopsida > Poales > Poaceae > Lolium > Lolium perenne. Next base: position 39,076,928 of record NC_067248.2, on the reverse strand, counting down.
TTTTCTGTAAAGCAGCATGTTGAGCACTAGCAGGAAAGTATTTCCGAAAGAAAACATCAAGCAAATCACCTGGACTTTTAATAGAACCAAGAGGCAAATTATTATACCAAGTATTAGCATCATCCTTTAATGAGAAAGGGAAAATTTTAGCAACAAAATAAGTACGCATATTTACATCATCAGAAAACAAGCCACTCATAGAAGAAAGTTCATTCATATGTTCTACAGCACTTTCTTTTTCAGTACCACAAAAGGGTGTTTTCTCAACAATAGCTATATGAGATAGATCGAGAGAAAAATCATAATCTTTATCCTTAATGCATATAGGAGATGTGGCAAATTTAGGATCAGGAGATACCTTATGTCTTAGAGTATATTGTGCGAGAAACTTTTTAATTTTTCTTGCATCAGTAATAGCATTGCATTTATCAGTAAAATCATCATTAAGTTCCACATCATCCTCATCAGGATCATCAATAGAATAATCAAGTTCAGGTGAATTAACAGGTGTAGCAGCATTAGGAGTTTCAGTATTTTCAATTTGTCTAGACCTAGCAATTGTAGCATCTAGAAAGGATCCCAATGAACCACTATCATCAAGCACAACAGAAACATTATCAATATTATGAGAGTTTTCAGATTCAGCAGAAGTACCAGCAAGTGAAGCTTGCGGCGGTGAAACAAGTTGACTTATCACAAATGGTGAATCAAGAGTAGCAGAGGTACTCAGAGTTGTACCTTTTCTTGTAGTGGATGGTGATGTCTACTTCCCCCTCCTTTTCCTGTAGACAGTGTTGGGCCTCCAAGAGCAGAGGTTTGTAGAACAGCAGCAAGTTTTCCCTTAAGTGGATCACCCAAGGTTTATCGAACTCAGGGAGGAAGAGGTCAAAGATATCCCTCTCATGCAACCCTGCAACCACAAAGCAAGAAGTCTCTTGTGTCCCCAACACACCTAATAGGTGCACTAGTTCGGTGAAGAGATAGTGAAATACAGGTGGTATAAATATATAGTAGCAGTAGCAACGGTGCCAGAAAATAGCTTGCTGGCGTGTAGTTCATGGTGGTAGTATTGCAGCAGTAGTAACGCAGTAAAACAGTAAACAAGCAGCGATAGCAGTATTTAGGAACAAGGCCTAGGGATTACACTTTCACTAGTGGACACTCTCAACATTGATCACATAACAGAATAGATAAATGCATACTCTACACTTTTGTTGGATGATGAACACATTGCGTAGGATTACACGAACCCTCAATGCCGGAGTTAACAAGCTCCACAATTCGTTGTTCATATTTAAGTAACCTTAGTGTAAGATAGATCAATACAACTAAACCAAGTACTAACATAGCATGCACACTGTCACCTTCATGCATATGTAGGAGGAATAGATCACATCAATACTATCATAGCAATAGTTAACTTCATAATCTACAAGAGATCATGATCATAGCATAAACCAAGTACTAACACGGATGCACACACTGTCACCATTGCATCGTGCAGGAGGAATAGAACTACTTTAATAACATTGCTAGAGTAGCACATAGATAAATTGTGATACAAATACATTGCAATCATAAAGAGATATAAATAAGCACTTCACTATGCCATTCATCAGTGAATAAGTATTCTGTGAAATATAGCCTAAGAGACCCACACGGTGCACACACTGTCACCTTTACACACGTGGGACAAGGAGTCTCCGGAGATCACATAAGTAAAACTCACTTGACTAGCATAATGACATCTAGATTACAAGCATCATCATATGAATCTCAATCATGTAAAGCAGCTCATGAGATTATTGTATTGAAGCACATAGGAGAGAGATGAACCACATAGCTACCGGTACAGCCCCGAGCCTCGATGGAGAACTACTCCCTCCTCATGGGAGCAGCAGCGGTGATGAAGATGGCGGTGGAGATGGCAGCGGTGTCGATGGAGAAGCCTTCCGGGGGCACTTCCCCGCTCCGGCAGCATGCCGGAACAGAGACTCCTGTCCCCCAGATCTTGGCTTCGCGATGGCGGCGGCTCTGGAAGGTTTCTGTGGTTTTCGTCGAACATCCCAGGGTTTTCGATCCAGGGGCTTTAAATAGGTGAAGAGGCGGCGCAGGAGGGTCGAAGGGGCGACGACACCATAGGGCGGCGCGGCCAGGGCCTGGGCCGCGCCGGCCTATGGTCTGGGGGCCCAGTGCCCCCCCTCTGGTCCTTCCCGGGTGTTCTGGATGCTTCCGGTGAAAATAGGAACTTGGGCGTTGATTTCGTCCGATTCCGAGAATATTTCGTTACTAGGATTTCTGAAACCGAAAATAGCAGAAAACAGGAACTGGCACTTCGGCATCTTGTTAATAGGTTAGTTCCAGAAAATGCACGAATATGACATAAAGTGTGCATAAAACATGTAGATAACATCAATGATGTGGCATGGAACATAAGAAATTATCGATACGTCGGAGATGTATCAGCATCCCCAAGCTTAGTTCTGCTCGTCCCGAGCAGGTAAAACGATAACAAAGATAATTTCTGGAGTGACATGCCATCATAACCTTGATCATACTATTTGTAAAGCATATGTAGTGAATGCAGCGATCAAAACAATGTATATGACATGAGTAAACAAGTGAATCATAAAGCAAAGACTTTTCATGAATAGCACTTCAAGACAAGCATCAATAAGTCTTGCATAAGAGTTAACTCATAAAGCAATAATTCAAAGTAAAGACATTGAAGCAACACAAAGGAAGATTAAGTTTCAGCGGTTGCTTTCAACTTGTAACATGTATATCTCATGGATAATTGTCAACATAGAGTAATATAACAAATGCAATATGCAAGTATGTAGGAATCAATGCACAGTTCACACAAGTGTTTGCTTCTTGAGGTGGAGAGAAATAGGTGAACTGACTCAACATTGAAAGTAAAAGAATGGTCCTCCATAGAGGAAAGCATCGATTGCTATATTTGTGCTAGAGCTTTTATTTTGAGAACATAAAGAGAGCATAAAAATAAAGTTTTGAGAGGTGTATGTTGTTGTCAATGAATGGTAGCGGGTACTCTAACCCCCTTGCCAGACAAACCTTCAAAGAGCGGCTCCCATTTTATTTTATTTTTTGGATGGCACTCCTTCCAACCTTTCTTTCACAAACCATGGCTAACCGAATCCTCGGGTGCCTGCCAACAATCTCATACCATGAAGGAGTGCCTTTTTATTTTAGTTTTATTATGATGACACTCCTCCCAACCTTTTCTTACACAAGCCATGGCTAACTGAATCCTTCGGGTGCCGTCCAACAATCACATACCATGGAGGAGTGTCTATTTTTGTTAATTAATTTGGGACTGGGAATCCCATTGCCAGCTCTTTTTGCAAAATTATTGGATAAGCGGATGAAGCCACTAGTCCATTGGTGAAAGTTGCCCAACAAGATTGAAAGATAAACACCACATACTTCCTCATGAGCTATAAAACATTGACACAAATCAGAGGTGATAAATTTTGAATTGTTTAAAGGTAGCACTCAAGCAATTTACTTTGGAATGGCAGGAAATACCATGTAGTAGGTAGGTATGGTGGACACAAATGGCATAGTGTTGTTTGGCTCAAGAATTTGGATGCATGAGAAGTATTCCCTCTCGATACAAGGTTTAGGCTAGCAAGGTTGTTTGAAGCAAACACAAGCATAAACTAGTACATCAAAACTTACATAAAAGACATATTACAAGCATTATAAGACTATACATCATCTTTCTTGTTGTTCAAACACCTCACTAGAAAATATCTAGACTCTAGAGAAACCAAATATGCAAACCAAATTTTAGCATGCTCTATGTATTTCTTCATTAATGGGTGCAAAGCATATGATGCAAGAGCTTAATCATGAGCACAACAATTGCCAAGTATCACATTACCCAAGACATTTTAGCAATTACTACATGTATCATTTTCCAATTCCAACCATATAACAATTTAACGAAGAAGAAACTTCGCCATGAATATTAAAAGCTAAGAACACATGTGTTCATATGCAACAGCGGAGCGTGTCTCTTTCCCACGCAAGCATGATGTAATCCAATTTATTCAAACACAAACAAAAATAAGAAACATACAGACGCTCCAAGTAAAGCACATAAGATGTGACCGAATAAAAATATAGTTTCAAGAGAAGGAACCTGATAATTTGTCGATGAAGAAGGGGATGCCTTGGGAATCCCCAAGCTTAGATGCTTGAGTCTTCTTGAAATATGCAGGGGTGAACCACCGGGGCATCCCCAAGCTTAGAGCTTTCACTCTTCTTGATCATAGTATATCATCCTCCTCTCTTGACCCTTGAAAACTTCCTTCACACCAAACTTCTCATAAACTTCATTAGAGGGGTTAGTACATAATCAAAAACTCACATGTTCAGAGGTGACACAATCATTCTTAACACTTCTGGACATTGCTCAAAGCTACTGGAAGGTAATGGAACAAAGAAATCCACCCAACACAGCGAAAGAAGCAATGCGAAATAAAAGGCAGAATCTGTCAAAACAGAACAGTCCGTAAGGACGAATTTCTAATAAATACTTCCGTTGCTCAGATCAGAAAACTCAAAACTAATGAAAGTTGCGTACATATCTGAGGAACACGCACGTAAATTGGCATATTTTTCTTATTTTTCTACAGGGAAAACAGCCCAGATTCGTGACAGATAGAAATCTGTTTCTGCGCAGAAATCCAAATCTAGTATCAACCTTCGATTAGAGGCTTCACTTGGCACAACAAAACACAAAACTAAGATAAGGAGAGGTTGCTACAGTAGTAAACAACTTCCAAGACACAAAATAAAAACAAAGTACTATAGCAAAATAACACATGGGTTATCTCCCAAGAAGTTCTTTTCTTTATAGCCATTAAGATGGGCTCAGCAGTTTTAATGATGCACTCGCAAGAAATAATATTTGAAGCAAAAGAGAGCATCAAGAGGCAAGTTCAAAAAAAATTTAAGTCTAACATGCTTCCTATGAAAAGTAATCTTGTAAATAAACAAGTTCAAGAAGCATAATGCAACAAGCATAGAAAGATAAAACAAGTGCAGCTTCAAGATTTTCAGCAAAAAGAGAGGTGTTTTAGTAACATGAAAATTTCTACAACCATATTTTCCTCTCTCATAATAACTTTCAGTAGCAACATGAGCAAACTCAACAATATAACTATCACATAAAGCATTCTTATCATGAGTCTCATGCATAAAATTATTACTCTCCACATAAGCATAATCAATTTTATTAGTTGTAGTGGGAGCAAATTCAACAAAGTAGCTATCATTATTATTCTCATCAAGTGTAGGAGGCATAGTATAATCACAACAAAATTTACTCTCCATAGTAGGTGGAACCAAAAGACCACTATCATTGTAATCATCATAAATAGGAGGCAAAGTATCATCAAAGAAAATTTTCTCCTCAATGCTTGGGGGACTAAAAAGATCATGAAAACCAGCTTCCCCAAGCTTAGAACTTTCTATATTATTATCAACAATGGTGTTCAAAGCGTTCATACTAATATTACTACCAGCATGCAAATAAGATTCCATAGGTTTTTTAATTTTCTCATCAAACAATCCATGTTTTAAATCAGGAAATAGAAATAGAAGCTCATTCTTGTCCATTATGCCAAACTAGTGTAAACAAGAAACAAAAAGATGCAATTGCAGGATCTAAAGGAAATAGCTTTGAGTACTTACAACGACGGAAAATAGCTTGATAGCCGAGGTCCGGAGTGTGAGTACCTTTTACCTTTCCTCCCCGGCAACGGCGCCAGAAAATAGCTTGATGTCTACTTCCCCCTCCTTTTCCTGTAGACAGTGTTGGGCCTCCAAGAGCAGAGGTTTGTAGAACAGCAGCAAGTTTTCCCTTAAGTGGATCACCCAAGATTTATCGAACTCAGGGAGGAAGAGGTCAAAGATATCCCTCTCATGCAACCCTGCAACCACAAAGCAAGAAGTCTCTTGTGTCCCCAACACACCTAATAGGTGCACTAGTTCGGCGAAGAGATAGTGAAATACAGGTGGTATAAATATATAGTAGGAGTAGCAACGGTGCCAGAAAATAGCTTGCTGGCGTGTAGTTGATGGTGGTAGTATTGCAGCGATAGTAACGCAGTAAAATAGTAAACAAGCAGCGATAGCAGTATTTAGGAACAAGGCCTAGGGATTACACTTTCACTAGTGGACACTCTCAACATTGATCACATAACAGAATAGATAAATGCATACTCTACACTTTTGTTGGATGATGAACACATTACGTAGGATTACACGAACCCTCAATGCCGGAGTTAACAAGCTCCACAATTCGTTGTTCATATTTAAGTAACCTTAGTGTAAGATAGATCAATACAACTAAACCAAGTACTAACATAGCATGCACACTGTCACCTTCATGCATATGTAGGAGGAATAGATCACATCAATACTATCATAGCAATAGTTAACTTCATAATCTACAAGAGATCATGATCATAGCATAAACCAAGTACTAACACGGATGCACACACTGTCACCATTACATCGTGCAGGAGGAATAGAACTACTTTAATAACATTGCTAGAGTAGCACATAGATAAATTGTGATACAAATACATTGCAATCATAAAGAGATATAAATAAGCACTTCACTATGCCATTCATCAGTGAATAAGTATTCTGTGAAATATAGCCTAAGAGACCCACACGGTGCACACACTGTCACCTTTACACACGTGGGACAAGGAGTCTCCGGAGATCACATAAGTAAAACTCACTTGACTAGCATAATGACATCTAGATTACAAGCATCATCATATGAATCTCAATCATGTAAAGCAGCTCATGAGATTATTATATTGAAGCACATAGGAGAGAGATGAACGACATAGCTACCGGTACAGCCCCGAGCCTCGATGAAGAACTACTCCCTCCTCATGGGAGCAGCAGCGGTGATGAAGATGGCGGTGGAGATGGCAGCGGTGTCGATGGAGAAGCCTTCCGGGGGCACTTCCCCGCTCCGGCAGCGTGCCGGAACAGAGACTCCTGTCCCCCAGATCTTGGCTTCGCGATGGCGGCGGCTCTGGAAGGTTTCTGTGGTTTTCGTCGAACGTCCCAGGGTTTTCGATCCAGGGGCTTTAAATAGGCGAAGAGGCGGCGCAGGAGGGTCGAAGGGGCGACGACACCATAGGGCGGCGCGGCCAGGGCCTGGGCCGCGCTGGCCTATGGTCTGGGGGCCCAGTGCCCCTCCTCTGGTCCTTCCCGGGTGTTCTGGATGCTTCCGGTGAAAATAGGAACTTGGGCGTTGATTTCGTCCGATTCCGAGAATATTTCGTTACTAGGATTTCTGAAACCAAAAACAGCAGAAAACAGGAACTGGCACTTCGGCATCTTGTTAATAGGTTAGTTCCAGAAAATGCACGAATATGACATAAAGTGTGCATAAAACATGTAGATAACATCAATAATGTGGCATGGAACATAAGAAATTATCGATACGTCGGAGACGTATCAGATGGTAATATGGTGACTTTAGGATCGCGAGGTTTACCCATGATGGAGAATTTGCAGCGAACAATATCAATCCAAGTGAACTTCCAAATAAAGCTATGCTCCCCGGCAACGGCGCCAGAAAATAGTCTTGATAACCCACAAGTATAGGGGATCGCAATAGTCTTCGCGGGAAGTAAAACCCAATTTATTGATTCGACACAAGGGGAGACAAAGAATACTTGAAAGCCTTAACAGCGGAGTTGTCAATTCAGCTGCACCTGGAAACAGACTTTCACAAGAGTTTATCAGTAGTAACAGTTTTATAGCAGTAGCAGTAGTGAAATAACAGACGAGTAACGAGACAAAGCAGTGATTATAGTAAACAGCAGGATTAAAATACTGTAGGCACAGGGATGGATGACAGGCGTTGCATGGATGAGAAACTCATGTAACAATCAAAGCAGGGCATTTGCAGATAATAATAAAACGGTGTCCAAGTACAAAGCAATCAATAGGCATGTGTTCCATATATAGTCGTACGTGCTCGCAATGAGAAACTTGCACAACATCTTTTGTCCTACCAGCCGGTGGCAGCCGGGCCTCTAGGGAATCTACTGGATATTAAGGTACTCCTTTTAATAGAGTACCGGAGCAAAGCATTAACACTCCGTGAACACATGTGATCCTCACATCACTACCATCCCCTCCGGTTGTCCCGATTTCTGTCACTTCGGGGCCTTTGGTTCCGGACAGCGACATGTGTATACAACTTGCAGGTAAGATCATAAAACAATGAATATCATGATGAAATAATAACATGTTCAGATCTGAGATCATGGCACTCGGGCCCTAGTGACAAGCATTAAGCATAACAAGTTGCAACAATATCATCAAAGTACCAATTACGGACACTAGGCACTATGCCCTAACAATCTTATGCTATTACATGACCAATCTCATCCAATCCCTACCATCCCCTTCAGCCTACTGATACGTCTCCGACGTATCGATAATTTCTTATGTTCCATGCCACATTATTGATGATATCTACATGTTTTATGCACACTTTATGTCATATTCGTGCATTTTCTGGAACTAACCTATTAACAAGATGCCGAAGTGCCAGTTGCTGTTTTCTGCTGTTTTTGGTTTCAGAAATCCTAGTAAGGAAATATTCTCGGAATTGGACGAAATCAACGCCCAGGGTCCTATTTTGCCACGAAGCTTCCAGAAGACCGAAGAGGAGACGAAGTAGGGCCACGAGGCAGCCAAACCATAGGGCGGCGCGTCCCAAGCCCTGGCCGCGCCGACCTATGGTGTGGGCCCCTCGTGACGCCCCTTGACCTGCCCTTCCACCTACAAATAGCCTTCGTCACGAAACCCCCAGTACCGAGAGCCACGATACAGAAAACCTTCCAGAGACGCCGCCGCCGCCAATCCCATCTCGGGGGATTCAGGAGATCGCCTCCGGCACCCTGCCGGAGAGGGGAATCATCTCCCGGAGGACTCTACGCCGCCATGGTCGCCTCCGGAGTGATCTATGAGTAGTCTACCCCTGGACTATGGGTCCATAGCAATAGCTAGATGGTTGTCTTCTCCTCATTGTGCTTAATTGTCGGGTCTTGTGAGCTGCCGAACATGATCAAGATCATCTATCTGTAATTCTATATGTTGCGTTTGTTGGGATCCGATGAATAGAGAATACTTGTTATGTTGATTATCAAAGTTATGTCTATGTGTTGTTTATGATCTTGCATGCTCTCCGTTATTAGTAGATGCTCTGGCCAAGTTGATGCTAGTAACTCCAAGAGGGAGTATTTATGCTCGATAGTGGGTTCATGTCTCCGTGAATCTGGGGGAGTGAGAGAAACCTCTAAGCTTATGGATGTGCTGTTGCCACTAGGGATAAAACATTGGTGCTATGTTCTAGGATGTAGTCACTGATTACATTACGCGCAATACTTAATGCAATTGTCTGTTTTTAGCAACTTAATACTGGAGGGGGTTCGGATGATAACCTGAAGGTGGACTTTTTAGGCATAGATGCATGCTGGATAGCGGTCTATGTACTTTGTCGTAATGCCCAATTAAATCTCACAATACTCATCATAATATGTATGTGCATGGTCATGCCCTCTTTATTTGTCAATTGCCCAACTGTAATTTGTTCACCCAACATGCTGTTTATCTTATGGGAGAGACACCTTTAGTGAACTGTGGACCCCGGTCCAATTCTCTATACTGAAATACAATCTACTGCAACTGTTCTACTATTTTCTGCAAACAATCATCATCCACACTATACATCTAATCCTTTGTTACAGCAAGCCGGTGAGATTGACAACCTCGCTGTTTCGTTGGGGCAAAGTACTTGGTTTGTGTTGTGCAGGTTCCACGTTGGCGCCGGAATCCCTGGTGTTGCGCCGCACTACATCTTGCCGCCATCAACCTTCAACGTGCTTCTTGACTCCTACTGGTTCGATAAACCTTGGTTTCTAACTGAGGGAAACTTACTGCTGTACGTATCACACCTTCCACTTGGGGTTCCCAACGGTCGCATGCTGTACGCGTGTCAAGCTAAATTTCTGGCGCCGTTGCCGGGGAGATCAAGACACGCTGCAAGGGGAGTCTCCACATCCCAATCTCTTTACTTTGTTTTTGTCTTGCTTAGTTTTATTTACTACTTTGTTTGCTGCACTAAATCAAAATACAAAAAAAATTAGTTGCTAGTTTTACTTTATTTGCTATCCTGTTTGCTATAGCAAAAACACAAAAAATTAGTTACTTGTATTTACTTTATCTAGTTTGCTTTATTTACTGTTGCTAAAATCGGTACTCCTGAAAATACTAAGTTGTGTGACTTCACAACCACAAATAATAATGATTTCTTATGCACACCTATTGCTCCACCTGCTACTACAGCAGAATTCTTTGAAATTAAACCTGCTTTACTGAATCTTGTTATGCGAGAGCAATATTCTGGTGTTAGTTCTGATGATGCTGCTGCCCATCTTAATAATTTTGTTGAATTGTGTGAAATGCAAAAATATAAAGATGTAGATGGTGACATTATCAAATTAAAATTGTTCCCTTTCTCACTAAGAGGAAGAGCTAAAGATTGGTTGCTATCTCTGCCTAAGAATAGTATTGATTCATGGACTAAATGCAAGGATGCTTTTATTGGTAGATATTATCCCCCTGCTAAAATTATATCTTTGAGGAGTAGCATAATGAATTTTAAACAATTAGATACTGAGCATGTTGCACAAGCATGGGAAAGAATGAAATCTCTGGTTAAAAATTGCCCAACCCATGGACTGACTACTTGGATGATCATCCAAACCTTTTATGCAGGACTGAGTTTTTCTTCGCGGAACCTATTGGATTCAGCTGCTGGAGGTACCTTTATGTCCATCACTCTTGGTGAAGCAACAAAGCTTCTCGATAATATGATGATCAATTACTCTGAATGGCACACGGAAAGAGCTCCACAAGGTAAGAAGGTAAATTATGTCGAAGAAACCTCTTCCTTGAGTGATAAGATTGATGCTATTATGTCTATGCTTGTGAATGATAGGACAAATGTCAATTCTAATAATGTTCCGTTAGCTTCATTGGTTGCACAAGAAGAACATGTTGATGTAAACTTCATTAAAAATAATAATTTCAACAACAATGCTTACCGGAACAATTCTAGTAACAACTATAGGCCATATCCTTATAATAATGGCAACGGCTATGGTAATTCTTATGGGAATTCTTACAACAATAATAGGAACACACCCCCTGGACTTGAAGCCATGCTTAAAGAATTTATTAGTACACAAACTGCTTTTAACAAATCTGTTGAAGAAAAGCTTGGGAAAATTGATATACTTGCTTCTAAAGTCGATAGTCTTGCTGCTGATGTTGATCTTTTGAAATCGAAAGTTATGCCTAATGAAAATCTTCATAATAAAATTGTTACTACAGCAAATGCCATCCAAGTTAGAATTAATGAGAATATAAGATTGATGGCCGAATTGCGTGCTAGGTGGGAAAGAGAAGAAAATGAAAAAGAAGAGAATATAGCTAAAGTTTGGACTATTACCACCACTAGTAATGCTAATGCTACACAAGTTGCTGCACCTCCTACTAATACTAATAAAAGAATTGGTGTTAGCAATGTTTCCACTTCTAATGCAAAGCGCGAGAAACTTCCTGTGTTAAAACTGCTGAAACTGCCTGTGATAAAACTGCTGAAATTTTTTCCAACATTGGGGATGATGATCCCATTGCTTTAGATTTTAATGGTTTGAATTTTGATGATTGCCACATCTCTGAAGTTATAAAGTTCTTGCAAAAGCTTGCTAAAAGTCCTAATGCTAGTGCTATAAATTTTGCTTTCACGCAACATATTACAAATGCTCTCATAAAAGCTAGAGAAGAGAAACTAGAGCGCGAAGCCTCTATTCCTAGAAAGCTAGAGGATGGTTGGGAGCCCATCATTAAGATGAAGATTAAAGATTTTGATTGTAATGCTTTATGTGATCTTGGTGCAAGTATTTCTGTTATGCCTAAGAAAATTTATAATATGCTTGACTTGCCACCGCTGAAAAATTGTTATTTGGATGTTAATCTTGCTGATCATTCTACAAAGAAACCTTTGGGGAAAGTTGATAATGTTCGCATTACCGTTAACAATAACCTTGTCCCCGTTGATTTTGTTGTCTTGGATATTGAATGCAATGCATCTTGTCCCATTATATTGGGAAGACCTTTTCTTCGAACTGTTGGTGCTATCATTGATAGGAAGGAAGGTAATATTAAATATCAATTTCCTCTCAAGAAAGGTATGGAACACTTCCCTAGAAAGAGAATGAAGTTACCTTTTGATTCTATTATTAGAACAAATTATGATGTTGACACTTCGTCTCTTGATAATACTTGATACACATTTTCTGCGCCTAGCTGAAAGGCGTTAAAGAAAAGCGCTTATGGGAGACAACCCATGTTTTTACTACAGTACTTTGTTTTTATTTTGTGTCTTGGAAGTTGTTTACTACTGTAGCCACCTCTCCTTATCTTAGTTTAGTGTTTTGTTGTGCCAAGTAAAGTCGTTGATAGAAAAGTTCATACTATATTTGGATTACTGCGCAGAAACAGATTTCTTTGCTGTCACGAATCTGGGAAAAATTCTCTGTAGGTAACTCAGAAAATTATGCCAATTTACGTGAGTGATCCTCAGATATGTACGCAACTTTCATTAAATTTGAGAATTTTCATTTGAGCAAGTCTGGTTCCTCGATAAAATTCGTCAATACGAACTGTTCTGTTTTTGACAGATTCAGCCTTTTATTTCGCATTGCCAGTTTTGTTATGTTCGATGGATATTTTGATTCCGTTGACTTTCAGTAGCTTTGTGCAATGTCCAGAAGTGTTAAGAATGATTATGTCACCTCTGAACATGTATATTTTGATTGTGCACTAACCCTCTAATGAGTTGTTCTAAGTTTGGTGTGGAGGAAGTTTTCAAGGATCAAGAGAGGGAGATGATACAACATGATCAAGGAGAGTGAAAGCTCTAAGCTTGGGGATGCCCCGGTGGTTCACCCCTGCATATATCAAGAAGACTCAAGCGTCTAAGCTTGGGGATGCCCAAGGCATCCCCTTCTTCATCGACAACATTATCAGGTTCCTCCCCTGAAACTATATTTTTATTCCATCACATCTTATGTGCTTTGCTTGGAGCGTCGGTTTGTTTTTGTTTTTGTTTTGTTTGAATAAAATGGATCCTAGCATTCATTGTGTGGGAGAGAGACACGCTCCGCTGTTGCATATGGACAAATATGTCCTTAGGCTCTACTCATAGTATTCATGGCGAAGTTTCTTCTTCGTTAAATTGTTATATGGTTGGAATTGGAAAATGATACATGTAGTAATTGCTAAAATGTCTTGGATAATGTGATACTTGGCAATTGTTGTGCTCATGATTAAGCTCTTGCATCATATACTTTGCACCCATTAATGAAGAAATACATAGAGCATGCTAAAATTTGATTTGCATATTTGATCTCTCTAAGGTCTAGATAATTTCTAGTATTGAGTTTGAACAACAAGGAAGACGGTGTAGAGTCTTATAATGTTTTCAATATGTCTTTTATGTAAGTTTTGCTGCACCGCTTCATCCTTGTGTTTGTTTCAAATAGCCTTGCTAGCCTAAACCTTGTATCGAGAGGGATTACTTCTCGTGCATCCAAAATACTTGAGCCAACCAATATGCCATTTGTGTCCACCATATCTACCTACTACATGGTATTTCTCCGCCATTCCAAAGTAAATTGCTTGAGTGCTACCTTTAAATTTCCATTCTCCACCTTTACAATATATAGCTCATGGGACAAATAGCTTAAAAACTATTGTGGTATTGAATATGTACTTATGCACTTTATCTCTTATTAAGTTGCTTGTTGTGCGATAACCATGTTCACTGGGGACGCCATCAACTACTCTTTGTTGAATATCATGTGAGTTGCTATGCATGTTCGTCTTGTCTGAAGTAAGGGAGATCTACCGCCTTATGGTTAGAGCATGCATATTGTTAGAGAAGAACATTGGGCCGCTAACTAAAGCCATGATCCATGGTGGAAGTTTCAGTTTTGGACAATATCCTCAATCTCAAATGAGAAAATTAATTGTTGCTACATGCTTATGCATAAAAGAGGAGTCCATTATATGTTGTCTATGTTGTCCCGGTATGGATGTCTAAGTTGAGAATAATCAATAGCGAGAAATCCGATGCGAGCTTTCTCCTTAGACCTTTGTACAGGCGGCATAGAGGTACCCCTTTGTGACACTTGGTTAAAACATGTGCATTGCGATGATCCCGGTAGTCCAAGCTAATTAGGAAAAGGTGCGGGCACTATTACTATACTATGCATGAGGCTTGCAACTTGTAAGATATAATTTACATAACACATATGCTTTATTACTACCGTTGACAAAATTGTTTCTTGTTTACAAAATCAAAGCTCTAGCACAAATATAGCAATCGATGCTTTCCTCTTTGAAGGACCATTCTTTTACTTTTATTGTTGAGTCAGTTCACCTATTTCTCTCCACCTCAAGAAGCAAACACTTGTGTGAACTGTGCATTAATTCCTACATACTTGCATATTGCACTTATTATATTACTCTATGTTGACAATATCCATGAGATATACATGTTACAAGTTGAAAGCAACCGCTGAAACTTAATCTTCCTTTGTGTTGTTTCAATGCCTCCACTATGAATTATTGCTTTATGAGTTAACTCTTATGCAAGACTTATTGATGCTTGTCTTGAAGTACTATTCATGAAAAGTCTTTGCTATATGATTCACTTGTTTACTCATGTCATATACATTGTTTTGATCACTGCATTCACTACATATGCTTACAAATAGTATGATCAAGGTTATGATGGCATGTCACTCCAGAAATTATCTTTGTTTATCGTTCACCTGCTCGGGACGAGCAGGAACTAAGCTTGGGGATGCTGATACGTCTCCGACGTATCGATAATTTCTTATGTTCCATGCCACATTATTGATGATATCTACATGTTTTATGCACACTTTATGTCATATTCGTACATTTTCTGGAACTAACCTATTAACAAGATGCCGAAGTGCCAGTTGCTGTTTTCTGCTGTTTTTGGTTTCAGAAATCCTAGTAAGGAAATATTCTCGGAATTGGACGAAATCAACGCCCAGGGTCCTATTTTGCCACGAAGCTTCCAGAAGACCGAAGAGGAGACGAAGTGGGGCCACGAGGCAGCCAAACCATAGGGCGGCGCGGCCCAAGCCCTGGCCGCGCCGACCTATGGTGTGGGCCCCTCGTGATGCCCCTTGACATGCCCTTCCGCCTACAAATAGCCTTCGTCGCGAAACCCCCAGTACCGAGAGCCACGATACGGAAAACCTTCCAGAGACGCCGCCGCCGCCAATCCCATCTCGGGGGATTCAGGAGATCGCCTCCGGCACCCTGCCGGAGAGGGGAATCATCTCCCGGAGGACTCTACGCCGCCATGGTCGCCTCCGGAGTGATGTGTGAGTAGTCTACCCCTGGACTATGGGTCCATAGCAGTAGCTAGATGGTTGTCTTCTCCTCATTGTGCTTAATTGTCGGGTCTTGTGAGCTGCCGAACATGATCAAGATCATCTATCTGTAATTCTATATGTTGCGTTTGTTGGGATCCGATGAATAGAGAATACTTGTTATGTTGATTATCAAAGTTATGTCTATGTGTTGTTTATGATCTTGCATGCTCTCCGTTATTAGTAGATGCTCTGGCCAAGTTGATGCTAGTAACTCCAAGAGGGAGTATTTATGCTCATAGTGGGTTCATGTCTCCGTGAATCTGGGGGAGTGAGAGAAACCTCTAAGATTATGGATGTGCTGTTGCCACTAGGGATAAAACATTGGTGCTATGTTCGAGGATGTAGTCACTGATTACATTACGCGCAACACTTAATGCAATTGTCTGTTGTTAGCAACTTAATACTGGAGGGGGTTCGGATGATAACCTGAAGGTGGACTTTTTAGGCATAGATGCACGCTGGATAGCGGTCTATGTACTTTGTCGTAATGCCCAATTAAATCTCACAATACTCATCATAATATGTATGTGCATGGTCATGCCCTCTTTATTTTTCAATTGCTCAACTGTAATTTGTTCACCCAACATGCTGTTTATCTTATGGGAGAGACACCTCTAGTGAACTGTGGACCCCGGTCCAATTCTCTATACTGAAATACAATCTACTGCAACTGTTCTACTGTTTTCTGCAAACAATCATCATCCACACTATACATATAATCCTTTGTTACAGCAAGCCGGTGAGATTGACAACCTCGCTGTTTCGTTGGGGCAAAGTACTTGGTTTGTGTTGTGCAGGTTCCACGTTGGCGCCGGAATCCCTGGTGTTGCGCCGCACTACATCTTGCCACCATCAACCTTCAACGTGCTTCTTGACTCCTACTGGTTCGATAAACCTTGGTTTCTAACTGAGGGAAACTTACTGTTGTACGCATCACACCTTCCACTTGGGGTTCCCAACGGTCGCATTGTCGTGGATGTAACCACGGCAGATGCTACAGGGGGTAGCACTTCGTTGATGCGAGGGGAAGGGAACATTGCCATCTACGGGTCGAGGTGCAAGAGACGCAAGGGTTTTACCCAGGTTCAGCCCCTCCGGAGAGTAAAAGGCCTACGTCCTGCTAGATCTTTATTGCTCAGTGGAGAATTACAATGGGGGGGCTCAGTCGGCGGCTACGCCGAGAGCTTACAGGGGGAGATTGGATCTCGAGTCAGGTGTTCTCTAGGGTTTAAGCTCGGGGGTTTATATAAGCACCCCCGATCTAGGGTTACATGGAGATAACTCCGAATCATATCAGTTGCTACTAATCCGGGATCCGCTATCCCTCTCGCAAGTAATCTTCTTGTCCAGCCGTGTGGACCTCCTCCTTGGGATCACGGCCCAGTCGCCTTAGGGCCCAGTCGCTTGGGCGACTGGCGATCCACCCGAGCCTCCATCTTCACGGCGAGTGGGACTGGCGACCCACCCCCTATGGGCATATCCCCATCAGTAGTCCCCAAGCGCGGTGGTGAAGAAGCGCGGATCTGGAGCAAGTCTTGGAGAGGCGCGGTGATGGATCAAGATGAGTCACCGCCGGGCTTCCAAAGACAAAGTCGCGGGTGCGGTGCCAGTCTCCAGTCGCCAGAACTTGATCAGTCAGTCGGCGTGTGACAGTCGGCTCTAGCCAGTCGCCGTTTGCCAGTCGACGCGTAGTCATCATAGAGACACGTGGAGAGGCCAACGGCTAGATTTCACGTTGACCGAGGCGCAAACCGTTTGCATGTTGTTGACCGTTGGGCCCGACGTGACCGCTAACGGCTAGTTTAACGGCTATTCAGCCGGAGACGGCGCAGATCTTGACCGTTGATTGCGGGGCGGCGATTCCGGGACGATTCAACGAACAGATTTCATCCTTAATCTGAGCGAGTGCGGGCGGTATAAAGGGTTGCCCCTGGGATTAGGGTTCAACACTCCTCCGCATTCGTCTCCCATCTTCTCCCCATCTCATCTTCATTCCAAATTTCACACGCATCCATGGCGACGAAAGGCTGGGGCAAGTCGAAGGTCACGCGGGAGTCTCTCCTCCCGTACGTCGCCTCCGGAGTCATCCCGGAGTTCAACCAAGAGCGATGGCGGGTTCCGCCGGCGAACGAGGCGGAGCCCCTCCCGCGGCCCGGGGAGTTCGTGATCTTCCTGAGCTTCCTCGATCGCGGGTTCGCTCTCCCCACCTCCGATTTCCTCCGGCAGTTGCTGGCCTTCTACAGCATCAAGGTCTCCGACCTCGGGCCGCACAGCGTCCAGCAGATTTCTCTGTTCGTGGCGCTGTGCGAATGCTACTTGGGCTGTCCGCCCTACTTCCCGCTGTGGGTGTCCATCTTCCATGGGCGGGCGACTCGGGCCAGCAAGAACAGCGAAGCACTCATCCCGAAGGGGGGGGATCACCTTCCAGGTGAAGTCCGGGGAAAGCTTCATCGACATGGCGCTCCCCAAGAAGGCGCAGTAGCTATGGCGTCGTTTCTGGTTCTATGCCAAGGAGTACACTCCCCCGGGCGAGGTATGCATTCCCCAATACAGCCCTGAGCCGAGCATCCCGCGGCGCCTCAATGTCCGGTCGCTGCCGCGCGAGCAGGAGAAGGTGGTGAAGGATATGCGCCAAGCGATCCAGGCGCTAAAAGATAACGGCCTGACGGCGGTCGACATGTACAACTGTTGGCTTGGCCGGCGGCTGATCCCCCTGCGGTGCCGAGCTCACCCCATGTGGGAGTACCGGGGACAGAACGACCGCACCCGGTCGACGGCGACCGAGTGGGACGAGGGCGAGTACCGGAAGGCGCTTGCCAAGATCACCACTGCCACCTTCACCTCCTTCGAGGACGGCTTGCAGCCCTACACCGAAGACACCCCAGCGCCTCAGGTAATGCTTCGCATGGCGACTTCGCACGGCTTAGCCGCGCTTCTTCCTTTCTGACTTGTTCCTTTGATTCGATTACAGCGTTGGCAGAAGATCGCGGACCACCTCCCTCCTCTCGCCGGGAAGGAACCACCGGAGATGACCGAGGGCGAGGAGGAAGAGGTCGACGAGGAGGAGGAGCGCACCGAGTCGGACTCGGAGGCGCGGGACTTCATCAGACTCCCGCGCGGGTCGAAGAGGGGTGTCGAGTCCTCGTCCCAGGGCGCGGCTGAAGAGGAGGCGACCTCTCGCCCGGAGGACAAGGCGGAGCCCTCCAAGGAAGGGGCTGAGCCGCTATCGAAGCGACTGCGCCCCACTCTCCTGGAAGGGTCCATGAGGCTTCAGCGTCCCTTGAAGGACGCGATTGATGCGGGAGCTCGGGCCGGTCCGGGCGTAAGAGCGATTCCCACGGTGAAGTAAGTACTTCTTGTCGAATTTGTCCTTCTTGCGACTGGACTGGGTGTCGACTCACCTCGCCTCCCTGTAGGTCCAAGAAGAAGACCTTGGCGAAGCCGCCCGCGGCCGGGGTGGCGGCCACGAGGGCGGCCGAGGCAAAGAAGAAAGCCGCGGAGAGGAAGGCGGCGCCGTCCGACCTTGGGGGTGCGGGGTCGGCTCCGGAAGAGCCTGCCGCCGGGAGCCAAGCGGAGAAGGAGAGCACTAGCCGCGTCGAGCCCACCGCCAACGTTTTTCCTCTACCCAGCATGGCTCGCGGGGGCATGGCGAGTGCGGCGACGGGTCCGGACGTTGCTCCGCCCGTGGTGGAGGAGGAGTCGACTGACGTTGGATCGACCGAGGGGCAGAAGGCACCCGAAGTTGAAGAGGACATCGTCGAGGAGGGCGGCCTGTCGGAGCCACTGAAAGAGCGCCGGTCCAAGGCCGCCAGGGACCGAGCCCCGCCCAGTGATGCCGACACGCGGACGGGCGAAGTTCCGTCGACTGAGGCGGTGATGCGAGCGGACGGGGCGACCGAGTCGCGTCATCCGCCGCCGTCTTCATTGACCTTCACCGAGCTCCACACGGCGCTTGGCGAGGCGCATGTGGTAAGTGTCACTGAACACGTGGCCTAGTCACCCCCAGTCCCCGAGGGTCGACTTGGTCTGAAAGGGCGAGTCGAGTCTCTTCTGTTTTTCGTTTGTTGACCTTGGCATTTTTTGTTTGGTTTCCGCAGGCGGAGATTAAGCGGCTGACCGCGCTTGTGGAGGAGGCGGCGCAGAAGAACCGGAAGCTGATTGCCCTGGGCAGTAAGTCATGCCCGCTCGCCGTCCTCATTCAGTGTCACTGGCCCTGGCGTTCGTTCTCACCGTTTCCTTTTCTTGTAGCAGAGGCGCAGGCAAAGGCTCTTGCCGAGGCTCGGGAAGGATTCGTCAAGGAGTCCTTCTACCGTGAAGCCGAGTTCCGGGTGCAGCAGGCCGAAGAGGCCCGGAAAAGGGCAAAAGCGGAGGTGGCGGAATTGACGAAGGTCCTGGAGCAGAAGGGCCGGGAGCTGGAGGACGTCATCGCCGAATACAAGGTGAAGCTGGAGGCCGCGACTGATGCGCGGGACTCTGCACGTGGGGCTGCCGCGTCTCTGCGGGAGGAGGTGGCGGCCTTGAAGCAGCAGCACGCCAAAGAACTTGCTGCGGAGAAGGAGGCGTCCGAGGGCATCGTCCTGGCGGTGCAGGCCGAGAAGACCAACTTTGAGGCTTTCGTCAGAGAGATGTCGCGGCAGATTCTTGGTAAGTTCTTGTCTTCGCACTTCCTGTTTATTTGCCGGGGGTTCGAGCATCTGAACACGGCGAGTCGGCCTCGGGGGTCAGTCCCCGAGCGTGGCGAGTCGGCCTCGGGGGTAGTCCCCGAGCGTGGCGAGTCGGCCTCGGGGGTCAGTCCCCGAGCGTGGCGAGTCGGCCTCGGGGGTCAGTCCCCGAGCGTGGCGAGTCAGCTCCGGGGGCCAGTCCCCGAGCGTGGCGAGTCGGCTCCGGGGGCCAGTCCCCGAGCGTGGCGAGTCGGCCTCGGGGGTCAGTCCCCGAGCGTGGCGAGTCGGCCTCGGGGGTCAGTCCCCGAGCGTGGCGAGTCGGCTCCGGGGGCCAGTCCCCGAGCGTGGCGAGTCGGCGTTGAAGGGGAAGTTCTCATTTTTTCCTTTTCCTTGTGTTGTTGACTGCAGGTACGTGCGACTTCGTGGAGACGGCGACTCCGCGGGAATGCCTGTCGACCGCGACCGCGCGTATCATCGCCTGTGCGGGGGAGATACTTGCCGCGCTCCAGTACCTAAGTCCGCGGGAGGTGATTCCGCGGGACACGCCATCCATCTTCAAGGCCGTGTCCAACATTCCGGCTGTTGTTGACTGGCTTCGCCGCTCTTCCTGCCACGTTGGCATTACCATGGCTCTGAGTATGGTGCTGGCGCATTACTCTGAAGGGTTCGACGTGGAGGAGGTCACCGCTGGCTTCCCCTCGGAGACTGGCGAGTTCGATGTTGCCGAAGTGCTGCGGCTGATGGATGCGGTGCGCCCCTTCGCCGACCGAGTACTGGCGACCGCGGACTTGGAGACTCATATCCCCAGCCAAGCGGCGCCTGGTGACGCGGAGAAGGAGCCAGGCCCGGTGGACTACCCCGCGGAGCGCCTCTTCCATGCCGCTGCCGCCGGCTCGTTGTCTACATATCCGGTCGTGGTGTACACGCCGAAATTTCGTCACGGCGATGACGGCGTCGAGCCTGTCGTAGAGGGGGCTCCGGGGTCGTCCTCGTAGTTTCCTGAGTACCTGTGTAAGAAGTGGCTGGATTTCCCGCGAGCGGGTGTTAGTTGTAAATAGAATGATGACTTTTGCTTAAATGTGATTCGGTGGTTGCTTTTGCGTTATTTGAGGCGGCGATGTATTGGAGTTGGTTCCGACTATCCATGGCCTTCAGGCCAGTCGCCTTGCGACCCCAATGAAGGCTATCGACTTGACTGTTTTCCTTTTCGAGCTGGGCGTCCCCAGTCGCAGTACGTAGTCATTATAGTACGAATAGCAGCCTCATGGGTGGAGTAGTGGTGAGTTGTAGTTTGCGCTGTTCGGATGTAGCGCGCCACTCGTCGTGGCTCGGTGAGCCAGTCGCTAGGCGACTCCAAAGGGGATCATTGCGGGCGTATTTTCCTTGGCGAGCCGCGGGTCCGTTTTGCGGGGTCCCTAGTCGAAGTACTTAGCCACGCAATTCGCCAACCTAAGGTAGAGGAGGGCATTGGTGTGCTTTATAGCGTAGCACAAGGCGGTCGCCGAGGCCCGTGGGGCTGGCCGAGCGTGCGGCCCTGCTGTGGGTTCCAGTCGCCGTTTTCACCCGACGGCGTGAGAGATGGTGGGTGACCGGGCCTGGTGTTGTGCCCCGGTCACGCCGCCATCCCGTGTTAGCCCGGCTACTTGGTCGATCGTGGACTTCTCTCTTCCAGCAGCGGCGACCGGAGGTCTCTCAGTACCTAGTCGCTTGTCGCGGCGACTAAGCCGGTATGTACCGGGATGAGAGATGGCGATATCTGGCGGATGAAGGAGAGGTAGTCGGAGCTTGAGATCAAAAAATGGTCGGCGATTTTTATTAACCTCTGAATTTTCGGATTACATTTTTTCCTTAGGTATAGAACCGCCGGAGGAGGTTGATGTTCCAGGGGCGCTCCACCTCTTTAGTGAGCGGCTCGCCTTTGTCGTCCTTGCGGACGTCGATGAGGTAGTAGGAGTCGTTGCCGAGTACGCGGCTGACGGCGAATGGTCCTTCCCAGGGCGGGGACAGCTTGTGCATCCCTTTCTTGTCCTGGATTAACCGGAGTACCAGATCGCCGACTTGGAAGGAGCGACTCCGAACGCGGCGACTGTGGTAGCGACGGAGGTCCTGCTGGTAAATGGCGGTTCTGGAGAGTGCGAGGTCTCTGGCCTCGTCGAGGAGATCGATGTCGTCTTGGCGAGCTCGCTCGTTGTCTTCTTCGGCGTAGTTGGCGACCCGAGGCGAGTCGTAGGCGATGTCCGTGGGCATGACGGCTTCGGCGCCATATACCAGGAAGAAAGGCGTGAAGCCGGTTGACCTGTTAGGCGTTGTGCGGATGCCCCATAGTACTGAAGAGAGCTCCTCTGCCCAGCAACCGGCTGCGCGCTCTAGGGGCACGACCAGGCGTGGTTTGAGTCCGTGCAGGATGCTCTGGTTTGCCCTTTCTGCTTGGCCGTTCGACTCGGGGTGGGCGACTGAGGCGAGATCGAGTCGGATACCCTTCTCTTCGCAAAAGTCAGCCATCTCCCCTTTGGCGAAGTTGGTGCCGTTGTCGGTTATGATACTGTGAGGGTAGCCGTACCGATAGATAAGCTCGCGTAGGAACTTTGTGGCCGTCTTCCCGTCGCACTTCTTTATGGGCTTTGCTTCTACCCATTTGGTGAACTTGTCCACCGCTACCAGGAGGTGAGTATATCCGCCGGGGGCCGTTTTGAATTTTCCCACCATGTCCATGCCCCATACGGCGAAGGGCCAGGTGAGGGGGATGGTCTTCAATGCCGATCCTGGCATGTGCGACTGGCTTGCATACTTTTGGCACCCGGCGCATGAACGGACAAGGGCGATTGCGTCTTCGTGGGCTGTTGGCCAGTAGAAGCCGTGACGAAAGGCCTTGGCGACGATTGAACGCGCGCCTGCGTGGTGGCCGCAGTCCCCTGCGTGGATGTCGCGCAGAATGTTGCGCCCTTCCGCCGTGGTGACGCATCGTTGGAACACTCCCGAGACACTGCGCTTGTATAGCTCATTGTTGATGATGGTGAAGGACTTGCATCTGCGCACGATGGCGCGTGCTTTGGTTTCGTCCATCGGCAGTGCCTGGCTCTCGAGGTAGCTTATGTATGGCTCGGTCCAATCGATGCTGTCGACGGCGAGTGCGACTAAGGTGGAGTCGGGAGCAGGTGGCTCGGCAATGTCCAGCTCGCGCGGTGCGCGCACCGAGGGGTGGCTGAGGATGTCCAGGACGACGCCCGGAGGAGGTTGAAGTCGCTTGGACCCGATTCTGGCTAGCGCGTCGGCTTCTTCGTTCTTGCGCCTGTCGACCCACTCGACGACGTGACCGGCGAAGCTAGCGCCGGCTTGGTTGACGGCGCGTTTGTATGCGATCATGTTGGCGTCTGTGGCGTCGCTGGTGCCGGAAGTTTGGCTGGCGACTAGGTCGGAATCGCCGAGGCAGCGCAGCCGTGTTGCGCCCATCTCTTTTGAGACTCGCATGCCGTGTAGGAGTGCCTCGTACTCGGCCATGTTGTTGGTGCATGGCTCGAATCTGAGTTGCAGGACGTATTTCACTGTGTCGCCCTTTGGTGATGTGAGGACGACTCCCGCGCCTGCTCCTTCGAGGTTTTTAGAACCGTCGAAGTGCAACGTCCAATGTTTGAGGTCCGCGGGGGAGCTTGGCTGCTGGGCCTCTTCCCAGTTGGCGAGGAAGTCGGCGAGTGCTTGAGATTTGATGGCATGGCGTGACTCGTAGGTAATGTTGTGGACGCCGAGCTCGACTGCCCACTTGGCGATCCGGCCAGTTGCATCGCGGTTGCGGATGATGTCGGCGAGTGGTGTTGAGGCGACTACCTTGATGGGGTGCTCGTGGAAGTAAGGGGCCAGTCGCCGCTGGGCCCTGAGGACGGCGTACACCAGCTTCTGGTAGTGTGGATATCGTTGCTTGGATTCGATTAAGGCTTCGCTGATGTAGTAGACCGGGCGTTGTACCAGTTGCTCCCTTCCTTCCTCCTTCCGTTCGACGACCATGACCGCGCTTATAGCGCGGTTCGACGCGGCGACGTATAGGAGCATGGTTTCTTTTGGCAGCGGGGCCGCGAGGATAGGGGCATTCGAGAGAGCGTGCTGGAGTTCCTCTAGGGCCCGCTGCGCCTCGTCTGTCCACCGGAATGATTCCGACTTCTTGAGCAAGCGGTATAGTGGCATGGCCTTGTCTCCGAGCCGGGGTATGAAGCGACTGAGGGTGGCGACTCGACCGGCGAGTTTCTGCGCGTCGACTAGGCAAGCTGGCTGCTTGGTGCGCATGACCGCCAGTGTCTTCTCCGGGTTGGGTTCGATGCCTCGCTTGGAGATGACGTAGCCTAGAAGCTGTCCTGATGGAACCCCGAAGGTGCACTTCAAAGGGTTGAGCTTGATCTTGTACCGCCGTAAGTTGGCGAATGTTTCGGCGAGGTCGCTGACGAGGTCGGTCTGTTGAGTCGATTTGACCACCACATCGTCGATGTAGACATGCACATTGCGGCCAATCTGGCTTTCCAGGCAGCTGTTCATGCACCGCTGGTACGTTGCTCCGGCGTTCTTGAGGCCGAAGGTCATGGACGTGTAGCAGTAGGCGCCTAGGGGCGTGATGAATGCAGTCTTCTCTTGGTCTTCCTTGGCCATCTTTATTTGATTGTACCTGGAGTATGCATCAAGGAAGCATAGCGACTCGGACCCGGCGACCGCGTCGATAATCTGGTCGATTCGCGGTAGGACGAATGGGTCCTTGGGGCATGCGCTGTTGAGGCTTGTGTAATCGATACACATTCGCCACGTCTTGTTCTTCTTTAGCACTAGGACTGGGTTTGCCAGCCATTTCGGGTGCTTGATTTCTATGATGAAGCCGGCAGCGAGTAGCCGGTTTACTTCTTCGGCGATTGCGCGTCGCCGTTCTTCTCCCACAGGGCGCATTGCCTGCCTAACGGGTCGCGCGGTGGGGTCGACATGTAATTTGTGCTCAGCAAGTTCTCTCGGGACACCTGGCATGTCAGATGGTTTCCATGCAAAGATATCTCGATTCTCACGGAGGAACTTGATGAGCGCGCTTTCCTATTGGGCGGACAGGCCCGTCCCAATGGTAACTTGCCTACTTGGATCGTTTTCTACAAGATCTACTTGACGAGTGCCTGCTGCAGCCTTGAAGGTTGCTGCGGACGAGTCGAGTTCGGTTGGCTTCTCCAGGATGGCGGGGTCGTTGCGGTCGACTGGGTACTTGGCGAGCTCGGCGGAGTTGTCTTGTTCGTCGGCGATGACGGCGTCGGCGAGCTTGGCGCTGTCGTCCTCGCATTCCAATGCCATCTCCGGATCGCCGTGGACGGTGATGACGCCTCGAGGCCCTGGCATCTTCATCATGTTGTACGCGTAGTGTGGGGTCGCCATGAAGCGGGCAAACGCTTGTCGGCCGAGTACGCAATGGTAAGAGCTTCGGAAGTTCACCACCTCGAACGTTATCCGCTCGGTACGGTAGTTCACGGGCGTGCCGAAGGTGACTGGCAGCGTCACCTTGCCGATCGGGAAGGCCTTCCGCCCGGTGACGATGCCGTGGAACGTGACCTTGGTGTTCTCAAGGCGTGAGTCCGGCAGACCAAGCCGCTGGAAGGTGTCGTAGTACATGATGTTGATGGAGCTTCCCCCGTCCATCAGGGTTTTTGGTAGCCAGTAGTCGGCGACCTTGGGCCTGACGACTAGCGCCACTCGCCCGGGGTACTCGATGCGGGGGGCGTGATCTTCGCGGCTCCAGGTGATGCTTTGCTCGGACCAGTTAAGCCACCGGGGTACGTCGGAAAGTATGACTGCGTGTACCGCCACTGCCCTTGCG
This sequence comes from Lolium perenne, assembly GCF_019359855.2. Classification (NCBI taxonomy): domain Eukaryota; kingdom Viridiplantae; phylum Streptophyta; class Magnoliopsida; order Poales; family Poaceae; genus Lolium; species Lolium perenne. The sequence continues at coordinate 39,050,820 of NC_067248.2, read as the reverse complement.
AGGACCTTCCTGTCCCGCCGGTCGCCGACCCCGGTGAAGGTGTGAAGCGAGCCGGCGCTGCGACCGAAGCCCTCTCCCTTGTGCTGGTCTTGATCTTTGGCGCGCTCTTTGTGCTGGTTGCCGCCGTCGTTTTCCTTGGCGCGGCGAGCTCTTTCTATCTGCTTCAGGGAGTAGCAATTTCCCGTCGTGTGGTTGGCGGGCTTGCCCTCCTTGCTGTGATAAATGCATGGTGCGTCTAGGAGGCTGCGGGCGTCGAAGCGCTTGGGCTGAGGCCGATCCTCCCGAGGTACACGAGTGTCGCGCTGAAACGATTTTGGCTCGCGCTGCTCGTAATCGGTGGTAGCGACTAGCTCGTTGTGTCCTCCCTCTCCGCGGCGCTTGCCGTTGTTAGACCGGCCGGCGAACCGGTAGTCGCCACGCCGAGGCTCCGTGTGCGCAGGGCGGCGATTGCGTCGTTGACCGTACTCGTCGTCCGAGTCGACTGTAGGGTCTTCATCGGCGTAGCGGGTGGCGATGTCGAAGAGCTCGGAGATTGAGATATTGTCCCTGCTGACGCGACGGAGCTTGGCGCTTAGTGGTTCATACCGGCAGCAGCGTCGGAAGCAGTAGATTGCCGTGTCCATGCTGATGCCGCTGGAGGTCGTCCACATGTCCTGCCAGCGCTGCACCCACCGGCGGGTCGACTCGCGCGGGCCTTGGACGCAGCGATCTAGGTCTTCTATGGTTGTGGCACGGGTGTATGCGCTGGCGAAGTGCTGGATGAACGCGGCGCGAGCTTCTTCCCAGGAGTCGATGCTGTTGACGGTGAGGGTGTTGAACCAATGGCGATTGACGCCGTCCATCATGAGGGGCAGGTATCGCGCTGCGAGTAACTCGGAGTGGCCCTGGATCCCCATTGCCATGGCGTATGAGTCGATCCAGACAGTGGGGTCAATGCTTGTATCGTACTTCTCGATGTCGCGGGGTCCTTTGAACCCCACAGGGTACGGCTCGCCTCTGATCATCGGCCCGAAGCAAGCGGGGCCGATTCGGGTGAACGCGCTCTGGCGTGGGGCTTCATCGGCGTGGCGGTCGTTCAATCGATTGCGCGCCCGCCATTCTTGGTCGTTGACGATGTGGGTTCGGGCGTCGACTGGCTGCCCGTTGGCGGCGACCATCACCCGCGCGGGGCGCGGCTCGACTCGGTTGTTGGACGAGTGGGCCGCGCGCGGTGCTGGCGGCGGGCCGTTGTTGGCGTTGACGATTGCGCGGTTTGCCGCGTCTGACGACGCCGCGCGACTGACGGATGTGCGCGAATAGAGTCGCCCCTGCGAGTCGGCTGCGGCGTGCTGCTGCTCCAATGCCTTGGCTACCAAAGCCTTGGCGTGCTGGACGAGGATCGCGCCGTCTCCCGTTTCGGGGATTCTTGCGAGGACGGCCTGCGCAGCTGCCACGTTGTCGGCTGGAGACGAGTGCAGTGGTAGGCCGTTGGCGTCGACCTCTGCCCGAGGAACTTCGGGTGGTGGTGGTGGGGGTGGCGGGGGTGCTCCGCGCGCCGCTCTATCTGCAGCAGCCCGACTTCCTTCCGGGATGTCAGGGTTTTGGACTCGGGCGACCCGGACTTCTCCGTCTGGGTCGTCGAAGTTAAGGCGTGCGCTGGGAAAGTCGTTCGCGCGGGCGCGCTCCATGCGCCGGCGGTTTCGCTGCTGATGATAGTGGGACACGGCCCTTACTTCATCTTGCTCGAGGCGGAATTTTTGCCTTTCGGCGAGCTCCTTTTTCCTCTGCTCCTCGAGGGCCGCCCGGTGCGCCTCGATCTCGATTGCGGTGGCGGTTGCGGGGAGGGGAGTGGTGAAGGCGTCGACTGGGAGCTCTTCTTCACCCCCTGCCATGAAGACTGCGGTCGGGTAGCGGTAACGCGGGGCCTCGACAGAGTCCGAGTCGTAGTCGCTGCCGAAGAGGGAGAGGATGGAGTCGTCCTCGAAGCCCCCTTCGAAGTCGCTCGGGTGGGAGACCAGGGAGATAGAGTCCTTGGTTGATGCTGTGGCGATGGAGCGGGCAGTCGGGGACGCAGCGGTGGATCCCGCAACCGACGTTGTAGCGATGATGTCGGTGAAGTCGGCGTCGATCGCAGCGATGATGGAGTCGATGGCCGGGATGGTGTCGGCGAAGTCGGCGGCTGGAGCGGTGTCGGCGGAGTCGGCGGCTTCCGAGGCAGCGGTGGAGTTGGCGGTCGGTGCCACGACCGCCGACTCGGCATCGTCTTCCAGGGCCGTCTCAGCCTCCGCGTATACCTCGCCGGTGACCGGGCGAGTAGCAGTGAGGAGCTGCCCGGGCGCGAAGGGGTCGTGCGAGCGACTGGGGCGAGGCTCAGAGGGGTCGCTGACGCCGGCGAGCCCAACGAAGAGGTTGATGGAGCCGATCGGCACCATCCAGGCGTGCTTGAGAGGCGACGAGGCGGGCCGGTAGGTGCTTGGCTGGATGTGGAAGAAATTGCCGGTGGCGATCATCCTGCCGGAAGCAACCGGCCGCCGTACTGGCGAGTAGGGCCTCGCCGTAGCTCGAAGGCTTGATGTCCCATGCCCCACGGTGGGCGCCACTGTCGTGGATGTAACCACGGCAGATGCTACAGGGGGTAGCACTTCGTTGATGCGAGGGGAAGGGAACATTGCCATCTACGGGTCGAGGTGCAAGAGACGCAAGGGTTTTACCCAGGTTCAGCCCCTCCGGAGAGTAAAAGGCCTACGTCCTGCTAGATCTTTATTGCTCAGTGGAGAATTACAATGGGGGGGCTCAGTCGGCGGCTACGCCGAGAGCTTACAGGGGGAGATTGGATCTCGAGTCAGGTGTTCTCTAGGGTTTAAGCTCGGGGGTTTATATAAGCACCCCCGATCTAGGGTTACATGGAGATAACTCCGAATCATATCAGTTGCTACTAATCCGGGATCCGCTATCCCTCTCGCAAGTAATCTTCTTGTCCAGCCGTGTGGACCTCCTCCTTGGGATCACGGCCCAGTCGCCTTAGGGCCCAGTCGCTTGGGCGACTGGCGATCCACCCGAGCCTCCATCTTCACGGCGAGTGGGACTGGCGACCCACCCCCTATGGGCATATCCCCATCACGCGTGATGTACGCTGATACGTCTCCAATGTATCGATAATTTCTTATGTTCCATGCCACATTATTGATGTTATCTACATGTTTTATGCACACTTTATGTCATATTCGTGCATTTTCTGGAACTAACCTATTAACAAGATGCCGAAGTGCCAGTTCCTGTTTTCTGCTGTTTTTGGTTTCAGAAATCCTAGTAACGAAATATTCTCAGAATCGGACGAAATCAACGCCCAAGTTCCTATTTTCACCGGAAGCATCTAGAACACCCGGGAAGGACCAGAGGGGGGGCACTGGGCCCCCAGACCATAGGCCGGCGCGGCCCAGGCCCTGGCCGCGCCGCCCTATGGTGTCGTCGCCCCTTCGACCCTCCTGCACCGCCTCTTCGCCTATATAAAGCCCCTGGATCGAAAACCCTGATACGATTGGCGAAAACCACAGAAACCTTCCAGAGCCGCCGCCATCGCGAGGCCAAGATCTGGGGGACAGGAGTCTCTGTTCCGGCACGCTGCCGGAGCGGGGAAGTGCCCCCGGAAGGCTTCTCCATCGACACCGCTGCCATCTCCACCGCCATCTTCATCACCGCTGCTGCTCCCATGAGGAGGGAGTAGTTCTCCATCGAGGCTCGGGGCTGTACCGGTAGCTATGTGGTTCATCTCTCTCCCATGTACCTCAATACAATAATCTCATGAGCTGCTTTACATGATTGAGATTCAGATGAGTTTGTATCACAATTTATCTATGTGCTACTCTAGCAAAGTTATTAAAGTAGTTCTATTCCTCCTGCACGTGTGTAAAGGTGACAGTGTGTGCACCGTGTTAGTACTTGGTTTATGCTATGATCATGATCTCTTGTAGATTGCGAAGTTAACTATTGCTATGATAATATTGATGTGATCTATTCCTCCTACATATGCATGAAGGTGACAGTGTGCATGCTATGTTAGTACTTGGTTTAGTCTTTTGATCTATCTTACACTATAAGGTTACTAAAACATGAACATTATTGTGGAGCTTGTTAACTCCGGCATTGAGGGTTCGTGTAATCCTACGCAATGTGTTCATCATCCAACAAAAGTGTAGAGTATGCATTTATCTATTCTGTTATGTGATCAATGTTGAGAGTGTCCACTAGTGAAAGTGTAATCCCTAGGCCTTGCTCCTAAATACTGCTATCGCTGCTTGTTTACTGTTTTACTGCGTTACTACTGCTGCAATACTACCACCATCAACTACACGCCAGCAAGCTATTTTCTGGCACCGTTGCTACTGCATATTCATACCACCTGTATTTCACTATCTCTTCGCCGAACTAGTGCACCTATTAGGTGTGTTGGGGACACAAGAGACTTTTTGCTTTGTGGTTGCAGGGTTGCATGAGAGGGATATCTTTGACCTCTTCCTCCCTGAGTTCGATAAACATTGGGTGATCCACTTAAGGGAAAACTTGCTGCTGTTCTACAAACCTCTGCTCTTGGAGGCCCAACACTGTCTACAGGAAAAGGAGGGGGAAGTAGACATCAAGCTATTTTCTGGCGCCGTTGCCGGGGAGGAAAGGTAAAAGGTACTCACACTCCGGATCTCGGCTACTAAGCTATTTTCCCGGCGCTGTAAGTACTCGAAGCTATTTCCTTTAGATCCTGCAATTGCATCTTTTTGTTTCTTGTTTACACTAGTTTGGCATAATGGACAAGAATGATCTTCTTATGCTATTTCCTGATTTAAAACATGGATTGTTTGATGCGAAAATTAAAAAACCTATGGAATCTTATTTGCATGCTGGTAGTAATATTAGTATGAACGCTTTGAACACCATTGTTGATAATGATATAGAAAGTTCTAAGCTTGGGGAAGCTGGTTTTCATGATATTTTTAGTCCCCCAAGCATTGAGGAGGAAATTTACTTTGATGATACTTTGCCTCCTATTTATGATGATTATAATTATAGAAGTCTTTTGTTGCCACCTGTTATGGAGGATAAATTTGATTATGATTACAATATGCCTCCTATATTTGATGATGAGAATAATAATGGTAGCTACTTTGTTGAATTTGCTCCCACTACAACTACTAATAAAATTGATTATGCTTATGTGGAGAGTAATAATTTTATGCATGAGACTCATGATAAGAATGCTTTATGTGATAGTTATATTGTTGAGTTTGCTCATGTTGCTACTGAAAGTTATTATGAGAGAGGAAAATATGGTTGTAGAAATTTTCATGTTACTAAAACACCTCTCTATGTGCTGAAATTTTAGAAGCTACACTTGTTTTATCTTTCTATGCTTGTTGCATTATGCTTCTTGAACTTGTTTATTTACAAGATTCCTTTTCATAGGAAGCATGTTAGACTTAAATGTGTTTTGTATTTGCCTCTTGATGCTCTCTTTTGCTTCAAATACTATTTCTTGCGAGAGCATCATTAAAACTGCTGAGCCCATCTTAATGGCTATAAAGAAAGAACTTCTTGGGAGATAACCCATGTGTTATTTTGCTACAGTAATTGGTTTTTATTTTGTGTCTTGGAAGTTGTTTACTACTGTAGCAACCTCTCCTTATCTTAGTTTTGTGTTTTGTTGTGCCAAGTAAAGCCTCTAATCGAAGGTTGATACTAGATTTGGATTTCTGCACAGAAACAGATTTCTATCTGTCACAAATCTGGGCTGTTTTCTCTGTAGAAAAATCAGACAAATATGCCAATTTACGTGCGTGTTCCTCAGATATGTACGCAACTTTCATTAGTTATGAGTTTTCTGATTTGAGCAACGGAAGTATTTATTAGAAATTCGTCTTTACGGACTGTTCTGTTTTGACAGATTCTGCCTTTTATTTCGCATTGCCTCTTTTGCTATGTGGGATGGATTTCTTTGTTCCATTCAACTCCAGTAGCTTTGGGCAATGTCCAGAAGTGTTAAGAATGATTGTGTCACCTCTGAACATGTGAGTTTTTGATTATGTACTAACCCCTCTAATGAAGTTTATGAGAAGTTTGGTGTGAAGGAAGTTTTCAAGGGTCAAGAGAGGAGGATGATATACTATGATCAAGAAGAGTGAAAAGTCTAAGCTTGGGGATGCCCCGGTGGTTCACCCCTGCATATATCAAGAAGACTCAAGCGTCTAAGCTTGGGGATGCCCAAGGCATCCCCTTCTTCATCGACAAAATTATCAGGTTCCTTCTCTTGAAACTATATTTTTATTCGGTCACATCTTATGTGCTTTACTTGGAGTGTCTGTATGCTTTTATTTTTGTTTGTGTTTGAATAAATTGGATTACATCATGCTTGTGTGGGAGAGAGACACGCTCCGCTGTAGCATATGGACAAGTATGTCCTTGGTTTCTACTCATAGTATTCATGGCGAAGTTTCTTCTTCGTTAAATTGTTATATGGTTGGAATTGGAAAATGATACATGTAGTAATTGCTATTAATGTTTTGGGTAATGTGATACTTGCAAATTGTTGTGCTCATGATTAAGCTCTTGCATCATATGCTTTGCACCCATTAATGAAGAAATACATAGAGCATGCTAAAATTTGGTTTGCATATTTGGTTTCTCTAAGGTCTAGATAATTTCTAGTATTGAGTTTGAACAACAAGGAAGACGGTGTAGAGTCTTATAATGTTTTCAATATGTCTTTTATGTGAGTTTTGCTGTACTAGTTTGTGCTTGTGTTTGCTTCAAACAACCTTGCTAGCCTAAACCTTGTATCGAGAGGGAATACTTCTCATGCATCCAAAATACTTGAGCCAACCACTATACCATTTGTGTCCACCATACCTACCTACTACATGGTATTTTCCGCCATTCCAAAGTAAATTGCTTGAGTGCTACCTTTAAAATTCCATCATCACCTTTGCAATATATAGCTCATGGGACAAATAGCTTAAAAACTATTGTGGTATTGAATATGTCATTATGCACTTTATCTCTTATTAAGTTGCTTGTTGTGCGATAACCATGTTCACTGGGGACGCCATCAACTACTCTTTGTTGAATTTCATGTGAGTTGCTATGCATGTCCGTCTTGTCTGAAGTAAGAGCGATCTACCACCCTATGGTTAAGCATGCATATTGTTAGAGAAGAACATTGGGCCGCTAACTAAAGCCATGATCCATGGTGGAAGTTTCAGTTTTGGACATATATCCTCAATCTCAAATGAGAAAATTATTAATTGTTGTTACATGCTTATGCATAAAAGAGGAGTCCATTATCTGTTGTCTATGTTGTCCCGGTATGGATGTCTAAGTTGAAGAATAATCAATAGCGGGAAATCCAATGCGAGCTTTCTCCTTAGACCTTTGTACAGGCGGCATAGAGGTACCCCTTTGTGACACTTGGTAAAAACATGTGCATTGTGATGATCCGGTAGTCCAAGCTAATTAGGACAAGGTGCGGGCACTATTAGTACACTATGCATGAGGCTTGCAACTTATAAGATATAATTTACATGATACATATGCTTTATTACTACCGTTGACAAAATTGTTTCATGTTTTCAAAATCAAAGCTCTAGCACAAATATAGCAATCGATGCTTTTTCCTCTATAGAGGACCATTCTTTTACTTTCAATGTTGAGTCAGTTCACCTATTTCTCTCCACCTCAAGAAGCAAACACTTGTGTGAACTGTGCATTGATTACTACATATTTGCTTATTGCACTTATTATATTACTCTATGTTGACAATATCCATGAGATATACATGTTACAAGTTGAAAGCAACCGCTGAAACTTAATCTTCCATTGTGTTGCTTCAGTGCCTTTACTATGAATTATTGCTTTATGAGTTAACTCTTATGCAAGACTTATTGATGCTTGTCTTGAAGTGCTATTCATGAAAAGTCTTTGCTTTATGATTCACTTGTTTACTCATGTCATATACATTGTTTTGATCACTGCATTCACTACATATGCTTTACAAATAGTATGATCAAGATTATGATGGCATGTCACTCCAGAAATTATCTGTGTTATCATTTTACCTGCTCGGGACGAGCAGAACTAAGCTTGGGGATGCTGATACGTCTCCGACGTATCGATAATTTCTTATGTTCCATGCCACATTATTGATGTTATCTACATGTTTTATGCACACTTTATGTCATATTCGTGCATTTTCTGGAACTAACCTATTAACAAGATGCCGAAGTGCCAGTTCCTGTTTTCTGCTGTTTTTGGTTTCAGAAATCCTAGTAACGAAATATTCTCGGAATCGGACGAAATCAACGCCCAAGTTCCTATTTTCACCGGAAGCATCCAGAACACCCGGGAAGGACCAGAGGGGGGCACTGGGCCCCCAGACCCTAGGCCGGCGCGGCCCAGGCCCTGGCCGCGCCGCCCTATGGTGTCGTCGCCCCTTCGACCCTCCTGTGCCGCCTCTTCGCCTATATAAAGCCCCTGGATCGAAAACCCTGATACGATTGGCGAAAACTATGTGGTTCATCTCTCTCCCATGTACCTCAATACAATAATCTCATGAGCTGCTTTACATGATTGAGATTCATATGAGTTTGTATCACAATTTATCTATGTGCTACTCTAGCAAAGTTATTAAAGTAGTTCTATTCCTCCTGCACGTGTGTAAAGGTGACAGTGTGTGCACCGTGTTAGTACTTGGTTTATGCTATGATCATGATCTCTTGTAGATTGCGAAGTTAACTATTGCTATGATAATATTGATGTGATCTATTCCTCCTACATATGCATGAAGGTGACAGTGTGCATGCTATGTTAGTACTTGGTTTAGTCTTTTGATCTATCTTACACTATAAGGTTACTAAAACATGAACATTATTGTGGAGCTTGTTAACTCCGGCATTGAGGGTTCGTGTAATCCTACGCAATGTGTTCATCATCCAACAAAAGTGTAGAGTATGCATTTATCTATTCTGTTATGTGATCAATGTTGAGAGTGTCCACTAGTGAAAGTGTAATCCCTAGGCCTTGCTCCTAAATACTTCTATCGCTGCTTGTTTACTGTTTTACTGCGTTACTACTGCTGCAATACTACCACCATCAACTACACGCCAGCAAGCTATTTTCTGGCACCGTTGCTACTGCATATTCATACCACCTGTATTTCACTATCTCTTCGCCGAACTAGTGCACCTATTAGGTGTATTGGGGACACAAGAGACTTTTTGCTTTGTGGTTGCAGGGTTGCATGAGAGGGATATCTTTGACCTCTTCCTCCCTGAGTTCGATAAACATTGGGTGATCCACTTAAGGGAAAACTTGCTGCTGTTCTACAAACCTCTGCTCTTGGAGGCCCAACACTGTCTAAAGGAAAAGGAGGGGGAAGTAGACATCATACGCGTGTCACCTACAGCGGGGGAATTACTCACACATGGATGGGGGAAACATGGCTGGTCGATGGATAGGCGTCGGTGATGATGATGGCGATGATCTCCTCCAATTCCCCGTCCCGGCGGAGTGCCAGAACAGAGACTTCTGGCCCCCGAGACGGAGTTTCGCGATGTGGCGGTGTTCTGGAGGGTTTCTGGCGACTTCGACTTCTTGCCTCGGGTTTTTAGATCGAAACCTTTAAGTAGTCCAGAGGAGGGTGTCGGAGGCCAGCCGAGGGGGCCACACACTAGGGCGGCGCGCCCCCCTCGGGCCGCGCCGGCCTGGTGTGTGGGGCCCTCGGGCCTCCACCTGGCTTCCCCTTCTGGCTCCGTGAGTTTTCTGGTAAAATAGGCCCATTGGTATAAATTCCGAGGATTTTCCCGAAAGTTGAATTTCTGCACAAAAACAAGACACCAGAGCAATTCTGCTGAAAACAGCGTTAGTCCACGTTAGTTGTATCCAAAATACACAAATTAGAGGCAAAACAATAGCAAAAGTTTTCGGGAAAGTAGATACGTTTTGGACGTATCAGGCGACGAGGCGGCGACACGCCAGGGCGGCGCGGCCCAGCCCCTGGCCGCGCGGCCCTGTTGTGTGGGCCCCTCGCGTTGCCCCTAAACCTACCTCTCCGCCTATAAGAAGCCTTCGTCGATAATAAATCCAGTACCGAGAGCCACGGTACGGAAAACCTTCCAGAGATGCCGCCGCCGCCAATCCCATCTCGGGGGATTCAGGAGATCGCCTCCGGCACCCTGCCGGAGAGGGGAATCATCTCCCGGAGGACTCTTCACCGCCATGGTCACCTCCGGAGTGATGTGTGAGTAGTTCACCCCTGGACTATGGGTCCATAGCAGTAGCTAGATGGTTGTCTTCTCCTAATTGTGCTATCATTGTCGGATCTTGTGAGCTGCCTAACATGATCAAGATCATCTATTTGTAATGCTACATGTTGCGTTTGTTGGGATCCGATGAATATGGAATGCTATGTTATGTTGATTATCAATCTATCATCTATGTGTTGTTTATGATCTTGCATTCTCTCCGTTATTAGTAGAGGCTCTGGCCAAGTCGTTACTTGTAACTCCAAGAGGGAGTATTTATGCTCGATAGTGGGTTCATGCCTCCATTAAATCTGGGACAGTGACAGAAAGTTCTAAGGTTGTGGATGTGCTGTTGCCACTAGGGATAAAACATCAATGCTATGTCTAAGGATATTTGTGTTGATTACATTACGCACCATACTTAATGCAATTGTCTGTTGTTTGCAACTTAATACTAGAGGGGGTTCGGATGATAACCTGAAGGTGGACATTTTAGGCATAGATGCTTGCTGGATAGCGGTCTATGTACTTTGTCGTAATGCCCAATTAAATCTCACACTACTCATCATGACATGTATGTGCATTGTTATGCCCTCTTTATTTGTCAATTGCCCAACTATAATTTGTTCACCCAACATGCTATTTCTTATTGGAGAGACACCACTAGTGAACTGTGGACCCCGGTCCATTTTTTACATCGAATACAATCTACTGCAATTATCGTTCTTACTGTTTTCTGCAAACATCATCATCCACACTATACATCTAATCCTTTGTTACAGCAAGCCGGTGAGATTGACAACCTCACTATTTTATTGGGGCAAAGTATCTTGGTTGTGTTGTGCAGGTTCCACGTTGGCGCCGGAATCCCTGGTGTTGCGCCGTGATACGTCTCCGACGTATCGATAATTTCTTATGTTCCATGCCACATTATTGATGATATCTACATGTTTTATGCACACTTTATGTCATATTCGTGCATTTTCTGGAACTAACCTATTAACAAGATGCCGAAGTGCCGATTCTTTGTTTCTGCTGTTTTTGGTTTCAGAAATCCTAGTAAGGAAATATTCTCGGAATTGGACGAAATCAACGCCCAGGGTCCTATTTTGCCACGAAGCTTCCAGAAGACCGAAGAGTCAACGGAGTGGGGCCACGAGGTGGCCAGGAGGGCAGGCGGCGCGGCCCCACCCTTGGCCGCGCCGCCCTGTCTCCTGGGCCCCTCGCATCGCCCCCTGACCTACCCTTTCGCCTACTTAAAGCCTTCGTCGCGAAACCCCCAGTACCGAGAGCCACGATACGGAAAACCTTCCAGAGACGCCGCCGCCGCCAATCCCATCTCGGGGGATTCAGGAGATCGCCTCCGGCACCCTGCCGGAGAGGGGAATCATCTCCCGGAGGACTCTACGCCGCCATGGTCGCCTCCGGAGTGATGTGTGAGTAGTCTACCCCTGGACTATGGGTCCATAGCAGTAGCTAGATGGTTGTCTTCTCCTCATTGTGCTTAATTGTCGGGTCTTGTGAGCTGCCGAACATGATCAAGATCATCTATCTGTAATTCTATATGTTGTGTTTGTTGGGATCCGATGAATAGAGAATACCATGTTATGTTGATTATCAATTTATATCTATGTGTTGTTTATGATCTTGCATGCTCTCCATTATTAGTAGAGGCTCTGGCCAAGTTTTTGCTATTAACTCCAAGAGGGAGTATTTATGCTCGATAGTGGGTTCATGTCTCCGTGAATCTGGGGAAGTGACAGAAATCTCTAAGATTATGGATGTGATGTTGCCACTAGGGATAAAACATTGGTGCTATGTTCGAGGATGTAGCTACTGATTACATTACGCGCAATACTTAATGCAATTGTCTGTTGTTAGCAACTTAATACTGGAAGGGGTTCGGATGATAACCTGAAGGTGGACTTTTTAGGCATAGATGCATGCTGGATAGCGGTCTATGTACTTTGTCATAATGCCCAATTAAATCTCACTATACTCATCATAATATGTATGTGCATGGTCATGCCCTCTTTATTTGTCAATTGCCCAACTGTAATTTGTTCACCCAACATGCTGTTTATCTTATGGGAGAGACACCTCTAGTGAACTGTGGACCCCGGTCCAATTCTCTATACTGAAATACAATCTACTGCAATACTTGTTCTACTGTTTTCTGCAAACAATCATCTTCCACACTATACATCTAATCCTTTGTTACAGCAAGCCGGTGAGATTGACAACCTCGCTGTTTCGTTGGGGCAAAGTACTTGGTTTGTGTTGTGCAGGTTCTACGTTGGCGCCAGAATCCCTGGTGTTGCGCCGCACTACATCTCGCCGCCATCAACCTTCAACGTGCTTCTTCGCTCCTACTGGTTCGATTAAACCTTGGTTTCATACTGAGGGAAAACTTGCTGCTGTACGCATCACACCTTCCTCTTGGGGTTCTGATAACCCACAAGTATAGGGGATCGCGGCAGTCTTCGAGGGAAGTAAAACCCAAATTTATTGATTCGACACAAGGGGAGGTAAAGAATACTTATAAGCCTTAACAACTGAGTTGTCAATTCAGCTGCACCTGGAAAAGCACTAGCAATAGGGGTGATGTGAAAGTAGCAGTAATATGAGAGTAATAGTAACAGTAACACAGCAGCAGTAATAGCAATATGAGAGCAATGGCACCAGAAAATAGTTGATACTACTTCCAATGACATGTAGAACGAGTATATGATGATGAGAGATGGACCGGGGTTCCCAGCGATCTACACTAGTGGTAACTCTCCAATAACCAAGTAACAAGTGTTGGGTGAACAAATTACAGTTGGGCAATTGATAGGAATCAAGGCATTAAGACAGAACATCAAGATTATTAATTATGTAGGCATGTTTTCCAATTATAGTCGTACGTGCTCGCAATGAGAAACTTGCACAACATCTTTTGTCCTACCAGCCGGTGGCAGCCGGGCCTCAAGGGAAACTATTGGATATTAAGGTACTCCTTTTAATAGAGCACCGGAGCAAAGCATTAACACTTGGTGAAAACATGTGTCCCTCACATCACCGCCATCCCCTCCGGTTGTCCCGATTTCTGTCACTTCGGGGCCTTTGGTCCGGACAGCGACATGTGCATACAACTTGTAGATACAATCTAAGCAACAAGTATAAAGCTTAAATCTAAGATCATGCCACTCGGGCCCTAGTGAAAAGCATTAAGAATAACAAGATTGCAGCAACAATAACTTCACAAACTTTATAGATAGACTAATCATAATGTATCATCCATCGGATCCCAACAAACACAACACCGATTACATCAGATGAATCTCAATCATGTAAGGCAGCTCATGAGATCATTGTATTGAAGTACATGGAGGAGAGTATACCAACTAGCTACTGCTAGAACCCGTAGTCCATGGGGGAACTACTCACGGAGCATGATGGAGGCGGTGGCGTCGATGGAGATGGCTTCCGGGGGCACTTCCCCGTCCCGGCAGGGTGCCGGAACAGAGACTTCTGTCCCCCGAATTGGAGTTTCGCGATGGCGGCGGCGCCCCTGGAGTCTTTCTGGAGTTTCGTCAATTGGTACTGTGTTTTTAGGTCGAAAGAGGTTTTATAGGCAAAGAGGCGGCGCAGGAGGGTGCCTGGGGGCTCCTCACCATAGGCTGGCGCGGGCCCAGGCCAGGCCGCGCCGCTTTATGGTGTGGTGGCCCTCTGGCCCCTCTCCGACTCTTCTTCGGTGTTCTGGAGCCTTCCAGGAAAAATAGGAGGTTTGGCGTTGATTTCTTCCAATTCCGAGAATATTGCCCAAACAGGCTTTCTGGAACCAAAAACAGCAGAAAACAGGAACTGGCACTGTGGCATCTTGTTAATAGGTTAGTTCCGGAAAACGCATAAAAACATTATAAAGTGCAAGCAAAACATGTAAGTATTGTCATAAAACAAGCATGGAACATCAGAAATTATGGATACGTTGGAGACGTATCAGGTTCCCAACGGTCGCGTGCTGTACGCGTATCAAGACTGTTTTCTGGCGCCGTTGCCGGGGACGTGAAGAAAAGTTACACCACAAAGATTTCTATCTCCCACGTCAACTACACGCCAGCAGCTTGTTTTCTGGCGCCGTTGCCGGGGAGATCAAGACACGCTGCAAGGGGAGTCTCCACATCCCAATCTCTTTACTTTGTTTTTGTCTTGCTTAGTTTTATTTACTACTTTGTTTTCTGCACTAAATCAAAATACAAAAAAATTAGTTGCTAGTTTTACTTTATTTGCTATCTTGTTTCCTATATCAAAAACACAAAAAAATTAGTTACTTGCATTTACTTTACTTATTTCATTATGTTTCCTTTTAATTTTACCGTAAAAAACATGCCGGTAGGGCGCGGGTCTATAATTGGGAGAAATAATATAGAAGAATTTTTCAACCATGTTAGTACCGTTGATGATTTTGAAGATAGACACTTGGTAGACCTTGCTCCTACTTATGAAATTGCCGCTGCTGCTTTAGTTCGTATGATGGAAACTAAATTTGTTAATCTCAATCCTATAATCCAACACATGTTTCTTACACTTGGTGATATGGAAGAAGGGGAAAAGAAAGATTTTGTTTTAGAAACCCTTCTTAGAGAATTTGGTGGTATAGCAAGAGAGGCTAGAAAGGTCTTTGCTAAATATAATATGCTTGGTTCTTATACCAATTTTGTTAGTCTCCTTGAAAAGATGGACATGGAGAGAATAAGGTACACTAATAATATTAATGATGGTGGGGAGATCAAAGCACCAATACCATGCAAGCTCCTAGCGATGAATGATGCACTAGAAAATAACTATGCTTGGCTTGTTCCTGAAAATTTGTTTGATGAGAGTAGCAAGCCCAAGACTAATGAAAAGGGAGACACTAAAACTTATGTATCTAATATACTATGCCTGGTTGAGAAAACTCCACACCCCGCTGAAGATGCCCCATCCTTCGATCACTTGATACACACTTTCTACGCCTAGCTGAAAGGCGTTAAAGAAAAGCGCTTATGGGAGACAACCCATGTTTTTACTACAGTACTTTGTTTTTATTTTGTGTCTTGGAAGTTGTTTACTACTGTAGCAACCTCTCCTTATCTTAGTTTAGTGTTTTGTTGTGCCAAGTAAAGTCGTTGATAGCAAAGTTCATACTAGATTTGGATTACTGCGCAGAAACAGATTTCTTTGCTGTCACGAATCTGGGTAAAATTATCTGTAGGTAACTCAGAAAATTATGCCAATTTACGTGAGTGATCCTCAGATATGTACGAAACTTTCATTCAATTTGAGAATTTTCATTTGAGCAAGTCTGGTGCCTCAATAAAATTCGTCAATATGAACTGTTCTGTTTTGACAGATTCTGCCTTTTATTTCGCATTGCCTGTTTTGTTATGTTCGATGGATATTTCGATTCCATTGACTTTCAGTAGCTTTGTGAAATGTCCAGAAGTGTTAAGAATGATTATGTCACCTCTGAACATGTATATTTTGATTGTGCACTAACCCTCTAATGAGTTGTTCTAAGTTTGGTGTGAAGGAAGTTTTCAAGGATCAAGAGAGGGAGATGATACAACATGATCAAGGAGAGTGAAAGCTCTAAGCTTGGGGATGCCCCGGTGGTTCACCCCTGCATATATCAAGAAGACTCAAGCGTCTAATCTTGGGGATGCCCAAGGCATCCCCTTCTTCATCGACAACATTATCAGGTTCCTCCCCTGAAACTATATTTTTATTCCATCACATCTTATGTGCTTTGCTTGGAGCGTCAGTTTGTTTTTGTTTTTTGTTTTGTTTGAATAAAATGGATCCTAGCATTTTTTGTGTGGGAGAGAGACACGCTCCGCTGTTTCATATGGACAAATATGTCCTTAGGCTTTACTCATAATATTCATGGCGAAGTTTCTTCTTCGTTAAATTGTTATATGGTTGGAATTGGAAAATGATACATGTAGTAATTTGCTAAATGTCTTGGATAATGTGATACTTGGCAATTGTTGTGCTCATGTTTACGCTCTTGCACCATATACTTTGCACCTATTAATGAAGAAATACATAGAGCATGCTAAAATTTGGTTTGCATATTTGGTCTCTCTAAAGTCTAGATAATTTCTAGTATTGAGTTTGAACAACAAGGAAGACGGTGTAGAGTCTTATAATGTTTACAATATGTCTTTTATGTGAGTTTTGCTGCACCACTTCATCCTTGTGTTTGTTTCAAATAGCCTTGCTAGCCTAAACCTTGTATCGAGAGGGAATACTTCTCATGCATCCAAAATACTTGAGCCAACCACTATGCCATTTGTGTCCACCATGCCTACCTACTACATGGTATTTCTCCGCCATTCCAAAGTAAATTGCTTGAGTGCTACCTTTAAATTTCTATTCCTCCACCTTTACAATATATAGCTCATGGGACAAATAGCCTAAAAACTATTGTGGTATTGAATATGTACTTATGCACTTTATCTCTTATTAAGTTGCTTGTTGTGCGATAACCATGTTCCTGGGGACGCCATCAACTACTCTTTGTTGAATATCATGTGAGTTGCTATGCATGTTCGTCTTGTCTGAAGTAAGGGAGATCTACCACCTTATGGTTAGAGTGTGCATATTGTTAGAGAAGAACATTGGGCCGCTAACTAAAGCCATGATCCATGGTGGAAGTTTCAGTTTTGGACATATATCCTCAATCTCATATGAGAAAATTAATTGTTGCTAGATGCTTATGCATAAAAGAGGAGTCCATTATCTGTTGTCTATGTTGTCCCGGTATGGATGTCTAAGTTGAGAATAATCAATAGCGAGAAATCCGATGCGAGCTTTCTCCTTAGACCTTTGTACAGGCGGCATAGAGGAACCCCTTTGTGACACTTGGTTAAAACATGTGCATTGCGATAATCCCGGTAATCCAAGCTAATTAGGACAAGGTGCGGGCACTATTAGTATACTATGCATGAGGCTTGCAACTTGTAAGATATAATTTACATGATACATATGCTTTATTACTACCGTTGACAAAATTGTTTCTTGTTTTCAAAACCAAAGCTCTAGCACAAATATAGCAATCGATGCTTTCCTCTTTGAAGGACCATTCTTTTACTTTTATTGTTGAGTCAGTTCACCTATCTCTCTCCACCTCAAGAAGCAAACACTTGTGTGAACTGTGCATTGATTCCTACATACTTGCATATTGCATTTGTTATATTACTCTATGTTGACAATATCCATGAGATACACATGTTATAAGTTGAAAGCAACCGCTGAAACTTCATCTTCCTTTGTGTTGCTTCAATACCTTTACTTTGAATTATTGCTTTATGAGTTAACTCTTATGCAAGACTTATTGATGCTTGTCTTGAAGTACTATTCATGAAAAGTCTTTGCTATATGATTCATTTGTTTACTCATGTCATATACATTGTTTTGATCGCTGCATTCACTACATATGCTTTACAATAGTATGATCAAGGTTATGATGGCATGTCACTCCAGAAATTATCTTTGTTTATCGTTTACCTGCTCGGGACGAGCAGGAACTAAGCTTGGGGATGCTGATACGTCTCCGACGTATCGATAATTTCTTATGTTCCATGCCACATTATTGATGATATCTACATGTTTTATGCACATTTTATGTCATATTCATGCATTTTCTGGAACTAACCTATTAACAAGATGCCGAAGTGCCGATTCTTTGTTTTCTGCTGTTTTTGGTTTCAGAAATCCTAGTAAGGAAATATTCTCGGAATTGGACGAAATCAACGCCCAGGGTCCTATTTTGCCACGAAGCTTCCAGAAGACCGAAGAGTCAACGGAGTGGGGCCACGAGGTGGCCAGGAGGGCAGGCGGCGCGGCCCCACCCTTGGCCGCGCCGCCCTGTCTCCTGGGCCCCTCGCGTCGCCCCCTGACCTACCATTCCGCCTACTTAAAGCCTTCGTCGCGAAACCCCCAGTACCGAGAGCCACGATACAGAAAACCTTCCAGAGACGCCGCCGCCGCCAATCCCATCTCGGGGGTTGCAGGAGATCGCCACCCGGCACCCTGCCGGAGAGGGGAATCATCTCCCGGAGGACTCTACGCCGCCATGGTCGCCTCCAGAGTGATGTGTGAGTAGTCTACCCCTGGACTATGGGTCCATAGCAGTAGCTAGATGGTTGTCTTCTCCTCATTGTGCTTAATTGTCGGGTCTTGTGAGCTGCCGAACATGATCAAGATCATCTATCTGTAATTCTATATGTTGTGTTTGTTGGGATCCGATGAATAGAGAATACCATGTTATGTTGATTATCAATTTATATCTATGTGTTGTTTATGATCTTGCATGCTATCCGTTATTAGTAGAGGCTCTGGCCAAGTTTTTGCTATTAACTCCAAGAGGGAGTATTTATGCTCGATAGTGGGTTCATGTCTCCGTGAATCTGGGGAAGTGACAGAAATCTCTAAGATTATGGATGTGCTGTTGCCACTAGGGATAAAACATTGGTGCTATGTTCGAGGATGTAGCTACTGATTACATTACGCGCAATACTTAATGCAATTGTCTGTTGTTAGCAACTTAATACTGGAAGGGGTTCGGATGATAACCTGAAGGTGGACTTTTTAGGCATAGATGCATGCTGGATAGCGGTCTATGTACTTTGTCATAATGCCCAATTAAATCTCACTATACTCATCATAATATGTATGTGCATGGTCATGCCCTCTTTATTTGTCAATTGCCCAACTGTAATTTGTTCACCCAACATGCTGTTTATCTTATGGGAGAGACACCTCTAGTGAACTGTGAACCCCGGTCCAATTCTCTATACTGAAATACAATCTACTGCAATACTTGTTCTACTGTTTTCTGCAAACAATCATCTTCCACACTATACATCTAATCCGTTGTTACAGCAAGCTGATACGTCTCCGACATATTGATAATTTCTTATGTTCCATGCCACATTATTGATGATATCTACATGTTTTATGCATACTTTATGTCATTATTATGCATTTTCCGGAACTAACCTATTGACGAGATGCCGAAGGGCCAGTTGCTGTTTTCTGCTGTTTTTGGTTTCAGAAATCCTAGTAAGGAAATATTCTCGGAATCGGACGAAATCAACGCCCAACATCTTAGAATCCCCGGAAGCATCCAGAACACCCGAGAGCCGCCAGAGGGGGGCCACAGGGGCCCCAGATGATAGGCCGGCGCGGCCCAGGCCCTGGCCACGCCGCCTTATGGTGTCATCGCCTCGTTGACCTTCTGACGCCGCCTCTTCGCCTATAAGAAGCCCCTCGACCTAAAACCTCGATACGAAAAAGCCACGGTACGAGAAACCATCCAGAGCCGCCGCCATCGCGAAGCCAAGATCTGGGGGACAGGAGTCTCTGTTCCGGCACGCCGCCGGGATGGGGAAGTGCCCCCGGAAGGCTTCTCCATCGACACCACCGCCATCTCCATCAACGCTGCTGTCTCCCATGAGGAGGGAGTAGTTCTCCATCGAGGCTCGGGGCTGTACCGGTAGCTATGTGGTTCATCTCTCTCCTATGTACTTCAATACAATAATCTCATGAGCTGCCTTACATGATTGAGATTCATATGATGATGCTTGTAATCTAGATGTCGTTATGCTAGTCAAGTGAATTTTACTTATGTGATCTCCGGAGACTCCTTGTCCCACGTGTGTAAAGGTGACAGTGTGTGCACCGTGTGGGTCTCTTAGGCTATATTTCATAGAATACTTATTCACTGTTATGAATGGCATAGTGAAGTGCTTATTTATATCTCTTTATGATTGCAATGTGTTTTGTATCACAATTTATCTATGTGCTACTCTAGTGATGTTATTAAAGTAGTTTATTCCTCCTGCACGGTGTACTGGTGACAGTGTGTGCATCCGTGTTAGTACTTGGCGTATGCTATGATTGTGATCTCTTGTAGATTATGAAGTTAACTATTGCTATGATGGTATTGATGTGATCTATGCCTCCTTTCGTAGCGTGAAGGTAACAGTGTGCATGCTACGTTAGTACTTGGTTTAGTTGTGTTGATCTGTCATGCACTCTAAGGTTATTTAAATATGAACATTGAATTGTGGAGCTTGTTAACTCCGGCATTGAGGGTTCGTGTAATCCTACGCAATGGTGTTCATCATCCAACAAGAGAGTGTAGAGTATGCATTTATCTATTCTGTTATGTGATCAAAGTTGACAGTGTCCACTAGTGAAAGTCTAATCCCTAGGCCTTGTTCCTAAATACTGCTATCGCTGCTTGTTTACTGTTTTACCGCGTTACTGCTGCTGCGTTACTACTGCTTGTTTACTGTCCTGGGCAAAGCACTTTTCTGGTGCCGTTGCTACTACTTATTTATACCACCTGTATTTCACTATCTCTTCGCCGAACTAGTGTACCTATTAGGTGTGTTGGGGACACAAGAGACTTCTTGCTTTGTGGTTGCAGGGTTGCATGAGAGGGATATCTTTGACCTCTTCCTCCCTGAGATCGATAAACCTTGGGTGATCTACTTAAGGGAAACTTGCTGCTGTTCTACAAACCTCTGCTCTTGGAGGCCCAACACTGTCTACAAGAATAGAAGCACCCGTAGACATCAAGCACTTTTTTGGCGCCGTTGCCGGGGAGGAAAGGTAAACGGCACACACACACTGGACCCCGGCAACTAGCTACTTTTCTGGCGCCGTTGCCGGGGAGGAAAGGTAAAAGGCACTCATACTCCGGTTCCAGGCAACAGTACTTTTCTGGTGCCATTGTGTTTGTGCTCGAAGCTATTTCCTTTAGATCCTGCAATTGCATCTTTTTGTTTATTGTTTACACTAGTTAGGCATAATGGAAAACAACAAAAATATGAGAGAACTTTATGAACTTTATCTTGAATTAGGACATGATGTGTTTGAAGAGAAAATTAAAAAACCCATGGAACTTTATATGCATGCTAATGGGAATGTTATTAATATGAATGCTTTGAACACTATTGTTGCTAATGCTATGGAAAATTCTAAGCTTGGGGAAGCTGGTTTTGATGAGCATGATCTTTTTAGTCCCCCAAGAATTGAGGAGAAAATTTTCTTTGATGATACTTTGCCTCCTATTTATGATGATTATAATGATAGTAGTCTTTTGTTGCCGCCTGTCATGGAGGATAAATTTGATTATGATTACAATATGCCTCCTATATTTGATGATGAGAATAATGATGATAGCTACTTTGTTGAATTTGCTCCCACTACAATTAATAAGAATGATTATGCTTATGTGGAGAGTAATAATTTTATGCATGAGACTCATGATAAGAATGCTTTATTTGATAGTTATATTGTTGAGTTTGCTCATGATGCTACTGAAAGTTATTATGAGAGAGGAAAATATGGTTGTAGAAATTTTCATGTTACTAAAACACCTCTCTATGTGCTGAAATTTTTGAAGCTACACTTGTTCTATCTTCCTATGCTTGTTACTTTGCTCTTCATGAACTTGTTTATTTACAAGATTCCTTTGCATAGGAAGCATGTTAGACTTAAATTTGTTTTGAATTTGCCTCTTGATGCTCTCTTTTGCTTCAAATACTATTTCTTGCGAGTGCATCATTAAAACTGCTGAGCCCATCTTAATGGCATAAAGAAAGAACTTCTTGGGAGATAACCCATGTGTTATTTTGCTACAGTACTTTGTTTTATATTTGTGTCTTGGAAGTTGTTTACTACTGTAGCAACCTCTCCTTATCTTAGTTTTGTGTTTTGTTGTGCTAAGTAAAGTCGTTGATAGTAAGGTTCATACTAGATTTGGATTACTGCGCAGAAACAGATTTCTTGCTGTCATGAATCTGGGCAAAATTCTCTGTAGGTAACTCAGAAAATTATGCCAATTTACGTGAGTGATCCTCAGATATGTACGCAACTTTCATTCAATTTGAGCATTTTCATTTGAGCAAGTCTGGTGCCCCTTTAAAATTCGTCTTTACGGACTGTTCTGTTTTGACAGATTCTGCCTTTTATTTCGCATTGCCTCTTTTGCTATGTGGGATGGATTTCTTTATTCCATTAACTTCCAGTAGCTTTGAGCAATGTCCAGAAGTGTTAAGAATGATTGTGTCACCTCTGAACATGTGAATTTTTGATTATGCACTAACCCTCTAATGAGTTTGTTTCGAGTTTGGTGTGAAGGAAGTTTTCAAGGGTCAAGAGAGGAGGATGATACACTACGATCAAGAAGAGTAAAAGCTCTAAGCTTGGGGATGCCCCGGTGGTTCATCCCTGCATATTTCAAGAAGACTCAAGCATCTAAGCTTGGGGATGCCCAAGGCATCCCCTTCTTCATCGACAAATTATCAGGCCCCTTCTCTTGAAACTATATTTTTATTCGGTCACATCTTATGTGCTTTACTTGGAGCGTTTGTTTGTTTCTATTTTTGTTTTTGTTTGAATAAATGATTGTGTGGGAGAGAGACACGCTCCGCTGGTTCATAGGAACACATGTGTTCTTAGCCTTTAATTTTCATGGCGAAGGTTGAAACTGCTTCGCTAATTGTTATATGGTTGGAAACGGAAAATGCTACATGTAGTAATTGGTAGAATGTCTTGGGTAATGTGATACTTGGCAATTGTTGTGCTCATGTTTAAGCTCTTGCATCATATACTTTGCACCCATTAATGAAGAAATGCATAGAGCTTGCTAAAATTTGGTTTGCATAATTGGTCTCTCTAAAGTCTAGATAATTTCTAGTATTGAGTTTGAACAATAAGGAAGACGGTGTAGAGTCTTTGTTATCACCAGAATTTGACCAAGTTGGAGGTGGGCCACGATCAAGATAAGCCTGAAGGTTATATATGGAGAGAATACGAAGATCGGCCTTATATGCAAAGTTGGGCTAGATTGCCCATTTATCTGTAATATATTAGATCGTATGTTAAGTTAGGAGTTAGAGTTTTACCCGTGCACGGTTAGGTGCACGCCTGATTTAGAAAGTCCGCTGGACTATAAATATGTATCTAGGGTTTATGGAATAAACAACAACTCACGTTCAACCCAAAACAAACCAATCTCGGCGCATCGCCAACTCCTTCGTCTCGAGGGTTTCTATCAGGTAAGCGACATGCTGCCTAGATCGCATCTTGCGATCTAGGCAGCACAAGCTCCACGTTGTTCATGCGTTGCTCGTACTGAAGCGTCTTTGATGGCGAGCAACGTAGTTATCATAGATGTGTTAGGGTTAGCATAGTTCTTCGTATAACATGCTTACGTAGTGCAACCCGTGCATATCTAGCCGCCCTCACATCTATCTCAGGTGTGGGGGCGGCACCCCGCTTGATCATTATTTAGTAGATCTGATCCGTTACGATTGCTCCTTGTTATGCAAGGATTAGTTTAATATCTGCAATAGTTAGGCCTTACAAAGGGGGGGAGGATCCAGCGGCACGTAGGGTGGCGTTCGCAAGTCCTAAACAGGATGTTCCGAGGATCAACTTCATGTTGGTTTTTAGGCCTTGTTTAGGATCGGCTTACGATCACCGTGCGTGGCCGCGAGGCCCAACCTGGAGTAGGATGATCCGATTATGCGGTGAAAACCCTAAATCGTCGTAGATCTCATTAGCTTTATCTTGATCAAGCAGGATCACCATATATTCGTGCACCCCGTACGAATCATGGGTGGATCGGCTCTTTGAGCCGATTCACAGGATAACCTGAGAGCCGATCGAGGCTCGTATTTAATGTTTACGTGTATGCCATGCAGGAAACTAAGCGAGGCATCCCCATCACCTTCCTGACCAGGTATAGGTCAGGTGGCACGCCCTTGCACTTCGCATCGCCGCGTGTGACCAGAAGAGCATTGCGGGCCGTCGCTCGGAGGGGTCTCAGCCAGCCGCAGCTCTAGGCTCTTCCCGGCTCTACTAGTGTTGACAGTCGCTGCCCGCCGGTGGGTTTTGGCAGTCAACACATTCTGGCACGCCGGTGGGACAATCGTCTACATCAACCACATCGCCATCTACATCTGAGATGGCGGACGGCACGCCAGTCACCTACGAGGAGCTGCCTGACGAGCTCAAGAAGAGATATGACGAGATCAAGGTCACCCTCGAAGCCGACCTCATCGGCTCATATCACAGAACCCGTGCGTATGGCGTCAGGCGGAAGGGGTTCTCACCGGAAGGCGCACTCGATGAAGTGGATCTATCTGTCCCGTCAGAGGAACGTACCAGGGCCGTGCGCCAGGAGATTGGTGGCATGGTGGCTCACTCGTTGCATCTCCATTCCGAGAGCCTGGTGAATACTTTGGAGCATGTCGCCGTTCGGATGGTCAAGGAGGTCATGAAGAATCAGCACTCTCTATTAGAGCCAGCTCTCAGGACCTACCGAGGAAAAGTGCCACTCCAGCCCCGTCTGCCGTTGTCGTGCACATCGGCGGCACCAGGAGTGCCTCATTCACCGTCGCGCACCGTTGACAGGATCAACGGTACTTACCCTGGGAGGTGCCAACCAGGACACTCGTTCAACGTCAACATGATAGAACTGGGACACCCCCTTGATGGAGATAAAGGCGAGGGCAACTGCTCTCGTGGCAAAGATAAGGAAGAGGCTGCTCCATGCGATCGGCCCCGACACCGCCAAAACATCTTGGTGATGATCAAGGTAGAAGCCGATGCTAGTAATCGGCCCGTAGTATCCGTATCACATGCTCTCCCGGTATGTGGCGTCGACCTCACAGGTGACGGAAAGCTAGGGTACGGGTTTACATCAGCTGATGAGCTAGAAGAAGTCGACATCGGTCCTGGGGATAAGCCTCGACCTACTTTTATCAGCAAGAAGTTAGATCCACAGCTCAGGGGACAGATGATAGCCCTGTTGAAGGAATACCCAGATTGCTTTGCATGGGATTACACGGAGATGCCTGGGTTGGACAGGAGCATCATTGAGCATCGGCTCCCCCTTAAGAAAGGATTTCGGCCGTTCCAACAGCGAGCACGTCAGATGAGGGCCGAGATCCTGGAAGAAGTCAAGAAGGAGATCGAGAAAATGTTGGCCGCTGGATTCATCAGGCCATGCAGGTATGCTGAGTGGATCTCCAGTATCGTGCCGGTGGAGAAGAAGGACGGCCGATGGCGCGTGGCCATCGATTTCCGAGATCTTAACAGAGCCACCCCAAAGGACGAATATCCAATGCCCGTGGCAGAGACATTGATAAACGCCGCTGCTGGCCACAAGGTGTTGAGCTTCATGGATGGCAACGCCGGTTATAACCAGATTTTCATGGCTCCGGAAGATATACACAAGACTGCATTCAGGGTACCAGGGGCAGTAGGCTTGTTCGAGTACGTGGTCATGACCTTTGGGTTGAAGAATGCTGGTGCAACGTATCAACGAGCCATGAATTATATATTTCATGATCTGATCGGCAAGTTGGTGGAGATCTATATCGATGACGTGGTGGTCAAATCGGTCTCCATGGAGGGGCACTTGGACGATCTACGGCGCGTCCTAGACCGAACTCGGAAATTCGGGCTGAGAATGAATCCGAAGAAGTGTGCCTTTGGCGTGACGGCTGGTCAATTCCTAGGTTTTCTGGTTCATGAACGGGGAATTGAGATCGGCCTGAAAAGTCAGGAGGCTGTACGTACCATGCAGCCTCCAACCACGAAAAAGGAGCTCCAACGCCTCATCGGCAAGATCAATTTCGTCCGGCGGTTCATCTCTAATTTGTCAGGATGAATCGAGCCGTTCATGGCGTTGGTGAAGACTAAATCTGACGACGAGTTTCACTGGGGGCGAGAACGACAACGAGCGTTTGATGAAATTAAGCGATATCTGACGACGCCGCCTGTACTAGTTCCGCCCTAGCAAGACAGGCCATTCTACATCTACCTGTCAGTAGCTGACATGTCCATTGCTTCGGTGGTGGTGCAACTCTACGAGGGCGTTGAGAGAGTCGTTTTCTACCTCAGCAGAAGGATGCTGGACGCGGAGACAAGATATCCTGAGGTCGAGAAACTTTGCCTCTGCCTGTTCTTTACCTGCACCAAGCTTCATCACATCCTTCTGACGGCAGAGATCATCGTCATCTGTAAATCAGACGTTGTCAAGCACATGTTGTCGGCCCCTGTTTTGAAAGGCCGACTCGGTAAGTGGATGTTGGCGCTGTCAGAATTTGATCTCCGGTACCAGCCGGCGAAGCGATCAAGGGCCAAGCGTTGGCCGATCTCATCGCTGAACGGATCAGTACCAATATAGCAGCACTATCTATACGTGCATGGGCTATGTTCTTCGATGGATCGGTTTGTGACGGTGGTTGTGGCATCGGCATTCTGCTTGTGTCACCTCGGGGGGCAGAATACTCCTTCTCCATCAGATTATCTACCCCTTGCACCAACAACGTAGCAGAATATGAGGCAATACGCAAGGGAATGGAATTGCTATTGGAAGCTGGAGCGGAAGCTGTGGAGCTCTTTGGAGACTCAAAGTTGGTGATTAACCAGCTCACGGATGAATATAATTGCGAAAGTGAATCGCTTTTCCCATATTGGATGGAATGCCGTGAGTTGATGACACAGTTTCGGTACATCAACTTTAATTGGATCCCAAGATCCCAGAATACCGATGCCAACAATCTCGCACAAATGGCGTCAGGCTACATAGATATAGCCGACGGATCGGAAGTTCAGATACAATTCCTGGAACAGAATGATTGGAGAGCCGAGATCTTCGATTATTTAAAAGATTCGGCTCGGGGGGCACCTAAACGGGTAAGATACAAAGCCATGAAGTATGTCCTTATAGGGGACGACATGTTCTACAGGACATTGGAAGGGTTGCTACTCAAGTGCCTAGGACCGACTGAGTCTAATCGGCTCTTACATGAGGTGCATGAAGGTGCCTGTGGAACGCATCAGTCGGCTCATAAGATGAAGTGGTTGATCAGGCGATCAGGGTTTTATTGGCCCACTATGCTTGAAGATTGCTTCAATTATTACAAGGGGTGCCAAGCGTGTCAGATGTTTGGAAAGATTCAGATGGTGCCAGCATCAGCGATGAACCCCATCATCAAGCCTTGGCCGTTTCGGGGGTGGGGCATGGATATGATCGGCAAAATCCATCCGGCGTCAGGTAAAAAACATGAATGGAATTTGGTTATCACAGATTACTTCACTAAGTGGGTGGAAGCCGTCCCTATGAAAAAGGTGAAATCAGAAGATGTGATCAAGTTTGTGAAAGAACACGTCATTCATAGGTTTGGGATTCCCCAAACTATCACGACCGATGGAGGTTCGGTCTTTACTTCTAAAGAATTCAGGAAGTTCTGTGATGACTTAGGGATTAAACTGATCCGATCATCCCCATACTATGCTCAAGCTAACGGGCAGGCTGAGGCGTCCAATCAGAGTCTGATCAAGCTGATCAAGAGAAAAATTGACGAGAACCCTCGGGATTGGCATGAGAAGTTATCAGAAGCATTATGGGCCTACCGCATGTCGTGCCATGGAGCCATAAAGACTTCGCCGTACCAGCTTGTCTATGGACAGGAAGCCGGATTGCCTTGGGAAATTACGGCTGGATCAAGACGTGTCACGTTTCAGAATGATCTGACAGCTGAAGAATACGCAGCTTTGATGAGCGACACTATTGAGGACGCAACGGAACTCAGGCTTTGGTCGTTGGAGAAGATTAAGGAGAACAAAGCCAGGGTGGCTCGTGCTTACAACAAAAAGGTTAGGCCAAAGGAGTTCCAAGTTGGTGATCTTGTGTGGGAAGCTGTGTTGCCATTGGGAACCAGGGATAAGGCATATGGCAAATGGTCTCCTAATTGGCACGGCCCGTACAAAGTTGTCCAGGCCTTGAAGGGTAATGCATACATGCTGGAGGAGTTGAGCGGCGAAAAGTTCCCAGTGGCTGTTAATGGTCAACACCTCAAGAAATATTTCCCAAGCATGTGGGATGATGGACAGTAAGATGTGGGGGCCGATTTTAGAATCGGCCAGTAAAAAACAAAATAAAAAAAATCACAGCCGATGCACAGACATCGACTTGAGAAAACGTATGGAGATTAACAGTATGCAAGTACAGCCGATGCACGGGCATCGACTTCAGAAAACAAAGCCGATACGCTGATATCGACTTTAGCGAAATAAGTTTATACAACAGCTTCCTGACCACGACGTGAGATCTCCTAATGATTGCTGAGGGATTCAGTCTAATGGTTTGGGCGTGACTTAGGCCTGTTTATGCAACAGCTTGGCCTCAGACAGCAATATGAGCCGATGTTCTGCTATCGGCTCCCTGTACGACAACTCCATTCGACAATCGGCAAGAGAGCAAAAATTAATTAAGGGATTTTCTTCATTGATAAGGGGATTTCTTACAAAGAAAGAGCCGATTTCTCAGGAAGGAAGAACAAAAGAAGGGTCTATTGACCAATCTACTACTGCTAGGCCTACACTAGTAGATCCTAATCTACGGGCCATCGCTTCCTTCGTCGTCATCCTCGGGACTCTCATCGCCACTGCTGCCGATGGGTTCCTCGTCGCTGCTCCCATAGCCCTCTACGGGAGCTTCATCTTCGTCTACATCGTCGCTGTTGTCGTCATCCCACCACATGCGGAGGCGCTTCGCTGGCGGGTAGCCCTCGAGGGAGTCGTCGTCGTCGTCTTCTTCTTCCTCTTCTTCAGAGGTGGGGCAGCCGTCCCAGGGGAACTGATCGTCCTTGCTCTCCGACTCCAGTTCCCCGACAGCAAGGAACTGAAGATCTTCGTCCCCACTGGTCAGGGATTGGTCGTCTTCGGACCAGACGGAGGAGGCGTGGTCTTCCAGGTCCCATGCTTCTGGGGCGCGGATGTCCGGTGGCGTCTCGCAGGAGTCGTGGAAGACCGACGAGGAAGAGGAAGAAGAGGAAGACATGGCTGT
The DNA here is from genome assembly GCF_019359855.2 of Lolium perenne. NCBI lineage: Eukaryota > Viridiplantae > Streptophyta > Magnoliopsida > Poales > Poaceae > Lolium > Lolium perenne. The sequence continues at coordinate 39,021,651 of NC_067248.2, read as the reverse complement.
GGGAGATTGGGGGTTTTTTTGGTGCCGATGGCCAGAACAGAGCAGGATGGTGAAGTGGCGAACTGCTCAGAGCGGTTAAATAAAAGGGGGCTACGGTGAAAAAATTCAATGCCACAGCAGTTTTCGAGGAGGCAGTGCCCAAAGACAACGGTCAAATCACGCGGAGCAGTCGAGAAGACAGGGCATCATGACGAAAAAATGCTGCAATGGTTCTGCTCTGCCACGACATGACCCGACGAAAGAAAAGCGTAATGATTTTGGAAATATCATTTCCAAAACCAGGGGGGCATGTGTTATCACCAGAATTTGACCAAGTTGGAGGTGGGCCACGATCAAGATAAGCCTGAAGGTTATATATGGAGAGAATACGAAGATCGGCCTTATATGCAAAGTTGGGCTAGATTGCCCATTTATCTGTAATATATTAGATCGTATGTTAAGTTAGGAGTTAGAGTTTTACCCGTGCACGGTTAGGTGCACGCCTGATTTAGAAAGTCCGCTGGACTATAAATATGTATCTAGGGTTTATGGAATAAACAACAACTCACGTTCAACCCAAAACAAACCAATCTCGGCGCATCGCCAACTCCTTCGTCTCGAGGGTTTCTATCAGGTAAGCGACATGCTGCCTAGATCGCATCTTGCGATCTAGGCAGCACAAGCTCCACGTTGTTCATGCGTTGCTCGTACTGAAGCGTCTTTGATGGCGAGCAACGTAGTTATCATAGATGTGTTAGGGTTAGCATAGTTCTTCGTATAACATGCTTACGTAGTGCAACCCGTGCATATCTAGCCGCCCTCACATCTATCTCAGGTGTGGGGGCGGCACCCTGCTTGATCATTATTTAGTAGATCTGATCCGTTACGATTGCTCCTTGTTATGCAAGGATTAGTTTAATATCTGCAATAGTTAGGCCTTACAAAGGGGGGGGAGGATCCAGCGGCACGTAGGGTGGCGTTCGCAAGTCCTAAACAGGATGTTCCGAGGATCAACTTCATGTTGGTTTTTAGGCCTTGTTTAGGATCGGCTTACGATCACCGTGCGTGGCCGCGAGGCCCAACCTGGAGTAGGATGATCCGATTATGCGGTGAAAACCCTAAATCGTCGTAGATCTCATTAGCTTTATCTTGATCAAGCAGGATCACCATATATTCGTGCACCCCGTACGAATCATGGGTGGATCGGCTCTTTGAGCCGATTCACGAGATAACTGAGAGCCGATCGAGGCTCGTATTTAATGTTTACGTGTATGCCATGCAGGAAACTAAGCGAGGCATCCCCATCACCTTCCTGACCAGGTATAGGTCAGGTGGCACGCCCTTGCACTTCGCATCGCCGCGTGTGACCAGAAGAGCATTGCGGGCCGTCGCTCGGAGGGGTCTCAGCCAGCCGCAGCTCTAGGCTCTTCCCGGCTCTACTAGTGTTGACAGTCGCTGCCCGCCGGTGGGTTTTGGCAGTCAACAGTCTTATAATGTTTACAATATGTATTTTATGTGAGTTTTGCTGCACTGGTTCATCCTTGTGTTTGCTTCAAACAACCTTGCTAGCCTAAACATTGTATCGAGAGGGAATACTTCTCATGCATCCAAAATCCTTGAGCCAACCACTATGCCATTTGTGTCCACCATACCTACCTACTACATGGTATTTCTCCGCCATTCCAAAGTAAATTGCTTGAGTGCTACCTTTAAATTTCCATTCTTCACCTTTACAATATATAGCTCATGGGACAAATAGCTTAAAAACAATTGTGGTATTGAATATGTACTTATGCACTTTATCTCTTATTAAGTTGCTCGTTGTGCGATAACCATGTTCCTGGGGACGCCATCAACTACTCTTTGTTGAATATCATGTGAGTTGCTATGCATGTTCGTCTTGTCTGAAGTAAGGGCGATCTACCACCTTATGGTTAGAGCATGCATATTGTTAGAGAAGAACATTGGGCCGCTAACTAAAGCCATGAATCATGGTGGATGTTTCAGTTTTGGACATATATCCTCAATCTCAAATGAGAAAATTAATTGTTGCTACATGCTTATGCATAAAAGAGGAGTCCATTATCTGTTGTCTATGTTGTCCCGGTATGGATGTCTAAGTTGAGAATAATCAATAGCGAGAAATCCAATGCGAGCTTTCTCCTTAGACCTTTGTACAGGCGGCATAGAGGTACCCCTTTGTGACACTTGGTTAAAACATGTGCATTGTGATAATCCCGGTAATCCAAGGTAATTAGGACAAGGTGCGGGCACTATTAGTATACTATGCATGAGGCTTGCAACTTGTAAGATATAATTTACATGATACATATGCTTTATTACTACCGTTGACAAAATTGTTTCTTGTTTTCAAAATCAAAGCTCTAGCACAAATATAGCAATCGATGCTTTCCTCTTTGAAGGACCATTCTTTTACTTTTATTGTTGAGTCAGTTCACCTATCTCTCTCCACCTCAAGAAGCAAACATTTGTGTGAACTGTGTATTGATTCCTACATACTTGCATATTGCATTTGTTATATTGCTTTGCATTGACAACTATCCATGAGATATACATGTTACAAGTTGAAAGCAACCGCTGAAACTTAATCTTCCATTGTGTTGCTTCAATGCCTTTACTATGAATTTATTGCTTTATGAGTTAACTCTTATGCAAGACTTATTGATGCTTGTCTTGAAAGTACTATTCATGAAAAGTCTTTGCTTTATGATTCAGTTGTTTACTCATGTCATTACCATTGTTTTGGATTGCTGCATTCATTACATGTGTTTACAATATTATGATCAAGTTTATGATGGCATGTCACTCCAGAAATTATCTTTGTTATCGTTTACCTGCTCGGGACGAGCAGAAACTAAGCTTGGGGATGCTGATACGTCTCCGACGTATCGATAATTTCTTATGTTCCATGCCACATTATTGATGATATCTACATGTTTTATGCATACTTTATGTCATTATTATGCATTTTCCGGAACTAACCTATTGACGAGATGCCGAAGGGCCAGTTGCTGTTTTCTGTTGTTTTTGGTTTCAGAAATCCTAGTAAGGAAATATTCTCGGAATCGGACGAAATCAACGCCCAGCATCTTAGAATCCCCGGAAGCATGCAGAACACCCGAGAGCCGCCAGAGGGGGGCCACAGGGGCCCCAGATGATAGGCCGGCGCGGCCCAGGCCCTGGCCGCGCCGCCTTATGGTGTCGTCGCCTCGTTGACCTTCTGACGCCGCCTCTTCGCCTATAAGAAGCCCCTCGACCTAAAACCTCGATACGAAAAAGCCACGGTACGAGAAACCATCCAGAGCCACCGCCATCGCGAAGCCAAGATCTGGGGGATAGGAGTCTCTGTTCCGGCACGCCGCCGGGATGGGGAAGTGCCCCCGGAAGGCTTCTCCATCTACACCACCACCATCTCCATCAACGCTGCTGTCTCCCATGAGGAGGGAGTAGTTCTCCATCGAGGCTCGGGGCTGTACCGGTAGCTATGTGGTTCATCTCTCTCCTATGTACTTCAATACAATAATCTCATGAGCTGCCTTACATGATTGAGATTCATATGATGATGCTTGTAATCTAGATGTCGTTATGCTAGTCAAGTGAATTTTACTTATGTGATCTCCGGAGACTCCTTGTCCCACGTGTGTAAAGGTGACAGTGTGTGCACCGTGTGGGTCTCTTAGGCTATATTTCACAGAATACTTATTCACTGTTATGAATGGCATAGTGAAGTGCTTATTTATATCTCTTTATGATTGCAATGTGTTTTGTATCACAATTTATCTATGTGCTACTCTAGTGATGTTATTAAAGTAGTTTATTCCTCTTGCACGGTGTAATGGTGACAGTGTGTGCATCCGTGTTAGTACTTGGCGTAGGCTATGATTGTGATCTCTTGTAGATTATGAAGTTAACTATTGCTATGATGGTATTGATGTGATCTATGCCTCCTTTCGTAGCGTGAAGGTGACAGTGTGCATGCTACGTTAGTACTTGGTTTAGTTGTGTTGATCTGTCATGCACTCTAAGGTTATTTAAATATGAACATTGAATTGTGGAGCTTGTTAACTCTGGCATTGAGGGTTCGTGTAATCCTACGCAATGGTGTTCATCATCCAACAAGAGAGTGTAGAGTATGCATTTATCTATTCTGTTATGTGATCAAAGTTGAGAGTGTCCACTAGTGAAAGTCTAATCCCTAGGCCTTGTTCCTAAATACTGCTATCGCTGCTTGTTTCTTGTTTCTTTGCGTTACTGCTGCTGCGTTACTACTGCTTGTTTACTGTCCTGGGCAAAGCACTTTTCTGGTGCCGTTGCTACTACTTATTTATACCACCTGTATTTCACTATCTCTTCGCCGAACTAGTGCACCTATTAGGTGTGTTGGGGACACAAGAGACTTCTTGCTTTGTGGTTGCAGGGTTGCATGAGAGGGATATCTTTGACCTCTTCCTCCCTGAGATCGATAAACCTTGGGTGATCTACTTAAGGGAAACTTGCTGCTGTTCTACAAACCTCTGCTCTTGGAGGCCCAACACTGTCTACAAGAATAGAAGCACCCGTAGACATCACAAGCCGGTGAGATTGACAACCTCGCTGTTTCGTTGGGGCAAAGTACTTGGTTTGTGTTGTGCAGGTTCCACGTTGGCGCCGGAATCCCTGGTGTTGCGCCGCACTACATCTCGCCGCCATCAACCTTCAACGTGCTTCTTGGCTCCTACTGGTTCGATTAAACCTTGGTTTCATACTGAGGGAAAACTTGCTGCTGTACGTATCACACCTTCCTCTTGGGGTTCCCAACGGTCGCGTGCTGTACGCGTATCACGCCGCACTACACTCCGCCGCCATCAACATTCAACGTGCTTCTTGGCTCCTACTGGTTTGACAAACCTTGGTTTCTTACTGAGGGAAACTTGCCGCTGTACGCATCACACCTTCCTCTTGGGGTTCCCAACGGACGCGTGCTGTACGCGTATCACACTCCTCCCCACCTTTTCTTTCTCAAGCCATGGCTAACCGAATCCTCGGGTGCCTTCCATCAATCACATACCATGGAGGAGTGTCTATTTGCAAAATTATGAAGGTTAATTAACTGGGGCTGGGAACCCCATTGCCAGCTCTTTTTGCAAAATTATTGGATAAGCGGATGAAGCCACTAGTCCATTGGTGAAAGTTGCCCAACAAGATTGAAATATAAAACACCACATACTTCCTCATGAGCTATAAAACATTGACACAAATAAGAGGTAATAACTTTTGAATTGTTTAAAGGTAGCACACGAAGTATTTACTTGGAATGGCAGGAAATACCACATAGTAGGTAGATATGGTGGACACACATGGCATAGGTCTTGGCTCAAGGTTTTGGATGCACGAGAAGCATTTCCTCTCAGTACAAGGCTTTGGCTAGCAAGGTTGTTTGAAGCAAAAACAAGTATGAACCGGTACAGCAAAACTTACATAAGAACATATTGCAAGCATTATAAGACTCTACACTGTCTTCCTTGTTGCTCAAACACTTTTACAAGAAAATATCTAGACCTTAGAGAGACCAATCATGCAAACTAATTTCGACAAGCTCTACGGTAGTTCTCCACTAATAGGTTTAAACTACATGATGCATGAGCTTAATCATGATCTACTTGAGAGATCAAAACAATTGCCAAGTATCTAATTATTCAAGACAATATGAGGCATTTTCTGTTTCAAACCATATAACAATTAACGAAGCAGTTTCAACCTTCGCCATGAACATTAAGAATAAAGCTAAGAACACCAGTGTTCATATGAACGAGCGGAGCGTGTCTCTCTCCCACACAAGCATGAATTTATCCAGAGAATGAAAATAACAAAAAAATGAAAATAAAAGCACACAGACGCTCCAAGTAAAGTACATAAGGTGTGACAGAATAAAAATATAGTTTCAATAGAAGAAACCTGATAAATTGTTGATGAAGAAGGGGATGCATTGGGCATCCCCAAGCTTAGATGCTTGAGTCTTCTTGAAATATGCAGGGATGAACCACAGGGGCATCCCCAAGCTTAGAGCTTTCACTCTCCTTGATCATATTGTATCATCCTCCTCTCTTGACCCTTGAAAACTTCCTCCACACCAAACTTAAAACAAACTCATTAGAGGGTTAGTACATAATCAAAAATTCACATGTTCAGAGGTGACACAATATTTTTTAACACTTCTGGACATTGCCCAAAGCTACTGGAAGTTAATGGAATAAAGAAATCCATCAAACATAGCAAAACAGGCAATGCGAAATAAAAGGCAGAATCTGTCAAAACAGAACAGTCCGTAAAGATGAATTTTTCTGGGGCACTTAACTTGCTCAGATGAAAATGCTCAAATTGAATGAAAGTTGCGTACATATCTGAGGATCACGCACGTAAATTGGCAGATTTTTCTGAGTTACCTACAGAGAATACTACTCAAATACGTGACAGCAAGAAATCTGTTTCTGCGCAGTAATCCTAATCTAGTATCAACCCTACTATCAAAGACTTTACTTGGCACAACAATGCAATAAAATAAAGATAAGGAGAGGTTGCTACAGTAGTAACAACTTCCAAGACTCAAATATAAAACAAAAATTGCTGTAGTAAAATAAAAACATGGGTTATCTCCCAAGAAGTGTTTTCTTTATAGCCATTAAGATGGGCTCAGCAATTTTAACGATGCACTCGCAAGAAATAAGAGTTGAAGCAAAAGAGAGCATCAAGAACCAAATTCAAAACACATTTAAGTCTAACCCACTTCCTATGCATAGGAATTTTGTACACAAATAAATTCATGAAGAACAAAGTGACAAGCATAGGAAGATAAAACACGAGTAACTTCAAGATTCTCAACATAAAGAGGGGAAACTTAATATTATTAAGATGCATATAACCATGTTTCCCTCTCTCATAATAACTTTCAGTAGCATCATGAACAAAGTCAACAATATAACTATTGCATAAAGCATTCTTATCATGAGTCTCATGCATAAAATAATTACTACTCCCAACATAAGCATAGTCATTCTTATTAATTGTAGTGGGAGCAAATTCAACAAAGTAGCTATCATTATTATTCTCGTCACCATAATCATCATATATAGGAGGCATATTATAATCATAATTAATTTTCTCCTCAATAGTAGGTGGACTGAAAATATGATAGTCATCATTGCAATCATCATATATAGGAGGTAATGTATCATCAAAGTAAATTTTCTCCTCCATGCTTGGGGGACTAAAAATATCATGCTCATTAAAACCAGCTTCCCCAAGCTTAGAATTTTCCATAGCATTAGCAAAAATGGTGTTTAAAGCGTTCATACTAATATCTTTGCTACTAGCATGCAAATAAGGTTCCATAGGTTTTTTAATTTTCGCATCAAACAATCCATGTCTTAACTCAGGAAATAGATTAAAAAGCTCAATGTTATTTTCCATTATGCCTAACTGGTGAAAAACAAGAAACAAAAAGATGCAATTGCAGGATTTAAAGGAAATAGCTTCAAGCACTCACACACCGGCAATAGTACGTGATAGGAAATAGCTTGATGTCTACGCATGCTTCTATTCCTGTAGACAGTGTTGGGCCTTCAAGAGCAGAGGTTTGTAGAACAGCAGCAAGTTTCCCTTAAGTGAATCGCCCAAGGTTTATCGAACTCAGGGAGGTAGAGGTCAAAGATATCCCTCTCAAGCAACCCTGCAATCACGATACAAGAAGTCTCTTGTGTCCCCAACACACCTAATACACTTGTCAGATGTATAGGTGCACTAGTTCGGCGAAGAGATAGTGAAATACAAGTAATATGGATGAATATGAGTGGTAATAGCAATCTGAATAAAATATGGCAGCGAGTAAACATGCAGTGGAACAGTAAATAAACGGAGCTTCGATGTGTGGAAACAAGGCCTAGGGATCATACTTTCACTAGTGGACACTCTCAACATTGATCACATAACTGAAACTACTCTACACTCTCTTGTTGGATGACAAACACCATTAATTGTGTAGGGCTACAAGAGCACCTCAATGCCGGAGTTAACAAGCTCCACAACATTCGATGTTCATATTTAAGTAACCTTAGAGTGCATGATAGACCAACGCAATTATACCGAGTACTAACATAGCATGCACACCGTCACCGACAGACTATGAAAGGGGGAATAGATCACATCAATACTATCATAGTAATAGTTCACTTCATAATCTACAAGAGATCACAATTATAACCTACACCAAGTACTTCATGATGCACATACTGTAAATATTACATCATGGAGGAGGAATAGAGTACTTTAATAACATCACTAGAGTAGCACGTAGATGATATTCAACTAGATCACAAAGATAGATGAATCACATAGCTACGGTAGAGTCCTTAGCCTCAAGGGAGAACTACTCCCTCCTCATCATAGGAGACAGCAGCGGCGATGAAGATGGCGGTGGTGTCGATGGAGATGCCTTCCGGGGGCAATTCCCCGTCCCGGCGGTGTGCCGGAACAGAGACTTCTGTCCCCCGAATCTTGGCTTCGCGATTGTGGCGGCTCTGGAAGGTTTCTCGTACCGTGGCTTATTCGTTTCGAAGTTTTAGGTCACGATGACTTATATAGGTGAAGAAACGGAGTCGGAAGGGGTCTGGGGGTCCCACACACCAGGGGGCGCGCCCCCCCTCTGGCCGCGCCGCCACCATGTGTGGGGGCCCTGGGCCTCCCCTCTGGTCCCTCTTCGGTGTTCTGGAAGCTTCGTGGAAATATAAGATCATGGGCCTTGATTTCGTCCAATTCCGAGAATATTTCCTGTGTAAGATTTCTGAAACCAAAAACAGCAGAAAACAGGAACTGGCACTTCGGCATCTCGTCAATAGGTTAGTTCCGGAAAATGCATCAAAACGATATAAAGTGTGAACAAAACATGTAGGTATTGTCATAAAACAAGCATGGAACATTAGAAATTATAGATACGTTGGAGACGTATCAGGTACTTTGATTATATCAAACGCCACTGCGTAAATGGGTGGTTATAAAGGTGGGATTAGGTATTCGGAAAGTATGAGTTGAGGCATATGGATCAATAGTGGGATTTGTCCATCCCGATGACGGATAGATATACCCTGGGCCCTCTCGGTGGAATGTCGTCTAATTAGCTTGCAAGCATATGAATGGTTCATAAGAGACCACATACCACGGTACGAGTACAGAGTACTTGTCAGGAGACGAGGTTCAACAAGGTATAGAGATACCGATGATCAAATCTCAAACAAGTAAAATATCGCATGACAAAGGGAATCGGTATCGTATGTAAATGGTTCATTCGATCACTAAGTCATCGTTGAATATGTGGGAGCCATTATGGATCTCCAGATCCCGCTATTGGTTATTGGTCAGAGAGAAGTCTCAACCATGTCTGCGTAGTTCACGAACCGTAGGGTGACACACTTAAGGTTTGATGTCATTTAAGTAGATATGGAATATGGAATGGAGTTTGAAGTTTTGTTAGGAGTCTCGGATGGGATCCAAGACATCACGAGGAGGTCCAGAATGGTCCGGAGAATAAGATTCATATATAGGAAGTCACTTTCCAAGTTTGGAAATGATCCGGTGAATTTATGGAAGGTGGTTTCTAGAATTATCTGGAATAAATCACTATGGAAGGTGGAGTCCCGGTTGGACTCCACCAACCCTAACTTGCCCACCAAGTGGGAGGATGGAGTCCATGGTGGACTCCACCTCCTTGGCTGGCCAAGAAAAGGGGGAAAGGGGAGAGTCCCAACCCAACTAGGTTTCGTCCATATGGCAGTTTTGAATTGGGGTCTTATTCAAAGACTTGGGCAAACCCTAGATGTGTTCCACATATATAATGAGGGACAAGGGGAGGGGCCCGACCAACCTAAGACCACAAGTTGGCTGCACCCCTCAAGGCTGCCCTAGCCGGCGCCCCCTCTCCCAAACCCTAGCCGCCCTCCTCCTTCTCCTCTCCCGCATATGCTGTGGTGAAGCCCTGCCGGAGATCTCCACCACCACCACCACCACGCCGTCGTGCTGCCGGGATTCCAAGGAGGATCTACTACTTCCGCTAACCGCTGGAACGGGGAGAAGGACGTCTTCATCAACACCGAACGTGTGACCGAGTACGGAAGTGTTGCCCGATTGTGGCACCGTCAAGATCTTCTACGCGCTTTCGAAAGCGGCAAGTGATCGACTACAGCAACAACGAGATCTAATCTCGTAGGCTTTGGAAATCTTCGAGGGTTAGTCTCATGATCTTCTCGTTGCTCACATCTTCTAGATTGCAACTTGGCTTGGTTTTCGTTCTTGCGGTAGGAATTTTTTTGTTTTCTATACTCTGAATCCCATCAATGAGAACTCATTAAGAATTGCCAATTTTCAAAACTATGAGATTCAAGTAGCGGTGGTGAACCATGAGTCAAAATATGAGGCATAGGTATTGGGACATTTACGGTGTAATCACTTGGTAGAGGCACCGCATGATTACTTCCTAATTGTCCCACCACCGGTGGTTCATCCTTCCCTTTTGATGAAGTGCCAACATCCTCAAGTTACCCTTCTCGAGGTGGTTTTATCGATTGCGCGACAAAATCAACATGAGAAAAGGTGTTGACTTGTTGTTGAGGGATATCGACACTTGCCTTAGGATCTATGATGGGTGTTGGTTTTGGAGCAATTAACTCCAGCATCATAGCCTTCATTTGAGATACAATGGATGACTCCAATTCTTGAGGTCATCCAAAGTAGGCGGAGTGCTATAAGCGATTGATGGTGGAGGTGATTGCTCACCGGGACGGGATCCATTCACAACCGTCCCTTGTTCGACCATTTCTTAGGGGTAAAGCCCGAGCAAGAAAACCTCGCTCCGATACCAATTGAATGGATCATAGCGAACAAGAGGGGAGGGGGTGAATGGATGCTACGCAAAGTTTTAGCCTTTTTCAATTTTTTAGTGCAACGGAAGTAAAGGTGATAGCTTTGATGCTTGAGGTGATCCTAGTATGATCCTAGTCTAGTGCAACAAGCAAAGGAACCAAGCATGATAGTAAGAGTAAGGAGCGAGACAACCAGAGGGCACGGGGATGAGGCGAGGTTTGTGATACGCGTGAAGCACACGTCCGTTGGGAACCCCAAGAGGAAGGTGTGATGCGTATAGCAGCAAGTTTTCCCTCAGTAAGAAACCAAGGTTATCGAACCAGTAGGAGTCAAGGGCCACGTGAAGGTTGTTGGTGACAGAGTGTAGTGCGGCGCAACACCAGGGATTCCGGCGCCAACGTGGAACCTGCACAACACAATCAAAATACTTTGCCCCAACGTAACAGTGAGGTTGTCAATCTCACCAGCTTGCTATAAACAAAGGATTAAATGCATAGTGTGGAAGATGATGTTTGTTTGCGAAGAACAGTAAAGAACAATGTTTGCAGTAGATTGTATTCAGATGTAAAAGAATGGACCGGGGTCCACAATTGACTAGTGGTGTCTCTCCATTAAGAAATAGCATGTTGGGTGAACAAATTACAGTTGGGCAATTGACAAATAGAGAGGGTCATAACAATGCACATACATATCATGATGACTACTATGAGATTTAATCAGGGCATTACGACAAAGTACATAGACCGCTATCCAGCATGCATCTATGCCTAAAAAGTCCACCTTCGGGTTAGCATCCGCACCCCTTCCAGTATTAAGTTGCAAACAACAGACAATTGCATTAAGTATGGTGCGTAATGTAATCAACACAAATATCCTTAGACAAAGCATCGATGTTTTATCCCTAGTGGCAACAGCACATCCACAACCTTAGAACTTTCTGTCACTGTCCCAGATTCAATGGAGGCATAAACCCACTATCGAGCATAAATACTCCCTCTTGGAGTTACAAGTATCAACTTGGCCAGAGCCTCTACTAGCAACGGAGAGCATGCAAGAACATAAACAACACATATATGATAGATTGATAATCAACTTGACATAGTATTCCATATTCATCGGATCCCAACAAACACAACATGTAGCATTATAAATAGATGATCTTGATCATGATAGGCAGCTCACAAGATCTAACATGATAGCACAATGAGGAGAAGACAACCATCTAGCTACTGCTATGGACCCATAGTCCAAGGATGAACTACTCACACATTAATCCGGAGGCGATCATGGTGATGAAGAGTCCTCCGGGAGATGATTCCCCTCTCCGGCAGGGTGCCGGAGGCGATCTCCTGAATCCCCCGAGATGGGATTGGCGGCGGCTGCGTCTCTGGAAGTATTTCCGTATCGTGGCTCTTGGTAATAGGGTTTTCGCGACGGAGAGTTTAAGTAGGCGGAAGGGCAGAGTTGGAGGCGGCGCAGGGGCCCCACACCATAGGCCGGCGCAGGCCCCATGCTGGCCGCGCCGCCCTATGGTTACGGCCCCTCGTGGCCCCACTTCGTATGCTCTTCGGTCTTCTGGAAGCTTCGTGGAAAAAGAAGACCCTGGGCGTTGATTTCGTCCAATTCCGAGAATATTTCCTTTGTAGGATTTCTGAAACCAAAAATAGCAGAAAACAGCAACTGGCTCTTCGGGATCTCGTCAATAGGTTAGTGTCGGAAAATGCATATAAATGATGTAAAGTGTGTATAAAACATGTGAGTATTGTCATAAAAGTAGCATGGAACATAAGAAATTATAGATACGTTTGAGACGTATCAAGCATCTCCAAGCTTAGTTCCTACTCGCCCTCGAGTAGGTAAACGATAACAAAGATAATTTCTGAAGTGACATGCTATCATAATCTTGATCAATACTATTGTAAAGCATATGAGATGAATGCAGTGATTTGAAGCAATGGTAAAGAGAATGATTAAACAATTGAATCATATAGAAAAGACTTTTCATGAATAGTTCTTTCAAGACAGGCATCAATAAGACTTGCATAGGAGTTAACTCATAAAGCAATAAATTATTAGTAGAAAGCTTTGAAGCAACACAAAGGAAGATATAAGTTTCAGTGGTTGCTTTCAACTTCAACATGTATATCTCATGGATAATTTTCAACACAAAGTAATATGATGAATGCAAATAAGCAAGTATGTAGGAATCAATGCACACAGTTGACACAAGTGTTTGCTTCTAAGATAGAAAGAAGTAGGTAAACTGACTCAACATAAAGTTAAAGAAAGGCCCTTCGTAGAGGGAAGCATGGATTACTATTTTTGTGCTAGAGCTTTTCATTTTGAAAACATAGAAACAATTTTGTCAACGGTAGTAATAATTCATATGTGTTATGCATAAGACATCCTATAAGTTGCAAGCCTCATGAATAGATTACCAATAGTGCTCGCACCTTGTCCTAATTAGCTTGGATTTACATGGATTATCATTGCATAACATATGTTTCAACCAAGTGTCACAAAGGGGTACCTCTATGCCGCCTGTACAAAGGTCTAAGGAGAAAGTTCGCATTGGATTTCTCGCTTTTGATTATTCTCAATTTAGACATCCATACCGGGACAACATAGAAAAAAAATAATGGACTCCTCTTTAATGCATAAGCATTCAACAACAGATACTATTCTCATAAGAGATTGAGGATTGATTGTCCAAACTGAAACTTCCACCATGATTCATGGCTTTAGTTAGCGGCCCAATGTTCTTCTCTAACAATATGCATACTCAAACCATTTGATCATGATAAATCACTCTTACTTCAGACAAGACGAACATGCATAGCAACTCACATGATATTCAACAAAGGTGTAATAGTTGATGGCGTCCCCAGAAGCATGGTTACCGCTCAACAAGCAACTTATAAGAAATAAGATAAATAAGCTACATATTCTTTACCACAATAGTTTTTAAGCTATTTTCCCATGAGCTATATATTGCAAAGACAAAGAATGAAATTTTAAAGGTAGCACTCAAGTAATTTACTTTGGAATGGCAGAGAATTACCATGTAGTAGGTAGGTATGGTGGACACAAATGGCATAGTTTTTGGCTCAAGGATTTGGATGCACGAGAAGAATTCCCTCTCAATACAAGGCTTGGGGTAGAAAGGTTGTTTGAAGCAAACACAAGTATGAACCGGTACAGCAAAACTTACATAAGAACATATTGCAAGCATTATAAGAATCTACACTGTCTTCCTTGTTGTTCAAACACCTCACCATAAAATATCTAGACTCTAGAGAGACCAATCATGCAAACCAAATTTCAACAAGCTCTATGGTAGTTCTTCATTAAGGTGCAAAGTACATGATGCAAGAGCTTAAACATGATCTATTTGAGCACAAAAATTACCAAGTATCAGATTATTCAAGACATTATACCAATTACCACATGAAGCATTTTCTGTTTCCAACCATATAACAGTAAATGAAGCAGTTTCAACCTTCGCCATGAACATTAAAAGTATAGCTAAGAACACATGTGTTCATATGCAACAGCGGAGCGTGTCTCTCTCCCAAACAAAGAATGCTAGGATGCGATTTTATTCAAACACAAACAAAAATAAAAACATACAGACGCTCCAAGTAAAGCACATAAGATGTGATGGAATAAAAATATAGTTTCACTAGAGGTGACCTGATAAGTTGTCGATGAAGAAGGGATGCCTTGGGCATCCCCAAGCTTAGATGCTTGAGTCTTCTTAAAATATGCAGGGATGAACCGCGGGGGCATCCCCAAGCTTAGACTTTTCACTCTTCTTGATCATATTGTATCATCCTCCTCTCTTGACCCTTGAAAACTTCCTCCACACCAAACTCAAAACAAACTCATTAGAGGGTTAGTGCATAATCAAAAATTCACATTTTAGAGGTGACATAATCATTGTTAACACTTCTGGACATTGCACAAAGCTACTGAGAGTTAATAAAACAAAGAAATCCATCAAACATAGCAAAATAGGCAATGCAAAATAAAAGGCAGAATCTGTCAAAACAGAACAGTCCGTAAAGACGAATTTTTCTGGGGCACTTAACTTGCTCAGATGAAAAATATCAAATTGAATGCAAGTTGCGTACATATCTGAGGATCACGCACGTAAATTGGCAGATTTTTCTGAGTTACCTACAGACGGGGCTGCTCAATTTCGTGACAGTAAGAAATCTGTTTCTGCGCAGTAATCCAAATCTAGTATCAACCCTACTATCAAAGACTTTACTTGGCACAACAATGCAATAAAATAAAGATAAGGAGAGGTTGCTACAGTAGTAACAACTTCCAAGACTCAAATATAAAACAAAAGTGCAAAAATAAAATAATGGGTTGTCTCCCATAAGCGCTTTTCTTTAACGCCTTTCAGCTAGGCGCAGAAAGTGTGAATCAAGTAACATCAAGAGATGAAGCATCAACATCATAATTTTTTCTAATAATAGAATAATAAGGTAACTTCATTCTCTTTCTAGGGAAGTGTTCCATACCTTTCTTGAGAGGAAATTGATACTTAATATTACCTTCCTTCATATCAATAATAGCACCAACAGTTCGAAGAAAAGGTCTTCCCAATATAATGGGACAAGATGCATTGCATTTAATACCCAAGACAACAAAATCAACAGGGACAAGTTTATTGTTAACCATAATGAGAACATTATCAATCCTCCCCAAAGGTTTCTTTATAGAATTATCAGCAAGATTAACATCCAAATAACAGTTTTTCAATGGTGGCAAGTCAAGCATATCATAGATTTTCTTAGGCATAACAGAAATACTTGCACCAAGATCACATAAAGCATTACAATCAAAATCATTGACCTTCATCTTAATGACAGGCTCCCAACCATCTTCTAACTTCCTAGGAATAGAAGTTTCAAGTTTTAGTTTCTCTTCTCTAGCTTTTATGAGAGCATTTGTAATATGTTTTGTAAAGGCCAAATTTATAGCACTAGCATTGGGACTTCTAGCAAGTTTTGTAAGAACTTTATAACTTCATAGATGTGAAAATCATCAAAATCTAAACCATTATGATCTACAGCAATGGGATCGTTGTCCCCAATATTTTGAAAAATTTCAGCAGTTTTATCACAAGCGATTTAATGATTTAGCGATTTCAGGCAGTTTTGCACGCTTTGCATTAGGAGTAGAAACATTGCTAACACCAATTATTTTACCATTGATAGTAGGAGGTTTAGCAACATGTGAAGCATCAACATTACTAGTGGTGGTAATAGTCCAAACTTTAGCTACATTATTCTCTTTAGCAAATTTTTCTTCTCTTTCCCACCTAGCATACAGTTCAGCCATTAATCTAATATTCTCATTAATTCAAACTTGGATAGCGTTTGCTATAGCAAATGACTTAATATCTTTAGTTTCATTGGGCATAACTTTTAATTTTAAAAGATCAACATCAGCAGCAAGACTATCAACCTTAGAAGCAAGAATATCAATTTTATCAAGCTTTTCTTCAACAGAATTGTTAAAAGAAGTTTGTGTACTAATAAATTCTTTAAGCATGGCTTCAAGACCAGGGGGTACACTCCTATTATTGTTGTAAGAATTACCATAAGAATTACCATAACCATTACTATTATTAGAAGGATATGGCCTGTAGTTGTCAACAGAATTATTCCGATAACAATTGTTGTTGAAATTATTATTTTTAATGAAGTTCACATCAACCTACTCTTCTTGAGCAACCAATGAAGCTAAAGGAACATTATTAGGATCAACATTAGATCTACCATTCACAAGCATAGACATAATAACATCAATCTTATCATTCAAGGAGGAGGTTTCTTCAACAGAATTTACCTTCTTACCTTGTGGAGTCCTTTCCGTGAGCCATTCAGAGTAGTTGATCATCATATCATCAAGAAGCTTTGTTGCGGCGCCCAAGGTGATGGACATAAAAGTACCTCCAGCAGCTGAATCCAATAGGTTCCACGAAGAAAAATTCAGTCCTGCATAAAAGGTTTGGATGATCATCCAAGTAGTCAGTCCATGGGTAGGGCAATTCTTTACCAAAGATTTCATTCTTTCCCATGCTTGGGCAACATGTTCATTATCTAATTGCTTAAAATTCATTATGCTACTTCTCAAAGATATAATTTTAGCAGGAGGATAATATCTACCAATGAAAGCATCTTTACATTTAGTCCATGAATCAATACTATTCTTAGGCAGAGATAGCACCCAATTTTATAATGTCACCATCTACATCCTTATACTTTTGAATTTCACAAAGTTCAACAAAATTATTAAGATGGGCAGCAGCATCATCAGAACTAACACCAGAAAATTGCTCTCTCATAACAAGATTCAGTAAAGCAGGTTTAATTTCATAAAATTCTGATGTAGTAGCAGGTGGAGCAATAGGTGTGCATAGGAAATCATTATTATTTGTGCTAGTGAAGTCACACAACTTAGTCTTCTCAGGAGTACCCATTTTAGCAGTAGTAAATAAGTAAAGCAAACTAAATAAAGTAAATGCAAGTAACTAATTTTTTGTGTTTTTAATATAGAGAGCGCAAACAAGATAGTAAATAAAGTAAATGCAAGTAACTAATTTTTTTGTATTTTTGATATAGAGAAAACAAACAAAGCAGTAAATAAAATAAAGTAAAGCAAGACAAAAACATAGTAAAGAGATTGGATGTGAGAGACTCCCCTTGCAGCATGTCTTGATCTCCCCGGCAACGGCGCCAGAAAAAGAGCTTGATACGCGTGAAGCACACGTCCGTTGGGAACCCCAAGAGGAAGGTGTGATGCGTATAGCAGAAAGTTTTCCCTCAGTAAGAAACCAAGGTTATCGAACCAGTAGGAGTCAAGGGCCACGTGAAGGTTGTTGGTGATGGAGTGTAGTGCGGCGCAATGATACGTCTCCAACGTATCTATAATTTCCGATGTTCCATGCTTGTTTTATGACAATACCAACATGTTTTGTTCACACTTTATATCATTTTCATGCATTTTCCGGAACTAACCTATTAACAAGATACCACAGTGCCAGTTCCTGTTTTCTGCTGTTTTTGGTTCCAGAAAGGCTGTTCGGTCAATATTCTCGGAATTGGACGAAATCAACGCCAAACCTCCTATTTTTCCCGGAAGCGTCCAGAACACCGAAGAAGAGTCGGAGAGGGGCCAGGGGGCCACCACACCACATGGCGGCGCGGGCCAGGCCTAGGCCGCGCCGGCCTAGGGTGTGGCGCCCCCAGGTGCCCTCCTGCGCCGCCTCTTCGCCTATAAAAGCCCTTTCGACCTAAAAACGCAGTACCAATTGACGAAACTCCAGAAAGACTCCAGGGGCGCCGCCGCCATCGCGAAACTCCAATTCGGGGGACAGAACTCTCTGTTCCGGCACCCTGCCGGACGGGGAATTGCCCCCGGAGCCATCTCCACCGCCGTCTTCACCGCCATCTTCACCGCCATCGCTGCCTCCATGATGAGGAGGGAGTAATCCACCCCCGAGGCTGAGGGCTCCGCTGTAGCTATGTGGTTCATCTCTCTCCCATGTACCTCAATACAATAATCTCATGAGCTGCTTTACATGATTGAGATTCATATGAGTTTTGTATCACTACTATCTATGTGCTACTCTAGCAATGTTATTAAAGTAGTTTTATTCCTCCTGCACGTGTGTAAAGGTGACAGTGTGTGCACCGTGTTAGTACTTGGTTTATGCTATGATCATGATCTCTTGTAGATTGCGAAGTTAATTATTGCTATGATAGTATTGATGTGATCTATTCCTCCTACATATGCATGAAGGTGACAGTGTCCATGCTATGTTAGTACTTGGTTTAGTCTTTTGATCTATCTTACACTATAAGGTTACCAAAATATGAACATTAATTGTGGAGCTTGTTAACTCCGGCATTGAGGGTTCGTGTAATCCTACGCAATGTGTTCATCATCCAACAAAAGTGTAGAGTATGCATTTATCTAATCTGTTATGTGATCAATGTTGAGAGTGTCCACTAGTGAAAGTGTAATCCCTAGGCCTTGTTCCTAAATACTGCTGCGTTACTACTGCTTGTTTACTGTTTTACCGTGTTACTACTGCTGCAATACTACCACCATCAACTACACGCCAGCAAGCTATTTTCTGGCACCGTTGCTACTGCTCATATATATTCATACCACCTGTATTTCACTATCTCTTCGCCGAACTAGTGCACCTATTAGGTGTGTTGGGGACACAAGAGACTTCTTGCTTTGTGGTTGCAGGGTTGCATGAGAGGGATATCTTTGACCTCTTCCTCCCTGAGTTCGATAAACCTTGGGTGATCCACTTAAGGGAAAACTTGCTGCTGTTCTACAAACCTCTGCTCTTGGAGGCCCAACACTGTCTACAGGAAAGGAGGGGGAACGTAGACATCAAGCACTTTTCTGGCGCCGTTGCCGGGGAGGAAAGGTAAAAGGTACTCACACTCCGGACCTCGGCTACCAAGCTATTTTCCGCCATTGTAAGTACTCGAAGCTATTTCCTTTAGATCCTGCAATTGCAACTTTTTGTTTCTTGTTTACACTAGTTAGGCATAATGGAAAACAACAAAAAAAATTGGTGAGCTTTTTAGTCTTTTTCCTAATTTAGAATTGTTTGATGCGAAAATTAAAAAACCTATGGAACCTTATTTGCATGTTAGTAGCGATGTTATTAGTATGAATGCAATTACTGCTAATGCTATGGAGAAGTCTAAGCTTGGGGAAGCTAGTTTTTGTGGTCTTTTTAGCTTCCCATCTTTAGGGGAGAAAATTTGTTCTGATAATGTTTTATCTCCCATATGCGATAACTCTAATGATGCTTCTGATATTTTGAATCCACCTGCTGAAAGTATTCCGTATAAAATACCTATGAAAATTATTGAACGTGTTATGGACAATCACTATAAAGGGGATGGAACTGTCCATCCTAGAGATCATTTACTGTTTTTGCACGAATTATGCGGGTTATTCAAGTGTGCAGGTATCTCTATGGATGAAGTGAAGAAGAAGCTATTCTCCGTTTCGCTGTCTGGTAAAGCGGCGCATTGGTATAAATTGTTGGAGAATAGACATTCTCTTGGTTGGGAGGAAATTGCATCTCTCTTTTATTCTAAATTTTATCCTCCGCATGAAGTGCATATTGATAGGAATTATATTTATAACTTTTATCCTCGTGATGGAGAGAGTATTTCTCAAGCGTGGGGGAGATTGAAATCACTAATGCTCAAATGTCCCATTCATGAGCTCCCCCGTAATGTTATTGTTAACAATTTTTATGCGAGACTTTCAGGACAACACAAGGACTATCTGG
The DNA here is from genome assembly GCF_019359855.2 of Lolium perenne. Taxonomy (NCBI): domain Eukaryota; kingdom Viridiplantae; phylum Streptophyta; class Magnoliopsida; order Poales; family Poaceae; genus Lolium; species Lolium perenne. Next base: position 39,001,415 of record NC_067248.2, on the reverse strand, counting down.
ATGCCTGTTCGGAAGGATCTTTCACAAGCAAAGACGTTGAAGCTAGGTGGGATCTTCTTGATCGGATTGAGGACAACGATGAAGGATGGGAGAACAATGAAGGTAAAGAGTCAGGTATAAATTATGATTATGAATGCATTGAAGCTTTTATGGATACCGATAAATTTCGAAATATGAGTGCTACTTATGGTCTTGACTCCCAAGTTGCTGCAAATCTTTATAAAGCCTTTGCTTCTCATTTTGAATTGCCTAAAAATAATTTTGATAAGTATCATGAACCTTTTAAAGAGGCTTGCATGAAGAATGAAATTGTTGTTAATTATTGCAATAAGCATGCTCAAACTCCTAAAAATGCTATTTCTTATAAGCATGTTAATTTTTGTGGAATGCATAGACCTTGTGGAATTAATCAAGTCAAAGATGAATATTGCATCCATCATATTAATGAAAAAACTAGGAAGTGGCTTAGGGCTCTAGATGATCTTGGTAAAAAAGTTTGTGCCCTCTATCCTTTTATTTGTGAAGTTTGCCATGAAGTGGGTCATTTTAATTTTCAATGCTCCTCCAATGATAATTTGAACCCAATGAGTGCTGCAAATTTGTATTGTGATGATGAAATTACTCCTAATCAGCATGATGAACTTACTTTATTTTTGGGGTGTGAAGAATTGTCGAGAAAAATCTCTTTGTTACATATGAGTGATCTTGATATTGATGATGTCCTGCATGGGTGTTTTTCTTATTGCATTGATAATAGCCATACAAATACTTACATACAAAATATTTTAGAAGATGACACCTTGCCAAAATATGATAGGACCGCCATGTGTTTTGAACTAATTAATGAAAAGGAGGAATCCTTCCAAGTTTCTTCTATTATTTCTGAAAGTAAATCAGGTTATGCGGACAAGCTACCCTTCAAGCCTTTTCCTCCTAAAGAAGGGAACGAGGAGAAGGAAGAGAAGAAGAAGAAGAAGGGAACGAAGAAGAAGAAGAAGAAGAAGGAGAATAAAAAGAAAGAGGTAACGGCGTATCCCCGCGTGAATGAGATAACGCTAGGTAACCGTAAGTATGTTGCTCCTAATGATTATTGTGATAATGAATCTGAATACGATGATCTTCCTATGCTCTCTACATACATTAGTGATCATGATTTGAATGAGCACACTACTTTTGATATTGCAAATCTCTGGGAAACTAATTCTGAAAATGATGATAATAATTGCCATAGTGTCAGTGCTATCCATGCTTCCTCCCATAATAATATAGAAAGCTGTAAGATTGGGGAAGAGGTGTTTGAAAATCCTTTTGCTACTGATCATTATGTGTTTGATACATCTCCTTCTAATAACAATGATGGTATGGTCATAGATAAACCGACTGTGAAAGATAACTATTCTATTTCTTATGATGACACTGTGCCTCCGATCTTTGATGATTATTATAAAGAATGCTATGATATAGGTTATAATTATCCTTATGAAACTTGTCATAGTCATGATTGGATTACCAAAAACAATTCTTTTAATGTGCAACTTGTTTACCATGTTCAAATTCTTGATAATAATCTTGCTCCAATTACTATTAATGAGAATAACTCTTCTTATGCCAAAATTAATGATACTTCTATGCATATGAACCATGATAAGAATGTTTTAAGTGATGGGTATATTGTGGATTTCATCAATGATGATACTGAAAGTTATTATGAGAGAGGTAAATATGGTTATATGCATCTTAATAATATTAAGTTTCCCCTCTTTATGTTGAGAATCTTGAAGTTACTCGTGTTTTATCCTCTTATGCTTGTCACTTTGTTCTTCATGAATTCATTTGTGTACAAGATTCCTCTTCATAGGAAGCATGTTAGACTTAAATTTGTTTTGAATTTGCCTCTTGAAGCTCTCTTTTGCTTCAAATACTATTTTCCGCGAATGGATTATTAAAACTGCTGAGCCCATCTTAATGGCTATAAAGAAAGAACTTCTTGGGAGATAACCCATGTGTTATTTTGCTACAGTAATTTGTTTTTATTTTGTGTCTTGGAAGTTGTTTACTACTGTAGCAACCTCTCCTTATCTTAGTTTTGTGTTTTGTTGTGCCAAGTAAAGCCTCTAATCGAAGGTTGATACTAGATTTGGATTTCTGCGCAGAAACAGATTTCTATCTGTCACGAATCTGGGCTGTTTTCTCTGTAGAAAAATCAGAAAAATATGCCAATTTACGTGCGTGTTCCTCAGATATGTACGCAACTTTCATTAGTTTTGAGTTTTCTGATCTGAGTAACGGAAGTATTTATTAGAAATTCGTCTTTACGGACTGTTCTGTTTTGACAGATTCTGCCTTTTATTTCGCATTGCTTCTTTCGCTGTGTTGGGTGGATTTCTTTGTTCCATTACCTTCCAGTAGCTTTGAGCAATGTCCAGAAGTGTTAAGAATGATTGTGTCACCTCTGAACATGTGAGTTTTTGATTATGTACTAACCCCTCTAATGAAGTTTATGAGAAGTTTGGTGTGAAGGAAGTTTTCAAGGGTCAAGAGAGGAGGATGATATACTATGATCAAGAAGAGTGAAAGCTCTAAGCTTGGGGATGCCCCGGTGGTTCACCCCTGCATATTCTAAGAAGACTCAAGCGTCTAAGCTTGGGGATGCCCAAGGCATCCCCTTCTTCATCGACAAATTATCAGGTTCCTTCTCTTGAAACTATATTTTTATTCGGTCACATCTTATGTGCTTTACTTGGAGCGTCTGTATGTTTCTTGTTTTTGTTTTTGTCTGAATAAATGCTCGTGTGGGAGAGAGACACGCTCCGCTGGTTCGTATGAACACATGTGTTCTTAGCTTTTAATGTTCATGGCGAAGGTTGAAACTGCTTCGTTAATTGTTATATGGTTGGAATTGGAAAATGCTATATGTAGTAATTGCTATAATATCTTGGGTAATGTGATACTTGGCAATTGTTGTGCTCTTGATTAAGCTCTTGCATCATATACCTTGCACCCATTAGTGAGGAAATACATAGAGCTTGTTAGAATTTGGGTTTGCATGAGTGGTTTCTCTAGAGTCTAGATATTTTCTAGTAAGATGTTTGAACAACAAGGAAGACGATGTATAGTTTTATAATGCTTGTAATATGTCTTTTATGTGAGTTTTGCTGTACTAGTTCGTGCTTGTGTTTGCTTCAAACAACCTTGCTAGCCTAAACCTTGTATCGAGAGGGAATACTTCTCATGCATCCAAATCCTTGAGCCAAACAACACTATGCCATTTGTGTCCACCATACCTACCTACTACATGGTATTTTCCGCCATTCCAAAGTAAATTGCTTGAGTGCTACCTTTAAAATTCCATCATTCACCTTTGCAATATATAGCTCATGGGACAAATAGCTTAAAAACTATTGTGGTATTGAATATGTAATTATGCACTTTATCTCTTATTAAGTTGCTTGTTGTGCGATAACCATGTTCACTGGGGACGCCATCAACTATTCATTGTTGAATTTCATGTGAGTTGCTATGCATGTCCGTCTTGTCTGAAGTAAGAGAGATCTACCACCCTATGGTTAAGCATGCATATTGTTAGAGAAGAACATTGGGCCGCTAACTAAAGCCATGATCCATGGTGGAAGTTTCAGTTTTGGACATATATCCTCAATCTCATATGAGAAAATTATTAATTGTTGTTACATGCTTATGCATAAAAGAGGAGTCCATTATCTGTTGTCTATGTTGTCCCGGTATGGATGTCTAAGTTGAGAATAATCAATAGCGAGAAATCCAATGCGAGCTTTCTCCTTAGACCTTTGTACAGGCGGCATAGAGGTACCCCTTTGTGACACTTGGTTAAAACATGTGCATTGTGATGATCCGGTAGTCCAAGCTAATTAGGACAAGGTGCGGGCACTATTAGTATACTATGCATGAGGCTTGCAACTTGTAAGATATAATTTACATGATACATATGCTTTATTACTACCGTTGACAAAATTGTTTCATGTTTTCAAAATAAAAGCTCTAGCACAAATATAGCAATCGATGCTTTCCTCTTTGAAGGACCATTCTTTTACTTTTATTGTTGAGTCGGTTCACCTATCTTTCTCCACCTCAAGAAGCAAACATTTGTGTGAACTGTGCATTGATTCTTATATACTTGCTTATTGCATTTGTTATATTGCTTTGCATTGACAACTATCCATGAGATATACATGTTACAAGTTGAAAGCAACCGCTGAAACTTAATCTTCCATTGTGTTGCTTCAATGTCTCTACTATGAATTTATTGCTTTATGAGTAACTCTTATGCAAGACTTATTGATGCTTGTCTCGAAAGTACTACTCATGAAAAGTCTTTGCTATATGATTCACTTGTTTACTCATTGCATTTACATTGTTTCGAATCGCTGCATTCATCTCATATGCTTTACAATGGTATGATTAAGATTATGTTGGTAGCATGTCACCTCAGAAATTATCTTTTATCGTTTACCTACTCGAGGACGAGTAGGAACTAAGCTTGGGGATGCTGATACGTCTCCAACGTATCTATAATTTCCGATGTTCCATGCTTGTTTTATGACAATACCAACATGTTTTGTTCACACTTTATATCATTTTCATGCATTTTCTGGAACTAACCTATTAACAAGATGCCACGGTGCCGGTTCTGTTTCTGCTGTTTTTGGTTCCGAAAGGCTGTTCGGTCAATATTCTCGGAATTGGACGAAATCAACGCCAAACCTCCTATTTTTCCCGGAAGCGTCCGAACACCGAAGAAGAGTCGGAGAGGGGCCGGGGGCCACCACACCACATGGCGGCGCGGGCCAGGCCTAGGCCGCGCCGGCCTAGGGTGTGGCGCCCCAGTGCCCTCTGCGCCGCCTCTTCGCCTATAAAAGCCCTTTCGACCTAAAAACGCAGTACCAATTGACGAAACTCCGAGAAAGACTCCGGGGGCGCCGCCGCCATCGCGAAACTCCAATTCGGGGACAGAACTCTCTGTTTCGGCACCACCGGACGGGAATTGCCCCCGGAGCCATCTCCACCGCCGTCTTCACCGCCATCTTCACCGCCATCGCTGCCTCCATGATGAGGAGGGAGTAATCCACCCCCGAGGCTGAGGGCTCCGCTGTAGCTATGTGGTTCATCTCTCTCCCATGTACCTCAATACAATAATCTCATGAGCTGCTTTACATGATTGAGATTCATATGAGTTTTGTATCACTACTATCTATGTGCTACTCTAGCAATGTTATTAAAGTAGTTTTATTCCTCCTGCACGTGTGTAAAGGTGACAGTGTGTGCACCGTGTTAGTACTTGGTTTATGCTATGATCATGATCTCTTGTAGATTGCGAAGTTAATTATTGCTATGATAGTATTGATGTGATCTATTCCTCCTACATATGCATGAAGGTGACAGTGTGCATGCTATGTTAGTACTTGGTTTAGTCTTTTGATCTATCTTACACTATAAGGTTACCAAAATATGAACATTAATTGTGGAGCTTGTTAACTCCGGCATTGAGGGTTCGTGTAATCCTACGCAATGTGTTCATCATCCAACAAAAGTGTAGAGTATGCATTTATCTAATCTGTTATGTGATCAATGTTGAGAGTGTCCACTAGTGAAAGTGTAATCCCTAGGCCTTGTTCCTAAATACTGCTGCGTTACTACTGCTTGTTTACTGTTTTACCGTGTTACTACTGCTGCAATACTACCACCATCAACTACACGCCAGCAAGCTATTTTACGCACCGTTGCTACTGCTCATATATATTCATACCACCTGTATTTCACTATCTCTTCGCCGAACTAGTGCACCTATTAGGTGTGTTGGGGACACAAGAGACTTCTTGCTTTGTGGTTGCAGGGTTGCATGAGAGGGATATCTTTGACCTCTTCCTCCCTGAGTTCGATAAACCTTGGGTGATCCACTTAAGGGAAAACTTGCTGCTGTTCTACAAACCTCTGCTCTTGGAGGCCCAACACTGTCTAGAGGAAAGGAGGGGGAACGTAGACATCACGCAACACCAGGGATTCCGGCGCCAACGTGGAACCTGCACAACACAATCAAAATACTTTGCCCCAACGTAACAGTGAGGTTGTCAATCTCACCGGCTTGCTGTAAACAAAGGATTAAATGTATAGTGTGGAAGATAATGTTTGTTTGCGAAGAACAGTAAAGAACAATGTTTGCAGTAGATTGTATTCAGATGTAAAAGAATAGACCGGGGTCCACATTTCACTAGTGGTGTCTCTCCAATAAGAAATAGCATGTTGGGTGAACAAATTACAGTTGGGAATTGACAAATAGAGAGGGTCATAACAATGCACATACATTTCATGATGACTACTATGAGATTTAATCGGGGCATTACGACAAAGTACATAGACCGCTATCCAACATGCATCTATGCCTAAAAAGTCCACCTTCGGGTTAGCATCCGCACCCCTTCCAGTATTAAGTTGCAAACAATAGACAATTGCATTAAGTATGGTGCGTAATGTAATCAACACAAATATCCTTAGACAAAGCATCGATGTTTTATCCCTAGTGGCAACATCACATCCACAACCTTAGAACTTTCTGTCACTGTCCCAGATTCAATGGAGGCATGAACCCACTACCGAGCATAAATACTCCCTCTTGGAGTTACAAGTATCAACTTGGCCAGAGCCTCTACTAGCAACAGAGAGCATGGAAGAACATAAACAACACATATATGATAGATTGATAATCAACTTGACATAGTATTCCATATTCATCGGATCCCAACAAACACAACATGTAGCATTACAAATAGATGATCTTGATCATGATAGGCAGCTCACAAGATCTAACATGATAGCACAATGAGGAGAAGACAACCATCTAGCTACTGCTATGGACCCATAGTCCAAGGATGAACTACTCACACATCAATTCAGAGGCGATCATGGTGATGAAGAGTCCTCCGGGATATGATTCCCCTCTCCGGTAGGGTGCCAGAGGTGATCTCCTGAATCCCCCGAGATGGGATTGGCGGGGGCTGCGTCTCTGGAAGTATTTCCGTATCGTGGCTCTCGGTAATAGGGTTTTCGCGACGGAGAGTTTAAGTAGGCGTAAGGGCAGAGTTGGAGGCGGTGCAGAGGCCCCACACCATAGGCCGGCGCGAGCCCCATGCTGGCCGCGCCGCCCTATGGTTGCGGCCCCTCGTGGCCCCACTTCGTATGCTCTTCGGTCTTCTGGAAGCTCCGTGGAAAAATAAGACCCTGGGCGTTGATTTCGTCCAATTCCGAGAATATTTTCTTTGTAGGATTTCTGAAGCCAAAAACAGCAGAAAACATCAACTGGCTCTTCGGCATCTCGTCAATAGGTTAGTGCCGGAAAATGCATATAAATGATGTAAAGTGTGTATAAAACATGTGAGTATTGTCATAAAAGTAGCATGGAACATAAGAAATTATAGATACGTTTGAGACGTATCAGTTTGTTTCCCGTAGTTCCTCCCATAAAAGGGAGTATGTCTACGTTGAGGAGGTGCTAGCCTCACACAAGAAGCTAGGCGGCCACACCACGAAGGAAGGCCTCACCTTCTTCCTCGAGAGAGCTCCACAAAGGGGCTCCCCCTTCTCCACTAAGGCACCGGTCGAGGCAGTGGTTCCTTCACAAGGTTGGGGCGAGCTCTACAACACTAGGAGGCTCCCAACACCTTATGGGGCTACCACAACACCAAGCTAGCCTCCATAGGAGCACTTCTTCCAAGATCCCACCATAGGAACCCTAACAACAAGATCCACTAAGGACTAGATGGTATTGGTGAATTCTCTCTTGGTAGATCGATAGATCGGGGTCTCCTCCACCACTCCTCCAAATTTGGGCAAGATTGATTGGGTACGTGGGGAGAACCACAAGGTTTGAGCTCAGCAACAATGGAGGAGAGAGAGAGAAGAGCTGAAAACGAGTTGGGGAAGAAGGGGCATTTTTATAGGGTCCCTTCAATCCAACCGTTATGTTCAGTTTCTGCCTAAGCGGTACTACCGCTTTGGCAAGCGGTAGTACCGCTCTAGATTCGAAATCCCCCACAGATCTGGCCAAGTGGACACACAGCGGTAGTACCGCTACTGGTACCGGTAGTACCGCTTTGGCAGAAACGGATTTTTCCTCTTTTCCTCTCCAACCATGTTACATCGCTACACACACACAAAACCAGAAAACCTATAAGCTACGCTTCAGTTATCCGATCATGACATGTTCAGCGAGGGTACCGTGCACTTGCAAATCTATCAAAGACAATCTTTGCGCACGGTTAAATTCATTCTAGTGTTGTCATCAAACACACAAAACACGGGTTATAGATCTTGCTCTTTTAGTAGCCATGCATGATTTCCTTTACTGGAGTTGTGGCTCTAGTAGGGTTTCATGTGCATGCCTGCTCTATTAGTAGTGACATGGTGATGCTGACCTATGCAGTGGCTTTGCCTTGAGATGAACTATGCACAGTGATGATTTAAATAGGCATTTGGATTTGGCTTGCTATTAGAGTAATTGGATACAATGAACTGCAATAGCAGCTTCTGCTACTGCTAGTATGCTCTCTAATTTCTTCTAACCAGTTGGGATTTGAATTAGGGACTGGTTATCAGTAGGTGTCTTGATTGATTACTGATACGTCTCCAACGTATCGATAATTTCTTATGTTCCATGCTTGTTTTATGATGATACACACATGTTTTATACATAATTTATGTCATTTTTATGCATTTTTCGGCACTAACCTATTAACAAGATGCCGAAGAGCCAGTTGCTGTTTTCTGCTGTTTTTGGTTTCAGAAATCCTAGTAAGGAAATATTCTCGGAATTGGACGAAATCAACGCCCAGGATCTTATTTTTCCACGAAGCTTCCAGAAGTCCGAAAGGGAAACAAAGTGGGGCGACGAGGCGGCGACACGCCAGGGCGGCGCGGCCCAGCCCCTGGCCACGCGGCCCTGTTGTGTGGGTCCCTCGCGTCGCCCCTAAACCTACCTCTTCGCCTATAAGAAGCCTTCATCGATAATAACTCCAGTACCGAGAGCCACGATACGGAAAACCTTACAGAGACGCCGCCGCCGCCAATCCCATCTCGGGGGATTCAGGAGATCGCCTCCGGCACCCTGCCGGAGAGGAGAATCATCTCCCGGAGGACTCTTCACCGCCATGGTCGCCTCCGGAGTGATGAGTGAGTAGTTCACCCCTGGACTATGGGTCCATAGCAGTAGCTAGATGGTTGTCTTCTCCTAATTGTTGATGAGGACATCCCTACTACACCACTACCTCCGTCATTAATAAATGAAGATGAACCTGCTGTGGAGCTCAAGTCCAATGAAGTTCGGATTGGACCAATTACAAGGGCTCGTGCGAAGCTACTTAAACAACAGGTGAACTTGTTTCTAAACGATACTTTGATTGATGAGAACTTTATACTGCCTAAGTCCTATTACTTATGTATCATCAGGTATCAAGAAGAGACGAGCATCGCACGAGGAGGAGAGGAGCAGCTGGACATGAAGACGGACGTCAAGATGGACGTGAAACTGGACATGAAGATATCTCATGGTCGCGCGAGGGAGGAGCGGGAGGAATGCGCGAGAGGAGAAGAAGACGTCCAGGCCGGTCCAGCACCGGTCTGACCGGACCCTAGACCGGCCGACCCGGTTGCCGCTCGGTTGACCGGACCCCAGACCGGCCGCCCCGGTCCCTGGCCCGGTTGACCGGATTCCAGACCGGACGTGTCCGAGTCTGTCTCGACCAGATCTATTCTGGGTCGGTTATTTTTGTATCTTTTCGACCAGAACTCATCCCGGACGCCTATATAAGTGCCCAGGACGTCCCCCTAGCTGCTTTAGACCACGTTTAAGATAAACCCTAGTTCTTAGTTGTTTGCTCTAGCAAAACTATTGAATCCCTACACCATATTGCTTGATATTGTGTAGATCCTGAAAAAGTCTTGTGTGATCTGCTGTTCCATTGGGAATTAGACGGTTGCAACTTACCGCTTCGTGGTCGGCGGCTACGTGCGCAAGTGTGTGGAGTTGAGAATATCTTGCAGGGTTGAGAGCTATTGCATTGGCGACAGGGACCAATCGAGAGATCTCGTTGCGTCATACAAGTTATCTTCCACTCCATCGTCGTGTATCTCTGCTGCCATCACCCCGTGATCATCATCACCACTGTTGCTTACTGAGAAGATCGGGCCACCCCATATCATCTTGGTATCAGATTTCCAGTTTTCCTCGGTAAGCCATCCACAATCCACCCCATAGTTGAGTTGTGAGTGTTTTCCTATCCAGAAAAAGCCAAAAAAAAAATTAGGGTTAGGGTTTGCCATAGCCTTAGATTGCACTAATTTCAAGTTTTAGTTGCTTTTCGTAGTTGTTTTTGCGTATCTTTTCTTTCCATCTAGTATTTTAGGTTTTGAGTTTTCTATTTCAATCTTGTGTTACTTTATCTAGTACTTTACTCCGAGTCCACATAGCGTACAGTGTGCTTGTTTCCAACCATAGACACAGCCTATCGATCTAAAGTGACTAGGAACTTCCCCAGAAGAGACTAGTTTTACCGCTCGACAGGCTGCTCGTTAGGTTATCGGCGCTTTGCATATTTCTGTTGGCCGTGTTATCAAGGAGTTGTGTCAGAAAATAAAAAAAAAGAGAAAATTGAAAAGAAGAAAAAAGAGCTACATCGCTGCGTGTGTTATACAAATAGAAAATCCAAAAAGAAAAGTGTCGTGCAAGTTGAATCAAGTGAAGGCCTAAGTTTTCTTTACTGCACCTGTAGTCGAGCAATCTTGTGCCTGTCTCGTTGAGCTTTGCTAGCGTCTCTCCTGTGCATTGCAACCTTTCCCACATATAGTTGCATTGCCCCATTATATCGCCTTGTGTGAGTATCATTGGTTGACTACGGTCAGCGCTAGAGCTTGTTATTGATGCAAATAGGTAGCCTACCTACAGCCCCACATATACCCTGCTTTGCAGTGTGATTTGTCTTATACCCTTGATATTCGCTTCGCTACATCCGTGCACTAGTTGTTACTACAAGTGGTAAGCAACACTAATTTACTTTGGAACGGTAAGATCTCCTTTTCTTATCAGTTTTGAGTGAGTTGTGAGAGTACCACCATATATTTTTGATTTAGTGCACTAATCTACTAACGATGTCTGCTAGTGATCATAAAATTGTTAACCAGGACAACAAGAGTGCTGCAGATATCATCACATGGAGGGAGTATGAGGCTCTTCGTAATGAGATGCGACGTGAAGTCCGCGCTCAGGACGATGTGCTTAATGGGAAGATTGATGAGATCTCCCAAAAGCTGGATGCTACTCATGTGACCGTCACTACAATGCAAGATCAAATGACGGATGTACAACGCAATCTTGCTGATTTGCGCTTAGCTGTTGAGAATTTGACCGCGCAACAACAACAGGAAGATGACGATGATCCTGAGCTTCAAGATGACGCACAAAATGCTCGTGATGCGCCACGTGGTAATCGTCCTCGCGGTTGGGTTCCACTTGCCCGCCAGGGTCGTGGACAAGATGAAGAAGATGGTTTGGGTAAGCCCAAATTTTCTATACCCAAGTTTGAAGGAGGAGCTGATGTTGAAGAATACCTCACTTGGGAGCTGAAGATGAGAAGTTGTGGAGCTTACATCCGCATTATACTGAAGATCGGAAGATCAAGCTTGCTTCTTCTGAATTCGATGGCTATGCTTTGCATTGGTGGGATGCTTTTGTTCGTAACTGAGAAGAGGATCGTGAGCAAACTATACGCACTTGGCGTGCCATGAAGGAGGCGATGACTGCTTGCTTTGTGCCTACAAATTACTTGCGGAATATATATGATAAGCTGACTCTTTGGCGACAAGGTGTGAAGACTGTGGATGAATACTACATGGAGATGGAGATGCTTATGCAGCGTGGCCGGGTCCGTGAGTCTCTTGAGATGACAATGCAGCGTTTCCTCAACGGTTTGAGGTATGACATCAAAGGCATTGTTCGTCACTACAGCTACACCACTATGAATCAATTGTTACATCATGCAAGAGAAGCTGAATCACAGTTGGCTGACGAAGCAAAGATCAAAGGTCGAACTACAGGAGCTGGGCATTTCACACCCCGCGCGGCCCCATCTATGGCGCCGACGCCTTCGACGCGCTCCGCCCCTCCGCCTAGTAAGTCGGTCTCCAATGTGTCTAACACAAAGAAGTCCGAATCTGCTGCAAGTACGAGTGGCTCTAATGTGTCTACTGCGCGTAACCGTGATATGGTTTGTCATACATGTGGTGGCAAGGGTCACTTCAAGAGAGATTGTCCTAACCGCAAAGTCATGGTTATCAATGAGGACAATGAGTATGAGACTGGAGATGATGTTGATCCTAACGCTCCAGAAGATGATGACTATGACATTGATGGTGAAGATGCATATCCGTCTGATGCTCGCACCATTTTTGTGTCGCAGCGTGCTCTTAATGTGTTGCCTAGTGCATCTATTCAGCGCTGCAATTTGTTCCAAACAAAGGCTTTAGTTGGTCCTGACAAGGCTTGCAAGGTCATTATTGATGGCGGGAGTTGCCGCAATTTAGCAAGCAAGGAATTGTGTACCAAGCTGAAGTTGAAGTATCTACCGCACCCGCATCCATACTATATTCAGTGGTTGAGCGACAATGGTGAGATGAAGGTAAACCACATGGTGCGTGTTGAGTTTGCTATTGGACCGTATAAGGATTGCATTGATTTTGATGTCGTTCCTATGATGGTGTGTCACCTACTATTGGGTCGGCCTTGGCTCTATGACCGTTCTGTGCAACACAATGGCCGTGCCAATACATATCACTTGGAGTTCAAGGGCAAGAAAATCAACTTACAGCCTATGACACCACAGCAAATTGTCAATGAGTCTCGTCAGAAAGTTGAAGTCAATTTGGAGGATGCTTCTTTAGATAGGCGAGAGAATTGTAATGTTGTGAGTGATATAATGAAAAGTGAGAGAGTGAATTCCTTAGTCTCATTAGCCACCAAAGAAGACATGAGAGAATTTAGTGAGGATCCTACAGCCATGCCTCTTGTGCTCTTGTACAGGGGTACGGTTTTGGTTTCTAACGACATGACCCCTCTTCCTCTTGGTGTTTCTAATGTTTTGCAGGAATTTGGCGATGTGTTTCCGGATGAGGTACCTGCAGGACTTCCACCATTGCGAGGTATTGAGCATCAAATCGACTTGATTCCCGGAGCTTCGCTACCCAATCGGGCACCATATAGAACGAACCCCGAAGAAACGAAGGAGATACAGAAGCAAGTACAAGCGCTACTCGACAAAGGTTATATCCGCATAAGCCTTAGTCCTTGTGTTGTTCCTGTTATTCTAGTTCCTAAGAAAGATGGTACATGGAGTATGTGCGTAGATTGTAGAGCTATAAACAATATCACTATTCGATATCGTCACCCTATTCCTCGTTTAGAGGATATGCTAGATGAATTGAGTGGTGCTGCTGTGTTCTCTAAAATTGATTTGCGTAGTGGTTATCATCAAATTAGGATGAAAGAAGGGGATGAGTGGAAAACCGCCTTTAAAACAAAATTTGGTTTATATGAGTGGTTAGTAATGCCTTTTGGTTTGACTAATGCACCTAGCACTTTCATGAGACTGATGAACCATGTTTTGCGTGAATTTATTGGCAGGTTTGTGGTTGTGTATTTTGATGATATATTAATTTACAGCCGCAATGAATCTGATCATATTATACATATTCGACATGTTTTGCATGTGTTGCGTGATAGTAAACTTTATGGTAATCTTGAGAAGTGCACATTTTGCAAAGATAAGGTCATATTTCTGGGTTATGTTGTCTCTAAGCATGGAGTAGAAGTAGATGTGTCTAAAATTGAAGCTATTCAAAATTGGCCTACTCCCATGAATGTGAGTCAAGTGAGAAGTTTTCATGGTCTAGCTGGGTTTTATCGCCGTTTTGTGCCCAATTTTTCTACTATTGTTGCACCTTTGAATGAATTGACTAAAAAGGGTGTTGCATTTGAGTGGGGCGTTGCCCAAGATCATGCTTTTGATGAACTGAAACGATTGTTAACTTCTGCACCGTTACTTGCACTTCCTGATTTCAATAAGCAATTTGAGATTGAATGTGATGCTAGTGGTATTGGAATTGGCGGTGTGTTGATGCAAGAGGGTCGTCCAATTGCATATTTTTCTGAGAAACTTTCTGGTGCTAAGTTGAACTATCCAATATATGATAAAGAATTGTATGCTTTAATTAGAGTTCTTGAGGTTTGGCAACATTATTTGTGGCCAAAAGAATTTATCATACATTCTGATCATGAAGCTTTGAAATATCTGAAAGTTCAATCTACTTTGCATAGGCGTCTTGCTAAGTGGGTTGAGTTCTTTGAGTCTTTTCCGTACATTATTAAGCATAAGAAGGGAAAAGATAACATTGTTGCTGATGCTCTATCTAGGAAGAATATGCTATTAACTCAACTTGATGTTAAAATTCCTGGTTTAGAGGTGTTATGTGATTTGTATGCTACTGATCATGCTTTTGCTGAACCATATCGCTTATGTGCTCTTGGTAAAGCATGGGAAAAATATCACATACATGATGGTTTCTTGTTTCGAGCTAACAAACTATGTGTTCCAGAATCGTCTGTGCGTTTGCTCTTATTGCAGGAATCACATGCTGGAGGTTTGATGGGTCACTTTGGGCGTGAGAAGACGCTACTCATGCTCGCTGATCATTTTTATTGGCCAAAGATGAGGCGGGATGTGGACAGGTATGTGAAGAGGTGCATTACTTGCAATAAGTCCAAGTCCAAGCTGAAGCCTCACGGTTTGTATACTCCATTACCGGCACCTACTACACCTTGGGAAGATATTAGTATGGATTTTGTGTTGGGTTTGCCGCGTACTAAAAGAGGCCATGATTCTATATTTGTGGTAGTGGACAGATTTTCTAAAATGTCACACTTTATTGCCTGCCACAAAAGCGACGATGCGTCGCATATTGCTAACCTGTTTTTCAGGGAGATTGTTCGACTGCATGGAGTTCCGAAGACTATTGTTTCTGATCGTGATGTGAAGTTCATGAGCTACTTACGGAAGACACTTTGGGGAAAGCTTGGGACAAAGCTGCTGTTCAAGTACTACTTGTCATCCCCAAACTGATGGTCAAACTGAGGTGGTGAATCGAACCTTGTCACAACTGTTGAGATCCATGATCAAGAAGAACCTGAAGGAGTGGGAAGAGTGTTTGCCGCATGTAGAGTTTGCTTACAACAGGGCGGTACATTCTACCACGGAGCTATGTCCTTTTGAGGTGGTGTATGGTTTTAAACCCATTACTCCACTTGACTTGTTGCCTTTGCCCATACATGAGAGAGTTAATATGGAGGCATCCAAGAGGGCAGATTTTGTGCGCAAAATACATGTGAAGACTAAAGAGTTGATAGAAAAGAAAGGCAAGAGCAATGCTGCAAGGATGAATAAGAAGCGCAAAGAGATGTTGTTCAAGCCTGGTGATATGGTCTGGGTACATTTTCGCAAGGATAGGTTCCCGAAGCTGCGGAAGTCGAAGTTAAAGCCTCGTGGTGCTGGTCCTTACAAAGTGCTTGCCAAGATCAATGATAATGCATACTCGATAGATCTTCCAGTTGATGAGTTTGGTGTCAGTAATTCTTTCAATGTTGCTGATTTGACACCATATGACGGAGAAGACCTTGGAGCGTCGGGGTCGACGCCTTTTGAAGGGGGGGGGGGAGATGATGAGGACATCCCTACTACACCACTACCTCCGTCATTAATAAATGAAGATGAACCTGCTGTGGAGCTCAAGTCCAATGAAGTTCGGATTGGACCAATTACAAGGGCTCGTGTGAAGCTACTTAAACAACAGGTGAACTTGTTTCTAAACGGTACTTTGATTGATGAGAACTTTATACTGCCTAAGTCCTATTACTTATGTATCATCAGGTATCAAGAAGAGACGAGCATCGCACGAGGAGGAGAGGAGCAGCTGGACATGAAGACGGACGTCAAGATGGACGTGAAACTGGACATGAAGATATCTCATGGTCGCGCGAGGGAGGAGCGGGAGGCATGCGCGAGAGGAGAAGAAGACGTCCAGGCCGGTCCAGCACCCGGTCTGACCGGACCCTAGACCAGCCGACCCGGTTGCCGCCCAGTTGACCGGACCCCAGACCGGCCGCCCCGGTCCCTGGCCCGGTTGACCGGATTCCAGACCGGACGTGTCCGAGTCTGTCTCGACCAGATCTATTCTGGGTCGGTTATTTTTGTATCTTTTCGACCAGAACTCGTCCCGGACGCCTATATAAGTGCCCAGGACGTCCCCCTAGCTGCTTTAGACCACGTTTAAGATAAACCCTAGTTCTTAGTTGTTTGCTCTAGCAAAACTATTGAATCCCTACACCATATTGCTTGATATTGTGTAGATCCTGAAAAAGTCTTGTGTGATCTGCTGTTCCATTGGGAATTAGACGGTTGCAACTTACCGCTTCGTGGTCGGCGGCTACGTGCGCAAGTGTGTGGAGTTGCGAATATCTTGCAGGGTTGAGAGCTGTTGCATTGGTGACAGGGACCAATCGAGAGATCTCGTTGCGTCATACAAGTTATCTTCCACTCCATCGTCGTGTATCTCCGCTGCCATCACCCCGTGATCATCATCACCACCGTTGCTTACTGAGAAGATCGGGCCACCCCATATCAATTGTGCTATCATTGTTCGATCTTGTGAGCTGCCTAACACGATCAAGATCATCTATTTGTAATGCTACATGTTGCGTTTGTTGGGATCCGATGAATATGGAATACTATGCTATGTTGATTATCAATCTATCTATGTGTTGTTTATGATCTTGCATGCTCTCCGTTATTAGTAGAGGCTCTGGCCAAGTCATTACTTGTAACTCCAAGAGGGATTATTTATGCTCGATAGTGGGTTCATGCCTCCATTAAATGCAGGATGATGTGAGAAAGTTCTAAGGTTGTGGATGTGCTGTTGCCACTAGGGATAAAACATCAATGCTATGTCTAAGGATATTTGTGTTGATTACATTACGCACCATACTTAATGCAATTGTCTGTTGTTTGCAACTTAATACTGGAAGGGGTTCGGATGATAACCTGAAGGTGGACATTTTAGGCATAGATGCATGCTGGATAGCGGTCCATGTACTTTGTCGTAATGCCCAATTAAATCTCACACTACTCATCATAACATGTATGTGCATTGTCATGCCCTCTTTATTTGTCAATTGCCCAACTGTAATTTGTTCACCCAACATGCTATTTCTTATTGGAGAGACACCACTAGTGAACTGTGGACCCCGGTCCATTCTTTACATCGAATACAATCTACTGCAATACTCGTTCTACTGTTTTATGCAAACATCATCATCCACACTATACATCTAATCCTTTGTTATAGCAAGCCGGTGAGATTGACAACCTCACTGTCACGTTGGGGCAAAGTAATTTGGTTGTGTTGTGCAGGTTCCACGTTGGCGCCGGAATCCCTGGTGTTGCGCCACACTACACTCCGCCACCATCAACCTTCAACGTGCTTCTTGGCTCCTACTGGTTCGATAAACCTTGGTTTCTTACTGAGGGAAACTTGCCGCTGTATGCATCACACCTTCATCTTGGGGTTCCCAACGGACACGTGTTGTACACGTATCAATTACCACTGTTATCCTTTTGATGTTTAAAATAGTGTATAGGCAGTAGCTATAGTGCATAGATTTCCTACTTGTCTGATGGTTTCCATCAAAATTAACCTAGGTATTCCTTTTTCACCATTTTAGAAGATCTGGTGCTTGCTTGATTGAAATTCGTTGTTATGCTTCTGCTATTGAAAGTATAATAAGATTGATTGGCTTGTATCATCAGTCTAGTGGTGATTTGAGAGTGCCAGGTTATTTTGGTTTGGCCAGATGATGATAAACACCTCTTTTGAAATCTTATGTTGTTTGATGCACTGTTCTTTCTTTGCTATGATATGGAATAGATCCTCGGGATCCATTCTAGGTATTTGGTATACCTTGTTCCAGCTCCAGGACAAAATATTTTGTTGGTGTAGAGGTATTGCGGGTTGATCTTGATCAGCCTGCCCTTCTCCTCCTAGCTCCTGGCTTGTTCTTGCTTTAAGTTACCATGGTTGGATCTAGTGTTGGTTTTCGGTGATGAATTGGATAAACCAGTGGTTTTTAATTAACTACTGTTGCTGCTATTGAAACCCTGGTGGTTTGGTTTCAAGGATGGTTTGTGATGGTGCACTGTTGAATTTGTAGCAAGGCTTGTGCCCTTGCCTGGTCGATAGCACACCCTGTGTGGTGCTGTGTGTGCTTGTTTCACTCAACCAGTGTGGTGAGTCACATTGGGACTGAGCAGCTTGGTTGTGAGGGGCTGAGTCACTTGGATGAGCTTTTTATTTTCATAATTATCACTGTGTTGAATAACGTTTTATGTCCAAGTGGCATTGTCACTTGTTCTCTTACTGTTTGCTTTGTGGTTGATTTCATTTTGCATGGACAAGAAGATATAGAGAAGATCAAGGTCATGTGGATCAAGAAGTAGGTTACATTAGGTTTTTTTTATTCTTTGTAAAATCTTTCTGTTATATTCATTCTTGTATAAATACTATTGTAAAGACAATGTAAATGTGTTTAATTATCAATAAAGCTCAAAGTTTCTCTAGTGAGATTTTATATATGTGTAAATATCTTATTGACTTGCATTATGTATATCTTGTTGAATTTGAATTATGAATTCATATACCTTTTTATATGATGGTTTCTAATATTCATTCATTATTTACTATTCAAATTTGAATATCAATTCAAATTCAAATCCCCTCCAAAACCTGGTTTCAAAAGAGATCATGTCGAAATTCATCGCACTCTTGCTACAGTAAACCCTAGTTGCAACAAGAGAGAAATCTCGACCCCTCTTAGATTTTATGCATTTAGGCGCAAAAATTTTCCCCGTTTTGCGATGAATGCATAACTGATAACCCACAAGTATAGGGGATCGCAACAGTCTTCGAGGGAAGTAAAACCCAAATTTATTGATTCGACACAAGGGGAGGTAAAGAATACTTATAAGTCTTAACAACTGAGTTGTCAATTCAGCTGCACCTGGAAAAGCACT
Organism: Lolium perenne; assembly: GCF_019359855.2. Taxonomy (NCBI): domain Eukaryota; kingdom Viridiplantae; phylum Streptophyta; class Magnoliopsida; order Poales; family Poaceae; genus Lolium; species Lolium perenne. The sequence goes on along the minus strand of NC_067248.2, from coordinate 38,982,222 downwards.
AGTAACAGGGGTGATGTGAAAGCAGCAGTAATATGAGAGCAATAGTAACATTAACACAGCAGCAGTAACAGTAACACAGAGGCAATGGCACCAGAAAATAGTTGATACTACTTCCAATGACATATAGAATGAGTATATGATGATGAGAGATGGACCGGGGTTCCCAACGATCTACACTAGTGGTAACTCTCCAATAACAAGTGACAAGTGTTGGGTGAACAAATTATAGTTGGGAAATTGATAGGATTGAAATAGCGTTAAGATAGAACATCAAGATTATTAATCATGTAGGCATGTTTTCCATATATAGTCATACGTGCTCGCAATGAGAAACTTGTACAACATCTTTTGTCCTACCAGCCGGTGGCAGCCGGGCCTCAAGGGAATCTACTGGCTATTAAGGTACTCCTTTTAATAGAGCACCGGAGCAAAGCATTAACACTTGGTGAAAACATGTGATCCTCATACCTACGCCTTCCCCTCCAGTTGTCCCAATTTCTGTCACTTTGGAGCCTTTGGTTCCGGACATAGACATGTGCATACAACTTGTAGATACAATCTAAGCAATAATTATAGAGCTTAAATCTAAGATCATGCCACTCGGGCCCTAATGACAAGCATTAAACACAACAAGATTGCTGCAACAATAACTTCACAAACTTTATAGATAGACTAATCATAATGTATCATCCATCGGATCCCAACAAACACAACACCGATTACATCAGATGAATCTCAATCATGTAAGGCAGCTCATGAGATCATTGTATTGAAGTTCATGGGATAGAGAGTACCAACTAGCTACTGCTAGAACCCGTAGTCCATGGGGGAACTACTCAGGGAGCATGATGGAGGCGGTGGTGTCGATGGAGATGGCTTTCGGGGGCACTTCCCCGTCCCGGCAGGGTGCCGGAACAGAGACTTCTGTCCCCCGAATTGGAGTTTCGCGATGGCGGCGGCGCCCCTGGAGTCTGTCTGGAGTTTCGTCAATTCGTCTCGCGTTTTTAGGTCGAAAGGGCTTATATAGGCGAAGAGGCGGCGCAGGAGGGCGCCTGGGGCCTCCTCCTCATAGGTCGGCGTGGCCAGGGTGGACCCCGCGCGGCCCTGTCGTGTGGTGGCCCCCTGGCCCGCCTCCGACTCTCCTTCGGTGTTCTGGGGTCTTCCGGGAAAAATAAGATACTGGGTCTTTGTTTCGTCGAATTCCGAGAATATTGCCCGAACAGCCTTTCTGGAACCAAAAACAACAGAAAACAGGAACTGGCACTGTGGCATCTTGTTAATAGGTTAGTTCCGGAAAACGCATAAAAACATTATAAAGTGTGAGCAAAACAAGTAGGTATTGTCATAAATCAAGCAAGGAACATCAGAAATTATAGATACGTTGGAGACGTATCAGCATCCCCAAGCTTAGTTCCTACTCGTCCTCGAGTAGGTAAACGATAAAAAGAATAATTTATGTAGTGCCATGCTACTTACATAACCTTGATCATACTATTGTAAAGCATATGAGATGAATGAAGTTACTCAAGGCAATGATCTATAGTTACTAACAAACAGATAACATATAACAAAACTTTTCATGAATAGTACTTTCAAGACAAGCATCAAAAGTCTTGCATCAGAGTTAACTCATAAAGCAATAGATTCTAAATAAAGGCATTGAAGCAACACAAAGGAAGATTAAGTTTCAGCGGTTGCTTTCAACTTGTAACATGCATATCTCATGGATAATTGTTAACACAAAGTAATATGATGAATGCAAATATGCAAGTATGTACGAATCAATGCACAGTTAACACAAGTGTTTGCTTCTTAAGATGAAAGGAAGTAGGTAAACTGACTCAACATAAAGTAGAAGAAAGGCCCTTCGCAGAGGGAAGCAAGGATTAAATCATGCGCTAGAGCTTTTCAAGTTTTGAAATCATATAGAGAGCATAAAAGTAAAGTTTTGAGAGGTGTTTGTTGTTGTCAACGAATGGTAGTGGGCACTCTAACCCCCTTACCAAACAGACTTTCGAAGAGCGGCTCCCATGTTTATCTCTCACATGTACTTTAGTTTTAGTTTATTTTTATTTTTGGGTGACACTCCTTCCAACCTTTGCTTTCACAAGCCATGGCTAACCGAATCCTCGGGTGCCTTCCAACAATCACATACCATGAAGGAGTGTCTATTTATTTAGTTTTATTTAGAGATGACACTCCTTCCGACCTTTGCTTTATCAAGCCATGGCTAACCGAATCCTCGGGTGCCTTCCAACATTTCACATACCATGGAGGAGTGTCTATTTGCAAAATTAAGTTGCTTACTGATGAATCAGAGCAAAACATGTGAAGAGAATTATTAATAAAGTTATTAGTTGGGGCTGGTAACCCCGTTGCCATCTCTTTTTGCAAAATTATTGGATAAGCGGATGAAGCCACTAGTCCATTGGTGAAAGCTGCCCAACAAGATTGAAAGATAAAACACCACATACTTCCTCATGAGCTATAAAACATTGACACAAATAAGAGATGATAAATTGAATTGTTTAAAGGTAGCACACGAAGTATTTACTTGGAATGGCAGGAAATACCACATAGTAGGTAGGTATGGTGGACACACATGGCATGGGTTTTGGCTCAAGGTTTTGGATGCACGAGAAGCATTCCCTCTCAGTACAAGGCTTTGGCTAGCAAGGTTGTTTGAAACAAACACAAGTATGAACCGGTACAGCAAAACTTACATAAGAACATATTGCAAGCATTATAAAACTCTACACTGTCTTCCTTATTGCTCAAACACTTTTACTAGAAAATATCTAGACCTTAAGAGAGACCAATCATGCAAACCAATTTTAACAAGCTCTAAAGTAGTTCTCCAGTAATAGGTTTAAACTACATGATGCAAAAACTTAATCATGATCTACTTGAGAGCTCAAAACAATTGCCAAGTGTCAAATTATCCAAGACAATATGAGGCATTTTCTGTTTCCAACCAAATAACAATAAGTATTGTAGCTTCCAACTTTTATCATTGAACATTAAAAGTAAAACGAAGAACAAGTGTTCATATGAAAAAGCAGAGCGTGTATCTCTCCCACACAAGGATTGCTAGGATCCTAATTTACTCAAACACAAACAAAAATAAACACACAAACGCTCCAAGTAAAGCACATAAGATGTGACCGAATAAAAATATAGTTTCAATAGAAGAAACCTGATAAATTGTTGATGAAGAAGGGGATGCCTTGGGCATCCCCAAGCTTAGACGCTTGAGTCTTCTTGAAATATGCAGGGATGAACCACGGGGGCATCCCCAAGTTTAGACTTTTCACTCTTCTTGATCATATATCATCCTCCTCTCTTGACCCTTGAAAACTTCCTTCACACCAAACTTCTCATAAACTTCATTAGAGGGGTTAGTACTCAAAAAACTTTAATTCACCTTAGTCCTGTAGTGACACATTGCAAGAACTCAATAAAACATTAGCTACAGCTCTCCACGTCTAGAAAGCCTCACTTAAAGTCCACAAGAGACAATGCAAAAAACAGAGATAGAATCTGCCAAAACAGAACAGCCAGTAAAGACGAATTTTTAAGAGGTACTTCCATTGCTCAAATCATAAAACTCAAAACTAATGAAAGTTGCGTACATATCTTAGAAACACGCACTTAAATTGGAAGATTTTTTTGAGTTATCTACAGAGATCCCTGCCCAAATTCGTAACAGATAGAAATCTGTTTCTACGCAGAAATCCAAATCTAGTATCAACCTTCTATTAGAGACTTCACTTGGCACAACAATGCAATAAAATAAAGATAAGGAGAGGTTGCTACAGTAGTAACTACTTCCAAGACAGAACAAAACAGTAGCAAAATAAATACATGGGTTATCTCCCAAGAAGTGCTTTCTTTATAGCCATTAAGATGGGCTCAGCAATTTTAATGATGCACTCGCAAGAAATAAGAGTTGAAGCAAAAGAGAGCATCAAAAAGCAAATTCAGAACACATTTAAGTCTAACCCACTTCCTATGCATAGGAATCTTGCACACAAATAAATTCATGAAGAACAAAGTGACAAGCATAAAAAGATAAAACAAGAGTAACCTCAAAATTTTCAGCATATAGAGAGGTGTTTTAGTACCATGCAAATTTCTACAACCATATTTTCCTCTCTCATAATAATTTTTAGTAGCTTCATGAATAAACTCAACAATATAACTATCACATACAGTATGCTTTTCATGATCCATAAACACATAATTTATATCAAGCTAAAAAATAGTGGGATTAAAACTTTCAAACCCACTTTTATCAATAATATAACAAGATGATTGATCAATCTCAAGAGATATGGGACTCATAGATAAAGTCAAGACCTCTCCAATCCCATTTTCATTAGTAGTACAATTAATATTATCAAGTAACACAGGACCATCATATAGAGCTTTATCATTAACATTTGCTAAACAAAACTCTTTAGTACGATGCATTTCGACATCAGGCACAAACAAAGCATTATCATAAGATTTATCAAAATAGCATGGATTATCATAGATAACAGTAGCATAATTATTCTCACAAGTTTCAGTTATAGGTAGTATTTCAAGAGAATCCACAGGAACATAACATTCAACCTCCTTCGGTAAGCATGGAGGACAATCAAATAGTGTAAGAGATAAAGAGTTACTCTCATTAGAAGGTTGGTATGGGCAGTGATACGTCTCCAACGTATCGATAATTTCTTATGTTCCATGCCACATTATTGATGTTATCTACATGTTTTATGCACACTTTATGTCATATTCGTGCATTTTCTGGAACTAACCTATTAACAAGATGCCGAAGTGCCAGTTGCTGTTTTCTGCTGTTTTTGGTTTCAGAAATCCTAGTAAGGAAATATTCTCGGAATTGGACAAAATCAACGCCCAGGGGCCTATTTTTCCACGAAGCTTCCAGAAGTCCGAAGACGAAATGAAGTGGGGCCACAGGGTGCCCAAACCCTAGGGCGGCGCGGCCCCCCCCCTTGGCCGCGCCGCCCTGTCATCTGGGGCCCCTGTGCCCCCTCTTGACTTGCCCTTCCGCCTACTTAAAGCCTCCATGACGAAACCCCCAGTACCGAGAGCCACGATACGGAAAACCTTCCAGAGACGCCGCCAACGCCGATCCCATCTCGGGGGATCCAGGAGATCGCCTCCGGCACCCTGCCGGAGAGGGGAATCATCTCCCGGAGGACTCTACGCCGCCATGGTCACCTCCGGTGTGATGAGTGAGTAGTCTACCCCTGGACTACGGGTCCATAGCAGTAGCTAGATGGTTGTCTTCTCCCCATTGTGCTATCATTGTCGGATCTTGTGAGCTGCCTAACATGATCAAGATCATCTATCTGTAATTCTATATGTTGCGTTTGTTGGGATCCGATGAATAGAGAATACTTGTTATGTTGATTATCAAAGTTATATGTATGTGTTGTTTATGATCTTGCATGCTCTCCGTTATTAGTAGATGCTCTGGCCAAGTTGATGCTAGTGACTCCAAGAGGGAGTATTTATGCTCGATAGTGGGTTCATGTCTCCGTGAATCTGGAGGGGTGACAAGAACCTCTAAGGTTATGGATGTGCTGTTGCCACTAGGGATAAAACATTAGTGCTATGTTCAAGGATGTAGTCACTAGTTACATTACGCGCAATACTTAATGCAATTGTCTGTTGTTAGCAACTTAATACTGGAGGGGGTTCGGATGATAACCTGAAGGTGGACTTTTTAGGCATAGATGCAGTTGGATGGCGGTCTATGTACTTTGTCGTAATGCCCAATTAAATCTCACTATACTCATCATGATATGTATGTGCATGGTCATGCTCTCTTTATTTGTCAATTGCCCAACTGTAATTTGTTCACCCAACATGCTGTTTGTCTTATGGGAGAGACACCTCTAGTGAACTGTGGACCCCGGTCCAATTCTCTTTACTGAAATACAATCTACTGCAATAATGTTCTACTGTTTTCTGCAAACAATCATCTTCCACACAATACGGTTAATCCTTTGTTACAGCAAGCCGGTGAGATTGACAACCTCACTGTTTCGTTGGGGCAAAGTACTTTGGTTGTGTTGTGTAGGTTCCACGTTGGCGCCGGAATCCCTGGTGTTGCGCCGCACTACATCTCGCCGCCATCAACCTTCAACGTGCTTCTTGACTCCTACTGGTTCGATAAACCTTGGTTTCTTACTGAGGGAAACTTGCTGCTGTACGCATCACACCTTCCACTTGGGGTTCCCAACGAGCATGTGCTTTACGCGTCATCAAGCTAAATTTCTGGCGCCGTTGCCGGGGAGATCAAGACACGCTGCAAGGGGAGTCTCCACTTCTCAATCTCTTTACTTTGTTTTTGTCTTGCTTAGTTTTATTTACTACTTTGTTTGCTGCACTAAATCAAAATACAAAAAAATTAGTTGCTAGTTTTACTTTATTTGCTATCTTGTTTGCTATATCAAAAACACACAAAAAAATTAGTTTACTTGCATTTACTTTATCTAGTTTGCTTTATTCACTGTTGCTAAAATGGCCAACGCTGAAAATACTAAGTTGTGTGACTTCACAACTACAAATAATAATGATTTCTTATGCACACCTATTGCTCCACCTACTACTACAGCAGAATTCTTTGAAATTAAACCTGCTTTACTGAATCTTGTTATGCGAGAGCAATTTTCTGGTGTTAGTTCTGATGATGCTGCTGCCCATCTTAATAATTTTGTTGAACTATGTGAAATGCAAAAATATAAAGATGTAGATGGTGATATTATTAAACTAAAATTGTTTCCTTTCTCATTGAGAGGAAGAGCTAAAGATTGGTTGCTATCTCTGCCTAAGAATAGTATTGATTCATGGACTAAATGCAAGGATGCTTTTATTGGTAGATATTATCCCCCTGCTAAAATTATATCTTTGAGGAGTAGCATAATGAATTTTAAACAATTAGATACTGAACATGTTGCTCAAGCTTGGGAAAGAATGAAATCTCTGGTTAAAAATTGCCCAACCCATGGACTGACTACTTGGATGATCATCCAAACCTTCTATGCAGGACTAAATTTTTCTTCACGGAATTTATTGGATTCATCTGCTGGAGGTACCTTTATGTCCATCACTCTTGGTGAAGCAACAAAGCTTCTTGATAATATGATGATCAACTACTCTGAATGGCACACGGAAAGAGCTCCACAAGGTAAGAAGGTAAATTCTGTCGAAGAAACCTCTTCCTTGAGTGATAAGATTGATGCTATTATGTCTATGCTTGTCAATGATAGGACTAATATTGATCCTAATAATGTTCCATTAGCTTCATTGGTTGCACAAGAAGAACATGTTGATGTAAACTTCATTAAAAATAATAATTTCAACAACAATGCTTACCGGAACAATTCTAGTAACAACTATAGGCCATATCCTTATAATAATGGCAACGGCTATGGTAATTCTTATGGGAATTCTTACAACAATAATAGGAGTTCACCCCCTGGACTTGAAGCCATGCTCAAAGAATTTATTAGTACACAAACTGCTTTTAACAAATCTGTTGAAGAAAAGCTTGGGAAAATTGATATACTTGCTTCTAAAGTCGATAGTCTTGCCGCTGATGTTGATCTTTTGAAATCAAAAGTTTTGCCTAATGAAAATCATCATAATAAAATTGTTACTACAGCAAATGCTATTCAAGTTAGAATTAATGAGAATATAAGATTAATGGCTGAACTGCGTGCTAGGTGGGATAGAGAAGAAAATGAAAAACTAGCTAAAGAGAAGAATGTAGCTAAAGTTTGGACTATTACCACCACTAGTAATGCTAATGCTACACATGTTGCTGCACCTCCTACTAATACTAATAAAAGAATTGGTGTTAGCAATGTTTCCACTTCTAATGCAAAGCGCGAAAAATTGCCTAAAACTGCTAAAACTGCTGAAACTGCTTGTGATAAAGCTGCTGAAATTTTTTCCAACATTGGGGATGATGATCCCATTGCTTTAGATTATCATGGTTTGAATTTTGATGATTGCCACATCTCTGAAGTTATAAAGTTCTTGCAAAAACTTGCTAAAAGTCCTAATGCTAGTGCTATAAATTTGGCTTTCACACATCATATTACAAATGCTCTCATAAAAGCTAGAGAAGAGAAACTAGAGCGTGAAGCCTCTATTCCTAAAAAGCTAGAGGATGGTTGGGAGCCCATCATTAAGATGAAGGTTAAATATTTTGATTGTAATGCTTTATGTGATCTTGGTGCAAGTATTTCTGTTATGCCTAAGAAAATTTATAATATGCTTGACTTGCCACCGCTGAAAAATTGTTATTTGGATGTTAATCTTGCTGATCATTCTACAAAGAAACCTTTGGGGAAAGTTGATAATGTTCTTATTACCGTTAACAATAATCTTGTTCCCGTTGATTTTGTTGTCTTGGATATTGAATGCAATGCATCTTGTCCCATTATATTGGGAAGACCTTTTCTTCGAACTGTTGGTGCTATTATTGATATGAAGGAAGGTAATATAAAATATCAATTTCCTCTCAAGAAAGGTATGGAACACTTCCCTAGAAAGAGAATGAAGGTACCTTTTGATTCTATTATGAGAACAAATTATGATGTTGACACTTCGTCTCTTGATAATACTTGATGCACACTTTCTGCGCCTAGCTGAAAGGCGTTAAAGAAAAGCGCTTATGGGAGACAACCCATGTTTTTACCTACAGTACTTTGTTTTTATTTTGTGTCTTGGAAGTTGTTTACTACTGTAGCAACCTCTCCTTATCTTAGTTTTGTGTTTTGTTGTGCCAAGTTAAGCCGTTGATAGAAAAGTAAGTACTAGATTTGGATTACTGCACAGTTCCAGATTTCTTTGCTGTCACGAATCTGGGTCCACCTCCCTGTAGATAGCTCAGAAAATTAAGCCAATTTACGTGCATGATCCCCAGATATGTACGCAACTTTCATTCAATTTGAGCATTTTCATTTGAGCAAGTCTGGTGCCATTTTAAAATTCGTCAATACGAACTGTTCTGTTTTGACAGATTCTGCCTTTTATTTCGCATTGCCTCTTTTGCTATGTTGGATGAATTTCTTTGATCCACTAATGTCCAGTAGCATTATGCAATGTCCAGAAGTGTTAAGAATGATTGTGTCACCTCTGAATATGTCAATTTATATTGTGCACTAACCCTCTAATGAGTTGTTTCGAGTTTGGTGTGGAGGAAGTTTTCAAGGATCAAGAGAGGAGTATGATGCAACATGATCAAGGAGAGTGAAAGCTCTAAGCTTGGGGATGCCCCGGTGGTTCACCCCTGCATATATCAAGAAGACTCAAGCGTCTAAGCTTGGGGATGCCCAAGGCATCCCCTTCTTCATCGACAACATTATCAGGTTCCTCCCCTGAAACTATATTTTTATTCCATCACATCTTATGTGCTTCTCTTGGAGCGTCGGTTTGTTTTTGTTTTTTGTTTTGTTTGAATAAAATGGATCCTAGCATTCACTTTATGGGAGAGAGACACGCTCTGCTGTAGCATATGGACAAGTATGTCCTTGGTTTCTACTCATAGTATTCATGGCGAAGTTTCTTCTTCGTTAAATTGTTATATGGTTGGAATTGGAAAATGATACATGTAGTAATTGCTATAAATGTCTTGGGTAATGTGATACTTGGCAATTGTTGTGCTCATGATTAAGCTCTTGCATCATATGCTTTGCACCCATTAATGAAGAAATACATAGAGCATGCTAAAATTTGGTTTGCATATTTGGTTTCTCTAAGGTCTAGATAATTTCTAGTATTGAGTTTGAACAACAAGGAAGACGGTGTAGAGTCTTATAATGTTTTCAATATGTCTTTTATGTGAGTTTTGCTGTACCGGTTCATCCTTGTGTTTGTTTCAAATAAGTCTTGCTGGCCTACACCTTGTATCGAGAGGGAATACTTCTCATGCATCCAAAATACTTGAGCCAACCACTATGCCATTTGTGTCCACCATACCTACCTACTACATGGTATTTTCCGCCATTCCAAAGTAAATTGCTTGAGTGCTACCTTTAAAATTCCATCATTCACCTTTGCAATATATAGCTCATGGGACAAATAGCTTAAAAACTATTGTGGCATTGAATATGCAATTATGCACTTTATCTCTTATTAAGTTGCTTGTTGTGCGATAACCATGTTCACTGGGGACGCCATCAACTATTCATTGTTGAATTTCATGTGAGTTGCTATGCATGTCCGTCTTGTCTGAAGTAAGAGAGATCTACCACCTTATGGTTAAGCATGCATATTGTTAGAGAAGAACATTGGGCCGCTAACTAAAGCCATGATCCATGGTGGAAGTTTCAGTTTTGGACATATATCCTCAATCTCAAATGAGAAAATTATTAATTGTTGTTACATGCTTATGCATAAAAGAGGAGTCCATTATCTGTTGTCTATGTTGTCCCGGTATGGATGTTCTCCAACGTATCGATAATTTCTTATGTTCCATGCCACATTATTGATGTTATCTACATGTTTTATGCACACTTTATGTCATATTCGTGCATTTTCTGGAACTAACCTATTAACAAGATGCCGAAGTGCCAGTTGCTGTTTTCTGCTGTTTTTGGTTTCAGAAATCCTAGTAAGGAAATATTCTCAGAATTGGACGAAATCAATGCCCAGGGGCCTATTTTTCCACGAAGCTTCCAGAAGTCCGAAGACAAAACGAAGTGGGGCCACAGGGTGCCCAAACCCTAGGGCGGCGCGGCCCCCCCTTGGCCGCGCCGCCCTGTCATCTGGGGCCCCTGTGCCCCCTCTTGACTTGCCCTTCCGCCTACTTAAAGCCTCCGTGACGAAACCCCCAGTACCGAGAGCCACGATACGGAAAACCTTCCAGAGACGCCGCCAACGCCGATCCCATCTCGGGGGATCCAGGAGATCGCCTCCGGCACCCTGCCGGAGAGGGGAATCATCTCCCGGAGGACTCTACGCCGCCATGGTCGCCTCCGGTGTGATGAGTGAGTAGTCTACCCCTGGACTATGGGTCCATAGCAGTAGCTAGATGGTTGTCTTCTCCCCATTGTGCTATCATTGTCGGATCTTGTGAGCTGCCTAACATGATCAAGATCATCTATCTGTAATTCTATATGTTGCGTTTGTTGGGATCCGATGAATAGAGAATACTTGTTATGTTGATTATCAAAGTTATATCTATGTGTTGTTTATGATCTTGCATGCTCTCCGTTATTAGTAGATGCTCTGGCCAAGTTGATGCTAGTAACTCCAAGAGGGAGTATTTATGCTCGATAGTGGGTTCATGTCTCCGTGAATCTGGAGGGGTGACAAGAACCTCTAAGGTTATGGATGTGCTGTTGCCACTAGGGATAAAACATTAGTGCTATGTTCAAGGATGTAGTCACTAGTTACATTACGCGCAATACTTAATGCAATTGTCTCGTTGTTAGCAACTTAATACGGAGGGTTCGGATGATAACTTTGAAGGTGGACTTTTTAGGCATAGATGCAGTTGGATGGCGGTCTATGTACTTTGTCGTAATGCCCAATTAAATCTCACTATACTCATCATGATATGTATGTGCATGGTCATGCTCTCTTTATTTGTCAATTGCCCAACTGTAATTTGTTCACCCAACATGTTGTTTGTCTTATGGGAGAGACACCTCTAGTGAACTGTGGACCCCGGTCCAATTCTCTTTACTGAAATACAATCTACTGCAATACTTTGTTCTCTTGTTTTCTGCAAACAATCATCTTCCACACAATACGGTTAATCCTTTGTTACAGCAAGCCGGTGAGATTGACAACCTCACTGTTTCGTTGGGGCAAAGTACTTTGGTTGTGTTGTGCAGGTTCCACGTTGGCGCCGGAATCCCTGGTGTTGCGCCGCACTACATCTCGCCGCCATCAACCTTCAACGTGCTTCTTGACTCCTACTGGTTCGATAAACCTTGGTTTCTTACTGAGGGAAACTTGCTGCTGTACGCATCACACCTTCCACTTGGGGTTCCCAACGAGCGTGTGCTTTACGCGTCATCAGGCAGCTAATCCATTCTTCCTCCTTTTGTTCATCACTCTCCTCTTCTTTTTCATCCAATGAGCTTTCAGGTTCATCAATTTCCTCCTCCTTTTCATCCAATGAGCTTTCAGGTTCATCAATTTCTTCTTCCACAGGTTCCTGCAAATTGTGAGTGCATTCTTGTGCATTAATGAGTCCCTCTTTATAATCAATGATATAAGGATTATCACTGTAACTTTCTATGCAAAAATTAAGGATAGAAGAGACATAATCTTTAAGGTCCTTACAAACAACACAAGTTTCATAATTTTTAGCCATGAAGGATTCTATCTCAGAGACTCCCATAAATAAGACAAATTGTTCTACTTCTTAGAACCCAAGATGAATATAGTTATTCCAATTGTAGTTCTTAATTAAAGCTTCCTCGCTAAAGCAACATTGGAATTTCAGATGTTTAGTATCCTGTTGAGAGCAACAGTTTATATCATGGAGTTTAAGCAAGATTTTAGCAATTGTATTCAATTTTTCTATCACAGCACTCATCACTTCACCCGCTCTTGATTTTCTATAATTATTATATAATTCTATAAGCTCCAACATGGTTATGCGTTCTTCCATAACAATAGTTTTTAATTTTTCGGTTTTTCAAATTTTTATGGATTTTTGGGTATATGAGAAAAACAAAACAAAACAAAAAGAAACTAGACAAAAGTAAACTAAGCAAAATAATACTAAACAGAAATAAACTAAGCAAAACAAAATAAAATAAAACAAAAACAGAGAGAGAGGTAGAGTGTACTCCCCAGGTGAACTTATGAGTAGAGCTATGCCTCCCCGGCAACGGCGCCAGAAAATAGTCTTGATAACCCACAAGTATAGGGGATCGCAACAGTCTTCGAGGGAAGTAAAACCCAAATTTATTGATTCGATACAAGGGGAGGTAAAGAATACTTATAATCCTTAACAACTGAGTTGTCAATTCAGCTGCACCTAGAAAAGCACTAGTAACAGGGGTGATATGAAAGCAGCAGTAATATGAGAGCAATAGTAACATTAACACAGCAGCAGTAACAGTAACACAGAGGCAATGACACCAGAAAATAGTTGATACTACTTCCAATGACATATAGAATGAGTATATGATGATGAGAGATGGACCGGGGTTCCCAGCGATCTACACTAGTGGTAACTCTCCAATAACAAGTGACAAGTGTTGGGTGAACAAATTACAGTTGGGCAATTGATAGGATTGAAAAAGCATTAAGATAGAACATCAAGATTATTAATCATGTAGGCATGTTTTCCATATATAGTCATACGTGCTCGCAATGAGAAACTTGTACAACATCTTTTGTCCTACTAGCCGGTGGCAGCCGGGCCTCAAGGGAATCTACTGGCTATTAAGGTACTCCTTCTAATAGAGCACCGGAGCAAAGCATTAACACTTGGTGAAAACATGTGATCCTCATACCTACGCCTTCCCCTCAAGTTGTCCCAATTTCTGTCACTTTAGGGCATTTGGTTCCGGACATAGACATATGCATACAACTTGTAGATACAATCTAAGCAATAATTATAGAGCTTAAATCTAAGATCATGCCACTCGGGCCCTAGTGACAAGCATTAAACACAACAAGATTGCAGCAACAATAACTTCACAAACTTTATAGATAGACTAATCATAATGTATCATCCATCGGATCCCAACAAACACAACACCGATTACATCAGATGAATCTCAATCATGTAAGGCAGCTCATGAGATCGTTGTATTGAAGTACCAACTAGCTACTGCTAGAACCCGTAGTCCATGGGGGAACTACTCACAGAGCATGATGGAGGCGGTGGCGTCGATGAAGATGGCTTCCGGTGGCACTTCCCCGTCCCGGCAGGGTGCCGGAACAGAGACTTCTGTCCCCCGAATTAGAGTTTCGTGATGGCGGCGGCGCCCCTGGAGTCTTTCTGGAGTTTCGTCAATTCGTCTCGCGTTTTTAGGTCGAAAGGGCTTATATAGGCGAAGAGGCGACGCAGGGGGGCGCCTGGGGCCTCCTCCTCATAGGCCGGCGCGGCTAGGGTGGACCCCGCGCGGCCCTGTTGTGTGGTGGCCCCCTGGCCCGCATCCGACTCTCCTTCGGTGTTCTGTGGTCTTCCGGGAAAATAAGATACTGGGTCTTTGTTTCGTCGAATTCCGAGAATATTGCCCGAACAGCCTTTCTGGAACCAAAACAACAGAAAACAGGAACTGGCACTGTGGCATCTTGTTAATAGGTTAGTTCCGGAAAACGCATAAAAACATTATAAAGTGTGAGCAAAACATGTAGGTATTATCATAAAACAAGCATGGAACATCAGAAATTGTAGATACGTTGGAGACGTATCAATAACCCATTTCTAAATGTACCGCGTGTTTTTTTCTAAAACCTAGGATGTTACACTACTACCCGTAGTGGAACATATATGTGGGCGTGGCTAGATCTTAATGCTGGTGGGTTGATATCCTCTGCGTGTTAGTGGCGTTATCCACTGAGAGAAAGTACAATAATGCGCTTATAGCCTTTCTACATGGCACTTTTGCATATATGGAGGAGAGAGGCATGAAAAAGTAGGGAGAGTGGGCTTTTATTCAAGAGCCAACTATAATACGTGCTCGTAGGTATTTTGTGAGAGTGGAAGATGAACCATTTACTAAAGAAGTAGTACACTCATATAGCTAATCATTGTGCATATTAGCTATAAGCTAACTCTAGATGATATGGCTCAATATTATCGCCAACAACTGACTCTACTGGTAAACTTGCTCCGAGATTATCAGCAAAACCCTGGAGGTATGTGCTTTAGGATTAACCACGGTCTCTCGAAATAGGATTTCTCCCCGCTATATTAATATAGCAACCAACCGATACAAGATAGAACCACCGCTGGGGCAAACAGCACATCAAGCCCAAAAGAAAGAAGAGAAAATATATAAAAGAAACTAATGCCGACACCGGTAGATTGACGAAAACGAAGATAGCCCGCAATCGCTGCGCCCTCCGGGAAGTCCCAACGCTCCCTAACACATCGAGTCATCGCATACGAAGCAACACCTTCAACAAGGAGGCGATGATGTTGTCGTTGCTGCCCGGACTCGTCCTAGGGTTACCCCCGTATGTGGACAGGATAAGGTAGGGGTACCCACGACGCCCTTCAGGAAGGAAAGACGACACCCGCAGGCGTCGCCGCGTCGGCGTCGAACAAGCTGACAGGGATTTCTCCCGATCCCCAAACGACCATCACCCCAGACAACTCGAAGTGCTCCACCCAACTGCCACCAACCAGCATGCGCCACCACGATCTAGAAGCCATCCTCGCCGTCTCTCTGTGGTCCCAGACACGAGGCCTCGAGGGAAGGAGGGGCACAACAGGGTTAGGGGAAGCAGCACCGCTGCCACGCGGGAGGGAACATCCACCACCGCCATCGCGGTAGCAGACCGAACGTGCAAGCAGAAACACTCCGAGCCCCTACTGGCCCGGCCAGGCCAGCGTCGCCCGTAAAGTTTCCGCCGCCACGCTGCAGCTAGCCGGCGTGCAGCGCCGCCACCACTCTTCCCCGCCGATGCCCCACGTCAACCACCAAGGAGCAGCAGATGGGCCTGAGGCAGCCCACCCCAACCCAGATGGGGCCCAGAGGTCCCAGATCTGGGCTGAGAGGTCGCGACCAGCCGCCAGCCGCCCGCCTGCGACCGGCCATCTGCCGCCAAGCCACCTCGCTGCCCCGCCGCCTCGAGGGCCACCCGGCCACGCCAGACCAGCACCTAGCCTAGGGACACCGCCGCGGGCGCCGAGCACCACGCCTCCTTGCCACGCCGCGGGAAATGGCCGGCTGCCGCCTCCGGCACCGCACGAGCAACGCCCGACGGCACGCTCCGGCGGCGGCAGAGGGGAGGGGGAGGAGAAGGAAGGGCGGGCGGCGGCGCTAGGGTTTGCTCCCTCTCGCCCGCCCGCAAGCACAAGTCCCAATTAACCACGGTCAACGGGTCAATTGGCAGTCCACTGACTACTGTGTAAATGCTTATACGTGCTGCGGTCAACACTTTTTTATTTCTATCTCAAACATTCTATTTTGCACTTAATTGTGCTGTGAGTGGGGCTGTTACTTCAACTTTTTCATACTTGCATCAGCATCTGATCGAAAAGGTTCCCCTGATAGTTGGAACCACCTAAGCTCTCCGTTTTTATATATAAAGCCACCACGTATTTCGGAGTAGACTTGAACTAACAACTTTGTCAATATAATATGCGGTATATGTCACTAAAAGCATATCACTGAATTCATATTTGCATGATGTTTTCAATAATATGTTTTGGTGTTATATACAAATCCATGTACCTTAAATTTTGCAATGGCATGGACATGCTTCATTTCAGCGTATGTGTGAATCACCGAAGCTCTACTCGAAATGAAGATCTTCCTTGGGCAATGAATCAGGGGACGGTTACCCTCCAGTTACAACCACGTGAGGAGAAATGTGTCGTGAAATAGTGTATGCACGGTTGCCAAGAGCTTCCAGCCGCGTCCTCCAAAGCATCTCCTAAACGACACCGGATCAAGTATTTGGGGACGTGTTTTGGTCGTGTCGTGTTTGGGAACGTCGCTTTCCAGCCGCGTGCCCTAAACGCCGCCTCCAAAGTTTTTTTTTTACATTAAATAATTTTTTGTTTTTTGCATTTTTATTCTTATAGAAGGAACATTCCACAAACTAATAAATAATTGGGAACATGGTTTACACAAACTAAGACATAGTTTGGAACATAGTTTTCACAAACTAATACATAGTTAAAACATTGCAAAATAAGGAAACCTAACTAGTGTTAGCATCGCATATTTCGTATGTTCGCTGCAAGAAAGAACACTCGCAAACACTCTCAGTGACCTAAAATGTAAAATTCAACTGGTAATTATAGCCATGTTGGTCCTTTCGAGGAAGAACATTTAGAAACCTCCGTGACCATTTTCTTTGCGAATAAAGAACACTCGGCATGTTCAATCGTCCTCCTCATCGTCGTCGCCGTGGTAGTGCCGGCGGCAGCGCGCGTCGTCGAACACCTTGACGCTCATATCCCCCTCGCCTAGGTACGAGAATGTGAGCACGCAGCCGGCTTCGAGGTCGTGGTAGCACGATCTTCTCCTAGCCGGTTTGGAGGTACATCTTGCCGCGCTCGTCGAAGAGCACGTCCACCGGCCACCGGCAGCAGTCGTAGCCAACCTCCCGCAGATGCAGCGCGGGTGGCTCGTTGCCAGTGACGAACTCAGCGAACTTGTCTAGCAGCCTCTGGATGCCGAGTGGGTCGCCCTTGAGGACGACGACGAACTCGGACAACATTTGGTGCTCTTCCTGAAGGTCCGACGATGAAGACGACGACGTCGCAGGCCACGACCACGACCACGTCCGCGACCTCGGCCTCGTCCTATGCCTCTACCAGCCATGGTGTCGACTCTTGAGATGGTGGCGGCTAGGGTTGGGGAGAGAGGCGCTAGGGTTTGTGTGTGAGAGACGATGCGAGAGCGAGCCTTTTTTATAGGTCGGAGGGAGGCGGGGGTGCGGTGGCGCTCATTAACGCCGGCACCGAGAACTAGGCGCGATGAGATGCTTCGCTGCGCCTCTGTGAAAACTGCACTGTTGTTGCGTGCCAATAACTATCGTCACGAGGTAGACGACGGTTAGGTTAAACTAGAATGTGCCGCTGACGCATTGGGCCCGCATCTTCTCGCCTTGCATTTTGTTGTGTCTGGTATGTCCGGAGCGTCCCCTGTGGAGCAGGGACGGGCTCGGGGCGCGGGACACTGTATTGGATGGCGCCGGACGGAAGGAGGCTTTGGACGCGTGGCTAGGAACGGAATTTTGTCTGACATGCTCTAAATCCTTTTGGAGGCCGTTTTCAGGGACGCGGCTGGAGAAACTCTAATGATTCGAAAGTTGCAAATCACATTTATTCACTGTCACTTTTAGTTGATATTATATTGGGGGGCGAGGTACTTTGTCTCTTCCTTATTAGTTGTATATGTATCGCTGAGAAGTGATAACTATCTAGAACGATTCTCTGGACGTTGCAGCGGATATCTCTTTAAGAAATCTAATAAAACACATAAAATTTAGTTTATAGAATATGCAATATTTAGTTGGCCATAGTAGCCGAGACACTAAATTTAATAGCCATGAAATGGATAAGTATTTGAAAATTTCAAGATTGTTATATTTCAGAGCTGTACGTGATTGATTTAGATAAGGTGAAATCAACCGAATGTAGAACCAAATGATGTGGATGACTTGCATTAAAAATGCATGCACATTGCAGCATTACGTTTTTAAAATATCATGTATGGTTATCTTATATAAGAGCACATAATTAACACCGAGTTTAATTCGCAAAGAGTTTATTTTGTTGCCAAAATTATTTGGTGTTCAAGTTGTACATGACTTAACTATGTAATGATATAGCATGAGGGCACGATATTATCAATCGAGCGGCAAATAAAAAAAATATGACATTGCTAGTTTAATGGTTAAAAATAGATAATCTAAATATCTTGCATGTAGAGAAATATAATAAATAAGGACTACTATTAGTAGAATGAGGTGGACAAATGATTGACTAAGGAATTAGGTGATGCGGATAGCTTGCATGTTGAGATAGACAAATATTAATTACACTTAGTGGGGTTTTATTTTATAAAAGTATAGATAGATAGATAGATATGGAAAGGAGGAAATATAAAATAGTATTTCCTCTGTTATTACATAATTCCTATCGTGGTTTGACTAACCGAAGAAATATGTGGCAAGTATGTATGCATTTGCGGCGCGCGACTGCAGATACCACAAACTAAAATAAACTGAACTGACCACCCTGGAAACATGTGGCTTCCGTTGCATATGCATATGCTTGTTAACATGCACGCACACAAGTAGTCTAAAGGTTACAATCGTAGCCTCTCGTCTTTGCTTCTGGAACCACACGCGCTAACAACGACACATAGATGCATGTACACTAGTGTGATTGTGTGACCATATCTGATATCTGCTTGGACATGAGTTGCACACGGCCACACACTATCGTTTTGAACATGGCGACAAGGGCCAGAGTTACTCGTTTTCAGCTAGTTTTTGCCGCCTTTTCGCGAACTCCTATGCAAAAGTGCGCTAGCTAGCTACCTGTCGCACGTTAGCCGCCTGAAAAAGGTCAGAGGAAGAAGATAACTTGTTGGAACATGGAACGGTGTGGTGGTATCTGATACTACCTCCGTTTCAAGGAATAAGGCGCCCTCGTTTTACGAGCTTTTTGTTTGACCAAGAATTACTTGAAATAGATAAAGATTGTTTGTATGAAATTAGTATCATAAAAAAAGTTCTTTTTAATACGAATCCAGCGATACTATATCTATATCTATATCTATATCTATACCTAATAATAAAGAAAATAAGGTTTCTTGTTGGTCCGTTTTTTATTGCCCCTATTTTTCTGTGAAAATTACAACAGCTGCCACCGCTTAATATGATTTGTCCGATCGTTACCTCTCCAGGCCGTCCGGATCTCCCTCCTGACCGCCCCGACAAATTTGTTGGGTGTGGGCCGGCCCAGTCAAGAGGCAGATTTACCTCGTGCTTCTCCACCTTTCCTTCGTTCATCGATGGAAGCTTCCGAAAACCGAAAACCGTGCTTGCCGTGAGCCCGTGGCCATCCTTAACTCCAATTAGATACACTTCGCGTCTTCGCCGCACCCCGCCCTCCTGTATTTATAGACGAGACCCCGTCGATCAACTTCGTTCGTCTTGATTTCTATCTCTGCTCCACCCTTCTTTCGTTTGATTTCGATCTCCGCTTCAGCGCCAGCCGGTCTCGCCGGAAATTTCACTGCCAAGATGAGGATAATTCGACGAGGAAGATCCTGGGCCAAACTCTGCCGGCCCTGATGGGCCACGCATGCCTGCTGTGCCGCGAAGAGAAAGCCGGGAAGGACATCCTCGATGGACAGGGCCTTGAGCTCTGACCCCAGTTAGCTTTCAAACAACGGCGCGGTTGAGGGTGAGTAGGCCTCACCGATGTGGTGTACCCAGGGAGCAGACCTAGGGGAATGCCAAGAAGCGCCCAGCTACAACGATTAGGCGGGGGCGACAACAAATCGAGGACAGTGGCGACCGGTAGGCTCAAAAGAGAAATAAAAATTGAGGACCTTGCAAATTTCGACGCCTGAGTGGCCTGACTGCCGGCGGCTCTACCACAGGAGCTTTTTGCTGGGCTCCCGCCGCACGCAAAGCCACATGATCTGGTGTTGCTGGCCGTCTAACTGCTACCACCGCCGATCACTCCATCAGATCTAGGGGTCTGGAGCCCTGGACTGTAGCCGTGTTGCCAAATGGAATACGAGATGTACAGAGCAGAGGGAGTGGAGTCGTGGCAGGCAGCTTCTTGGCCATGGCCAGCCTTGTGGATGGCAACGGAAGGAGTACTCTACTTGAAAGATACAATGGGAATAGGACTGACTGGCTTTTATGCTGTTGTTAATTCGATGCTTTTAGGAGTGTACATATTTTTTTCAGATTGCACGTGTACAATCTTGGGCATAGTTTCTTTTTTTTAAGCTTTCTTGGGCATAGGTATGTTAGGATTGAGTGAATGGATATTTATCTCTCAAAAATAGTGAATTGATAATATGCTTACATGTATTTTTTGTGAAAATTTATTAAAAAGTAGTCTTCTATATTGACAATTTTCAAAGTATGCAAGTGATTTTGGGAGTGGTGTTTTGGCACATGGGAGCATATGCTCCCTTTACTTTAAAATGCATGTTACATATATTTGAAATTTAAAATAAATTGAAGCGAAAATTTAGCACGTACACCTTCACGTGCTATATATGCGCTCACAAAGGCGTTTCATGAAAAACTAACTTGTCGTGTGACATGTGTAAAAAAGATAAAATTCAATGCTTAAAATAAGGTTCTTCAGAAGACAAACTTTCCCCTTTTTACATAGACCACAAAAAATATTATGGAGATGTACATGTAGAATTTTTTGTCAATTTTTTTTGCCATTTCAAAACATAATTTTTTGTATAGGGAGCATATGAACCCGGGAGCCGAATTTCTGTGTGATTTTTAACAAGAAATTATTTGTCACTAAATAAATAGATCGACAAGTAGATGGGTTGATTGAATCCAAAAAGGAGAAGCGACAATTTTTCAAGAAGTAATGCAACTTCATCTACAAGTTTTTTTTTATAACAAAGTAGGGCCTCGCATTTGTTTCGCCATAGGGCCGTACAATTAGGAATTGCCCTACCAACATGTTCTACTAATGAGATCATTAATGCAGGTATAACTTTAAATATCAACAACCAATATCAAAAATAACGTAATGATCTTTTTTTTGTAGCACCAAAGTAATCATGTAGACGCACATGTACCACACACATCACCTATTGAATACCTTGTACTGATTGATACAAAAGTTTATATAAATTTAATATTGATACTTTTGGTACCAGGGAAAAAATTTGTAACATTGCAAAAAGAATAGAGCTAACAAGATACATGAGACATCATAAAATTAGAGTTTTGGCAACTAAGAGAACTAAAAGTCCAACGGTTAGGCTACATCAAAATAAATGCTCCAATTTTATTACGATGTGCTTATTCATCATTTTTTCGTATCGTTTTGTATTGCTAGGATCACGTGTCGGTAGATTTTGGGACAAATTTGTGTCGTGCCAACGATTATCGTCAAAAAAACTAGACCAGATCGAGCGGGATATTTACCACCAAAATCCATATTTAAGTGAGCAATGATGTCACCATGCAGAAAAATAGATTAATAAACTTTTCAATCAATCCGTAGCAACGCACGGGCAATTTTCCTAGTACATATAATATAATCAAGATTTTATTGCTCAATTTTTATGGTCAAAGTTCGTCTTGGAATACGCGTGCGCCTGATTCCTTGAAACGGAGGTAGTATCTTAGTACTGATTTCTCTACATGCAGATGGTGCGCTTCTGCCATGTGTGCTCGCATGACCTGAGAGTCGATGGAGCGAACCGTTACACCCGTCCGTACGGGTGTGGGCGATTCAAATGGCGACGGTACGGGCGTTGAGTTCTGCGGCGGCGCTGGGGACGCCACGGCGAGAGATCCGGACGCGGCGGGGCAGGTGGTCTGGGTCGCCGGCGGCGGGACGCCGGAGCTGGTGCGGAAGGAGCCGCTGGGAAGGTTCTGGTCTTCTTTTTCAGATCTGGAGAGTGAGGATGAGGCGGACCACTTCGCGGGTGCTTCCGGGGAGGAGGGACCTGCTCTGGCTTCGCCGTCGTCCTCTCCGCCGGCGCGGGCGACGCTGGGGAGTTTCATTGCGCGGGCGGCAGAGCTGGGGGGGCTCTCTCCGCCATCGGCGGTGGGCGGCCTTCGCCCCCGGCGGGAAGGGATCCCTTTTCCGGGGTGCAGGGCGCTTTTGGCGCCTGGGCGATGCTTCGGGCCGACGGCCGGAGGCGCGACATTTGCCGGCGGCCGGGGCGTGCTCGGGGATGGCGCGTAGCTCGGCTCCGGCGGTCAGGGAGTGCCGCCAACCTATGGCGGCTGCCCGGTGCTCGGCGCCGCCAGGGGAGACGACGGAAGCTGGTGGCCGGGCTGCTGCAGTGGGCCTTCCAGCGGAAGCGCCCGTGTTGGGCCTGGAGCTGGAGGCTGAGGCCCATCCGCTGCTGCTCCTGCGGCCTTTTGTGTCTGGTCCGGAGGGGGAATGCTCTGGCCAGCCGAGGCCCGTGGGGAGAGAGGCTACGGTGACGACGGCCCGGGCGGAGCCTGGCCCAGCCCACCTGGCCCAGTCCTCCGGGGTTAAGTGGCTCTGGTTGGCAAAGGGTTGCACGTCGCCAGAGTTAGGTTTTCCCGCAAGAGCTTCGGAAGTGCGGCGGCGGCGAAAAGGGGCAAGGCAACTGCGGAAGATTCCTGCACCTCCTCCGTTCTCGCGCTCGTTTGCGGAGGTGGTCCGCATGGATCGACGGGGCGGGGGGCGCGGCGGCGATTGGAGGGGTGACCGGAGCGACGCGCGTAGCGGGGCGGGCGGTGAGCGCGGCGCTGAGCGCGGAGCGGACCGCGGCGGCGGCGGCGACGGCCGCCAATCCTACGGCAGCAACAACAACCCTTCCGGCAACGGCGGCCAGCGCTCCTACGGCGACTACAGCAACCACGGCGGTGCCGGCCAGGGAGGGCACAAGCGGCGTCTCGAGGAGGGGGATCGGCGGTGGCAGTCATCTGAGGGTCGCCAGGACGGCGGCCGCTGGGGTGAAGAGGAGCAGCGCGGCAGGGCTCCGGTGAGGGATGGCGGGAGAAGGGGCTCCCATGAGGGGCCACGCGACAGGAGTCATCAACAGCCGGCGGGGGCGCGGGGCGGCGCCGGGGGTGGGCAGGGAGCCTCCCACGGCGCACCGACGGCTGCTGGGAACAAGCTACCGGCGCAGGGAGTGGCCGGGCAGCACAAAGGCAAGAACAAGGCTAAGGGAGCTGGCGGACAGCCGGGCCAGGGCAGTGGCGGGGAGTGCTTCCGGTGCGGGCGCGCCGGGCATTTCCAGTCGGAGTGCGAGTTTGACCCCCTGTGTGTGCTGTGCAGCAAGGAGGGCCACATTTCCGCCAACTGTCCAACCCGTGGGAAAGAGCTGAGGCTGCAGGCGATGGGCTTCGCCATCACCGGGGGAGGCTTCTACAACATTGAGGTGGAGCCAATCCGGGACGCGGAGCAGGGCGACCAGTTCGTGGCGGTCATCAAGTTTGACAAGCAGCCTCCGCTCTCGGCGATTCAGCTTTCCGATGAGCTCAAGAACTTGGTTGATGATCTTTGGGACTGGCAAGTGTCCAAGATGTCGGAGTCCGAGTACACGGTGCGCTTCCCCTCCCGGGCTACCCTCAAGATGAGCACCGGCAGCGGCAAGCTGTACTTGCCTCTGAGCAAGGCCGAGGCCAGCATCAGGGAGGCGTTCCTTGCCCCGAGGCCTGGGAAGGCTTTTCCCTCTACTTGGGTTCAGATCACGGGTCTGCCAAGGGACATGATCGAGAAGGACAGGCTGATGGCCGGCATGGTGATGATTGGCAGGCCCCTGGAGGTTGACGAGCTCTCGCTCCGGAAGTGGGCGACGGAGCCGGTGAGGATGAGGTTCCAGTGCCGGTTCCCTGAGCGTATCAAGGGGTCGGTGCAGCTCGCGGTCAACGGTGAGCCATACACCATTGGGGTTCAGGCAGAGTTGGGCCGGCGGGGCTCGGGTGGGGCTGAGGATGGCGGGCCTCCTAAGCCGCCGGCTCCTCCCAGGGATGATGATGGGGATGATGAATCGGAGGAGCACAGCCACGAGGAGTGGAACAGGCACGGCTGGAAGAAGAGTGGCGACAAAGATCAAGGCCAGGGTGGCGAGGTCGAGTCACAGAAGGGCGGGGTTGAGGGCGCGACGAGGCTGTCGGCGCTGCTGGGCTCTCTCAGCGCACCGCAGCTGTGCAGGGCGGAGGCTGGGCGCTTTGACCAATATGGCTCCAACTTGCGCGCGTTTCCCACGCCGGTGGCCGGGGAGGCCTCCAAGGCGGTGGTCACGGAGGTGGACGCGGAAGGTGTGGCGACGAAGAAGAGCTGCGCTCTCGATGTGGGCCTGGAGGCCGACCTGCTCTCTGGGGAGACGGCGTCGCAGGTGCTGGACCCGGCGACGGACTGGGTGACGTCCAGCCCTTCGGTGGACGGGCGCGCGGGGGCCCTCACTGCTCCCCCGACCCCGCTGGGACCCCGCGGGCTGGCGTCGGGCGCTGGTGGCTCGACTAGCGTGGCGGCGGTGGCCCGGCAGGTGGCTGATGGGGTGGCAGTGGTGCAGGTTGGTGTGGTACCCCCGGCGGCGCATGGGCGACGCTCCAAGACGATCACGGTGGACGCTGGGGGGAGCAAGCCCGGTACCAAGACGGCGTCGGCGAGGAAGAGCTCCAGGAACAAGGGGATGGCGGCGAACAAGCCGATCCTGGAGAAGGCGCAGATGCGGGCGGCCGAGAAGAACCTCGAGACAGGTAATTTCACTGCCCTTGACCCTCTTTCCGATGATCACTTGCTTGCGGTGGCGGCGGACAGTTGTGTGGTCTTCACTCCGGCGGCCGGGACGCCGGTGGAGGCCATTTCTCTCATCAGGGCTAAGGAGCGTGTACAGGCGGCGCTGGCGGAAGTGGCTGCCCGCAAGGAGCTTGAGCTGGCGGCGCGCAAGGCCAGGGAGGCTGCGCTACCCGTCTCGGTGGAGGGGGAGGGGCACCCAGCTGCCGGGACTGCGGGGGCACCGGTTGCGGAGGCGCACTCAGCCGGGGTGGCTGAGGGCCTCCGGCCAGCAGCGGTGTCCTCCCCGGGACAGGGGTCTGGTTCGGGGAGGGGTGTGCGCGTCTCTCGCCCACGACGCGCGACCCTAGCGGCCAGAAAGGGGCAGACAAAGAAGAAGTCGATCAAATGAGAGCACTTGCGTATAATCTGAGGGGCTTCGGTCGCGAGGGGCGCCGGACTCAGCTCAGAGACTACATGCGTAGCAACCGGCTGGACATCCTCGGCCTACAAGAGACGATTAGGCAGGATTTTATGGCGGCGGAGCTCCGGAGCCTCGAGTGCGGGGGACAGTTTGCCTGGAATTGGCTTCCAGCAAACGGACACTCGGGAGGCTTACTTCTAGGTTTCCGGGATGAAACCTTTGAGGTGGGGGAATGGAGGAAAGGGGTTTTCTTCATTTCTGCTAAGATTCTCCAGCGCAACATCAATATGATTTGGTGCTTTATGCTGGTGTACGGCCCAGCGGATCATGGGAGGACGGATGAGTTCCTGGGGGAACTGGAGAGGGCGGTCGCCGATTGTCAGGTTCCTCTGGTGATCGCCGGCGACTTCAATCTCATCCGCTCAGCTGGGGATAAGAGTACCGACAACATTGACTGGGCTAGGGTGCGCCGGTTCAATGATTCCATTGCTACTATGGCTTTGCGGGAACTAAACCGGGCAGGGGCCCGATACACCTGGACCAACAGGCAGCTCAACCCTATTAGGTGTGTCCTGGATCGAGTCTTTGTGTCCACTGCCTGGGAGGCGCGCTTTCCGCTGTGCTCGGTCACGGCCGTTACTAGGATAGGCTCGGACCACAACCCACTTCTGCTGGATAGCGGGGAGGCAGTGAGGTGTCCACCACCACGGTTCTTCTTCCAAACCTGGTGGTTTAGTGTCCACGGCTTCGGGGAGCTTGTGCTTGCAAAGCTCAACCACTTTCTGCTTGACTTTGATCCGCATCGGGATTGCATTGACCTATGGCAGTGTGTGGCCCGTAACCTCCGACAGTTTCTCAAAGGCTGGGGAGCCAACCTGGGCAAGGAGAAACGACTATTTAAGGAGTCCCTACTCTCCCAGGTAGAGGAACTGGACCGGCAGGCTGATGGGGCGGGTCTAGATGAGGAGGGCTGGGCCCTTAGGTACCATCTGGAGGACCAGTTGCTCGTGGTCGACCGGATGGAGGAGGAGTACTGGAGGCAGAGGAGTCGGGTACGTTGGACGCTCGAGGGAGACTCCTGCACCAAATACTTCCACGCCATTGCCAACGGCCGGCGGCGGAAGTGCTCCATCCCGCGCCTGCTTACACCTCAAGGGGAGGTGGAAGACCAGCGAGACCTGATGGAGCATGTCTATGACTTCTATCGGGGGCTCATGGGGGCGTCGGGGGAGGAGAGGGTGTTCGCCTTGGCCGCTAACCTCTGGGAGAGGGACAAGAGGATCTCGGAGGGCGAGAACCTTGCGCTGGAACTCACCTTCACGCTCGAGGAATTGGACGAGGTCCTCCTGAGCATGAAGCCGGACTCGGCACCGGGGCCGGATGGGCTGCCGGTCCTCTTCTTCAAGAGATTCTGGGGAGTCTTGCGAGGACATATTCTCACGCTCCTGAACGACTTTGTCCTTGGTAGGGTGGATGTGGCGAGGCTCAATTTTGGGATTATTACGCTGATCCCCAAGGTCAAAGGCGCGGATACTATCAAGCAGTTTAGACCCATAGCTCTTATTAATGTCATTTTCAAGTTTGTGGCCAAGGCTTTCGCTATTCGCCTGGCGCCGCTTGCTCATAGGACGATCGACCGTAGTCAAACTGCGTTTATCCGTGGGAGGTGTCTACATGAGGGGGTGCTTGCTTTACATGAGATCATGCACGAGCTACGAGTGAAGAGGCTTGGGGGCCTCCTCCTCAAGCTCGACTTTGAGAAGGCCTATGACAGAGTCAATTGGGACTTTCTCCAGGAGGTGTTGCTGAGAAAGGGTTTCTCGGCCATGGTGGTCCATCGCTTGATGCAGTTGGTCAGGGGTGGCCAAACGGCCATCAATGTTAACGGAGAGGTGGGACCCTTCTTCCGGAACGCTCGGGGTGTGCGGCAGGGCGACCCACTATCCCCGATCCTCTTTGATTTCCTGGTTGATGCGTTAGCAGCCATGCTGGCTAGGGCTAACTCGGCAGGACACATCAAAGGGGTGGTGTCACACCTGATCCCCGGGGGGGTCACCCACCTGCAGTACGCCGACGATACCATGATCCTGATCGAGCCTACGGATCTTGGCATTGCCAACCTCAAATTCCTCCTGCTATGCTTCGAGAACATGTCGGGTCTGAAGATTAATTTTGACAAGAGCGAAGTAATGGTGACAGGGGTCCCAGATGAGGAGAAGCGGAGGCTGGCTAACCTTCTGAACTGCAAGCTGGGATCATACCCTTTGCGGTACCTTGGGCTCCCGGTGAGCGGTGGTCCGCTTAGGGTGGCGGACTGGGAGTTCCTCCCGGAAAAAGTGGGACATCGGGTTGATCCCTGGCAGGGCCTTTTTCTGGCCTCTGCGGGTAGGCTGGAGCTCACTAACTCATGCCTCTCGAGCCTACCAATGTTCGCCATGGGGATCTATCTCCTGCATGACTCGACCCATTATGCGATGGATAGGTCTCGGTCTCGATTCTTTTGG
Source organism: Lolium perenne (assembly GCF_019359855.2). Lineage (NCBI taxonomy): Eukaryota > Viridiplantae > Streptophyta > Magnoliopsida > Poales > Poaceae > Lolium > Lolium perenne. The sequence continues at coordinate 38,954,177 of NC_067248.2, read as the reverse complement.
GAAGGAGTCGGGAACTCTAGGAAGTACCACATGGTCGATTGGGCGACGGTATGCAAACCTAGGGAGGTGGGGGGTTTGGGGATCCTCAACACCAAACTCATGAACATTGCGCTGATGCTGCGGTGGATCTGGAAGATCTACCAGAACGAGGAGGGCCTGTGGGCGGACCTCCTTAGGGCCAAATATCTTGGCACCCATGACTTCTTTTCCAAAGAGGTGCCGGTGAGGGGATCACAATTCTGGAATGCCATCCAGAAAATTAAATGGCACTTCAAGCTTGGGGCGAAGCATTCTGTTCACAATGGGAAGTGGACATATTTCTGGAAGGATTGGTGGGTGGGGCCGGGGCCCCTACGCGCCCGGTTTCCGCGCCTGTTCAGCTGCTGTACCCACCCAGATGTTACGGTGCATGCGACCAGGGTGTTAGAGGGGACTCCTGGCGAGTGGCGCATCCATTTCCGCCGCCAGTTTAGTCTTGCGGAGGCCGTGGAGTGGGACAACCTGTGCAGGGAAGTACAGGCGCTGCCGGTGGACGAGCAGAATGATAAGGTGTCCTGGGCTCTCGAGAGCTCGGGGATCTTCTCGACGAGGTCCGTGTACCATGGCCTCTTGCAGGGGGCGGCGGTCACACATTTCAAGGAGGTCTGGCGGACTAGGGTTCCCCCTAAGATCAAGATTTTCATGTGGCAGTTGATCAGAGGGAAGCTCCCGTCTTGCGAGCAGGTGGCCAAGAGGATGGGACCCTCCGATGGCCACTGTGCGTTATGTGGAGAAATTGAGGACTGTAACCATATCTTCTTTACTTGCCACATGGCGAGATTCATGTGGGCTGGAGTTAGGGAACTCCTGCACTGCGACTGGAACCCGGCAGGGGCTGGGGATTTCATCGCGCTTGCGCAGGGTCTAGCAGGCCCCCTTCGTAGACTAGTTTGGTTCACCTTTGCGACCTTGTGCTGGTCGCTCTGGAACATTAGGAATAAACTAACTATCGAAGGGAAGATGATCGGTAACCCGGCTGACGCTTTCTATCATATGCTTATCCACATGCAGTCATGGAGGGTTCTGGTCAGACGGAGGGACATGGAGCTGCTGGACGTGGCGCGGGACGAGCTCAGGAGACTACATGCGAGGACTAGAGCTGCAGTTTAGCCACCATTCGACCCGCTTCAGGGCTTTGTATCGTATCTGTTGTTCTAGGATCGTCTCCTGTGGTGTCGGCTAGGGGCCGTGCTCTCCTGGTATCGGACTTGGTTGTGGCTGTGTGGTTTCATGTTGCATTCCTGTATCTTGACTTTGTATGGTGTTGGTAGCTTTATCTATAAAGCTGGGCCAAGAGGCCTTCTATTTAAAAAAAAAAAAAAAATGTGTGCTCGCATGCAATGCAAGCATGGTGGATCATATCATCACTGCCTACGTATGAATTCCATTTGTTCTTTTCCTTTGGTAGGTCATAATCTACCTTGGCTGCTTCTTTTTCTTTGCAACCTCATTGTTTTTTAATCTAGCTGCAGATTAACTAATTAGGCCAAGTGCAACCAAGTTAAGAGCATCTCCAGTCGCGTCCCCCAAACCGTCCCCCAAAGGGATTTGGGGCGCGCCGGACAAAAAAAAACGTTCCAGCCGCGTCCCCCAAAGCCCTTTTTTGTCCGGCGCGCCCCGATACGGTGTCCGGCGCCCCGAGCCCGTCCCCGTCCCACAGGGGACGCTCCGGGGACGCCGGACACAACGAAAAGCGAGGCCAACCGACGCGGGCCCGACGCGTCAGCGGCACGGAAGGCTAAAACCCCGTCGCCTACCTTTGGTCAAGCGACGTTAATGGCGTCCCTGTTTTCCCAGGCGACGCAGGGACGCGTCTCGTCGTGCATGGCCGCGTGGCCGTCCGCGCCGGAGTTATTGCGTGCAACCACCCGCTGCCGCCGCTGTTTTAAGGCGCCCTGCAGTTAGCGCCGCTCATCCTTCTCGTCGCCGCCGCCTCCCCCTCCCAGATCCTCTCCTCGCCGCACAAAAAATGTCGTCCTCCCGCAGGATCGCCGCGGCGAACGGCTTCGGACGCGGCAGCCTCACCGTGGCGGAGGCGTGGGCGCTGTACCGCGCCCGGTATCCAGTCCCGCCGGACATGCGGCTGCCAAGCAGCGGCGGCTGGAGGATGGCCGTGAACGGCATTGGCGTTCCGCCGCCGCCGAAGCCGCGCACGGACCAATGGTGGGACGCCGTCATGGCCCGGCGGGCTCAACTCACCGCGGAGGAGCGGAGGGATCCGACGTGGGCGGTCGAGAACAACGACGCCTGGTGGACGGCGTACTTCAAGGCCAAGTACGACGTCGAGATGCACAGCACCGACGGGCTCGTCGGCGGCCCCAACAGCTGGAACAAGGACGGCCGCGCCCTGTTCTGGGGCGTTCCGGGGCGCACCCTCGAGAACGTCATCCGCGGCATCCGCAACGGCGCTCCGCGGCTGGAGATGCCGTCGTCGCCGCCGCCGTCTCCTCAATGGCAGCCGAGGAGGACGACGTACTCGTCCTCCTCGCACTCTTCTTCCTCGGGACCGGTGCGATCGACGCCGTCCTCGTCGTACCGGTCGGCGCCCTACACCGTCCCCAAACGGGAGGTCAAGGAGGAGCCGGTGACGCCCGTCAACAACACAAGGCGTGGCGGCAGCGGCAGCGGGCGGCAGCAAGGGAGGCGCGGCGGCGCCCTCCTCATCCCGAAGCCGGAGGTGAAGGAGGAGCCGGAGGAAGCGTCGCAGGCGGCGCTGCTGGCGGAGTACGAGCGGCAGCAGCGGCTCATCGCCAGCAGCGACGACCCCGAGGACTGCCTAGGGCTGCGGGCGGCGTTCATGGCGTCCATGGACGACAAGGACGCCTGGAGGGGCGACCTGGACGCGGCGATCGCCATGTCCATCCTCGACTCCGGAAAGCCGCTGGTGGACCTCACCGACGACGGCGAGGCAGGACCAAGCGGCTTGGTGAAGGACGAGCCCGTGGACGAGCCCGTCGACGAGCGCGGCAAGCAGGAGGTCGTCACCGACGAGATGTACAACTTCCAGCAGTACTACGACGCCTCCGGCCGCCGCAAGCGGTTCTAGATTAGGTTTAGTTTTAAAGTTAGTCAAATTTCGTTCGAATCTATGTAAATTTGGACGAATCTAATCGAATCTAGTTAAGTTTAAAATTTGCGAAATTTTGTTTGGGGGACGCGACTGGGGAGCGACGTCCCCCAAACGCGGCACGAACGAAACACGTCCCCCAAACGCTCAATCCGGCGCGGTTTGGGGGACGCGACTGGAGATGCTCTAATGGTCGTTGTACGACGTTGCTTTGGCTAGTGGTGAAGTGGTCAACTGGTGCGCTGACTATGATTTGCTTTAGTCAACCCTTTTAATTTTGCCTTTGATGTGCACAGATGCTACACACTAAAATCGACGGCAGCAGGTCGGTTTTGGATTAAGATGGCCTGCTGAGCAGCCTATCTGTTAAAAAGCATGTAATTCGATCGTTATTAGCTAGTTAGTCGTAGTTCTCTAATTAATTAACCTTATTCTAGGGTGCAAACCTAAGTCTTTCTACTTCAATTTCTTTGTATCGCATTAGTTGTAAGTAAAAATACTACAGAAGAACATTATACAATTCGTAAGCTTGTAAACTTTAAATTAGTTTGAACTTTGTAATGAACGGGGTTATGTGCATCATTGTGAAGTAGAGGTCGGCAAGGTATGAATTGGAATCCAGGGGGTTTTGGGGATACGGCAAAACATTTGTTTGTCAGAGAGGCTATTAGGGAACACAAGTTAGATTTCCTTGCCTTGTTGGAGACTGGGATATCAAACTTCTCTATACCTTTTCTGAATCAATTGGCCGCTGGATACAATTATTCTTGGTTCTGTTTACCTCCTCATGGTAGGTCTGGAGGTATTCTAGTTGGTATAAATTCAGATACCCTACAAGTGATAAAGGTTACTACTGGGGATTTTTGTGTCAAATTACATATAAAATGCAAGAGGGATGGTTTTGAATGGATTTTGGTGCCAGTTTATGGGGCTGCCCAGGACTTGCACAAGGGCGAATTTTTAGCAGAGTTAGTGCAAACATGCGAGTCTGAAACACTACCTATGTTGGTAGGTGGTGATTTCAATATTATCCGAAAAGGGGAAGAAAAGAATAATGATAATTTTAATGCTAGATGGCCTTTTGTTTTTAATGCAATCATTGAACATTTAAATCTAAGAGAAATTGCACTTTCTGGGAGACAATATACGTGGGCCAGTCGTCGAGACGAACCTACCTATGAGAAGTTAGATAGAGTTCTAGCATCAATCTCTTGGGAACAAAAATTTCCGTTAGTGACGGTTCGTGCATTAACAAGGGCGGAATCTGACCATACACCGATTCTCATAGACTCAGGGGTTAAAGCTCACCTGGGTAATATCTCAAAATTCTCTTTTGAGTTACATTGGTTGAAACAGGAAGGTTTTTTTGAGATGATAAAGAGGGAGTGGAATTCGGTAACTTCTGGTTTTAATCCTATTGATATTTGGTTGAATAAACTGAGGCATATAAGAAAGTTTCTTAAAGGTTGGGCAAAAAATCAAAGCGGGAATTACAAAAGGGAGAAAGAAAGATTATTAAATATTATTGATCATCTTGATATTATAGCAGAAACTACCCCGTTGAGTTCGCAAGAACGAGAGGAACTTAAAAAAGCAAATGAGGGTTTGCGTAAATTAAGGCGTGAGGAAGAATCTAAGTGGGCTCAACGTGCAAAAGTTAAGCATATCCAGGAAGGGGGAAATAATACGAAGTATTTCCATTTGATTGCAAATGGCAAACATCGTAAAAAGAAAAATTTTCAGCTTGAGCAACAAGAAGGAACAATTGTTGGAGAAGACAACCTTAAAATATATATAACTGATTTTTACAAAAAATTATTCGGACCTCCAGAATCGTCCAACATCTCTTTAATAGAGGGGGTGGTTCATGATATTCCGCAGATCTCAGCTATTGAAAATGACATTCTAACAAATCCTTTTACTGAAGAGGAAGTGTTAGAGGCGATATCACAGATGGAACATAATAAAGCACCGGGTCCTGATGGTTTTCCGGCGGAATTCTATCAAATTTTTTGGGAGGTAATAAAGTCGGATTTAATGGCTCTTTTTAATGAGTTGAGCACTGGAGAATTGTCTCTTTACAAACTCAATTTTGGGGTCATCACTTTACTACCCAAAAAAGAGGATGCGGTACAAATTCAACAATATAGACCTATTTGTTTGTTAAATGTATGTTTCAAAATATTTACCAAAGTCGGAACAAATAGAATAACGGGGATTGCCCCAAAGGTTATTAAACCAACACAAACGGCTTTTATGCCGGGAAGAAATATTTTAGAAGGTGTTGTCATTCTCCATGAAACAATTCATGAACTTCATACAAAAAAACTTGATGGGGTATTATTTAAGATTGACTTTGAGAAGGCATATGATAAAGTTAAGTGGTCATTCCTACAACAAACTCTGAGAATGAAAGGTTTTGCTACACAATGGTGTAGTTTAATTCAGAAATTTGTACAGGGTGGGAGTGTTGGAGTAAAGGTAAATGATGACATTGGTCACTATTTTCAAACAAAGAAAGGTTTGCGGCAAGGGGACCCTTTGTCCCCGATGTTATTCAACATTGTTGTAGATATGCTTGCCATCTTAATTGAACGGGCAAAAATTGATGGTCAAGTTGGAGGGCTCATTCCTCATCTTGTTGAGGGGGGTATCTCTATTCTACAGTATGCCGATGATACAATCCTTTTTTTTGGAACATGACCTCCTAAAAGCTGTAAACATGAAGCTAATTTTATGTATATTTGAAGAACTATCGGGACTCAAAATTAATTTCCACAAAAGTGAATTATTTTGTTTTGGAAAGGCAAAAGACGAAGAGGATCAATATAAACAGATCTTTGGATGTGATGTTGGATCTCTTCCCTTTAAATATCTAGGTATTCCGATCCATTACAGAAAACTGAAAAATTCCGACTGGTATCCAGTTGAAACACGGTTTGAAAGCAAACTGGGATGCTGGAGAGGAAAATTATTATCTTATGGAGATAGATTGGTTCTTATTAATTCAGTTTTAACTAGTTTACCTATGTTTATGCTCTCCTTTCTTGAGGTACCTATTGGGGTAAGGAAACGATTGGATTTCTATAGATCTAGGTTCTTCTGGCAATCTGATGAGAATAAGAAAAAGTATAGGCTTACAAAATGGAATATTGTTTGTCGGCCTAAAGATCAAGGGGGTTTAGGTATTGAAGTACTCGAACTCAAAAATAAATGCTTACTAAGTAAATGGTTGTTTAAGTTGTTGAATGAGGAGGGGGTGTGGCAGGAATTACTACATAATAAATATCTAAGGAACAAAACATTATCGGCTGTTCAATCCAAGCCCACAGATTCTCCTTTCTGGAAGGGCTTAATGCCGGTGAAGGAAGAGTTTTTTAATAGAGGCTTTTTTAAAGTTGGAAATGGTATGAGTACTCGTTTTTGGGAAGATACCTGGTTAGGTAAAACCCCTCTAGCAACTCAATATCCGTCATTATATAATATTGTGCGTCACAAGAATGTAACAGTAGCTCATGTGCTTGCCCAAACCCCACTGAATATTAGTTTCAGACGGATGTTATTGGGCAACAGATGGACTTTGTGGTTGCAGTTATGCAGAAAACTAATGACGGTAAATCTAAATGATGAACAAGATCTTTTTGTTTGGGAATTGACAACGAATGGTAAATTTACGGTAAAATCTATGTATGAAGATCTTATGAGTGATAATACCCCATATCTGAGAAAATATTTGTGGAAAGTGAAAGTCCCTTTAAAAATAAAAATATTTATGTGGTTCCTAAGTAACAAGGTTTTATTAACTAAAGATAATTTAGCTAAACGGAATTGGAATGGGTGCACGAAGTGTGTTTTCTGTGGAGAACAGGAAACTGTTGAACACCTTTTCATTATATGCCCTTTAGCTAAACTTCTTTGGCGTACGGTTAATTTCACTTTTGATCTTCCACCTCCAACCAATATTACAAATTTGTTTGGGAATTGGTTAAATGGGGTAGATAGACAATCTAAAACTTTTATCCGTGTGGGGGTGTCTGCTTTATGTTGGTCTATTTGGAGGACAAGAAATGATCTTATTTTTAATAAAAAACAATCTTTTCACTACTTGCAGGTTATTCTTATGGTGGCTCACTGGGTTCAGCTATGGGCTCTCCTCTCGCCGGAGGGACTACGGGATGCCATGGGTTCTGGTTGCACACGGCTCCAGATGGTCGCTCAGGATATCTTGTGCCAGGCTGGCTGGCGACATACTAGGAGACTACAATGATTTTTAGTTACTTCATGTTCGTTTGGTTCCGCTGGTTGATTCTTGTATCAACTGTAGGCGATGATTGAGCTGTGTTTTTGTAAGACTTTCTGATACTTCATTAATAAAAGGCCGTGTGCATCATCATGATGCAGAAGCCGGAGTTGAACTCCCCATTTCGAAAAAAAAAGGCATGTGCACACATACATATATAGGTAGATCGAAGTCTCGTGTGGCTGCCGCGTGTAATTTTTGACCCGACCTATGCAGTCACAAAATAGTTTACTTACGTTTAAAAACATTCTTTGCTGTCGATGGTATACTTGTCTGATTAAAAAAAGTTCCATACTTTCAGACGTAGCAAAAGCTATACCGAACAGTTTGTTCGTGGCTATCAAATAAACTCCATATTTTCAGATGTAGCAACAGCTGTACCGAACAATTTGTTCCTCGTGGCTATCAAATAAACTCCATATTAGGTTCGCATGGCGCCCGTATGCATAGATTCCTTTGGCTGATTTCATAATGGCATCAAATCTATTACTGTCTCGTATAAACAAAGAATCTCTTGTGCTCTCTACGAGCTTCTACACGCAATACATTGTTTATGTCACCTCAGCTAGCTAGTTAATCATGCATGCATGCAAGTTGCATATGTTTGACCTAGCTAGGTAGGCAGTGCTGCCACATACTACAGAGTGTGGAGTACATATATAGCATAAGTTAAGGTATAAGTGTGGCAAAATATATGTGTGGCTTGTAAGACCATTGTGTTCCATATCAAGTCTTGAGCATCTCCGGGGTTACGTGGCTACATGCCCCATGCATGCAATGACACGCTAGCATGGGCCTAGCACACACCATATGAGCCCCAGCGAAATGACGCACGACATTGTTTAATTGCTATGGCCGTCTAATTTTTTTTTTTTTTTTACCCCGACTGCCACATTATATTATCGTCGGTGGAGAAACTTTTACACGAAGGACCTCGAAACCAGAGAAAATTACAACATGGCCCTTGAATATTGCACTACAGACCCTAGCACAAATATTAGAAAAGCAATCAAGACCAGGGCGTCCACTAGCTCCTTCTCCACCGAATCCTTGACGGAGCAACCGATCGCAGTCGAGCGCACCACCACCGGGGACATGGCCACTTGGAATGGAGCGTCAGGAGCGCACTGCATCGGCGCCAGAAGGCCTCCAATCTGGCACAAAGGCCTGGAGGTTGTACACCTCTCGCTAGCTTGCCGTCGACCAGGGCGGGAGTGGCTGTCTCACAACCATGAGGCTTAGCAGCTGGATGGCAGGCAACCATCGATGAAGAGCTGCTAAGGATGAACTCCCAGATATTTCTTCACCAAGTCGCAGCAGTAATCTTCCCCGCCAACATCCGTCAGTAGAGGATGAAGCATCGGCACCCTTCCTCTCCTCGCCGCCACAGCCGGCCAAAGGAAGAATCCCAACGCCTCCTCCCCACATCAGGTGATGGCAAAGAGCAACGGCTTTACTAAAGGAGATGGTGGCCTTCTCCTCAACTCCCAGCTCCAACCAGAGAAGCTTGAGGGCGAGAAGAAGAGACCCAAAAGCGCTCCAGATCAGGCCGCCAAGATCTGGAACTCCACTCCTAACTACAGGCATGAAGCCAATACACGGCAGATCGCCGGGACAACTAAAACACCTAAATCTACTCTGTATAGTCCGACCCACCCATCCTTCTCTCCTCCAAGCGGCAGCGCCGCCGGAATCGAGTCGGAGGAGCTCTCGGGCGGAGAAGAGGACTCTCAAAGCACTGTAGCGAAGAGAGAGAAGAAAGAGATGAGAATGAGCCCCATAAAGAAAGAATGCTCGACACCTGTCAACCTGCATGCAGGTAAACCAACATTTCAAGTTTCAACTTGCTTCTTCTTTTATGATTGGAAAAACAACCAATTAAGCAACCTCTATCTATGCGTCTGGATAAAAATGAAGGAGTCAGAGATTGTGGCGAAGTTTTCTTGCAATCTATGTATTTATACTTCCCATTCCCATGCATAATTTTACAATTTTGTTAAGTCTTTTTTTTTCTGAAGTAAGTCTCGTTTAACTTCATTTTCTTTCCAGGTAGACCTTACTTGGTGGTACATTGTATCTGCTCACTCTAGCCATGTTCATATCATATCCATGCATAACTTTTTCCAACATGAGCCTATTTTTTTTTCAAAATCGGAGGGCTGACTTTGTCATAGCTCCATCAATCGTGCGATACAATTTACCCACTTTCCCACAAGTTTCACATCGCAAGGTTATGTTTAATAAGTTCACTCCCTAACGAAGATATATTATAAAGGTCTTAACTGTTAAGAACATTTAACATGTTAATACATTTTAAATTTCATATACTAATTTTTTCCATTAGCTGGAGTATCGAATGGTATGAGTACCCGTTACGGAAATTTAACCTTCCATTGCCCGTTTTGATGGAAGTCCCAACGAAAGATCGTCTTGCCTCTGCTGCAGTCTGCAATTGGATCGGCGCCAACCGCAACGGAAATGTGTTTCATGCCACGAGATGGGAGGCGGGACCTCGACATGTGAATGTCACATTACAAGGTGATGTGCTCAAATGTTGTGAGATTATATCGACAATCCATCGATATATATTTCTTTTTTCAATGGATCGATGTGACTGTTTTACTTCTTGAACTATACGCTATCACAGTCATGATGGTCGGTTAAATATACGGTATCAACTTATCATTAAACTAACAGAGGGTTCCGAGCAAGTGGGAGACTTAATAATGCCCGCATATCATGCAAATAAATGACGCACTCGGTGATGCCATTTGCTCTCCAGGACACAATTAACAAATACACCTGATTGCTCATTTGATCAACACGTAGTACGTTGTATGTATTTGCAAATGTGAGTGCACCACACGTACCGTGATTCTTCGGCAGCAACCTGGAAAATATGTTTGAATATATCAAGTTGTTGTTCCAGAATGGCGGGAGAATGTTCAAACGTCTTCCCGCGAAAGCGTCGGGCTAAGCCGGCCGGCGTCGAGGCGCCGCGCCGCGGGTCGTTGCCATGCCGAGCAAAATTTCGTGGTTTAGCAGAAATATACTAAGGCAGTTTTAAATGTCGGAGCACATGCGTCTTCATTTCATTTTCAACAGAATCTTGGGCACTGCTTCGTGTGTGTCAACTTTATTTAATATAAATACACTACATAGCCTCCTTCTATCAGTTTAAACTTTTGGTTAAATTAGCTAGTGCATCAATCTTTTATAGTATCAGATCTAAGAGGTTTCAAGTTTGAGATCCTGCTCATGCAGTATTAAAAAAAGATTATGTGGCCTACACGAAACATACACTAAATATTGAAATAGTCTAGACGCGAGAGGAAGTATTGATTAAATATATTGCATATCCTCATTTTATCAGTTCGAACTTTTAGTTGAGTTGGCTAGTGAAACAGCCTTTCAAACTTTATATTGAGCATACAATCCCTCCTTAAGTTTGGCTATATATATGGACAAAACTTCACATATTTGGACAAGAACTACATCACCCAAAACCATAATTTTAGGGCAACTCATGACAATCAATGGTTTTTTTATTTTTATTTTCGCACAACCGTAACTATTCAAGTAATCTTTAATAGCAATCCAAAATATGTAATTATCTCTTCATATATATTATATCTCTTTTCATACATGAGTTTTTGTTTTGTCAACAACACGTATGGTACATGAACACAGCTGATCCATGGACTCTCTTATCTTTATTTTATCTCATCAAAATATTTTGGTTTCTGTAAACTTAGTGTGTGCGACAACACATTCGGCCGTCCACCCTTGTATTGCAACAATTAGGTTTGTCATGTGTGACAACCCATTTCAGCCGTATATGATAGCTCGATTTGTACTAGTGAATAGAATTGTGTTTTATGCCATGAGTCGGGAGGTGGGACCTCTACATCTGGATGTCACATTAGAAGGTGATTTGCTCAAATATTGTTAGATTGTGTCGACAATCTTGGAAATCACTTGGGCTGGTCGATATATGTTTCTTCTTTCAAAGGATGGATGTGACTGTTCTTCTTGAATACGGTATCACAATCCTGATGGTCGGCTAGATATACGATATCAACTTATCATTATACAACTAGAGGGTTCCGAGCAAGTGGGAGACTTAACAATGCCCGCATATCATGCGATAAATGACGCACTCGGTGATGCCATTTGCTCCCTCCAGGACACAATTAACAAATACACCTGATTGCTCGTTTGATCAACACGTAGTACGTCGTATGTATTTTGCAAATGTGAGTGCACCACACGTACGGTGTTTGTTCGGCAGCAACCTGGAAAATATGTTTGTATATATCACCTTGTTGTTCCCAAATAGCGGGAGAATGTCCAAACCTCTTCCCGCGAAAGCGTCGAGGCGCCGCGGGCCGTTGCCATGCTGAGCAAAATTTCGTGGTTTATCAGAAATTTATCTAGGATGTAGTAGCAAGTGCGTCCTCATTTCATTTTCAACACAATCTTGGGCACAACTTCGTATGGGTCAACTTTGTATTGAGCATGAACAGAAACTACTCAAGTAATCTTTAATAGCAATCCAAAATATGTAATTATCTCTTCATATTCTCCGTATTTTATATGTAATTGGAATAATCTATTATTTCATACATAAGTTTTTGTTTTGTCACAACACTTAGGGTACATGAACACAGCTGATCCATGGATTCTCTTATCTTTATTTTATCCCATCAAGATATTCCACAAACGCCACACTAGTAGTGCTTTCCTGCTTAATTTCCGGAGGCATGCACCTTTCTACTTATCATGTCCATTCTTTGCATAATTCATTTGTCAAGCTGATAAGTTAATTTAGTTCATGATTATATCTCCGAAATTATAGAAAAAGTCTTTCATATATAGTATGTGGTTGCTGCCTGGCTACGGCCCGGTGGCACCTAGGGGAGGCAGGCTGCATGGGTTGGATTCAGGTGTAGGCCGGATGCATCAACGTGGCACCTCCTAACAGGAATGACGACAAAAAAACTAGCACTGCCCACGTGCAGACTAATAAGAGCATCCCAGCCCATCTCCCCAACGAGGCCCTTAGGACGGTTTTTTTATTTGGATGGGCGAAAACGGCATAGTTGCGTCTCCGGACCCTCGTTTTCGTCCCGATTAGGCCTTTCATCCGTCCGGGGAGCCTAGGCCATCCCCGCCCCCCTGGGGAGCGCTCGGGGACTCCGGACGAAACGAAAGTGCGGGAAACACCGAGAAAACTTCCTGTGCGTCTGGTGGCCCCAACTTGTCGGCGAGAGAGGCCAATCGTCGTCCTAATCGCACCATCTTCCGCGCGCTGAAAAAACCTGCCGCCAGTCAGTCTTCGCGGGCCGCGTAGCTTCCACGCCGCGAGTTAATGCTAATGCCTCGGTGTCACTCGCCTCGACCTCTATTTGTCGCCGAACTACCACGCCTGGCCGCATTCACCACGCCTCCGTCTCCCTCAAACTTCCCCAATCTTCCCCAACCTCGAGCTCGGCGATCGCAATGGCGAACAATGACGGCGCTTCCAACAACGGTTTCGGGCGCTGCTCCCTCCACCAATGGGAGGGGCGGCTCCTCCACATGGCGGGGTACCCGGCGCCGCCGGACTTTCGCGCGTCGGGAGGATGGCGGCTCAGCGTGGGCGGCGTCCCGATCCCGCCGCCACCGACAACACGCTCCGCCCTGGAGGCGGAGATCGACGCTTTGCTCGTCACTCTCAGTGACGAGCAGCGCGCGGAGGAGTGGTTCTGGCCGGACAACTACACGACGTGGACGGAGTTCTTCCGGCGCAGGTACGAGCGTGAACTGGCCTCTTACGACAGCCCTCCTCCACCTCCCGCCAGGAACAACGCCGCCGGTCATTGCCGGTGGTGGAGCGCGCCTGGCCACATCCTCGCGAATGTGCTCGCGCACATCGAGGGAGGGAACTCCCCCATTCTGGGGATGCCGCCACCGGAGGCGGCTACCGTGTCACGCCGACACGGTATTTCCTGGGCGCCGAGGAGGATGGCGCCGTCCTCATCCTCGTCTGGGTCGCGGTCCGCGTCCAGGTCCGGCGGGTCGGCGCCTACGCGCTACGTCAAGAAGGAGCCGACGTCTCCGGTGACACCGCGCTTCGTCAAGAACGAGCCGGCGTCGCCACCGCGACCAGAAGGTGCAGCAGCGGCGCCCTCGTCATCCGCGACCAACCTTCCTCCTCCCCATCGCGCGGGCGGAAGAGGAAGTCATCGAAGAAGGAGGCCGTCGTGGCCGCCGCCATTGCCGAGGAGGAGGCCCAGCGCGCCGAGGATGCCGCGGTGGAGGAGGCGATCTCCAGGTCACTGAAGGACCTGGTGCCCGCCGACAACACCCTCCCCATCGACGCCGCGCTGGAGTGGTCCAGGCGGGACTGGGAGCGGCAGGAGGTGGAGCAGCAGCGGCGGCTGCTGGACCTGGCTGCCGCACGGCTACGCGCCGTCCGCGCCGCCGCACCCAGGCCCGTCGAGCTGATCAAGCTCGAGGAGAGCAGCGAGGACGACCTCTACCGGCCGACGCCGCCACGCACCGGTGACTCGGGCTAGGGTTCTAGCTGCTTGTACAAGGCACCGCCGTCCGAGGACGCCAGCAACTCGAGCGACGATGACGACGGCGCCGACTACACGGTCTTGTACCGCCATTTCGGCATGTAGAAGGCCCCTATTTAGTTTTAGTTTATGTTTGCAACTGGCCGAATTCAAATATATGTACGAATTCGGCCTATATATGTACGAACACGCCTATATATGTTAAATACCACTAAATTCCACTTATGTTTGAACGAATTTCTCCTAGTTTTGTCTGAATTCGCCGAATCTTGTCAAAAGCTTTCATCCATCATGGGCTCGCCGCTCGGAAAATGGTCATCTCCAAGTCAAACTTTCGTCCAATCCAACGCTAAATAGCGGCAGATTTCGATCTGGGGAGCCCAACGGCTGGAGATGCTCTAACTAGATATGGTCCTAAGTGTCCAGAATCCCTCCAAATATTTTTAAGAACCGAGATTAGGCACGTCACTTACATAGTTTACTTAATAGGCTGCAGGTTGTAGTAAATTAATCAAATCGCATATATGAAATGCAATAGCTAGGTATAGAGATATAACTTATCGTCGTCCTTGCAGTACTGAGATTCCTTGATAGTTTATGCTTCTCAAGTTTTATCACGTAGGAACTGTGGATTGATCGTCCTAGTACATATTTCTACCCTTTTATATAAAGTATATATTTATATTGTATGTATCAAATATTATGAATTCTTATACTAGTTGTAACTAATATCGATATATCTAGATATATTTTAGTTCTAGGTATATTCATACTAGTGGCAAGTAATATGAATCAGAGGAAATATTATTGAACAAACTTTACAAAGTTTAACTTTAAATAAATCCAGGACACAAAGTAAAAATAAAAACAGAGGGGCTAGTATCAGACACATAAACCTAACCGCATCTACATTGAATATGACCCACCTATACACCTAACAAATTATTTTACATTGAATATGACATATATACATAATTAAGAAACCACCAAACATATTCTTGTATAGTGCATATATAAGTATGTGACCAAGATAACTACGCATTCTTTTAATTTGTGACCTACAGGGTATGCCTTCCAACATCTTGCAATGCCATGGCGCCACCTGACCTAAGTTCGTTGCTTGATTTGCAAATGCCATGCTATTATTTAGCATTTGTACACGTTCTTTTAATTACTGACCTAGAGGGTGTGTGTTCCAACATCTTGCAATCAATTTTGGCAAAATTCCTACTAATTACATCACTTCATACTTGTTTTGCCTATATTTTGAAGTATGCATGTATGCAGACCACCCTCTTCTGATCAAATTAGCATCTGGCCAATTTCTATGCCTATATTTTGTGCTATATATGGACACTGCCACGGGGCCAGATATCGCTACACCCTCCATGCATGGATCGTCGCACATCCTTATTATTTGACCGGTAGGGTAAGACTCTCATTACAATTGTTAGATCGTTATATATATAGTTTAAACTATGTATTTGTAAGTGTATTTTGTGGGCTTTCTCCGATTGGTTGCATCTTTTTATGGGCCATATTTTCTTAATCGAACACGCACATCACTCTTCTCGCAGAAAGCCAACGAGAAAATCTAGTGACACCCCAACGTAGCAATTCATTATGTGTACGTGGTCCCAATAATTGTTAATCATGATCACATCTCGAAGTTTACAACCAGGCCGGGTGACTGGTGGCTTGCTAGACGACTCCATAAGCTTAAGCACTTTATTTTTCGTCTTTTTCGTTGGCTGGTGTTTAGAGCATCTTGCGTCCCTCAAAAAGCGTCCGGTACAAATGATTTGGGGCACGTTTGGGACCACGCCGGACAAAAAGAGACCAAAAATCTATACAAAAAAGATACCCCCGCGTCCCTCAAAGAGCGTCGGGATGCATGCATTTTAATAGAGGGGACCAACCCATGTGGGAAAAGTAGGTGAGAGAAAGTGTGGGGAAAGAGACTAGCATGTGGGAACTAGGGCTGCATGCATGCATCCGGACGCTGTTTTTGTGTCCGGCGTCCCCGGTAGAGACTCTATGTATAGATTCTCTACCAGGGACGCCGGACATAAAATGGGGCGCTATTTAGCTTTGGGGGACGCGACTGGAACGCGATTTTTCCCATTTCTTGTCCGCCGTCCCCCAAACGTCATTTGGGGGACGCGACTGGAGATGCTCTTATTTCCTCCCTGTGATCCATGAGCTGTAAAACTTTATGAATCTGAAACTCTGAATAATGCAATAAAAGAGTATGTGCATCGATGATGCAGACACTGGTGGAAAAAGGGGCTTTGGTCGCGGTTCGCAACTGCCATTAGTCGCGGTTGCGCAACCGCGACCAAAGTAGCGCGACTAAAGGCCCCCCCTTTAGTCGCGGTTCCTTACGAACCGCGACTAAAGGCTCGTCCACGTGGGCCGCAGGCGAGCGCCAGGGCGGAGGACCTTTAGTCGCGGTTCTTCTGGCCAACCGCGACTAAAGGCCTCCGCAGGGTTTAGGGTTTAGCCCCCCCTCCCCCTAAATCTGGTTTCTTTTTAATTTGTATTGTTTTATTTCTTTTGGGTTTTAATTTTGAAGGAGTTTCACATATTCTACGGTACTACATACATGCATATGAATGTATAATTTCAAACAAATTTGAAATTAGAACCAAAAAGAATTCAAGAGGAATATACAATATATATTCAATATCGGATGACCATATACAATATATATTCAATATCGGATGACCATATACAATTTTGAACAAGTTTCCATCCATAATTTAGTGCATATAAAGATCTACGTCATCGTAATGGTGTTCTCCTCTAGGATCGATGACTTCCCTCGCCAACCATCCAGCTAGTTCCTCTTGAAGTGGTCGGAAGCGAGCTTCTGGACTAAGCGTCTTCCGGAGGTTATTCCTCATGATGTTGTTCTCACACTTCTGGTCCCGCTCATTGCAGTATCTCCGGATCCTCTCACAAACATAGTATCCACATAGATTGGTCCCCGGTGGCTGAATATCCCCAGTCGTCCGCACTGCCATTTTAAAATGTAGCTCTTTTTTGAATTCACCGACCTTGGTATCTACGAACCGTCTCCAAACCCTACGAGGCAAAGAAAATTAAATGAACAAGAGAGTTATTAATTAGTTACTTGATATTAGGAAATGATGAACGCAATAGGCCGATCGATATAGAGCGCAAATGAATGAAAATAATTACTTTTGCATCATTTTTCTCATGTCGGCCCAAAGCGCCGGATCCATATTCAGAGAGTCGTGGACGAGAACTGAGGAGGTGTGAAATTGAATTACCATAAGAATCCAGTGGAACCTGCGGACACGATACATGCATAGTCATGCATAACTCATCGATTAGCCACATACCATGCATGGAGTAAACAAAAGAGAATGTGCTCAAGACAGAAACACTCACCCAAAATGGTAAGGAAATAGAATATCACTTTTGAGTTTCTGTTTTCTAATAAACCGCCACAGGTCATCCTCCACGTCGGCGGGGTGGTGTTCTAACACATATGAATTAACGATTTGTGGGTCAATGAACCCAACATCATGGATGTTCCTTATTCGCATTTCTCGCTTCTTCATTCTGCATAATAGCGTACACAACAAGATAGTTAGGACAATATATATATATAGTGCAGGCAATGAACGAGATGGGGTAGAAATTAATAAATCACTTACAGAACGTAGCAACTGATGATAGATTTGTCGAGATCGCGCAGATTGAAAAGCTGGAACAATTCACTCAGATGAATTTGTACATAGTAATGTTTGAAGTGATGCTCATATCTAACTTCCGCATAAATATAGTCTTTGGCGTTTTTAATTTTTATGTAACCCTTGTACCAATTTAGCAGACCTTTCATTTGTCGAGGTAGATCCTCTTCCTGCGCAGGCTCGACGAGAGGGCCATTCTTCACATATGTAAATACTACGTCCTTCATTGGCGCCTCATCAAGGCCTAACAGTGCACGAAGAGTGATACCTAAGTCGGCCGCTTGTTCTCTGGCACTCGTTACAGTCAATCCATGTGCTGCCGCAGCTACTATGATATCGGGGGCATCCGGACCGGCGGCTTGCACTATGAGCGGGGCGATCGATTGTTTACTTTGTTCCCCGAGCTGGGCAACTTCTTTCCCCCTTTCTAATTTTTTCTCGGCCTCCTCCAAGGCTTTCTTCTCCGCCAACTCTTGGTTCCTCTTGAACGCGAGTGCTTGCCTACGAAGTTCACGTAAATAGTCATCAGGCAGATTCTTCGCGGCTTGGGACGGTCTGTTCAAAAATGACTTAGCCCAGCTCTTTTCCTTGTCAGAAAATACTTGCTTGGGCTCGGGCTCTCTTTTCTTCTTGCAGTCCGCCTTCCATTTCTCATATTCAGCAGCCGCGTGTGCGTCGACTTCCTCGGCGCTACGTTCCCAAGGCCTTGTGGGGAGAGGCTTCAGTGATGGCTCTGGTATCTTTGTGGTTCTAGGTACATAAGGGTCCGGGTTAATAACCCAGGACTGCACGCTTCTTCGCCGGAGGTGGATTGGGGCGGTGTCCGATCACCCGCCGGACGAGGCCGGGGGGCGGCGTCTGCTTACCCGCCGGAGGTGAATTGGGGGGCGGCGTCGGCTGACGTGAAGGAGGTGTAGGTGAAGCACCACCACCACCACTGCCACCGCCACCGTCACCGCCACCGCCACCGCCACCGCCACCGCCACCGCCACCACCACCACCGTAGGGGGGTGGACTTGTTGGCGCCTCGCCTGGAAACTTGATAAATTTCTTCTGCCATAGAATGAACTGGCGCTTGACATCTCCAAGTCTTTTCACCCCTTCAGGTGTAGCAATGTCAATGTCCAGGTCCTCAAACCCTTGGACTATCTCCTCCACCGTGACACGAGCATAGCCATCTTGAATGGGGTTGTTGTGGTGGAGTGCTCCAGGTGGTAAAGCACTGCCGATGGCTACCTTCATGGACATGTTCCCGATAGGATAATACAGATGACATGCTTTCATCTCCTTTATATCGTCCACGGGGTAGCGAGGAGGCTCCGGTGCAGTAATTTCGACCACCAGAGGCTCCGGTGCAGTAATTTCGATCGTCGGTGCACCAGCCGGTGAGGCCTCCGTGGAAGCCACGCTGCTTCTTCTCCGCTGCTGGCTTCCGAGATCCATTGGATGATCTTCATGCTGCGCCCGAGCTGCATCTCTTTCGGCTACTAGTACACTCACAGTTTTCTTCATCACATCCATTTCCGTTACCAACTTCGCCACAACATCTGCATCCCGATCCATCTTTCTCTTACGGCTTCTGTAACCGTACGGGTCATCGTTTTTGGGGGAACCCTACTTTCCACGGAATGGGCCCCATGCCTCGTACACGTCCTCCGTGTTCAGGATTCCCGAGGGCTTTTGTCAGGGCGTCGTTCTCTCTGTTGAACTTGATCCTCCCCTCTTGAGCATCCCTCATTGCCTCAATAAGCTTTTGGGTGGGTTTAATTATTTTGCCCTGATAAACACACTCCCCTGTCTCCGGGTTCAGCGATCCCCCATGCCCGTACCACCAGCTTTTGGCCCTTGGGTCCCATCCCTCCGTACCTGGACGGATTCCTCGCGCCCTCAGCTCGTTCTCCATCTTCTTCCACTTAGGCTGCCAAAAGCGATACCCTCCTGGCCCCATAATATGATTGTACTCCTTCTTGGCCGCATTCTCCTTATTTTTTTTCGATATTTCAAGGAATTGCTCCGATTTCTTTTGCTTCACAAATTCTGGCCAATCATGTTGCAGTTTCTCATATTGTCCTTTGAAATCCGGAGTCTTGCCCTGCTTGACAAAGTCATGGGCTAGATTTTGCTTGTATTTCCGGAATGCGTTGGCCATCTTAGAAAGAGCGAACTGTTTGACTAGCTTGCACCTCTCCTTGTTTTCCTGAATCTTGTTACCCTTCTCATCGTATTTGCGGTATTCCGGAGGTAGAACGAAATGTTCCATAAGCTTGTTGAAGCAATCTTTTTTTGTTCTCTTATCGACAAAAGTGAAACCAAGACGTGCCTTCTTTGGCTCATTCCACTCCCGGACGGTGATCGAGACGTTGTCTCTAACAACGGCTCCGCATTGGCTGATAAACTTGGTGGCGTTCTTGCTGGGCTCTAGCGGCCTGCCGGTTTCTTCATCGACAACCTCGATGGTGCATGTTTCGTTTGGTTTCATCGTCTTGGTTGCGCCACGCTTTGACGACGTACTCGATTTTTTCGACGATCCGGCCGAGGGCTAAAATAAGAAAGAGAGTCGCGCGCGTTAGTACACACACATTTATTCAAATCAGTTAGTTTGTATCACCAGAGGCTCAATGTATATATATACCTCGGCGCCGGAGGTGGTTGCTACTTCCAATTGAAGATCGTCGTTTATCGACGTTTCTTCGGCATCATCTTGCTGACGGCGCCCTTCATCTTCACCCTCAAGGTTCAGATAAGAAGAGATATCATCTTCTTCTTGTCCGGTCGGCACATATAGAATATCGCCTTTTATGATGCCGAACATATGTTCTTCAAGGTCCGGATCATAGTTGTCCAGTATCGGGTCAGCTCTATCGTCCGCCATATGTCAGTCCTGAAAACATGTAGTCAAAACAAATTAATTGTGTATATGCATTATCACATCTCTTCTACATATAAAGAGAGAGGGCGACGAGGGAGGCGAGAGGGGCGACGCAGTGACCGCGTGACCGAGAGACCGGTGGCGGTGGCGAAAGGGCGGTGGCGAAAGGGCGGTGGCGGTGCCGAGGACACATAACCCTCGCGGTGGCGGTGCCCCCTCCGTATACGCGCGGTGGTTAAGTTATTTTTGTTATTTTAAAAGTGACAAACTTTTGTTAAGTTATTTTAAAAGTGACCGAGAGACCGGTGGCGGTGGTGAAATAGCTATGACAAAAGGAGGGGGCGAGGAAGGGGTGGGAGAGGGTGTCGCGGAAGAGGGAGGCGAGGACGAGCGCGTTAGCGTTGGCGCGTTGACGGCGTTGGCGTTGGCGCGTTGAATAGAGGCGGTAGCGTTGACGGCGTTACATTTTTATGAATAGAGGTAGCGTTGGCGCGTTGACGGCGTTGGCGACGGTACGGCGGCGTTACAATTTTAGTTCATTTTTTATTAAGTCAAAATTTTAGTTCATTTTTTATTAAGTCAATTTTTATTAAGTCAAAATTTTAGTTCATTTTTATTAAGTCAAAATTTTAGTTCTTTTTTTAAACAAAGTTTTTAATTAAGTCAAAGTTTTTAATTAAGACATAGTTTTTAATTAAGTCAAAATTTTAGTTTTTTTTTAGTACCCATTTTAGTTCAACTTTTATTAAGTCAAAGTTGTAGTTGCATTTTTACTAGTTTTTAATTAAAAAAACTTATAGTTAAACAAAGTAAAAAACTAAAAAACTAAAAAAAAAGAAAAAAAAAGGCAGGCCTGGGCGCGCGCTCCTCCGGCCCCCTCTCTCTCTCAGCAGATGCGCGCGCGCACACGCGGCGGCCGCCGGCTAGCAGAGCGCCGTCGGGGCGAGCATGGCGGCGGCGGCGGCCACGGCGCGCCTCTCCTCTCTGCGCCGGTGATGATGAGGGGTGGCGCGGCAGAGCGCGGCGGCGCGGCGGCCCCCGGCCTCCTCTCTCTCTCCCGCGGTGGCGGCAACGGCGGCGCGCGCGCGTGGCGGCGGCGACGATGACGTACTCGGGCGGCGGAGATCGAGCGGCGGACGACGAACTCGGGCGGCGGACGACGAACTCGGGCGGCGGACGACGAACGCGCCGCGGAGGAGATCGATCGATCGGGCGGAGAAAGGAAGAATGAACCGCCAGGGCGCGCGCGCGAATTTATAGCGGCGACCCTTTAGTCGCGGTTGGGGAGGCCAACCGCGACTAAAGCTATTTTTCAAATTTCTTTTCTTTTTCAGAGATATATCAATAAATTCAGAAAAATAAAACTAATTCAATTCAAAATTTTAAAAATACAAATAATATATCAAAAAATTCATAAAAATAAAACTAATTCAATTCAAAATTTTAAAAATACAAATAATATATCAAAAAATTCATAAAAATAAAACTAATTCAATTCAAAATCTTAAAAATACAAATAATATATCAAAAAATTCAGAAAAATAAAACTAATTCAATTAAAATCTTAAAAATACAAAAAATATATCAAAAAATTCATAAAAATAAAACTAATTCAATTCAAAATTTTAAAAATACAAATAATATATCAAAAAATTCATAAAAATAAAACTAATTCAATTCAAAATCTTAAAAATACAAATAATATATCAAAAAATTCAGAAAAATAAAACTAATTCAATTAAAATCTTAAAAATACAAAAATATATCAATAAATTCAGACAAATAAAACTAATTCATTTAAAAATCTTAAAAATACAAATAATATATCAAAAAATTCAGAAAAATAAAACTAATTCATTTAAAAATCTTAAAAATTCAAATAATATATCAAAAAATTTAGAAAAATAAAACTAATTCATTTAAAAATCTTTCCGCCTCCCTCTTCCCACCAGTTCTTCCCACCAGTTCTTCTCGGCCGCCTCTGTCTTCTCGTTGGCCCCCTCTTCCCGCCTCTGTCTTTCCGCCGGCCCCCTCTTCCCGCCTCGTCTTTCCGCTCCCCTCTTCCCGCCAGTTCTTCCCGGCCGCCTCTGTCTTCTCGCCCCCCTCTTTCACGGGCTTGCAGAAAAAATTCCGAGGAGCAACTTCCAAAGATGTCGTAGGGCGTGTGCACCCAAACATCCTTATCCCACCGACAGTTTTCATAGATGACACAAAAACCACCTTTATTCCCGGTTGCACCCACCAGCCGGGACTAAAGCTTACCCAGACGTCCTTATCCCACCGACAGTTTTATTAGATGATACAAAACCACCTTTAGTCCCGGTTGCACCCACCAGCCGGGACTAAAGATTAGATGACCAGCTTTGGATTTCTCTTCTTCCCGCCATTTCTTCCCTATCTTCCCGCCTCTTTCTTCCCGCCTCTTTCTTCCCGCCAATTTCTTCCCGCCTCTTTCTTCCCGCCTCCTGTCTTCCCGCTCCCATTTTCCCGCCACTTCTCACTACATATATGTAGTCCGGCTTGGCCAGCATTATCACATCTCTACAATCTCTCATCACTCTCTCATGGCTTCCACCGCACCCACTCTAACCTACCAGCAGGTGGAGGAGCTTTGCGCCTCGAACTACCCTTGCCCACCGGGCTACCGCGTCCCCACCTGCTGGAGCCTAAGCGCCGGCGGCGTGCCGGTCCCTCCCGTCCCTCAGGGTACTGCACGTCGGGCGGCCATCACGAACCACTACTACATCGACCTCACGCCGGAGCAGCGGATGAATCCCCGCTGGCATCCCGATAACCAGCATACTTGGGACGCCTTCTTCATCAATCGGCGTGAGAGGGCGCTCGCCAGGTATGAGGAGGACGGTCTGCCTCCTGGAAACTTCCACGAGGCCGACCGTCGGCTATGGTGGTACGGCTGGACTCTGCAGAGCGTCATGGACTACATCACGGCCGGCGATATCCCCCGCCTGCGCTACCCTCAGTTCGAGCCACGAGCGCCGCCCGACGACAGCGACGACAGCAGCGACGACGACGCCGGCAACTTAGAAGGCGACGACTACCAGTACAACGGCGGCGGCTATGAAGACTACGAGTATGCATATTATACGCCTAGGCAGGAGTATGACTAAATCGTCACTCCAAATTTCATGTATGCAGGAGTATGACTTAGTCACTCCAAATTTCCTATATGCAGGAGTATGACTTAGTCACTCCAAATTTCCTGTATGCAGGAGTATGACTTAGTCACTCCAAATTTCATGTATGCAGGAGTATGACTTAGTCACTCCAAATTTCCTGTATGCAGGAGTATGACTGAATCACTCCAAATTTCATGTATCATCAGTGCTATCTCGAGTCAATTGAATCATTCGAAAATGGACACCAAACACATCACGGGTAATATAATTCACATGATTCATTCAACAAAGTTTGGTACAATAAATTATTACACATCATTTCTTCCCTTGTGTCCCTGCTTGCTTACGATTGTGCCGTATCCATGGAGCATCCTCATCATTTAACTTAATGCTTGGGTCGGTGTTCACTTTGAAGGGCGGAATTTCAGCAAACATATTATAATCTTCTGACATGTCTGTCTTGTCCTCCACTCCCACGATGTTTCTTTTCCCTGAAAGAACAATGTGGTGCTTTGGATCATCGCATGATGTACTGATCGTTTTCTTATCTTTCCGTTTCCTCGGTTTGCTACTCATGTCCTTCACATAGAAAACCTGAGCGACATCTTTCGCTAGGACGAATGGTTCGTCAAGGTAACCAAGATTGTTGAAATCCACCATTGTCATTCCGTATTGCTGGTCCACCTTTACCCCACCTCCTGTTAGCTTGAACCATTTGCACCGGAACAAAGGGACCCTAAAGGAGGGTCCATAGTCAAGTTCCCATATCTCCTCTATGTAACCATAATATGTGACCTTTTGCCCATTCTCGGTTGCTGCATCAAAGCGGATACCACTGTTTTGGTTGGTGCTCTTTTTTATCTTGGGCGATCGTGTAAAATGTATTCCCATTTATCTCGTACCCTTGGAAAGTTGTTATAGTCGAAGATGGTGTCTTGGCCAACATGTACAGCTGATCTACAACATGATCGTCACTCATTAAATGTTTTCTCAACCAACTGCCAAAAGTCTCCATGTGGGCCTTCCTAATCCAGGATTCAGGCTTCCCAGGGTTGTCCGAGCTTAAAATATTCTTGTGTTTCTGAAAGTACGGAGCCACCAAGCTGGAATTGGTCAGAACTGTATGGTGTGCTTCAGTCAGAGAATGGCCGTCCATACATATCGTTGATTTCCTTCCGATCGTGCCTTTTCCACTTAGTCTCCCCTCGTGCCGCGATTGAGGAAGACCAATCGGCTTAAGGTCAGGAACAAAGTCAACACAAAACTCAATTACCTCCTCATTTCCATAGCCCTTGGCGATGCTTCCTTCTGGCCTAGAACGGTTATGAACATATTTCTTTAATATTCCCATGAACCTCTCGAAGGGGAACATATTGTGTAGAAATACATGACCGAGAATGGAAATCTCATCGACTAGGTGAACCAGGAGGTGCGTCATAATATTGAAGAAGGATGGCGGGAACACCAACTCGAAACTGACAAGACATTGGATCACATCGTTCTGTAACCGTGGTAGAACTTCTGGATTGATTACCTTCTGAGAGATTGCATTGAGGAATGCACATAGCTTCACAATGGCTACTCGAACATTTTCCGGCAGGAGCCCCCTCAAAGCAATCGGAAGCAATTGCGTCATAATCACGTGGCAGTCGTGAGACTTCAGGTTTTGGAACTTTTTCTCCGCCATGTTTATTATTCCCTTTATATCGGACGAGAATCCTGACGGGACCTTCATACTGCTCAGGCATTCAAAAAAGATGACCTTCTCTTCTTTGGTCAGAGCGTAGCTGGCACGACCTTGAAACCGTTCCGGATGCCGGTCATCAGGGTCTTTCAAACTTTGCTGGTCCTGCCGTGCTTCCTTTGTATCATTTGACTTCCCATACACACCCAAAAAGCTTAGGATGTTCACGCAAATATTCTTCGTAACGTGCGTCACGTCGATTGCAGAGCGGACTTCTAGGACTTTCCAATATTCTAGCTCCCAGAATATAGATTTCTTCTTCCACATGGCTACGTGCCCGTCAGCTCCCTTCGGAACTGATTGTCCGCCAGGACCCTTTCCAAAGATGACTTTCAAATCCTTGACCATATCAAATACCTCGGCACCGGTGTGTTCCATGAGCTTCGGCCAGTGATCTGCCTTGCCGTTGTAATGCTTGCCTTTCTTTCTTACTGGATGACCTTTCGGAAGAAATCGACGATGCCCAAGGTACACGTTCTTCTTACAATTTGGCAAATATACACTTTCAGTCTCATGTAAGCAGTGCGTGCATGCATTGTATCCCTTATTTGACAGTCCCGAAAGGTTACTAAGAGCAGGCCAATCGTTGATGGTTACGAAAAGCAACGCTCGTAGGTCAAATTCCTCTTCTTTGTGCTCATCCCACACACGGACACCGGGTCTGCCCCACAGCTGTAAAAGTTCATCAACTAATGGCCTTAGGTATACATCGATGTCGTTGCCGGGTTGCTTCGGACCTTGGATGAGCACTGGCATCACAATGAACTTCCGCTTCATGCACAACCAAGGAGGAAGGTTGTAGATGCATAGAGTCACGGGCCAGGTACTATGGCTGGAGCTCTGCTCGCCAAAAGGATTCATGCCATCCGTACTTAGACCAAATCTTATGTTCCTTGCGTCAGCTGCAAAATCTTTGAACTCTCTGTCGATCTTTCTCCATTGCGTTCCATCTGCGGAGTGTCTCAACTCCCCGTCCGACTTACGGTCCTCTTTGTGCCATCGCAACAACTTGGCATGCTCTTTGTTCCTGAACAGACGTTTCAACCGTGGTATTATAGGAGCATACCACATCACCTTGGCGGGAACCCTCTTCCTGGGTTTCTGGCCCTCAACATCGTCGTCACCAGGGTCATCGCCTCTGATCTTATAACGCAATGCAGTGCATACCGGGCATTCATTCAAATTCTCGTATTCACCGCGGTAGAGGATGCAGTCGTTGATGCATGCATGTATCTTCAGAACCTCTAAACCTAGAGGGCAGACAACCTTCTTTGCTTCGTACGTAGTGGCGGGCAACTCGTTATTCTTTGGAAACATATTCTTCAACATTTTCAGCAAGTTTTCAAATGCCGAGTCAGCTACACCTGCCTGTGCCTTCTATTTCAGCAAATCCAGTGTGCAGCCCAGCTTTTTCAGACCATCATCGCATCCGGGGTACAGCGCCTTCTTGTGATCCTCTAACATGCGATCCAAATTCTCCCTCTCTTTTTCAGTTTCGCAGCGTCTCCGTGCATCAGCAATGTTCCGACCAAGATCATCAACGGGATCATCACGTGCCTCTTCTTCACCTTCCCCCTCACCTTCCCCTTCACCTTCAGCATCCTCCATGAAAGTATCACCGAAATGAGCAAGATAGCTTTCATCGATGAAATCATCCCCTTCTTCATCTTCTTCCATTATAACCCCTCTTTCTCCATGCTTGGTCCAACAATTATAGCTTGGCATGAAACCGTGCCGAAGCAGGTGCATGTGAACATCTCTTGAGGAAGAGTAACCCTTCTGATTCTTACAGTTAACACATGGACAGATAACAAAACCCCCCTGCTTGTTCGCATTAGCCACTACGGGGAAATCTTTCAAACCCGTACTGAACTCGCCGGAGAGTCGGTTACCGTACATCCATTGTCGATTCATCTGCATTATTATAATATAAAATATATAATTAACCATCATGCATTTGTTAAACTAACTAGCTACAAACAATATAAATTAAACAATGAACTACACACATGCATATTTTATCAACGACACATCAAAGGTTCAAGTTGCTAACCGCGATCGAGGAGGAAAAAATAAATGAGAAAGCTCAAGTGTGGCTCCAACACTTCATATCATGTTTGTTTCATGCTCTTGGGGCATTTCATCAAACACCTTATGTGCATAAGAGGAACCAAAAGCAAACCTAACACCCACTTGTGAAGTTTGTGAAGAGAATGGCTCCAAATGGCTAAGTGTTGGCTGCTGGATGGGTATATATAGGGTGGGGGGGGGGGGGGGGGGGCTTTAGTCCCGGTTGGCCTGGCCAACCGCCGCCCTGGGCCCAGGCCTTTGGTCGCGGTTTGCCTCCCGAACCGCGACTAAAGGTCCCATTAGTCGCGGTTCCTACAGCTTCGCGACTTATGGGGCTCACCGGAAGCCTGTTTTTCTACCAGTGAGAGGCTTGGTTTCAGTCACTATTTCATTAAAAAAGCAACTGGAAGTTTACTTGGTCAGCTCTTTTGCATTGATATACTGATAGTATTACTGTCATATCAAATAATACCCAGGAGCAACGGGACTACTTAACCTACGTACCCTTCTTTTTTTACATGGTCATGTCGTTATCAGTACTGCTCCGTACTATGCATCAAGCAATCACTATTTTCTCCATTTCAAATAATTATTACTTTCTCAACGCTTCTGGTTTTTTTCGGCGATGTGACGGCGATCGTTTTGTCCCGGTGTGATAATAAGCTGCTTGTTTTATCCATGCACTGCCGCATGTGTACGTGTCACGTTGTGAGCTGTTCTTGTAAATGTGTGTCAACTGATCGAGTGCATTGAGGTATTGCAAGTTGCTCTAGCAAGCTAGCGAAGTGCCGTAGACGCCAGGTCAGACGCTGCGCCACTCGATCGAACTCGCTACACGCTGTTCAAATAATATAATGTACTGTATATGCATACATAATTACTTGCATTGCATATATACTACGTATTGCATATGCTGCTGTGATGTCACTCCGTGCAAAAGAGTTGAGGAGATATTGATCGCACATCGATCGGAGAACGACTACCTTTGTCAACAGAAGAAATTATTATTAGTAAAAATCTACAGACCAGCTAATAAATTGTTACCTCTATTATTGTAAGATGTTTTGTTAAAATAAACTAGCGCGGTGGTTCCTGCAAGTGCGAGGGCAACCTCTTAATTTAGTGGCTTGAAAGTATTGAAAAACTAAGTTCATGGTTTCATGGATAAAATAGTTTATGATAAAAAATAAAACGGTTGGAAGACTATAAAAATGTTAAGATAAATAATGTATCCGTCCACAAAAAAGTGGACATACGTGATTTTCAAGATAGATTAGCAAAAGGAAGAAATTGTATTGGGAAGGTGCGGACCAACATCTTTCTTCTTTCTAATTTTTCCACCTACAATAAGCTAAGTGCATGTAGAAAATTAAGATAATATGTGTTGAATATTATTGGATTTGATTTCTGTGCGATGAGTTTTGTTACTTTAAAATGCATTGAAAAAAATAGATGTACACTCTTTTATGAACAAAGTTTGAGGGTAAATATCCACTTATTTGAGGACGGGAGAGTATGTGTGTAACAACTTTGACCAAACTAAAATTGTGTGAAAATGATTGTGGTGTGACATGTAAAAACACCCATGTGTTGTTGCTATATTAATTTTTGAGGTTAATTAACATTGATTTTTATTGAAATCAAAAGAAAATATTTCATCATAACGAAATATTAGGCCAATTTAAATTATTGCAAATCTTCCCACGTAGAAGCAAAATTTCAGTTTTTCTAGCTAGCTAAGCTAGCATACAACTGCTCTTTTTTCTTGACAGTTTTCCTAGCTAGCTAAAGCTAGTCTGCTCTTTTTTCTTGACAGACTAAGTTATGGTTACAGTCCTTGATAGTATATATGCTTTTTTTAGCTTAACGGATTGGACTAAGCTATCCAGTGTACAATTTTATTTTCCTGAACAAACTCTAGCATATGATTATTATTTTTCCTGAACAGACTCCGCAATTCTAACGGGATCTTCTTCTCTGCAAAAATTTATTTGCACGCTTTTTAAAAGTGAATAATTTGCGGGAGTGATGTTTTGGCACATGGGAGAATATCACTAGTAGAAAACAGATCTTTTGTTCGGAGCTACCTAGAGCAGTAGTCCCGGATGTGTTTCGATTCGGGACTAATGTGCCCATTAGTCCCGGTTTAAACGGCTAGGACGTCGCATGGTTTTTAGTCCCCGGTTCAAACGGGGTTGCGGTAGGCTGCCTCTGGTGCGAATGTCTTTGGTCCCGGTAACCTTTAGTTCCGGTTTGTAACACCAACCGATACTAAAGTTTTTTTGGGGTTTTTTTTGGCCTCCACCCCCCCCCCCCCCACCCCCCCGCGGATCGCCTTTTTTAGCTTTGTAAAATACAAAATAAGTAGATAGAAATTTCATAAAATAAAATCCCTCGATATGTCCATGTGTTACGTTATACCCGGTTAGCCAATTTTTACTGCCAAAGGGAAGTATGAAAGTTTTAAATTTTAGGTTTTGAAAATAAAAATTATTTATTCAAGATTATTATTACATAATTAATTTCGTTTATTTAAGTAATTATTTTGGAATTTAAACAATAAAGAAGTGTGACATCGTGAGCAAGAGGTTAAAAGGATTGATATGATACTATCAATAACATGCCGCGCAAATTACTTGGAAGCGGGACGGAAGAAACTAGAAAATCAGGCATGCTAGTGTTAGAGTAGTGGGAGGACGAGTGACTGACCGGGATGTTTGACCACGAGAAAGTAATTTGAGTAGAGATAAGTGTAGCTAGAAACTAAACTGGTTAAATAACTCAAATACTATAAATTCTATAAAAATAAAAATGGGAAAAAATAGAAAAAATAGGACGAAAAAAATCCCCATGGACACCTTTAATCTAGGTTGGTGTTACAAACCGGGACTAAAGGTCCGTACGCCCGCAACACATGTGGAGGGCCTTTAGTCTTAATTTGGCAGTTTTGGTTGAACAACCGGGACTAAAGGCCCTCTAAAACCAGAGCAATAGACCCGTTTTCTAGTAGTGTATGCTCCCTTTACTTTGAAATGCATGTTAGACACATTATGAAATGTTAAAAAAATTGAAACAAAAAATTCACGCGTACATCTTCATGTGGTACACGCTCAGAAAGTTGTTTCATGAAGAAAAAAGAAATTTGTCATGTGACATGTGTAAAAAAGATAAAATACGATGCTAAAACAAAGGTTTGTCATAAGATAAATTTTCTATTTTTACATAGACTAGAAAAAATATATGTTTCCGCACGAAAGTTAATGGGCACGCATATATTATGGAGATGTACATGTAAATTTTTTTATCAAATTTTTTTGACACTTCAAAATATGTTTTTCTGATAGAGAGATCATACCCACCATGGAGCCAAATTAAGCTCAGGCTACTTTGCACATTTGATTAACTACCAGAGTCCATGTCTAGAAAGACTTAGACAATTTCTTAGATGGAAGATACTTTGCGCGCCTATTAAATATGCAACCGTGTCAACGCAATACGTGGCAAAGGCTATCCACGCAATGTGCCTACACTGACACTAGTAGAAAATAGGGCTTCCGTCCAGACCTTTTGTACCGGTTTCCTTACAAACCGATACTAAAGGGTGCATTAATACCAGTTTCACTGCCCAGGACGCTGGCAATATTTAGTACCGGTTCGTGCGAGACTTTAGTACCGGTTCATGTCACGAACCGGTGCAAAAGGGTTGGCGTCAGGCGGAAAACCTTTATTACCGGTTCGTGACACGAACCGGTACTAAAGGTGACATGAACCGGTACTAAAGGTGACACGAACGGGTACTAAAGGTTTCCTGCTCCCCACGGACCTCCACGCCCTTCCCCGATCGCCTTTTTTTACTTTATAAAATGCAAAAGAAGATGATAGAAAATTCAAAAATAAAATGTTTTCAGATTCTTGGATGTTATGCAACCTACTATTCGGCGAAATTAAGAAATTTGAATTTCGACTTTTTTTGCATTAAAAGTTTAGAAAAAGGTAAAATGGCATTAACTTTTGCATACGATGTCGGAAAAAAGCATATAATATATCAAAATGATCGTCGCGGCCCCAACATTGACTTCGTTGTCATGGCTCATGGAGTGGAGATGGCGCCGCGCTGCACGCCGGCAGCCCCGACACAGGAGTCTTCGTCACGCCTGGTGAGTGGTGTGGATGGCGCCGTGCAGCACCGGCACAGACGTCTTGGCATGCGTGGTGGTGATGGTGCCACGCTGCGCCTCGGCAGCCTCGACAAGGGTGGTTTTATTGCTCGTGGCAGAAATGGCGCCGCGTTGCACGCTGGCAGCCTCGTCAAGGTAGTCGTCGTTGCGGCTCGTGAACGTCGTGGAGATCGCGCTGCGCTGCATGCCGGTAGCCTCATCAAGGTCGGCGCCGTCCTCGCCATGGCGGATGGCGCCGCGCTGCACGCGGCAGCCTCCTCGCGGACGTCGTCATCGCGGCTTGTGGATGGTGAAGATGGCGCCACGCTGCACGCCGACAGCCTCGTCACGGACGTCGTCGTCGCGGCTTGTGGTGGTGTTGATGGCGCCGCGCTACATGCTGGCAGCCTCGTCAGGGACGTCATCGTCGCGGCTCGTGGTGGTGTTGATGGCGCCGCGCTACACGCCGGCAGCCTCGTCACGGACGTCATCGTCGCGGCACGTGGGTGTGGTCATGACGCCACGCTACAAGCCGGCAGCCTCCTCGCGGACGTCGTCGTCGCGGCTTGTGGATGTGTTGATGGCGTCGCGCTGCAGCCGGTAGCCTCATCGTGGACGTCGTCGTCGCGGCTTGTGGGTGTGTTAATGGCACCGCGCTGCAGCCGGCAGTCTTGTCGCGGGCGTCGTCGCTGTGGCGGATGGTTTACCCGGTTAGCCAATTTTTTGATTCTCAAAATTCCAAATGGGAATATGAAAGCAGGAACATTTTAGTTTTCGCAAAAAATTCAGGATTTTTTATTTTTTATTTTTTATTTTTTTTTTAAATTTAAATAAATAATTCCTTCCTGCATAAAGATTACTATTACTTAACCATAAAGGTTAGTGAATTTTTAGATTTACAAATTTTCAAGTTTTAGATTTTACAAAAATAAAACTAAAAATAAATAAAAAATTATTATCTATTTATTTATTCAATATTATTTTTACATCTTTACGTTTGTTTATTAAAACAATCATGTGGAATTCAAACAATAAAGAAGTATGATATCGTGACCAACATGTTAATAGGATTGATATGATACTACTATCAACAACATGTACGTGAAGCACTTGGAAGTGAGATGGGAAGGAACTCAAAAGTTAAGCGTGCTAGTGCTAGAGTAGTGAGAGGAGGGGAAAGTTTGACCACGAGTAAGTAATTTCACTAGAGATAAATGTAGTTAGAGGCTAAACTTGTCAAATAACTAAAATATTAGAAATTCTGAAAAAATTGATAAAAAGAGGAAGTGGAAAATAATTCGAAAAAATAGATAAAAGGAGGGAGTGAAAATAGATATAAAAAATGGCACCGGTACCTTTCAGTACCGGTTTATGTTACGAGCCGGTACAAAGGTCTCCAGCCCCGCGGGCTCATCCGTGTCCACGTCGAAGCACCTTTAATACTGGTTTGTAAGAAACCGGTACTAAAGGGGATGCTTTTGTCCCGAATCTTTAGTACTAGTTCAAAAACCGGAATGAAAGGTCCTTTAGAACCGGTACTAAATGGGGGTTTATCTACTAGTGGACCTGTACACGAGCGACCCAACTAAACACACAACTTCCCTGAATGATTTAGGATTCCAATCCACGTGAAGCTGGTCCCTCGCACAGCTCCACATGAACTTCCCAAGGTGGCAAGTGAAGATTGAAAATATAGTTGACATGAAAGTGGATTTGGTGATCAGGGAGATACGTGAGCACCCGGTTATCACCGTTGGATTTGGTCCACCACCGTTGGATTCTGCTACTCAGTAACGGCCACTAACGGCCACTACCTCGACAGCCTCCACCTCCAGCTTGTCGGCCTGCACCTCGCGCATCCGAGGTCGCGCCAGTGTCTCCCCGACCAAGCGTGTCGCCGTTCACCTTCCCCGCGTCTCTCCACCCTTCCACTTGACGCGCTGAACTGCGTCGATGCGTGTACAATGCTAACGTCGTTAGACACGTGTCGAGCAGAAAAGAGGTGCTCACGTATCCCCATGATCATCAGGCTTCATCCGTAGTTGACATCCTCAAACTCAGCACAAAAGGTACAAGTTCCTTACTCAGACCACCTACGGCTTTTGTGAATTTCCCCCAAAGGTAGGCGCTCTTTTATCTGGGTGGTGAACTAAGGCATAGCTAAGCTGCTGGTAGCATTTAGCCCACCCGAATTCGAGTCTCCATACTCGCATTCTCGATGTTGTGCACACAACCCTGCTGGATTTCTCCCCAGCCAATCAAATTTCATCTTTTGTCTTGGTGTACTCCACACTAATCTCTGTGTAAATCTGGAGCCCAAATGTGTGTTTATCTAATTCGTTTATCGATCTTACCATGCATATTTATTATCAAGAACACTATTCCTTTTTTTCAAACGGAATAGACGGTTTGGCATAGCAATACGTGGGCAATTGACCAGGTGTCTACCACCCGTAGTGGAACAATTGGGAGGATCGGAATGTTGGTTGGGTTGACATTTTCCCCATGTCACTGACATTATCAGCAAGACGAGTTTCTTTATAGGAGCAACCAGGGTCAACAGGTCAAGTAGCAGACCACTACGTACTACTGTCCAAATGCTCATATAGTCATATGTGCTTCGGTCAACGCTTTTCGCACATATCTCAGCACTCTTTTGTTCTCCTCTCTGTTCTCAGTGGGATGCATGCATCATCATCTCATCAAAAAGGTGCCATTGATAATTGGAACCACGTACTTGTTTCTAGCCAGAGAGCTAGGTGCAACAAGCTAATTAACATGAGGATCGTGGCTGGTCAACTCTATATTAGCCTGCCACGTTGCCATCAACTTTATGTTGCTCCTGCATGTGCTGGAGCAGATTGTGCTAGATGGATAACGTAGTTAAGGAACTACAACATCAGAAGCTCAATTCGGCTTCCGGATGCGTATGATCGTTCTACCATAAAAACATATTTTCAAGTATTAAAAAATTTTGACAAAAAAATTTACATGTACATCTCCATAATATATGTGTATTCGTCAAGTTTCACGAAAAAATGATATTTTTTGTAGTCTAAGCGAAAAAGAGAAAATTTATCTTGTGACAAGTCTTTGTTTCAGCACCGAATTTTAACTTTTTTACACACTCCACATGACATATCGATTTTTGATGAAACGACTTTGTGAGCGCTTAGCACATGAAGATGTACGGGCAAAAAATTGTGTTTCAACTTTTTTTGACATTTTAAAATATGTCTAACATGTAATTCAAAATAAAGGGAGTATACGTTCCCATGTGCCAAAACATCACTCCCACCATCATTTGACTCTTTGGAATGTTCGGAACAAATTAGTGTTAGAGAAGAGAGTGTGACATTATCTTTAAACTTACCGCTTAATTTGTTCCCTCACGGCAAAACTCCAGGACAAGGAAAGCCTAGCCAAGATGGGCGTAAGATTAAGAAGGATGTACGCGGACCTCGCGGAGAATGATACGAGCTAGCCTGGAGTACTTGGCCTAGGGGTTGGCTGAGTGCTAGTTGTGCCAATCCGTACTTGGCTAAGCTATATGCCGCAAAATATATTAAATATATGTGTGAACGTGAGGGTTTTATTAATTTAAAGTCAGACACTTTGCCTCTTTTTATCTAAAATACATTTCCAGCACTACATGCAGGTGACCAAAAAAGATGGAGGGAGTACTGTAATATGTTGAAAATTATACTAACTCCATTTCGAAATATACATCACACAATTTTTTCAAAACTTAATTCTGACCATTAATTAATCTAACCATATGTACAATAAGTGATACCACCTCCATCACATGACATGAGATAGTATATTAGTAGTAATAATATCTTATATTATGAAACATTGAGTGTACCAAACGGCTGGATGTGCTTGGTATCAACACTATAATGCATTTATCAATTAAAATAGATAAATTATTAATCACTTGATATTAGTACGTACCCATTTCTCAGAAATGACAAGTGTTCTAGGATAGCGCTTGTGTCTTCTTAAAAAACAATATATATCTTTGTACTATTTCTGTGAGTTATAAATGTTCATGAAATTTTCTAATTGTCATGATATCCTTTGTGTGCCTATCTTGCAATGGCCGAAAGTGTGGTACTAAAACATTTCGTTTGGAGTGGAATTTCGGTCATACAAACTAGGAATGATTCATGCATTGCTTACTGGATCTCTAATTTTTTTTGTTTGCAGTATATAGGGTTGGCGCTAAGAGTACTTATTTACTAGCTTCGTTAGAGGTTATAAGACCCCAATGAAATTTGAGCCTAACTTTGACTATACAATTATGTAATAAATATAATTTATTAGTCATAAAAAATAAATTTTTGGAAACTTTTTTCATATATGAATCCAATAGACTAATTTATGTAACATATAATTTATATCTATATGTTAACTTATGGTTAAGGTTGGCTCAAATTTCAATGGAGGCCTTATAATCTCCAACGAAGGTAGTCCATACTTATGTCACTATTTAAATTCCTTAAATTGGTTGACACGTCGGCTTAGTGAAACGTAGGATAATGTTAGGAGTATTTGGTACAATTTCAGTTGATGACAAATGGATAGGTAATGCAACATCTTCACTCAGGTATGGGTTGCCAGATATGTTATAATCAGTATACTCTGACATTTAGACAGATGTGCAACCAACTACATTTTTTTTTCAAGAATGAGCAACCAACTACATGGATATGTGCAAAAGAAAACTGGAAAAATGTGTAGTTTAGGTAACATCAATAGCTAGTGATTTCTACAATTTTCTCTAGAAATAAGTGCAGCAGCCGTGCATGAACCATGCAGGCTAGGCGTGACACCAAGCAGAGACGGCTCTCGTTGAATCCCAGTTGAATCGTATGGTACGACACGGCTTTGGCGGTGGACGCCGCTATGTACACGTACGTACCTTTCATGCAGCGCGCGTGCAAAATGCATTTGTCACTACATGTATTGATGGATCGATCATTCAGGGGTTCCCTAGCCAGCATGGCACGCGTCAATTTCTGGAGGATCCCAACTTGACAAGGACCACGACGGCCTGTATGTCTACTTGTCGACCGATGCAAGTGTTTTGTACCATGTCTGCGATACAGGAACCATGAGAAGATAAACCTTTGGGGTATATCTATCGTCGTCATCGTCGTATTGCTGAGCTTGTATTTTCTTTATATTTGTTGGTGCACGAAGTGAATTTGATGTGAGACACAAAATACGATATTTTCATAATTACGACAAAGTGAATCGTCAAATCTTTCTTGAGTTGTATACTATTGCTCGTATATTTACGCATATTTTCCCCATGCTGAGATCAAAACTGTGAATGCTGAGTTTATTACATTCTGAGTAATTAAGGTCACTGAGATGTGACATGCTGAGTTTATTACATCCTGGTCAGGAATACTTGTACTCCCTCTGCTCCAAAGTGTAAAGGGTACAAATGCAGCCAAAAATTAAAATTTACAAACTTTGACTAAATAATTTAGGACAAAATATATAGATCTACAATATTGAATGAACACATTAAGAAAATAGATTTTATGGTAAATATATTGATCTTGATTTAGTTAAGCAAACAAGTGAGCCTAGTTAAGCAAACAATTATCAGTGCAAAACAGTAATCTGAATCTAGATAGAGATTAGTTGCTGCAAAGGTTTGGAGACACGACGTCGATAGGGAAGAGCCCAAAAACGGAGCTTTCAGTTGGACCAAGGTCGGTGCGATAAATAGGGCAACAATTATACGTGCGGGAGCAACCGGACAAACGTCGTGCGTGTGCATGCCATCGCCCCTCGCCACGCCAGGACACCAAAAAGCGTGGCCCCTGCTGACATGGACCGCCAAAAATGTGAGTATGTATGTGCACTATCCAAGTTACACGTTGATGTTCATTAAAATTATATCCACTAACACACGTTAATTCTGTTTTATTTTCATATTATATAGTCTGGTAATAATCATATTGTTTCCACCTTTTATTTTTGGCATGTTCTAACTACGCGTAAAGCTCATTGTAATGATATATTTAAAATACAAAAAGGCACAACTCTGATCAATTTTACAAGTATATATTCTATAACTATTAACAGGTTAGTGTCATCAATGTCCCCTCCTATTTCATGCCAAACTTTCGCTAACAATGTGACTGAGAAAAATCTGAAAGTATATCACTATGACATTCTGTCAACTGTGAATCCGATAAAGTAATTTTTGTGGCATAGCACTTTTAGAGGAAAAAATAATGGTTAGAGCTGAAACCAAAATAAGATAAGTGCCTTTATTTATAGATCAAGGGGGTATATTTTTGTAGAAAATATTTGAAAAATGGTGCTTTTTCAAGACACCATCCTATAGTATGAAAAGTAACTTTAAT
The DNA here is from genome assembly GCF_019359855.2 of Lolium perenne. NCBI lineage: Eukaryota > Viridiplantae > Streptophyta > Magnoliopsida > Poales > Poaceae > Lolium > Lolium perenne. The sequence goes on along the minus strand of NC_067248.2, from coordinate 38,916,117 downwards.
TTATACAAACTAAAATCAAAGAATAAAATAGGACTATTAGACACAATTAAGAGGTTGTCATATATTACTACCACTAGTAAAGATCGGGCCTTTTAAGGCTCCAATGGCACAAGCAATGCCTTTTCCGTGTATGATGTGCAAAAATCGTGACGCCCAATAATTTCGACCATGTGCACGGGTACAACAAAGACGAAAATGATTTCGGGGCCATAAGAGGAAATTTGCACACGGCTCATGCCAAAATAAGCGTCAGTCTCGTATACATCCACCATCTCAAACGATTGCCAAATTCCTGAACGTGTGTAAACTTTTTGTGACATTATCTTGAATGAGTCTCTCACTACTAGAAAAAGGTCTAGTCGTAAAATGCTACCAGTGACGCACCACTTTTCTACTATATAGCAGTGGTAGCAGTGGCGCACTGGGAGGCATGTTAGCAATGGCGCACCGGCTTAGTAGTGCGCCATCACTAAATATGCCATGGTCCATCCCCAAGCTTACCAGTGGCGCACGTCGTACTAGTGCGCCACTATGTGAGATAGCAGTGGCACACCAGTAAGGGGTGCGCCACTGGTAAGTGTGGGGCAGTGGGTATAGATAGGGGTAGAAGTTACCAGTGGCGCATCAGTAAGAGGTGCAAGAGAAATTAACAAACATGAAATTTTGACCTTTTATTTAAAATTGTGTCATGTATGGGTAAAACGGGATTTGTAGTTGCATACGACATCCGATGAAAATCCTTTTTATATGAAAATATATCTATGCAAAATTTTACATCCGATTTCAACGCCCTCCGGGAGTTTAGAGAATTTTTAGATTCCCAAAAACGAAACAGAAACATGACTTTCTTCAGGTTTTAGATTTCCGGCAGTAATTTCAAAAAAAAAACCAGTGGAGCACCAAGCTATGGGTGCGCCACCGCTAAGTTTCCCGCCCACGAAATTTGAAATGGCCCGGCCACCCTTTACCTTATCCCTACCCTCCTCTTCCCTCCTCCACAGTACTTCTCCACTCACTCCCACCTCTTCTTCGTCCTCCTCCTCCTCCACCCCCGCCTTCTCCTTCACTCCGGCCTCCTCCTCCTCCACTCCGGCCTCCTCTTCTACTCTCTCCTCCTCCAACTCCGACCCCTCCTCCTCCAACTACATCTCCAACTTCGGTCTCATCCTCCACTCCAACTTCGGACTCCTCCTCCTCCTTCCTCTTCTTCAACTGCAAGTGGAGCTTCACATCACAGAGAACGTAACTAGATGCATACTAAAACGAAAACAAAAAATGCAAAAAGAAATAAAAAAATCTAGATCTAGATCTTGATCCAAATTTCAAATTTTTACCAGTGGCGCACCTCTTTTTACCGCGCACCTCGACCCTCTAGCAGTGGCGCACATGTACGTTAGCAGTGGCGCACTAGGTGGTATTGCCTCCTAGTATTCCGTTGATGCGTGCAGCCTCTTCGTCTTCCTCCCATGTGCCACGTACACATCGCCTACGACTCGGTTTCCTCGGCCATGCTACATAGAGCCGCCCCCACTACGATGGACACACAAGACTTTGACATAGTTTGCTGCAAGAAGATCGCTAGCCTCTCTTGCATCTAGAAGCGCCCGCCGTGTCACCATGTTGAGGAGGCACCTCCGGTGGTGGAGGAGGGACAAGCATGTCCCGTCACGAAGGAGAAGTAGTTCCTCCCACTGACTAACTACCAAACTGCCTCCTCCTCCTTGTACTCCGGTTGGTCCTCCGATGACAACAAAGGCGAAAGGAATGTGGATGACAACGAAGATCACACACGCTTTATTATGTGGAAACTGTATGTGATTACAAATATGTCTCACTAACGTTGAATCTATAGAAAGTCATTTTTAATATTTTGCTCATGAAATAGTCCCGCAAGTTCACCGTTTTTGTATAAAGGCGAACTAAAAAGTTTCACACAGTTTACATCCTCGACTATAAGTTTCGTCGCTCACTCTTCCCGCTAGAGGCCTCCCCACATTTGTAGAATGCCTCCCTTTGAATCCATTCTAGGTTGCATCAGAATCGCGTCGAGAGGTGCAGATTTGGGCAAATTTCCTGCCGCGGGGGGAACCTTTGGTACCGGTTCGTATTACCAACCGGTACCAAAGATCCTTAGCCCTGAGCTCTCCTGGTGGCCCACGTGGAGGCCCCTTTTATACCGGTTCGTAAGCAACCGGTACGAAAGGTGGGGGGGCTTTAGTGCTGGATAATTAATACCGGTTGCTCAACCGGTACTAAAGCCCCTCTGGAACCGGTACTGATGAGAGATTTTCTACTAGTGAGAGGAGGAACATCCCTCGTAGCATGGCTATGCTGGTAAAGCATCATCGACCTCACGGTGTCTGACCCGGAGGAGGAGCATGCTCCACAGCAGGAGGATCATGCACTAGAGGAGGAGGAGCTTGCCAGGATGCAAGAGGGGGACTTGGAGGAGAATATGGTGGTGAAGGAGTCCATCGTGTCGGCGTAGCATTAGGAAGAAGGTGAGCATAGCGTGGTGGATGAATCATGTGAGACTCTCCGCGAGGAACGGGTGCATGCATTTCTTCTGGCAAAGAAGAAACGTTAGAAACTGGCTTCCCTGCGTGCATTGATGGTCTTTTGTAAAAGGAAGGGAAACCATGTTTGATTGATTGGTTCAGCTCGAGTCTTAACCCAAATATATTATGAACTATAACCAATTTGCTCCATTTTATGCTCCCACTTAGCCATGCAAATGTCACATGATTTATTATCTATGACCGTGTGTGGTGATCTCTATTGTACACTATCGGCTTCAATGATTCGTGTGTGTATTTGTAATGGCATACAACTAAAATGGTTGGAACAGTTTGTATAAGTCCACCAACGCTAACGGTTTCAGTTGGATACATAGTGTGCAAAATATAGGAATATCAGCCCAACTGACTCAATCCTTGCCAGTTTCTTGCATATAAATCAGAACCAACAACCTTATCCGGTCGCACTCCAGTCCACAGCCACCCCACTCGCCAGCGAGGCGGAAGCTAGATTTTGGCCGGAGACCTTCCTCACTGGAATGCCCATGAACTCATGTGTGGCATGTTGGACGTGGAGTAGCGTTGATCCACACATTCGTAGGCTAGACATGTCGCTAATACTTCTGGTCAAACCGGCTTATCATTGACCTCCACCGTGGCCACAGTGGTGCGAGAATGCCCCCGCGTCCTCCCACTAGTTTATGTTATTAGATTTTGCATGTTTACCTTTTATATATAGCTCGGATCTACTATAAGAAGAGGTGTTTTGGTGGCAAGATTGGATTGTATATTGAGTTAGTTTATTCATGCAGTTAGATACATCATTTGTTTATTGTAGCAGTAATATGTTACTTAGATCTACGTTATTGTGTTACATTTACATGATATGTTATCATGTAGAACTGTTTTAGTTAGATGTAAATAATTTGTTCTCATTTGTGTTTATATTTTATCTCTAGCTAGAATTTCATATCTAGCTACCATTTTATCCCTAGCTAGTCTGGATGTACAAATATATTTACATTACTAATTTTGCTACATATTTCACATATTTAACTCTAGATATCATTTTATAATAGGGATATTATTTTGGTAACACCGTGTAAGAAGAGTTGGTTAATCTTATGTCATGGTCTTAGCATCTGCTAAGAACAAATAGATAAAGACATAACAACGAGGGAAGAACTGCGAGGTAGTGCATCTGCTGGCATTTTCGTAGAAGGTCCTCCTCGTGACTTCCATCCACTCTAGTTGGCACTTGATATGGTCTCCACGGGCTTGAAACATGAATAGGTCCACTAATCTTCTAGCAAAAAAAATTTATCCGCACATGCGCTTCTACCTTTTCTTTGTTTTTATTCTAACATGATAAATGGTTTGTGCAGTTTTCTGGGACTATGTTTAGGGTATCAAGATCTGCAATGTGGTTGTTGTGAGTTACCAAGTGTCTCTCTTTCATATAGCATGACATGATCACGTGGGTTTCCGTGTGGTTAAGGGAACACCATCAAGTTCCTCTCCAATGAACCAGCACGAAACCTACAGACAAGGTTCAACGAAAGCTATAAACCAGAGTCTTGGAAAGACTGGCATATCTTTCTGCAAGAACCTGCGTGGGAGGAAAAGATTTAAGCAAGAAAGACTCCTTTGTGTAGCTGACAACCTAATGTATGTTGTAATGCATGTATGCATGTGTTGTATCAAATGTACAATCAAATATAATAAAACTTTGGTACTGTGTTTTGTTGAAATGTTGCATGCATTATTGGTACAACTAGGTATGCACGTACGACTAATAGGGGCCGAGTAAAAATGTTTACGATGATTATGAAAAAGTATGGGGGATTGAAAATCCTTAACACCAAATACATGAATATCGCTCTCATGCTGAGGTGGATCTGGAAACTTTACCAGAATGAAGGAGGTCTATGGGCAGACCTTCTTAGGGCCAAGTACCTTGGTTATAATGACTTTTTCTCCCCGGTGGTCTGATGGCGTGTAACTCACACGTTCGTTGGGAACCCCAAGAGGAAGGTATGATGCGCACAGCAGCAAGTTTTCCCTCAGAAAGAAACCAAGGTTTATCGAACCAGGAGGAGCCAAGAAGCACGTTGAAGGTTGATGGCGGCGGGATGTAGTGCGGCGCAACACCAGGGATTCCGGCGCCAACGTGGAACCTGCACAACACAACCAAAGTACTTTGCCCCAACGAAACAGTGAGGTTGTCAATCTCACCGGCTTGCTGTAACAAAGGATTAACCGTATTGTGTGGAAGATGATTGTTTGCAGAAAACAGTAGAACAAGTATTGCAGTAGATTGTATTTCAGTAAAGAGAATTGGACCGGGGTCCACAGTTCACTAGAGGTGTCTCTCCCATAAGACAAACAGCATGTTGGGTGAACAAATTACAGTTGGGCAATTGACAAATAAAGAGAGCATGACCATGCACATACATATCATGATGAGTATAGTGAGATTTAATTGGGCATTACGACAAAGTACATAGACCGCCATCCAGCATGCATCTATGCCTAAAAAGTCCACCTTCAGGTTATCATCCGAACCCCCTCCAGTATTAAGTTGCTAACAACAGACAATTGCATTAAGTATTGCGCGTAATGTAACTAGTGACTACATCCTTGAACATAGCACCAATGTTTTATCCCTAGTGGCAACATCACATCCATAACCTTAGAGGTTCTTGTCACCCCTCCAGATTCACGGAGACATGAACCCACTATCGAGCATAAATACTCCCTCTTGGAGTTACTAGCATCAACTTGGCCAGAGCATCTACTAATAACGGAGAGCATGCAAGATCATAAACAACACATAGACATAGCTTTGATAATCAACATAACAAGTATTCTCTATTCATCGGATCCCAACAAACGCAACATATAGAATTACAGATAGATGATCTTGATCATGTTAGGCAGCTCACAAGATCCGACAATGATAGCACAATGGGGAGAAGACAACCATCTAGCTACTGCTATGGACCCATAGTCCAGGGGTAGACTACTCACACATCACTCCGGAGGCGACCATGGCGGCGTAGAGTCCTCCGGGAGATGATTCCCCTCTCCGGCAGGGTGCCGGAGGCGATCTCCTGGATCCCCCGACATGGGATCGGCGTTGGCGGCGTCTCTGGAAGGTTTTCCGTATCGTGGCTCTCGGTACTGGGGGTTTCGTCACGGAGGCTTTAAGTAGGCGGAAGGGTAGGTCAAGAGGCGGCGCGAGGGGCCCAGACCATAGGGCCGCGCGGCCAGGGCAGGGGCCGCGCCGCCCTATGCTCTGGCTGCCTCGTGGCCCCTCTTCGTTTTGTCTTTGGACTTCTGGAAGCTTCGTGGAAAAATAGGCCCCTGGGCGTTGATTTCGTCCAATTCCGAGAATATTTCCTTACTAGGATTTCTGAAACCAAAAACAGCAGAAAACAAAGAATCGGCACTTCTGCATCTTGTTAATAGGTTAGTTCCAGAAAATGCACGAATATGACATAAAGTGTGCATAAAACATGTAGATAACATCAATAATGTGGCATGGAACATAAGAAATTATCGATACGTCGGAGACGTATCAGCATCCCCAAGCTTAGTTCTGCTCGTCCCGAGCAGATAAAACGATAACGCAGATAATTTCTGGAGTGACATGCCATCATAATCTTGATCATACTATTTGTAAAGCGTATGTAGTGAATGCAGCGATCAAAACAATGTATATGACATGAGTAAACAAGTGAATCATAAAGCAAAGACTTTTCATGAATAGCACTTCAAGACAAGCATCAATTAAGTCTTGCATAAGAGTTAACTCATAAAGCAATAATTCAAAGTAAAAGCATTGAAGCAACACAAAAGAAGATTAAGTTTCAGCGGTTGCTTTCAACTTGTAACATGTATATCTCATGGATATTGTCAACATAGAGTAATATAATAAGTGCAATAAGCAAGTATGTAGGAATCAATGCACAGTTCACACAAGTGTTTGCTTCTTGAGGTGGAGAGAAATAGGTGAACTGACTCAACATTGAAAGTAAAAGAATTGTCCTCCATAGAGGAAAAGCATCGATTGCTATATTTGTGCTAGAGCTTTGATTTTGAAAACATGAAACAATTTTGTCAACGGTAGTAATAAAGCATATGTATCATGTAAATTATATCTTATAAGTTGCAAGCCTCATGCATAGTGTACTAATAGTGCCCGCACCTTGTCCTAATTAGCTTGGACTACCGGATCATCACAATGCACATGTTTTGACCAAGTGTCACAAAGGGGTACCTCTATGCCGCCTGTACAAAGGTCTAAGGAGAAAGCTCGCATTGGATTTCTCGCTATTAATTATTCTTCAACTTAGACATCCATACCGGGATAACATAGACAACAGATAATGGACTCCTCTTTTATGCATAAGCATGTAGCAACAATTAATAATTTTCTCATTTGAGATTGAGGATGTATGTCCAAAACTGAAACTTCCACCATGGATCATGGCTTTAGTTAGCGGCCCAATGTTCTTCTCTAACAATATGCATGCTTAACCATAGGGTGGTAGATCGCTCTTACTTCAGACAAGACGAACATGCATAGCAACTCACATGAAATTCAACAATGAATAGTTGATGGCGTCCCTAGTAAACATGGTTATCGCACAACAAGCAACTTAATAAGAGATAAAGTGCATAATTACATATTCAATACCACAATAGTTTTTAAGCTATTTGTCCCATGAGCTATATATTGCAAAGGTGAATGATGGAATTTTAAAGGTAGCACTCAATCAATTTACTTTGGAATGGCGGAAAATACCATGTAGTAGGTAGGTATGGTGGACACAAATGGCATAGTGGTTGGCTCAAGTATTTTGGATGCATGAGAAGTATTCCCTCTCGATACAAGGTTTAGGCTAACAAGGCTTATTTGAAACAAACACAAGGATGAACCGGTGCAGCAAAACTTACATAAAATACATATTGAAAACATTATAAGACTCTACACCGTCTTCCTTGTTGTTCAAACTCAATACTAGAAATTATCTAGACCTTAGAGAAACCAAATATGCAAACCAAATTTTAGCATGCTCTATGTATTTCTTCATTAATGGGTGCAAAGCATATGATGCAAGAGCTTAATCATGAGCACAACAATTGCCAAGTATCACATTACCCAAGACATTAATAGCAATTACTACATGTATCATTTTCCAATTCCAACCATATAACAATTTAACGAAGAAGAAACTTCGCCATGAATACTATGAGTAGAAACCAAGGACATACTTGTCCATATGCTACAGCGGAGCGTGTCTCTCTCCCATAAGGTGAATGCTAGGATCCATTTTATTCAAACAAAACAAAAACAAAAACAAACCGACGCTCCAAGAAAAAGCACATAAGATGTGATGGAATAAAAATATAGTTTCAGGGGAGGAACCTGATAATGTTGTCGATGAAGAAGGGAATGCCTTGGGCATCCCCAAGCTTAGACGCTTGAGTCTTCTTAATATATGCAGGGGTGAACCACCGGGGCATCCCCAAGCTTAGAGCTTTCACTCTCCTTGATCATGTTGCATCATACTCCTCTCTTGATCCTTGAAAACTTCCTCCACACCAAACTCGAAACAACTCATTAGAGGGTTAGTGCACAATAAAAATTAACATATTCAGAGGTGACACAATCATTCTTAAAACTTCTGGACATTGCATAATGCTACTGGACATTAGTGGATCAAAGAAATTCTTCCAACATAGCAAAAGAGGCAATGCGAAATAAACAGAATCTGTCAAAACAGAACAGTTCGTATTTACGAATTTTAAAATGGCACCAGACTTGCTCAAATGAAAATGCTCAAATTGAATGAAAGTTGCGTACATATCTGAGGATCATGCACGTAAATTGGCTTAATTTTCTGAACTACCTACAGGGAGGTGGACCCAGATTCGTGACAGCAAAGAAATCTGGAACTGCGCAGTAATCCAAATCTAGTACTTACTTTTCTATCAACGGCTTTACTTGGCACAACAAAACACAAAACTAAGATAAGGAGAGGTTGCTACAGTAGTAAACAACTTCCAAGACAGAAAATAAAAACAAACTACTGTAGGTAAAAACATGGGTTGTCTCCCATAAGAGCTTTTTCTTTAACGCCTTTCAGCTAGGCGCAGAAAGTGTGCATCAAGTATTATCGAGAGACGAAGTGTCAACATCATAATTTGTTCTCATAATAGAATCAAAAGGTAACTTCATTCTCTTTCTAGGGAAGTGTTCCATACCTTTCTTGAGAGGAAATTGGTACTTTATATTACCTTCCTTCATATCAATGATAGCACCAACAGTTCGAAGAAAAGGTCTTCCCAATATAATGGGACAAGATGCATTGCATTCAATATCCAAGACAACAAAATCAACGGGGACAAGGTTATTGTTAACGGTAATGCAAACATTATCAACTTTCCCCAAAGGTTTCTTTGTAGAATGATCAGCAAGATTAACATCCAAATAACAAATTTTCAGCGGTGGCAAGTCAAGCATATCATAAATTTTCTTAGGCATAACAGAAATACTTGCACCAAGATCACATAAGGCATTACAATCAAAATCTTTAACCTTCATTTTAATGATGGGCTCCCAACCATCCTCTAGCTTTTTCGGAATAGAGGCTTCACGCTCTAGTTTCTCTTCTCTAGCTTTTATGAGAGCATTTGTAATATGATGTGTAAAAGCCAAATTTATAGCACTAGCATTAGGACTTTTAGCAAGTTTTTGCAAGAAATTTATAACTTCAGAGATGTGGCAATCATCAAAATTCAAACCATTATAATCTAAAGCAATGGGATCATCATCCCCAATGTTGGAAAAAATTTCAGCAGCTTTATCACGGGCGGTTTCAGTAGCTTTTAGCGATTTCAGCAGTTTCTCGCGCTTTGCATTAGAGGTGGAAACATTGCTAACACCAATTCTTTTATTATTATTAGTAGGAGGTGCAGCAACATGTGTAGCATTAGCATTACTAGTGGTGGTAATAGTCCAAACTTTAGCTACATTCTTCTCTTTAGCTAGTTTTTCATTTTCTTCTCTATCCCACCTAGCACGCAGTTCAGCCATTAATCTTATATTCTCATTAATTCTAACTTGAATGGCATTTGCTGTAGTAACAATTTTATTATGATGATTCTCATTAGGCAAAACTTTTGATTTCAAAAGATCAACATCAGCAGCAAGACTATCGACTTTAGAAGCAAGTATATCAATTTTCCCAAGCCTTTCTTCAACAGATTTGTTAAAAGCAGTTTGTGTACTAATAAATTCGTTAAGCATGGCTTCAAGTCCAGGGGGTGAACTCCTATTATTGTTGTAAGAATTCCCATAAGAATTACCATAGCCGTTGCCATTATTATAAGGATATGGCCTATAGTTGTTACTAGAATTGTTCCGGTAAGCATTGTTGTTGAAATTATTATTTTTAATGAAGTTTACATCAACATGTTCTTCTTGTGCAACCAATGAAGCAAATGGAACATTATTAGGATCAATATTAGTCCTATCATTCACAATCATAGACATAATAGCATCAACCTTATCACTCAAGGAAGAGGTTTCTTCGACAGAATTTACCTTCTTACCTTGTGGAGCTCTTTCCGTGTGCCATTCAGAGTAGTTGATCATCATATTATCAAGAAGCTTTGTTGCTTCACCAAGAGTGATGGACATAAAGGTACCTCCAGCAGCTGAATCCAATAAATTCCGCGAAGAAAAATTTATTCCTGCATAGAAGGTTTGGATGATCATCCAAGTAGTCAGTCCATGGGTTGGGCAATTTTTAACCAGAGATTTCATTCTTTCCCAAGCTTGAGCAACATGTTCAGTATCTAATTGTTTAAAATTCATTATGCTACTCCTCAAAGATATAATTTTAGCAGGGGGATAATATCTACCAATAAAAGCATCCTTGCATTTAGTCCATGAATCAATACTATTCTTAGGCAGAGATAGCAACCAATCTTTAGCTCTTCCTCTTAATGAGAAAGGGAACAATTTTAGTTTAATAATATCACCATCTACATCTTTATATTTTTGCATTTCACATAGTTCAACAAAATTATTAAGATGGGCAGCAGCATCATCAGAACTAATACCAGAAAATTGCTCTCGCATAACAAGATTCAGTAAAGCAGGTTTAATTTCAAAGAATTCTGCTGTAGTAGCAGGTGGAGCAATAGGTGTGCATAAGAAATCATTATTATTTGTGGTTGTGAAGTCACACAACTTAGTATTTTCAGGGTTGGCCATTTTAGCAACAGTAAATAAAGCAAACTAGATAAAGTAAATGCAAGTAACTAATTTTTTTCTGTTTTTGATATAGCAAACAAGATAGCAAATAAAACTAAGCAACTAATTTTTTTGTATTTTGATTTAGTGCAGCAAACAAAGTAGTAAATAAAACTAAGCAAGACAAAAACAAAGTAAAGAGATTGAGAAGTGGAGACTCCCCTTGCAGCGTGTCTTGATCTCCCCGGCAACGGCGCCAGAAATCTAGCTTGATGGCGTGTAACTCACACGTTCGTTGGGAACCCCAAGAGGAAGGTATGATGCGCACAGCAGCAAGTTTTCCCTCAGAAAGAAACCAAGGTTTATCGAACCAGGAGGAGCCAAGAAGCACGTTGAAGGTTGATGACGGCGGGATGTAGTGCGGCGCAACACCAGGGATTCCGGCGCCAACGTGGAACCTGCACAACACAACCAAAGTACTTTGCCCCAACGAAACAGTGAGGTTGTCAATCTCACCGGCTTGCTGTAACAAAGGATTAACCGTATTGTGTGGAAGATGATTGTTTGCAGAAAACAGTAGAACAAGTATTGCAGTAGATTGTATTTCAGTAAAGAGAATTGGACCGGGGTCCACAGTTCACTAGAGGTGTCTCTCCCATAAGACAAACAGCATGTTGGGTGAACAAATTACAGTTGGGCAATTGACAAATAAAGAGAGCATGACCATTGATACGTCCAAAACGTATCTACTTTCCCGAACACTTTTGCTATTGTTTTGCCTCTAATTTGTGTATTTTGGATGCAACTAACACGGACTAACGCTGTTTTCAGCAGAACTGCTCTGGTGTCTCGTTTTTGTGCAGAAATCTAACTTTCGGGAAAATCCTCGGAATTTATGCAGAAGGCCCTATTTTCCCAGAATAATGACGGAGCCAGAAGGACAATTAAGGTGGAGGCCCGAGGGCCCCACACCATAGGGCGGCGCGGCCTAGGGGGGGCCCGCGCGGCCCTTTGGTGTGGCCCCCTCGACCGGCCTCCGACGCCCTCCTTCGGACTATTTATCGGCCTCGGCCTAAAAACGCACGAGGAGAAGTGGAAGTCGCCAGAAACCCTCCAGAACGCCGCCACATCGCGAAACTCCGTCGCGGGAGCCAGAAGTCTCCGTTCTGGCACTCCGCCGGGACGGGGAATTGGAGGAGATCATCGCCATCATCACCGCCAACGCCTCTACATCAACCAGCCATGTTTCCCCCATCCATGTGTGAGTAATTCCCCCGCTGTAGGCCAAAGGGGATGGTAGGGATTGGATGAGATTGGTCATGTAATAGCATAAGATTGTTAGGGCATAGTGCCTAGTGTCCGTAATTGGTACTTTGATGATATTGTTGCAACTTGTTATGCTTAATGCTTGTCACTAGGGCCCGAGTGCCATGATCTCAGATCTGAACATGTTATTGTTTCATCAAGATAATCATTGTTTATGGTCTTACCTATAAGTTGTATACACATGTCGCTGTCCGGAACCAATGGCCCCGAAGTGACAAGAATTGGGACAACCGGAGGGGATGGTAGCGATGTGAGGATCACATGTGTTCACGGAGTGTTAATGCTTTGCTCCGGTACTCTATTAAAAGGAGTACCTTAATATCCAGAAGTTTCCCTTGAGGCCCGGCTGCCACCGGCTGGTAGGACAAAAGATGTTGTGCAAGTTTCTCATTGTGAGCACGCACGACTATATATGGAACACATGCCTATTGATTGCTTTGTACTTGGACACCGTTTTATTATTATCTGCAAATGCCCCGCTATGATTATTACATGAGTTTCTCTCATCCATGCAACGCCCGTCATCCATCCCCGTGCCTACAGTATTTTAATCCTGCTGTTTACTAAAATCACTACTGCTGTCTCTGTTACTCTGCTGCTGTTATTTCACTACTGCTACTGCTATAAAACTGTTACTACTGATAAACTCTTGCGAGCAAGTCTGTTTCCAGGTGCAGCTGAATTGACAACTCCGCTGTTAAGGCTTCCAAGTGTTCTTTGTCTCCCCTTGTGTCGAATCAATAAATTGGGTTTTACTTCCCTCGAAGACTGTTGCGATCCCCTATACTTGTGGGTCATCAAGACTATTTTCTGGCGCCGTTGCCGGGGAGCATAGCTTTATTTGGAAGTTCACTTGGATTAATATTGTTCGCTGCAAATTCTCCATCATGGGTAAACCTCGCGATACTAAGATCGCCATATTACCATCCACTACAAGAAAAGGTACAATTCTGAGTACCTCCGCTACACTTGATTCACCATCTGTGATTGATAAACTTGTTTCACCGCCGTTCACATGCGGGTACGTCTGCTGAATCTGAAAACTCTCATAATATTGATAATATTTCTGCTGTGCTTGATGATAGTGGTTCGTTGGGATCTTTTCTAGATGCTACAATTGCTAGGTCTAGACAAATCGAAAATACTGAAACTCCTAATGCTACTACACCTGTTAATTCACCTGAACTTGATTATTTTAGTGATGATCCTGATGAAGATTATGTGGAGCTTAATGATGATTTTATTGAAAAATGCAATGCTACTACTGATGCAAGAAAAATTAAAAAGTTGCTTGCAGAACATGCTGTTAGATATAAACTGTCTCCTGATCCTAAATTTGCCACATCTCCTATAAACATTAAGGATAAAGATTATGATTTTTCTCTTGATCTATCTCATATAGCTATTGTTGAGAAAACACCCTTTTGTGGTACTGAAAAAGAAAGTGCTGTTGAACACATGACTGAGTTATCTACTCTAAGTAGCTTGTTTTCTGATGATGTCAAGATGCGTACTTACTTTGTTGCTAAAATATTTCCATTCTCATTAAAGGATGACGCTAAAACTTGGTATAATAATTTGCCACCTCATTCTATTAGAAGTCCAAAAGAATTGCTTGATGTTTTCTTCCGCAAATACTTTCCTGCTAGTGCTCAACATATTGCTTTGCAGAGAATTTATAATTTTGACCAGGGAGATGAAGAGAAATTGCCGGAGGCTTGGGCGAGATTTTGCTCTCTTATTAGAGCTCGGCCTGATCATGATCTGGAAAAGCATGATTTATTTGATATATTTTATAGCAGACTAACCATTGAGTCTAGGGCATACCTGGATAGTTGTGCTGGTTGTGTTTTCAGGAAAAGAACTCCAGACGACGCTGAAGAATTATTGGCTAAAATAAGCCGGAATCATGATGATTGGACTACGCCTGAACCAACTCCAACGCCAATATTGAAGAAGAGGGGTTTAATTAAATTGAATGATGAAGATATGAGGGAAGCCAAGAAGTCTCTCAAGGAGAAAGGTATTAAATCTGAAGATGTGAAGAATCTTCCCCCCATAGAAGATATATGTGAGATAATTCCCCCTTCATCCATGATTGAGGTAAACTCCCTTCAACGCTTTACTAGGGAAGATATTCCGTATTCAAAACCTCCTGCACAATGCTTAGATGAGTTTGATAATTATATTGTTAAACAAGAAAATTTTAATATGAGAGTAGAGAATCATTTAATGGAAAATTCTCGAGCTATTAGTGAATTGCATGATATTGTGGAGAGAACCTCCAATGATGTTAAGATGCTTGTTAAACATTTTCATATGATTCAAACTCAAATTGATCAACTCACTAAAGTGCAAAATGACTTGTTAGGGAATAATTCTAAAGAGAAACATGCTTATGAAGTAACAACTAGAGGTGGTGTCTCTACCCAGGATCCTCTATATCCTGAAGGGCATCCCAAAAGAATTGAACAAGACTCTCAACACATTGAACCTAGTGCTCATTCTAAGAAGAAAAAGAAGAAGAAACATAAAAATGTTGTAGAATCCTCTGAACCTGTTAATGATCCTAATAGTATTTCTATTTCTGATGCTGAAACTGAAAGTGGTAATGAACATGATAATGATAAAGATAATGATAAGAATGATACTCCTGATAAAGAAGAGGTTGAAGAAGAACCTGAAAAGCATGCTAAAAATAAAAAGTATACTAAAGAAGACTTTATTGCTGAGAAACATGGTAATGAAAGAGAACCTTGGGTGCAAAAGCAAATGCCTTTTCCTGCTAAGAAACTAAAATCAAAGGAAGAAGAACACTATAATAAATTTTGCGATTGGATGAAACCTTTATTCTTGCAAATCCCTTTGACTGATGCTATAAAATTGCCTCATTATTCAAAGTATATGAAAGATATTGTTACTAACAAAAGGAAAATCCCCAATGAGGAAATTTCCACTATGCTTGCTAATTACTCTTTCAATGGCAAAGTTCCAAAGAAGTTGGGCGACCCAGGTATACCTACTATTCCTTGTTCTATTAAGAATAATTATGTTAAAACTGCTCTATGTGACTTGGGAGCCGGTGTTAGTGTTATGCCTTTTTCTCTTTATAAGAGACTTTACTTAGATAAGTTGATACCTACTGATATATCTTTGCAAATAGCTGATAAATCTACTGCTATTCCTGTTGGTATATGTGAGAATGTTCCTGTTCAAGTTACTACTAACTGCTTGATATTAACTGATTTTGTTGTGTTGGAAATGCCTGAAGATGATAATATGTCTATTATTCTTGGGAGACCTTTTCTTAACACTGCAGGGGCTGTTATTGATTGCAATAAAGGAAAGGTTACTTTCAATGTTGATGATAGGGAGCATACCGTTTATTTTCCCAAGAAGATTGAGAAAGCGTGTGGAGTTAATACTATTTCTAATGTGAGAACTATCAAAGTGGGAACTATTGATTGTCCTATATATGAGCCTAAGGAAGAATATCAAACTCTTGTGATTGGATCCATATCAATACAATTCAAGGTAACATGATTGATTTGAGGTTTATTTCTTCTTATGCTATGTAAAATTTATTTGGTGACAAGACTTGATCAACCTTGTTAACAAATACCTTTTACATGCATAGAGAGGGTAAACAACATCTCTTTCTTCCTCCACTTGCTCTAGTTGCTGTAGCATTTTTAATTTGCAAGGTTCCTTAGTTAATCGAAGATTTCAAAAATTTTCCTGGCCAGTAATAATAAACTAAATACCCAGAAATGTGCGTTTTTCAAAGTTTTCAAAAATTCACAAAAATTATACCGTTGGTCCTATTTTTCGACGAGGCACCTGGGAGCACCAGAGGATGACCTGTGGGGCACCAGAGGGCGCCAAACCACAGGCCGGCGCGGCCAAGGAGGTGGCCGCGCCACCATGTGGTGTGGGCCCCTCTTTGCCCCACTTTGACATCTCTTTCTCCCAGCACCTTCTCTCTCCCGAAAAAACTCATACCAAGTTCCTCTCTCTCGCGTTTTTGCTCCAGAGCTCCAGATTTCTCGATCTCTTTGCTCAGCCCAGATTTCCTCCTGAAATTTGGCACATTTGCTCCTTGGTATGTGACTCCTCCACCCATCCAAGTAGAATTTTGTTTGGTTGAGTATATCTTGAATATTTTGCTGCTGTAGGTAACATGTTTAGTGAGCTTGCATTCTTGTTCTAAGTGGTAGAAACTAGTTTTGATGCATGATTAGTACTCTAGCAAGTCCCTATGGTAGTTTCCCTCAATTATATGTCACCAAATCAAATTTTTATATTGTTTGTTGAAATTTCAGAAAATGGAGTGCAATAGATATCACTTGAATCAGCAAGAATTGGAAGTCCAACAAGTTATGAGAGTCAATCGTGAAGAGGGAGTATACCCCTCTTACTACCCGTGCGCGGATTTTATGAGAAGCGCGGGAATACTTGAAGATGTTCAAAGTCTAATTTCTCGTGCAGGGCTGAGTGACTTTGTTGAAGGAGAGCCAAGACAATATGTAAAATTAACTATGTCTTTTGTGCAGGACTTCAAGTTCAATTGGTCGCGATCTAACCCCATGGTCCAGTATAAAATTTACAATAAAGCTGTCAACTTGCCATTTAGTGCTTTTTGTGCAGCAATTAGAGTACCGCAATGGGGGTCATGCGAGAAGATAAGGGGATCGCCGCAAGAACTCTTGGACCTCTTCAAGATGATTTGCGATGGAAGGAGTTTCTTAGGGGATAATGGTAAAATCACTAGTATTCAGCTCCCGGCTATCCGCTACTTTGCCTATTTTATTACCAAATGCGTTCTTGCTAAAAAGATTGGTGGTAAACTTTCTATCCCGGATTTGGCTTTTCTAGCTGCGGCACTGCAAAATAGTAAGACTTATAATTTGGGGGCATTGATAGCCTATAGACCTGCTACTAACCGTGAGAAAGGTGGAATTTGTGGAGGTCTCATTGCCTCTTGTTTACTAGCTTTTCATAATGTAGAACCTCATCATTTTGATATTCCGTTCCCCATAGAAAAACTTGACATAGCCTCTATGATTAAACATGAATTTGTTTCAGATTCCTCCAACTTGGGTAACCTGTTTTACAAGATGACATTTTATAAGAAAGTCTGGAGAATAACTAAGAAAACTGAGAAACTAGTAAGATTGCCTGCGCCTGTTCTGTCTAACCTTGATTCCAGGGGAGATTGGTCGGTCACAGAAGGTGCACTGGATGCACACATAGAGAGAGGAGGTCAACATGCAAGAGACGACACGGAGGTCGAGGAGCACCTCGACTCATCATCCGATGCAGCAAGTTCCTCGCATCAACGTGGTGGATATGCGGAGCCTCCACGCTTTTCTTCTGCACAGGAACTTTACTATGACTACTCCATGGACTACCCACCGGCGAGGAACAACGACCCTCGTTGGGGTTGAACTCCACTTAGGCCAAAAGCCTAAGCTTGGGGGGAGGTATACCGGCATCACTCATTCTTTGCATATTATGGTTGCTGGATACTTGTACATACTTGTTTTGTTCGTTTGAGTGGTTTTCTAATGAGAGGAAGATGATATCTTGGGAAGTGCTGCCTGAAAACAGATTCTGGAATGTTACCGTAAAAATTCTCAAAAATAGCCAGAGCGTCATTTTGAGCTGCCAATTTTTGTGCAGGTTCCCCAGGTTGTTATCTAACTTTCATTAGTTGAACACTTTTCGAGCTGAGCAACGTAAGATTTTTGTAAAAATCGATTTCTGTACTGCTGTCAGGTTTTGGCAGATTTCTGTCATCCTGCTGTTATGTGTTTCTTTTAATTTGCTATTTCTTGTTTTTGTTTTGTTTCCTTCCCAAAACACAAAAAGACCAAAAATATTTCTGTTGTTTCTCTTCATCATTTGTTTGCTTTGGTTTCTTGCATTTGTTTCACTTTATTTGCTATTGCTAGTTTGCTATAAGAAAATCCAAAAAGATTTTGCTTTGTTTGTTTTTTTCCTTTTGTTCTTGTTTCTAATTCGAAAACACCAAAAATATTTGCTGTTCTTCTTTGGTTTGTAAAGTTCTTTATGAGTTCAATGGTCTTCGGTGGCTGGAGCGTGGTTTTCATTTCATATTATCCAAGCTACACAAGTGAAAAGGCGATAATGACGATCTACGACAATCTGATTGTGGTGAGAGGCTGGTATGAACTCTATTTGTTTTCATTTTCGTACATATACTCATCCGTGTGAACATGCTTAGTTGGTTCATGTGAGGTATATGTTATTTGAGAAAGTCTAGTAGTTTATGATCTCTCATGTTTAGCTCCAATCTATTAATATGAGTAGCATGTCATGGATGTTTGTTTGCATTGTTTTATTCATAAGTAAGTATGGCATTGTGGTATCCTCCTCTGAATAATTCATTTATATCGACTTGGCACATGCTCACGCATGCATATGACTGAACAAAAAGTCAATTAAGCCTCGATGACCTATATTGCTTCAGGGTTCTTGTATCACTTTTATGCCTCCGTTAATTTATTTTGCCGCAAGCATGATTATGACAGTTACTGCTCTCTTGATTTGTCGCTCCCTAGTCTATTGCTAGCCTTCACTTGTACTGAGCGGGAACGCTGCTCGTGCTTCGAAACACCTGAAAACCAAGTTGTTCCAAAAGTGTCCACTATAAATACCTATGCATGGCATTTCAAACCATTCCAAGTAAATTCTCATGCGCTACCTTTAAAACCTTCAAAATGTTTCTCAATTTGTGTTTATGTTTCATAGCTCATGAGGAAGTATGTGGTGTTTAGCTTTCAACCTTGTCATTTACTTTTGACGGACTCTCATATGGACTAGTGGCACATCCGCTTATCCAATAATTTTGCAAAAAGAGCTGGCAATGGGATTCCCAGTCCCGAATTAATTAACTTAAATAGACACTCCTCCATGGTTTGTGATTGTTGGACGGCACCCGAAGGATTCGGTTAGCCATGGCTTGTGTAAGCAAAGGTTGGGGGGAGTGTCATCATCATAATGAAAATAAAATAAAAAGGCACTCCTTCATGGTATGAGATTGTTGGCAGGCACCCGAGGATTCGGTTAGCCATGGTTTGTGAAAGAAAGGTTGGAAGGAGTGCCAAATAAATATGCAATAATTCATGGGAGCCGCTCTTGAAAGTCCGGTTGGCGAGGTAGTTGGTGTACCCATTACCATTCGTTGACAACAACAAACACCTCTCAAAATAATTTTACTCCTGTCTTTATAAAAATGAAAAGCTCTAGCGCATGTTAATCCCTGCTTCCCTCTGCGAAGGGTCAATCTTTTACTTTTATGTTGTGTCTCCATTATTTCTTTGAGCACTATCTTGAGAGCACAACTGTCATTCTTAGTATAATATGCTTGTCTCAAAATATGATTGATTGTGGTATAACTTTGATGCATTTATCTTTTGACAATCACTACTTCTAGTCTTTCTATGAACTCCAGAGGTGCCCGGGCATTTATGTTTTGCCAATCAAATACAGGCAAGCGAGATACCACTTTATCATACTCTCTTATGAACATTGCAATCCTGCTTATATACATGATTCATGATGCTTATTATTAATTGTTGGTACCTCTCCATGATTGACATAGCTGTTAGATGATCTTATTTGAATGTATCTCATTATGAATTGCTTAAGTATTAGCCATAGCATGAGAATATATACATCATATGAGCAAATGTGTTCGTGAAAGTTCTTTTATCACTCAGTTGTTAACTGAATTGCTTGAGGACAAGCAATAAGCTAAGTTTGGGGAAGTTGATACGTCCAAAACGTATCTACTTTCCCGAACACTTTTGCTATTGTTTTGCCTCTAATTTGTGTATTTTGGATGCAACTAACACGGACTAACGCTGTTTTCAGCAGAACTGCTCTGGTGTCTCGTTTTTGTGCAGAAATCCAACTTTCGGGAAAATCCTCGGAATTTATGCAGAAGGCCCTATTTTCCCAGAATAATGACGGAGCCAGAAGGACAATTAAGGTGGAGGCCCGAGGGCCCCACACCATAGGGCGGCACGGCCCAGGGGGGGCCCGCGCGGCCCTGTGGTGTGGCCCCCTCGGCCGGCCTCCGACGCCCTCCTTCGGACTATTTATCGGCCTCGACCTAAAAACGCACGAGGAGAAGTGGAAGTCGCCAGAAACCCTCCAGAACGCCGCCACATCGCGAAACTCCGTCGCGGGAGCCAGAAGTCTCCGTTCTGGCACTCCGCCGGGACGGGGAATTGGAGGAGATCATCACCATCATCACCGCCAACGCCTCTACATCAACCAGCCATGTTTCCCCCATCCATGTGTGAGTAATTCCCCCGCTGTAGGCCGAAGGGGATGGTAGGGATTGGATGAGATTGGTCATGTGATAGCATAAGATTGTTAGGGCATAGTGCCTAGTGTCCGTAATTGGTACTTTGATGATATTGTTGCAACTTGTTATGCTTAATGCTTGTCACTAGGGCCCGAGTGCCATGATCTCAGATCTGAACATGTTATTGTTTCATCAAGATAATCATTGTTTATGGTCTTACCTATAAGTTGTATACACATGTCGCTGTCCGGAACCAATGGCCCCGAAGTGACAAGAATTGGGACAACCGGAGGGGATGGTAGCGATGTGAGGATCACATGTGTTCACGGAGTGTTAATGCTTTGCTCCGGTACTCTATTAAAAGGAGTACCTTAATATCCAGAAGTTTCCCTTGAGGCCCGGCTGCCACCGGCTGGTAGGACAAAAGATGTTGTGCAAGTTTCTCATTGTGAGCACGCACGACTATATATGGAACACATGCCTATTGATTGCTTTGTACTTGGACACCGTTTTATTATTATCTGCAAATGCCCCGCTATGATTATTACATGAGTTTCTCTCATCCATGCAACGCCCGTCATCCATCCCCGTGCCTACAGTATTTTAATCCTGCTGTTTACTAAAATCACTACTGCTGTCTCTGTTACTCTGCTGCTGTTATTTCACTACTGCTACTGCTATAAAACTGTTACCTCTTGATAAACTCTTGCGAGCAAGTCTGTTTCCAGGTGCAGCTGAATTGACAACTCCGCTGTTAAGGCTTCCAAGTGTTCTTTGTCTCCCCTTGTGTCGAATCAATAAATTGGGTTTTACTTCCCTCGAAGACTGTTGCGATCCCCTATACTTGTGGGTCATCAACCATGCACATACATATCATGATGAGTATAGTGAGATTTAATTGGGCATTACGACAAAGTACATAGACCGCCATCCAGCATGCATCTATGCCTAAAAAGTCCACCTTCAGGTTATCATCCGAACCCCCTCCAGTATTAAGTTGCTAACAACAGACAATTGCATTAAGTATTGCGCGTAATGTAACTAGTGACTACATCCTTGAACATAGCACCAATGTTTTATCCCTAGTGGCAACAGCACATCCATAACCTTAGAGGTTCTTGTCACCCCTCCAGATTCACGGAGACATGAACCCACTATCGAGCATAAATACTCCCTCTTGGAGTTACTAGCATCAACTTGGCCAGAGCATCTACTAATAACGGAGAGCATGCAAGATCATAAACAACACATAGACATAGCTTTGATAATCAACATAACAAGTATTCTCTATTCATCGGATCCCAACAAACGCAACATATAGAATTACAGATAGATGATCTTGATCATGTTAGGCAGCTCACAAGATCCGACAATGATAGCACAATGGGGAGAAGACAACCATCTAGCTACTGCTATGGACCCATAGTCCAGGGGTAGACTACTCACACATCACTCCGGAGGCGACCATGGTGGTGTAGAGTCCTCCGGGAGATGATTCCCCTCTCCGGCAGGGTGCCGGAGGCGATCTCCTGGATCCCCCGAGATGGGATCGGCGTTGGCGGTGTCTCTGGAAGGTTTTCCGTATCGTGGCTCTCGGTACTGGGGGTTTCATCACGGAGGCTTTAAGTAGGCGGAAGGGTAGGTCAAGAGGCGGCGCGAGGGGCCCAGACCATAGGGCCGCGCGGCCAGGGCAGGGGCCGCGCCGCCCTATGCTCTGGCTGCCTCGTGGCCCCTCTTCGTTTCGTCTTCGGACTTCTGGAAGCTTCGTGGAAAAATAGGCCCCTGGGCGTTGATTTCGTCCAATTCCGAGAATATTTCCTTACTAGGATTTCTGAAACCAAAAACAGCAGAAAACAGCAACTGGCACTTCGGCATCTTGTTAATAGGTTAGTTCCAGAAAATGCACGAATATGACATAAAATGTGCATAAAACATGTAGATAACATCAATAATGTGGCACGGAACATAAGAAATTATCGATACGTCGGAGACGTATGATGGTCCCGACAGCTGGCTTGCAATTCTGGAGGGATATCTAGAAAATTAAGTGGTATCTCAAGCTGGGAGCACGTCCCAAGGTCTGCGATGGGCGTAGGACCTATTTTTGGCTGGATTGGTAGACAGGGTGTGGCCCACTGAGTGCTTTGTTCCCACACTTGTTCGCATGCTGTGTGCTGAGCGCAGAGTTGATGAAGAAGAATTTATGCGCAACGTTGAGTGGAACCCCAAGAGGAAGGTATGATGAGCACATCAGGAAGTTTTCCCTCAGTAAGAAACCAAGGTTTATCGACCAGTAGGAGAAAAAGTTCTCTCCCGAGGTGTTGCAAACCAACTCATGGTAGGGCGCACTGCCGGCGTTAGCAGCAACATGGAGACCTGCACACAAACAACCAAGTACTTTGTCCCCAACTTTCAGCGAGGTTGTCAAGCTCACTGGTTTTGCTGAAAACAAAGGATTAAACGAACCATGTGGAAGAAGAATTGTTTGCAGAGAACATAACAGAAAAATGTTGTAGAAGATTGCAATTAAAAGAAGAAGGACCGGGGTTCATAGTTCACTAGAGGCGCCTCCCCAATAAAATAAATATGCTGGGTAAATAAATTACAGATGGGCAATTGACAAACAGAGATTCTACGCTAATGGTTGGTGCAGAATGCATGCTATGAAAGTATGCGGGCATTCAAACAATATACATAGACCGTAATCCTACTGCATCTATGACTAATAATCCACCTTTAGGATTGCATCTGCGACACCCTCCAGTATTAAGTTGCAAACAACGGACTATCGCTTTAAGCAATGTGTGTAAAGTAAACGATGAAACTACCCTTGAATAGAACACCGCTATTTTCTCCCTAGTAGCAACAACACATCTACAACCGTAAAGAACAAGGTCACTTCCCATGGTTAAATAGAGGCATGATACCCACTATCGAGCATAAATACTCCCTCTTGGAGTCGCTAGCATCTACTTGGCCAGAGCATCTACTAGAAACGGAGAGCATGCAAGATCATAATAACATAATACATAATCTCAACGAAAGCAATCTCTCTATAAATCGGATCCACATCAAACCAACATGTAGCAATTACAAATAGATGATCTTGATCATGTTAGGCAGCTCACAAGATCTATACATGAAGCACAACAAGGAGAGGACAGCCATCTAGCTACTGTTATGGCCCATGGTCCCGTGGAGAACTACTCATGCATCACCTCGGATGAAGACATAGCAATGTAGAGGCCTCCGGCGGTGATTTCCCTCTCCGGCAGGGTGCGGGGATGGACTGCAGAACCCTCGCGAACTAGGGTTTTGGTTTACGGTGGCGTCGGAACTTTTCGTGGATGGAGGCTTTGGTCCCTGGGGTCTTCCCGATACGAGGAATAAATAGGCGGAAGGGCCGAGCAAACGAGGTGACGAGGCGCCAGTATATGGGCCAGGCGTGGCCAAGGGTGGGGCCGTGCCTGCCCTATGAACTGCCACGTGGTAGTTCTCCTGCGCGTGTCCTTCTGGCTTCGTCTTTGTCCCGGAAAAATAAGACTCTCGGTTTTTGTTTCGTCCGATTCCGATAATCTTTCATGTACAACTTTTCTGAAACACAAAAACAGCAGAAAACGGGAACTGGCACTGCGTTAATAGGTTAGTCCCAGAAAAAGCTAAAAAGTATGGAAAAGTGCACATAAAACATATAAGAATTGTAACAAAACAAGCATGGAGGATCAAAAATTATAGATACGTTTGGGACGTATCAACATCCCCAAGCTTAACTCCTGCTCGTCCTCGAGTAGGTAAGTGAAAACAAACAGATAATTTTTGAGGTGACATGCTGTCACACTACTTTGATCAATCTAAGTGTAAAAGAAAACATAGCTGGAATCATAGAATCCTAACATAAGCATGATAGATATAATCAAACAATGAAACTTAATAACCATGCTAAAAATGAAAAGTAATCAAACAAAAGAAAATGTATAACGTGCATGGAAAGCAAAGTGTTTGTCAAGAGCATAGCATAGATACATAATAAAGTGGTACTCAGCTTGTCCCATAAGTGGAAGCAAAGCATAAATGCTTGGACACCTTTAAAACATTATAAGGATGACTAGAAACAAAAAAGTTTGAACAAGCAATACCATAATTATGAATGAATCAATAAAATCGTAGGACCATGCACATAAAACTAAGAATGACAACTATGCTCTCATAAGTGGTGCATAAACTATAAGGTGGAGACTCAACATAAAAGTAAAAGAAGTTCTCTCTTTGAGAGGCAAGTAAGATCACTCATGTGCTACAGCTTTTTATTGAAACAACAAGAGTATAAAATGCACTTTTGAGATGTGGTTGTTCATGTCAACGAGTAGTAAAAAGAGCTATTGTCATCTTCCATAATAAGCAAGTTTGAGAGCGGTTCCGAAATATTTGGGCGAAACCTCTTTTCATTTATACTACTTATAAAATTGTGACACTCCTCCCAACGTTGCTTACACATACCATGGCTATCCAAATCCTCGGATGCCGACCAAGCAATCATAAACCATGGAGGAGTGCCCTTTTCTTATAATTTTCCTATTTTCTTCCCCTATTGGAAGTTGTGGTCAAACCAGCTCGTTTTTATATAATTTTGTATGTGACAAGCAAGATGAAGCTCGCGATTATTTGAGTTACTTAACTAGTATGGAAGACGACAACCACAATTTTAATTTACTTCCTCATGAGCTAAAAACAATGTCACAAAATGAGGAACTATTTGAATGTTTTAAAGGTAGCACACGAGCAAAATACTATGGAATGGCAATGAAATACCACATATAGGTAGATATGGTGGACACTTTGGCATATTTGGTTTTTGGTGGTTGGATGCATGAATAAAATACTCACACAAATGGAGGCTAGAAAAAGACCGGGTGCGACCAACTAAGAGAGCATAATGCCAATAATCATGCACATCGACAAAATTTATTAATCAAAGCATGAAGTGATACACAAGTTGCAAACTAAATGATCATAGAGGCAAGAATTGACTGGAATGTAGTCATAACATGTTGCAAAACATGTGCCAAGTCGACCCAAATAAAAACATTCGCAGGAGAATATATACCACAATATTATGCTTTTCTATTGTATACTAAAAACAATGCATGAAACCTTCAATGGTACACTAAACACTCTCAGTATTTGAGACTAATCATAATGAAAACATAATTAACAAGCTCATCATGAGAATAACATCTAGCAAGATATGCAAAAATAACTATGCCATAGTCTAAAAATGCTTCTGTTTGCATCACATACACATAAAACTATTTTTCATGCTTCCAACGCCAACCAAATGAAACCAAACAACTCTCATATATGAAAAAAGTAAATGTCCAGATAACTATTGAAACTCAAATAAATATAAAAGTGGAGCGTGTCTCTCGCCAACGCAAAATGCATAACAGTGGAGTGTGTCTCACTCCAAAATAAACATGCAAAACAGCGGATCGTGTCCCACTCCAAAGTGGTGGAGCGTGTCTCACTCCAAAGTAAACATGAATGATGGGATCCAACTTTATTAAAAGTAAACACACAGCAAAAAGTAAAGACACTCCAAGGATAACACATATCACATGAAGGAATAAAAATATAGCGTGTTGAAAAATGTCCTGGTGCTTTTTGTTGATGAAGAGGGGATGCCTTGGGCATCCCCAAGCTTTGACTCTTGTACTGCTTGGTTATTTCTTGGGGGCTCCAGGGGACATCCCCAAGCTTGAGCTCTTGTCCATGCTTCATCTTATTGCATCATTCTTCTCTCCCTACACTTGAAAACTTTCTTCACACAAAACTCAACACAATTGATTAGCAACATTAGTGCAAATAAAAATATATCAAACCAGCAAGGCTTTAGTAATGGCACATATCAAACACTCATTTTAACATATTCTACTATAGCTACTTCTTCCCAACGCTCTTTTTCACAAAAGAACTCAAAAAGACGAAGCATAAGACGCAAATGCAAAACATGGCAGAAATCTGTCAAAACAGACCAGCAGGCAGAGATAGAAATTAAAGAAATAGTTCTGTTGCTCAAATCGAAAATTATAAACTAACAAAAGTTAGCTAACATAATGGGGAATAAGCACAAAAAATTGCAGCTCAAAATAACGTTCAGGCAATTTTTAAGAATTTTTTTCGTGACCAGCACAGAATCTGTTTCAGAATTGCAAATACCCCAAACACTGCTTTCTTTCTATTAGAGGATACCCTTGGCACAAAAACGAAATAAAAATGATAAGGAGAGGTTATTACAGTAGCAATAACTTCCAAGACACAACAAAGCAAAAAATAACAGAAATAAAACATGGGTTGTCTCCCATAAGCTCTTTTCTTTAACGCCTTTGAGCTAGGCGCAGAAAGGGTGCAAATCAAGTATTATCAAGAGGTGGCTCATCAACACCATAAGTTGTCCTATAAATAGAGTCATAATGTGACTTCTTTATTTTTCTAGGGAAGTGTTCCATACCTCTTTTGAGTGGAAATTGATAACGAATTATTCCATCTCTCATATCAATGATAGCACCTGCAGTTTTAAGAAAGGGTCTTCCCAAAATAATAGGGCATGAAGCATTGCATTCAATATCCAAAACAACAAAATCAACGGGGACATAATTATTATTCACTTGTATAAGAAAATTATCGACTCTCCCCAAAGGTTTCTTTGCAGCAACATCAACAAGAAGAACATCCAAATAACATTTTTCTAACGGCGGCAAGTCAAGCATAACATAAACTCTTTTAGGCATAACCGAAATACTTGCACCAAGATCACATAAAGCATTACAATAAAATTCTTCTACTCTCATCTTAATAATAGGTTCCCAACCATCTTCTAACTTTTTAGGAATTGAAGACTCATGTTTCAACTTCTCTTCCCTCTAGCACTAGCAATATGCTTTGTAAGAGCAACATTTTGTTCACTAGCATTGGGAGTTTCAGCGAGCTTTTGCAAGAACTTTATGTAACATCCCAAATTTCAATAAAAAGAAAGTTAGAGAATTCCAGAGAGCAAAATTTCAAACAAACAAAAACTTTTTAAATTGCATATAGTGCCATGCATAGGACTTGTGCATTTGATTGATATGCCATGATGATTGTTATTACTTGTATTTGATATGCTCTAAAACCCTAATGTGATCATATGAAGATCACCAACCAAATAAATCAAAGAGGAAGAAAATCCATTAAATGAAAAACCCTAAAAACCCTCACATATGCCATATGGCATTTTTTATAAATTTTGACCCTAGACCAATTTGGTCTTCACCATTAGTTGAATAATGTTATTAAACACTTATTACAACTTTTGGAATCAAAGAATCACAATTCAAATAATTTCCAAATACAAAACTAGCTCACATATGATAATGGTCAAAACTGAAATTTATAGTCTGATCACTACTTTGAGCCATTGCCATTCAATTTTCTCAAACCAAATCTTGCTAACTCTTTGCACCATTCAAAGTCAACATCAAGGTGAACAACTTCTGTAAAGATCACCATGCCAAAATCATTCTTGATGAAGAGCTATGCTCATCCAAAGATTCAACTTTTTAACATATGTAACAATCTCCACTTAGCCCAAATTTGCAAATTTTCGAATTCAACAATTCCACCACCACCTCTAATCATCTCTGGTATTTTACAACTTATCTAAACACACACATTTCAAATTGTTTGACCATTTGAATAAAATCAAATTTGGACAAATTCTTCAATTTCCAAATATGGCACTATTTGCCACTATTGCAAATAGTGATTCTACTCCCTCTAATCTACCCCAACCTACACCATTTGGTTCCCTGGTCCCCTTAACCCATTTCAATGCTCAATAGAAACCTAGGGAGAGAGAGGGCAAGGCTAGACATGGCCATGCCGGCCATGTCGCCCAACCCGACGAGCTCCCCTCTCTCCCATTGCTTCTCTGCCCTGGCCACCACGCCACAGCACGCCATCGCATCGCCTAGCAACGCCTAGCACCGCCATTGTCGAGGAGGACGACGACACTGGCCGGAGATCGCGCGCCCAGCACACGCCCAGACGCCGCTCGCGTCGCGCCAGCACGTGCATGGACACGCTCAGTACACGCGCCGCGCCGCTACCCTGCTCTCGCCCTGGACCCTCTCTCGACGAGTTGAGCATCTACGTGACACCTGGACACCGCCATACATGGCCTCGACCACGACCCTTGCCCGCCGCCGCCGTAGACGGAGAAGAAGATCCCGCCACCGCCGCGACCTGCCTGGAAGCAGCGCGACCCAACCAGGCCCTCCCCGACCAAGCTGTCGCTTCCATTAGACTCGCCTGGACATGTAGAGCATCGCTGCACCCTCGCCTAGCTCGACCACTCGCCGGAGAAGCCGCGCCATGGTCGACCACCACCCTGCCCCGCAGCACACTTGCTCGCCTATAAAAGGAGGCCCCGCCTCATCGATTCATTCACACCACCACTCCTCCCTCTCCTTCCTTGATCTCCCAGCCACCTCGCCGCTCCACATTGCCCACCAGAGCCGCCCAATTTCTACCTCACTGCCGCACGCCGCCGCGGAAGCTCGCCGACTATTGGAGCCACCTCAGGCGACGCCACCGGTACCTGGAGCATCGCCGTCATCCACATCTACCCCAAGCACACTGCCATCCCTCGCTGGAGCCGCCGTAAGCCCTCCGACCCCCTACCGCCGCCGCCAGAGCGTCGGGTTCTCGTCGGAGACGACGATGAACTCGAGCCGTTGATCTTTGATCTAATCCTACGTCTCTGGTTCACTCATACCGATTCGGGTTTACAGAGCCGCTGACATGCGGGACCCTCTGTCAGGCAGCCCACGTGGGCACAGTCGCGTGGTGGGCTGGCCTTGGGCCGTTTAATTTGAATCTGGCCCGTTTAGTTTTCCCGCCGGCCTTTTAATTCAAATCTAGTTTAAATAATTCCAAATGAATTTCAATACTGCCTCCACTTTGAAAATCAATATATTTAAATTGGCTCAACCAAATTTAATGAACTTTATATGGTTGGAAAGCTAGTGAAATTATCTATCAAATGCCACTGGTCCCATGACCAGATTCCTTGTAGAATTAAATTGATAAAAATAACAAGGCAGGGACTTTTTCCTATTCAAATAATTATTAAAAATCAACCAAAATAGATATTAAGTTAATTCCAACTCTAATAGCTCACATTTGACTTACACTAATTTATTATGCAATAAAATGGTGTGGTCACTTTGCATGATCATGCCCTAGTGTAATTAATGGATAATATGGCTAGTTTAACTAGTTGATATTGTCCAAAACTATTAAAGTAAATTATGTGAAGTCTTATACTTCATTTAAACTTGTCTCACATGAATTCATGGGATGTTTGGACCCATGGTCCAAACTCTCTTATATGAATTACTTGAGATTTAAAGCATATGTAGTGTTATTAAATGATATGAGGTGATCTACCTCAATTAAATCATTTTCTCAAATGATGAAGATGGACATTTGACCTAGGTCAATATAAGTTCATCTAGGATTGTTTGAGAAATTAAATCTTAAGAAGATTTCAATGAGAGGAAATTATTTCTCAAGAACCCTATGGA
The DNA here is from genome assembly GCF_019359855.2 of Lolium perenne. Taxonomy (NCBI): domain Eukaryota; kingdom Viridiplantae; phylum Streptophyta; class Magnoliopsida; order Poales; family Poaceae; genus Lolium; species Lolium perenne. Next base: position 38,886,045 of record NC_067248.2, on the reverse strand, counting down.
AACTATCATTTACATATTAAATACAAAGAAGTGAATTCTATTCAAACAACACAACCCATGCACCCTAAGTAGATTATTTGTGTGCATAGAATAGTTTGTGTGTTTATATGTGATGTGTGGAATAGCCATTGAATTAGTGAGTAATTATACTCGTATTCAAATTTAGACGCTAGCACCGGAGAGTACGCCGAAGAAGAAGGTTGCTACCAAGAGGAGGAGGAGGAACAGTTTGAGAACTACCAAGGCAAGCTAATATTCTTGCAAAGTGCAAAGCCCCTTGGGGCAAGGCACCATGAATCTTACCTTTTCTTACATAAGCCTATCCCAAGTTTATACTTTACAAGTTTTAATTGTTGTTTTCCAAGAGATACTTTTATAGTTAACTTTGGTCAGAGTAAAGGATGGTTACTAGAGTAGTGAAGTAGACTCAATCAAGCAAAGCAAGATAGCACCCCTCATGATTTAGAGCTAGTGCTAATGAAATAAAACTTGACTACTCTAGATGGGAACAATGTGAATTGAAATGAATTTGAAACTTTGGAATGATGAAGCATTCCATTGAATGATTTTTGAAGGTGAACATGACCAAGAGAAGATGGTGATTTTTGATAAACATGATGTTGGTTTGAATGCGATACCTTTCCAATTATTAAGTACCCCCACAATACCTGATTATAGCTAGGGCTTAACTGGAAGTTTATGCATCTTAGTATGGGTTCCCTCTGAACACACGTCATAAGGGTTACGCTTGAGGCTGCCTCCGTTGTTGAGAAATGATGTGAAATTGAGGTGAATTGTACGTCCAAGCCCTGTGCAGTTCCCAGGTTGACAGTTGGTCTTCACTGGGAGGCCAAGCTCATGGGGAGAGGTGCTCATACTAGGATTTGTAAGTGAAAGGTTATGGTTGATGATCCGCGTACTGTGTTACGATGATTCGGGGTAATCCTGACGGTTGAAATCAAATGTTGTGGCACAAGTGTGCAACCTCTGCAGAGTGTAAACCTATTCGAATAGCCGCGTCCACTGTTACGGACGGTTGGAAAGGCCATACAGTTTCCGATGTCATATCTTTGAAAATGATGTTGAAAGAGGATGGTGAAATGACTTGTGGTGAATTGAATTGAAATCACCACTTGAATGGTGGGAATGACACTAATGTTCCCACTTGAGTTAGTTAGCACTGGAATAAGCTTTTCTCAAATATTGTGAACTAAAACTAGCTTTATGCAAATAAACTAGAGCTTAGCAAACCATACTAGAAATGTCTAGCACTTACATTAGTATTAGTTTGCGAGTACTTAAAGTACTCACGGCTTTGTCCCTGGCTATTCAAATGGCCAGAGTATGAAGACGACCAAGGAGATGACCAGCAGGATGCCTACGACAACTAGGAGTCTTCCGACGTCAAGCGTTGGCCTATGGACTAGAGAGTCCTTGTATCTTACGCTTCCGCTATGAACTATGAACTTGTGTTTGTTCGTTGATCAATAGATCAACTATTCGTGTAACATGGATCATGTGATTCCAATTTGTAAGACTTATGGGTTGTAATGAATGATGACTGTGATACTTAACTATTATGCCTCGCAACAACAATATTCCTGGGATTGCGATGTATGACATAATAGGCATCCGGACTTTAAAATCCGGGTGTTGACAAGTTGGTATCAGAGCCATTGTTTGACCTTAGAAGACCTTAGTTAGAATGGGCGTTCTGAAAAACTTAACTTTGAAATCAAATGAAAGAAAATATTTGTGAAAACTTACTTCCACTCTTGTCTTTGAGACTTTTCAAAAAATTTGATGAATCATGTTCTATCTTATTTGAATCTACCTAAAATTTTGCCACACTTTGCACTCTCTAACTTACTCATCCAAATTCTCTTTCAGATGGAGCCGAATGAACCCATCAACACCAAGTTTTACCAGCTTGGGAACGGAGGGAGCTTGATCTTCGAGCACGACCTCAACGCCGTCTCTGACTTCCTTGGGCGCCCACACCCCGAGTTCCACGGGGTTTAGCTGGACGACACGCCCGGAGGAGAGTTGCAGTGGGTGATCACTGCCGACTTGAGGGGCAAGATGGAACCTCCCACCTCGGAGAGGATCCTCTTCTCCTTCCGCGAGAGCAACTGGCTCGACGGACTCGCACGTGGCCTTCAGGAGGCCCTTGCGCGCCTCTGTTGACAGAACGTGGTGCGCATCCTCGCCTCTCGCTACGCCCACCTTGTGAGGCGTGATGCTGCGGGAGTGCCCATGGAGCTACAGCCGCACCGGGAGTTGAGGCACCATGCTGAGCACCTGGACTTCATGCTCTACCAGACTCAGAGGGACCTCGACGCCACTCGCGCTTACGCGAACCAGACCCATGCTCACATCACCGAGCAGGGTGAGGCGATCAAGCTACTCAACAACGACCGCAAGAGCCTTCGCCAGCAGCGTGCCAAGAAGGACGCTACGATTCGTCGCCTTCGCGCCCGGATCGCGTCACTTGAGGCCACTGTCAAGGCCCAGGAGGATCAGATTCGTCAGCTGGAGGATGACGACGGAGGCATCGACATTCAAGGAGGAGACGCCTTCCTGAGCGACGACAACGACTTTGAGGAGGACGAGAACACCGAGGAGGAGGACTATGAGTTCCTGGAGGCAGGACCCGACGACTACGTCCCGATCGATGTCGGGGATGAGGAGTAGTTGCACTAGTTCACTTATGTAGGTGTGAGTTATATCCCGTCCCTTGTATCGTAGCATGAGAATGGTTCTTAAACCATTGGAGTATGTGTGTTAGTTTATACTATGTGTTGAATGAATGAATGAATGTTCTGTTTGTCATGAAAAGATTACAAGTTTTCAAATGTTTTTCAAACTTAACCAAAATGAACCATAGAATGTTCCCTCTTATCTCATGATCTTCTATATCTTCAGATGGCCCCTCCCAATCGCACCAATGACGTGATGTTGCAACTGCTGCAAACCATGCTTGCCGGCAGGGAAACAGAAAGAGCCGAACGCCAAGCCAACCTCATCGCCTTGCAGAACATTGCCAACCAAGGCCATGGAAATCATGACCACCCCGGATCCAAGCTCAAGAACTTCCAAAACACCAATCCTCCGGTGTTTAGCAAGACCGAGGAACCCCTCGACGCCGACGATTGGCTCCAGACTATGGAGAACAATCTGGAGGTAGCCGGAGTGGAAGCCAACGAGAAGGTCTTGTTTGCAACCCACTATCTCGCTGGACCAGCCCGCGCTTGGTGGACAAGCACCCGTGCCATGAACGGAGGTCAGTTCATGACTTGGGAGGATTTCAAGCTCAAGTTCAGCAAGTACCATGTACCCCCGGGTCTTATCAAAAAGATGAGGGATGAGTTCCGTGAACTGAAGCAAGGTCGCATGACGGTGGTTGAATACTGCGACAAGTTTCTCACACTGTCGAGGTATGCCCCTGATGAGACCGACACCGTTGAGAACAGGAAGGAGAGATTCCTGAACGGACTGCATGATGAGATGCAGACTGTCCTCGTCAACATCCCCTTCGCAGACCTTGAAGCCCTTGTCGACTTCGCCATCCAGATGGAGGGCAAGTTAAACCAAGCCAATGAGAACCGCAAGCGCCACATGGCGAATCAAAGTGGATCAAGCCACCCCCAAAAGTATCGCCCTAGCTCAAGCGGAGGTTTCACTCCGAGAAACAACAAGCCACCGATGCAGAACTCGCGCCCCGGTTATCAGAACCGGAGTGGAGGAAACTACAAGCCAGGAGGCTACAACAACAACAACTACAACAACAATAACAACTACAACCGCGCTCCGACTAGAGCCCTCAACAACAACAACAACACCAACACCGCCCCAGAAACCGGAAGCAACGCCGTCCCCGTTGTGAACAAGCAAGACAAGACCACCATCACTTGCTATGAGTGTGGTGTAGTGGGGCACTACTCCAACGAGTGTCCCAAGCGTCTTGCCAAGCTCGCCGGCAACACCGCTGCACCTGCTCAGCAGCAACGCCGTGTCTCCACCGGCAAGAAGTTCGCCCCCAACAACCCCAATAACCGCAACGGCCGCCTCTACCACATGAACGCTGAAGAAGCCCAGGAAGCACCAGATGTTGTACTGGGTATGTTTTCTGTCAACCACATCCCTGCCAGAGTGTTGTTTGATTCCGGAGCATCTCATTCTTTTGTCACCGAAGACTTTGCATCAACAAGTAAAATTCAACCCCTCAGTTTGAAGCATGTTATGATAGTTCAAATCCCCGGATCAACCACCAAAGCCAGAAAATTTTGCAAAAATGTACCAATCAAAATCCATGATGTAGATTTCTATGCCAATCTAATCATTCTGGGAACCAAAGGTTTGGAAGTCGTACTAGGAATGGACTGGATGTCCAAACACAATGGATTGATAGACTGTGCCAAGAAAGCCATCACCATGACTAGCAGCACCGGTATCGTAGTAGAGCACGTCTCTGAAAAACTACCCAGAAAATTCACCTGCAACCAAAGTGTATCCAAGCCAACTCTGGATCAAATCAGGGTCGTTTGCCGCTACCCTAATGTGTTTCCGGATGATCTACCCGGTATGCCCCCGGATAGGGATATCGAGTTTATCATCGAGTTAATCCCCGGAACTGGACCCATAGCCCAGAGAGCCTACAGCATGAACGCAACGGAGCTCGTGGAGCTGAAGAAGCAAATAGATGATATGTTGGCCAAAGGTCTGATTAGACCAAGTGCATCCCCCTGGAGATCACCCGTCTTGTTTGTGGACAAGAAGGATGGTGCAAATCATTTATGTAAGGACTATCGTAAGCTTAACGATGTCACCATCAAAAACAAATACCCCCTACCCAAGATAGAAGACTTGTTTGATCAACTCACCGGAGCCAAAGTTTTCTCCAAGATCGACCTTAGAACTGGATACCATCAACTGAAAATCCGAGCCACCGACATCCCAAAAACTACCTTTACCACCAGATATGGGTTGTATGAGTACAACGTAATGTCGTTTGGACTAACCAATGCCCCCGCTTATTTCATGAATCTCATGAATAAGATCTTCATGAACTTTTTGGACAAGTTTGTTGTTGTCTTCATCGACGACATTCTCGTCTACTCCAAGTCCGAAGAGGAACATGAACAGCATTTGGAGATTGTCCTAGAAACCCTTAGACAGCACAAGTTGTATGCCAAGTTCAGCAAGTGTGAGTTTTGGCTGGAAGAAGTTGGATTCCTGGGACACATCTTGTCTGCAGGAGGAATTCCCGTAGACCCCGCCAAAATCAAAACTGTTATGGAATGGCAAGCCCCAACCACACAAACCGAGGTCCGCGCTTTTCTTGGATTAGCCGGATACTACCGCAGATTTGTAGAAGGTTTTTCGAGCATCGCTCGACCAATGACCCAATTGTTGAAGAAGGACATAAAGTTTGAGTGGACCGAAAAATGTGAAGAGAGCTTTCAACAGCTCAAGAGTAGAGTGACCACAGCCCCAATCCTGATCATGCCAGATATCGCAAAGCCCTTTGACGTATATTGCGACGCCTCCAAGACTGGACTTGGATGCGTGCTTATGCAAGAAGGCAAGGTTGTATCCTATCTTTCAAGACAACTAAAGCAACATGAGCAGAACTACCCAACCCATGACCTCGAGCTTGCAGCCGTGGTCTTAGCCTTGAAAGTTTGGCGTCATTACCTCATGGGTAATCGATGCGAGATCTACTCCGACCACAAAAGCCTCAAATATATATTCACCCAGAAGGAGCTAAACATGAGACAACGCCGATGGATCGAATTGATCAAGGATTACGACATGGAGATTCATTACCACCCCAGCAACGCCAATGTGGTAGCGGATGCCTTGAGTCGACTGCCGTGCCAGTTGAACTCCATGCTCGCAACCGAACAGCCCAGCTTGCATCAAGAGTTTGAACAGTTCAGACTTGAACTTGTTAGTGAAGGATTCCTAGCCAGCATCGAACTGCGACCCACCTTGGTTAGTCAGATCAAGGAAGCCCAGAAGGACAACGCTAGCATTGACGGAATCAAGAAACAGATAGCCGCAGGAAAAGCCCCCGGATTCACCGTAGACGAAGCCGGAGTTCTTTGGTACAAAGAACGTCTCTGCGTACCATCGGACTCTGACTTGAAACAAGTCATCCTGCAAGAAGCCCATGACACCCTTTATTCAATCCACCCGGAGGTACCAAGATGTATCAGGACCTAAAGGAACAATTCTGGTGGCACGGAACGAAGAGAGAGATCGGTAGCTATATCGCCAAGTGTGACATCTGTCAGAGAGTCAAGGCAGAACATCAACGACCCGCCGGACTGTTACAACCCCTCCAGATTCTAGAATGGAAATGGGACTCCGTAGGAATGGACTTTATCACAGGACTGCCCAAATCTAGCAAAGGCAATGATTCCATATGGGTAGTTGTCGATAGATTGACCAAAGTTGCCCATTTCATCACCGTCAAAACCACTTACCAAGGCCCCAAGTTAGCTGAACTATACATCTCCAGAATAGTCGCCCTGCACGGAACCCCTAAATCGATAGTGTCAGATAGAGGATCACAGTTCACCTCAAGATTCTGGCAGAAAGTGCATGAAGGACTAGGCACCCGTCTGAATTTCAGCACCGCCTATCACCCTCAGACCGACGGACAGACTGAGAGAGTAAACCAGATACTGGAGGACATGCTTAGAGCATGTGTACTGGAATACGGATCCAAGTGGGAAGACTGCTTACCTTATGCAGAATTCTCTTACAACAATAGCTACCAAGCCAGCCTACAGATGGCCCCTTTTGAAGCCTTGTACGGAAGGAAATGCCGTACCCCCCTGAACTGGTCGGAAGTCGGAGAAAGCCAAGTTTTTGACCCAGATGTTCTTCGTGAAGCCAAAGAAAAAGTACACAAGATCCGAGAGTACCTCAAGACGGCGCAATCAAGACAGAAGAGCTATGCCGACAAGAGACATCGGGAGATGACCTTCGAGATTGGAGACTTTGTCTATCTCAAGGTATCCCCCTTGAAAGGAATGCAGAGATTCCAGCTGAAAGGAAAGCTCGCACCCCGATATGTCGGACCTTTCAAAGTTCTGAGCCGCCGAGGCGAAGTATCTTATCAACTGGAGTTGCCTGAAGAGATGTCGGCTGTGCACGACGTGTTTCACATCTCACTCCTCCGGAAGTGCCTTGAAGTCCCGGAGAAGACCGAAGTGTTCAAGAACATCGATCACCGATTGGTGGATATCAACAAGGATTTGACATACCGCGAAGTGCCGATTCGCATCCTGGAGGAAGCTTACGGAACCACCCGCACCCGAAGCATCAAGTTTCTGAAGATACAATGGAGCAATCATACCGAGGATGAAGCTACATGGGAACGCGAAGACTTCATGAAGAAGGAGTACCCAGATCTCTTTAGTACCTAACTTTCTTTTCGATCTCGGGACGAGATCTTTTGTAAGGGGGAAGGGTTTGTAACATCCCAAATTTCAATAAAAAGAAAGTTAGAGAATTCCAGAGAGCAAAATTTCAAACAAACAAAAACTTTTTAAATTGCATATAGTGCCATGCATAGGACTTGTGCACTTGATTGATATGCCATGATGATTGTTATTACTTGTATTTGATATGCTCTAAAACCCTAATGTGATCATATGAAGATCACCAACCAAATAAATCAAAGAGGAAGAAAATCCATTAAATGAAAAACCCTAAAAACCCTCACATATGCCATATGGCATTTTTATAAATTTTGACCCTAGACCAATTTGGTCTTCACCATTAGTTGAATAATGTTATTAAACACTTATTACAACTTTTGGAATCAAAGAATCACAATTCAAATAATTTCCAAATACAAAACTAGCTCATATATGATAATGGTCAAAACTGAAATTTATAGTCTGATCACTACTTTGAGCCATTGCCATTCAATTTTCTCAAACCAAATCTTGCTAACTCTTTGCACCATTTCAAAGTCAACATCAAGGTGAACAACTTCTGTAAAGATCACCATGCCAAAATCATTCTTGATCAAGAGCTATGCTCATCCAAAGAATCAACTTTTTAACATATGTAACAATCTCCACTTAGCCCAAATTTGCAAATTTTCGAATTCAATAATTCCACCACCACCTCTAATCATCTCTGGTCTTTTACAACTTATCTAAACACACACATTTCAAATTGTTTGACCATTTGAATAAAATCAAATTTGGACAAATTCTTCAATTTCCAAATATGGCACTATTTGCCACTATTGCAAATAGTGATTCTACTCCCTCTAATCTACCCCAACCTACACCATTTGGTTCCCTGGTCCCCTTAACCCATTTCAATGCTCAATAGAAACCTAGGGAGAGAGAGGGCAAGGCTAGACATGGCCATGCCGGCCATGTCGCCCAACCCGACAAGCTCCCCTCTCTACCATTGCTTCTCTGCCCTGGCCACCGCGCCACAGCAAGCCACCGCATCGCCTAGCAACGCCTAGCACCGCCATTGTCGAGGAGAACGACGACACTGGCCGGAGATCGCGTGCCCAGCACATGCCCAGACGCCGCTCGCGTCGCGCCAGCACGTGCATGGACACGCTCAGTACACGCGCCGCGCCGCCACCCTGCTCTCGCCCTGGACCCTCTCTCGATGAGTTGAGCATCTACGTGACACCTGGACACCGCCAGACATGGCCTCGACCACAACCCTTGCCTGCCGCCGCCGTAGACGGAGAAGAAGATCCCGCCACCGCCGCGACCTGCCTGGAAGCAACGTGACCCAACCAGGCCCTCCCCGACCAAGCTGTCGCTGCCATTAGACTCGCCTGGACATGTAGAGCATCGCTGCACCCTCGCCCAGCTCGACCACTCGCCGGAGAAGCCGCGCCATGGTCGACCACCACCCTGCCCCGCAGCACACTTGCTCGCCTATAAAAGGAGGCCTCGCCTCGTCGATTCATTCACACCACCACTCCTCCCTCTCCTTCCTTGATCTCCCAGCCACCTCGCCGCTCCACATTGCCCGCCAGAGCCGCCCAATTTCTACCTCACTGCCGCACGCCGCCGCGGAAGCTCGCCGACGATTGGAGCCACCTCAGGCGACGCCACCGGTACCTGGAGCATCGCCGTCGTCCACATCTACCCCAAGCACACTGCCATCCCTCACTGGAGCCGCCGTAAGCCCTCCGACCCCCTACCGCCGCCGCCAGAGCGTCGGGTTCTCGTCGGAGATGATGATGAACTCGAGCCGTTGATCTTTGATCTAATCCTACGTCTCTGGTTCACTCATACCGATTCGGGTTTACAGAGCCGCTGACATGCGGGACCCTCTGTCAGGCAGCCCACGCGGGCACAGTCGCGTGGTGGGCTGGCCTTGGGCCGTTTAATTTAAATCTGGCCCGTTTAGTTTTCCCGCCGGCCTTTTAATTCAAATCTAGTTTAAATAATTCCAAATGAATTTCAATACTGCCTGCACTTTGAAAATCAATAGATTTAAATTGGCTCAACCAAATTTAATGAAATTTATATGGTTGGAAAGCTAGTGAAATTATCTATCAAATGCCACTGGTCCCATGACAAGATTCCTTGTAGAATTAAATTGATAAAAATAAAAAAGGAAGGGACTTTTTCCTATTCAAATAATTATTAAAAATCAACCAAAATAGATATTAAATTAATTCCAATACTAATAGCTCACATCTGACTTACACTAATTGATTATGCAATACAATGGTGTGGTCACTTTGCATGATCATGCCCTAGTGTAATTAATGGATAATATGGCTAGTTTAACTAGTTGATATTGTCCAAAACTATTAAAGTAAATTATGTGAAGTCTTATACTTCATTTAAACTTGTCTCACATGAATTCATGGGATGTTTGGACCCCTGGTCCAAACTCTCTTATATGAATTACTTGAGATTTAAAGCATATGTAGTGTTATTAAATGATATGAGGTGATCTACCTCAATTAAATCATTTTCTCAAATGATGAAGATGAACATTTGACCTAGGTCAATATAAGTTCATCTAGGATTGTTTGAGAAATTAAATCTTAAGAAGATTTCAATGAGAGGAAATTATTTCTCAAGAACCCTATGGAAACTATCATTTACATATTAAATACAAAGAAGTGAATTCTATTCAAACAACACAACCCATGCATCCTAAGTAGATTATTTGTGTGCATAGAATAGTTTATGTGTTTATATGTGATGTGTGGAATAGCCATTGAATTAGTGAGTAATTATACTCGTATTCAAATTTAGATGCTAGCACCGGAGAGTACGCCGAAGAAGAAGGTTGCTACCAAGAGGAGGAGGAGGAACAGTTTGAGAACTACCAAGGCAAGCTAATATTCTTGCAAAGTGCAAAGCCCCTTGGGGCAAGGCACCATGAATCTTACCTTTTCTTACATAAGCCTATCCCAAGTTTATACTTTACAAGTTTTAATTGTTGTTTTCCAAGAGTTACTTTTATAGTTAACTTTGGTCAGAGTAAAGGATGGTTACTAGAGTAGTGAAGTAGACTCAATCAAGAAAAGCAAGATAGCACCCCTCATGATTTAGAGCTAGTGCTAATGAAATAAAACTTGACTACTCTAGATGGGAACAATGTGAATTGAAAGGAATTTGAAACTTTGGAATGATGAAGCATTCCATTGAATGATTTTTGAAGGTGAACATGACCAAGAGAAGATGGTGATTTTTGATAAACATGATGTTGGTTTGAATGCGATACCTTTCCAATTATTAAGTACCCCCACAATACCTGATTATGGGTAGGGCTTAACTGGAAGTTTATGCATCTTAGTATGGGTTCCCTCTGAACACACGTCATAGGGGTTACGCTTGAGGCTGCCTCCGTTGTTGATAAATGATGTGAAATTGAGGTGAATTGTACGGCCAAGCCCTGTGCAGTTCCCAAGTTGATAGTTGGTCTTCACTGGGAGGCCAAGCTCATGGGGAGAGGTGCTCATACTAGGATTTGTAAGTGAAAGGTTATGGTTGATGATCCGCGTACTGTGTTACGATGATTCGGGGTAATCCCGACGGATGAAAACAAATGTTGTGGCACAAGTGTGCAACCTCTGCAGAGTGTAAACCTATTCGAATAGCCGCGTCCACGGTTACGGACGGTTGGAAAGGCCATACAGTTTCCGATGTCATATCTTTGAAAATGATGTTGAAAGAGGATGCTGAAATGACTTGTGGTGAATTGAATTGAAATCACAACTTGAATGGTGGGAATGACACTAATGTTCCCACTTGAGTTAGTTAGCACTGGAATAAGCTTTTCTCAAATATTGTGAACTAAAACTAGCTTTATGTAAATAAACTAGAGCTTAGCAAACCATACTAGAAATGTCTAGCACTTACATTAGTATTAGTTTGCGAGTACTTAAAGTACTCACGGCTTTGTCCCTGGCTATTCAAATGGCCAGAGTATGAAGACGACCAAGGAGATGACCAGCAGGACGCCTACGACAACTAGGAGTCTTCCGACATCAAGCGTTGGCCTGTGGACTAGAGAGTCCTTGTATCTTACGCTTCCGCTATGAACTATGAACTTGTGTTTGTTCGTTGATCAATAGACCAACTATTCGTGTAACATGGATCATGTGATTCCAATTTGTAAGACTTATGGGTTGTAATGAATGATGACTGTGATACTTAACTATTATGCCTCGCAACAACAATATTCCTGGGATTGCTAGTGTTGACACTTTATAACTTCAGTAATGGTACAACTTTCAAAATTAAAATCATTCCTATCAAAAATAAAAGGACAATTATCTCCCACACCTCTAAAAATTTTAGCATGCTTGTCGGGAACAGTTTTAATGGGTTTATACAGTTTTCTATGTGGAGTGGGGACTTTTCCTACATTTTCGATTTTGCTAGTAGTAGTAGGAGGTTTGCTAGCATTCAAAAGTTCAGTATTACTATTGGTGGTGATTGTGTAAACCTTGGCTAAATTATTTTCTCTAGCCATCTCATCTTCTCTTTCCCACCTAGCATGCAATTCAGCTAACAACCTCGTATTCTCATCAATTTTAACTTGAATAGCATTTGCTTGAGCAAAAGTTTTCTCTTCTAAAGTGATAGGTTTGGCTGCTGTCAACACCCGGATTTTTAAGTCCAGATGCCTATTATGCCGTACATCACAATCCCAGGAATAATGTTTTTGCGAGACATAATACTAAGTAGCATAGAGTCATCATTTATTACAACACATATTGTCTTACAACCATAGATCACATGATCCAATATTACACGAATATAATGTTCAACATCACAAATAGTAGCGGAAGCGAGGTAGTAGTGGACGATCTATTCCACAGGCAACGCTTGACGTTAGAAGACGATCCTAGTTATCATAGACGTCCTGTTGTCCGTCATCCCGAGCATCGGTGCTCTCCTTCATAGTCTGGCATTTGAATAGCCAGGGCAAAGCCATGAGTACTTTTAAAGTACTCGCAAACTAACTCTAAGATAAATACTCATTAAGTGTAAGGGGGTGCTAAGCTCTAGGTTTATTTGCATAAAGCCAAGTTTTAGTTTCATAAATCTTTGGTAAAAGCCTATATCATGTGCTAGACTAACTCAAGTGGGAACATTAGTGTCATTCCCACAACTCATTATGGTTCACCAATATGTCACCTTTCAATCCACCATTCATTTCTAGAATCAAAACATTTTAATGATAACGGAGATAGTATGGCCTTCCCAATCGTCCGTAACCGTGGACACGGCTATTCGAATAGGTTTAACACTCTGCAGAGGTTGTACTCTTGTGCCACAACTTTTGATTTCATCCGTCGAGGATAACCCCGAATCATCGTAACACAGTACGCGGATCATCAATCGAAACCTTTCACTCATATATGCTAGTATGAGCACCTCTCCCCATGAGCTTGGCCTCCCGGTGGAAACCGCAGTTAACCCGGGAACTGCACAGGGCTTGGGCCGTACATTCACCTCATTTCAACATCAATCCACACTTAACGGAGGCAGCCGCAGCGTAACCCCTATGATGTTTGTTCAGAGGGAACCCATACTAAAATACACAAGTTTCTAGTTAAGCCCTACCCATAATCAGGTATTGTGGGGGTACTTGTATAATTGGAAGGGTATCGCATTCAAACTCAATCATCTATTTTATCAAAAATCACCATCTTCTCTTGTTCAAATCCACCTCCACTTTACTTTCTTTCAAAGTCATTTCACTTCACCATGTTCCCATCTAGAGTAGTCAATTTTAATTGATTAGCACTAGCAACTATATGAGGGGTGCTATCTAGCCTTGAGTGGTGCTAATCTATTCCAAGTATTTTTCTACTCTAGACCAAGTGAATCATAAATCAAAAAGGTACTTTGAAATAAATAAGCAAAAGTAAAAGTAAGTAAAAACATGGGATAGGTAATACATAAAAGTAAAGTGTGATGGTGCCTTTGCTCTTGTAGAGCTAAGCACTTGTGTTTAGCAAGGGTTAGCTTGCCTTGAGCTGGGTAGTTATCGAAGTTCTCTTCTTCTTCCTGAGAGTAGCCCTCCTCCTCTTGGTATTCCTCGTTACTAGCGTCTATATAAGAATACGAGGTATAAATACTAAACCAAGCTCACATACTATACTAGAAACACTCAAAGAGTTCACCCACTAGTCCTAGTATCAATCAAACATGGCATGGTGGATTATTTGATTTGTCTTTATTTGAAAGAAAATAATTTCCTCTCATTACTCCTATTTCTTAAAATTGGTATGTGGGTCTTTAAAGGAATTCATTTTTTTTTTCATTACCTCTTATTAAGATTTAATCTCTTCATATAATAATAAGGTATGAAATATAGGTTGACCCAAAGTCAACATTTCATATCTACTATATGTGAGTTCAATTTAATTGAAGTGCTACACTTCACATAGTTTTAAAACTTAACATTTAAATGAATTAAAATCTCTAAGTAATAATTCTCAAGGGTTCATTAGCCTAAGTCATTCCCCCTGGTTATTAGTACTTAGGATCAAAATTTAATTGAGAGGTAGCTCTCATATTAGGGTTGAGTTTAAATTCCACCTTAAAATGCTCTAGAAATGACTACATAGCCATTTTATTTGATCTAGTCCATGATCATACAAACAACAGGGCTATGTTATTGCATAATCAATTAGAGGACATCATTTGTGATTTATTAGAATTGGAATTACTTCAAAATCTATTCTGGTTGAATTTTAAATAAAGTTTGAATATTCAAAAGTCCCTGTTTTGTCTTTTTTGTCAAATTAAATCTACAATGAAATTGGAGATGGGGCCAGTGGCATTGGATAGATAAATTCATGGGCTTTCCAACGGTATAAAGTTTGCTAAATTTGGTTTGGCATAATTCAAACTATTCAAAATTTGCTAAACACTCAGCAGAGCAAATTTGAATAAAAGTTAAAACTAGATTTGAAATCCTGGGCTTAGGCGGGAAGCGTTACCGGGCCGAAACGATTTAAAAACCCACTTCGCAGCCCAACACGCATCTGGCGCGCTCGGGCCGCGCTGACAAGGTGGGGGCCACCTGTCGGCGCCTCTTAGCTCAGCGAAGCGGTACGCGGGATCTAAACCGTAGGATTAGACTGGGATCCGACGGCGTGTGAACGTCGTCTTCTCCGACGAGCAGCGGGCTCCCTGGCGGCGAGCCTAGGGGGTCGGAGGGCGTACCAGGCTGGTGCAGGGGTCTGGCAGTAGGCGCGGAGAAGGTGTAGTAGATGAGGAAGCCCTGGGAGCAGCGGCGGCGCTCGGGGAAGCGCCAATCGAAGCAGAGCTTCCGCGGGCTCCGGCGGACTCGAGCTTGCGATTCGCGCAGCTCCGGCGAGGTCTGATTAAATTGATGGGTGGAGGAGACTCAGTGAGGTGAGGGGAGTGGATTGTGTGAAGAGATGAGGTGCTGATCGTCGCTATTTATAGAGGGAGCGAGGTGGCCGGGTGTGCTGTGGAGGAGCGTCGACGGCGTGGCCTCTCCGTCGATCGAAGGGGCAAGGCGAGGACAGCATCTTGTAGGCGTCGTCCTGGCGATGCTCAACGGCTAGCTGGCGCAGAGAAAAGGCGACGGGATGGCTCGGGAGCTTGCAGGGTTTGTCACGGGGCGTGCGGCATCTCTTGGTCGAGGATGACGGCGACGGTGCAGGGCAGGCATGGGCGCTCGTCTAGCGTGTAGAGGGCGGGGAGTAGCTATTCAACGCCGCGGTAGGGATGCAGGGCGAGGAGTAGGCTGCTCGAGCGCGCGACGGACCGGCGTGTCCAGGGCGCGCTCACCGCGTCGACTGGAACGCCCTGGCACGGTTTGGACACGCGTGTTCTGGCCAATGCCGAGCCTTGGCGAGCAGGGGCTGTGTACCAATCGATTCCTTGAGTGTCAGGGAAGCTCCAGGACAAGGGCAAGAGTCGAAATGAGGGCTGGAGGTGGAGATGCCAAAGGTGGCCGGCATGGCCACGGTATGCATTAGACTAGGGTTTCTTTCCCCTATCCTCTCACTTTAATCGACCAGGGCATATACTAGGGTGAAGCAGGGGTTGTAAGAGAGTGCAATGATCAAGAATTAAAGGGGTTTAGTGAAGAAACCAGTGGACAATAGTGTGTAGCTCAAATTGGAAATGATGCCTGCCACCTGTTCGACATAATGGCCGCAAGAACTTTTCTTTTAAATTTTGAAATTCTTTTTGGTGAATCTCATTTATATAATTAATGTGAAGTATTGGTGGTGGTGGCACTCAATTTGGAGTTGTTTTGCAAAATGTCAAAAGTGACATGATCTTCACTTTAATTCAGCATCCCCTCTTGTCACTATTATTCTGGTCAACCTAGTCAATTCTAGCCATGATGGTCAACATCAAAGTTGCTCACCTTGACATGGTCTTGGATGACATGGCTTTGGTTGACCAAGTTTAGTTCAAGAATTGAGAAAACCAGGGGGGTAAAGAGGTGAAGAAAATATTTTTGGGTCAAGTGACCATTATCATATGTATGTGAGATTTTTGATTTCTTTGCATTTGATTCTTGATCCAAGGATGCAAAAGTGTTAGTTTATCATATTGAAGTATTTTAGAAGCAAGTGAGCAAGCAATCTTGGCCTTGGTTGAGGATTTGCTAATTTGCATAAAGTGTATGTAAGTGGAAAATGAGTTTTTCTCATTTTCTCCATTTCCCCTCAAATTAGTGTTTAGTGATCTTGCTTAGGGTTCACATAGCAATGTTTAACATACTAACACTCATCATGGCAATTGCACAAAAGAATATCACTCAAATGCATATATCTATATGTGGCACTATATGCATAGAAAAAGTTTTTGTTAATTGCAATTTTTGGGTTTGGGGAAATTATCTCTCTTGTTTATTATTGTTGAAACTTGGGATGTTACAAACCCTTCCCCCTTACAAAAGATCTCGTCCCGAGATCTGAGAAAACTAGGCACTAAAGAGATCTGGGTACTCAGTCCTCATGATGTCTCCTCTCTCCCAAGTGGCTTCTTCTTTGGTGTGATTACTCCATTGGATCTTCAGAAACTTGATACTTCGGGTACGGGTGGTTCTGAAAGCTTCTTCCAGGATGCGAATAGGTACTTCGCGGTATGTCAGATCTGAGTTGATATCCACAGCTCGATGGTCGATGTTCTTAAAAACTTCGGTCTTCTCAGGCACTTCTAAACACTTCCGGAGTAGCGAGATGTGAAACACATTGTGCACCGCTGACATTTCTTCCGGTAACTCCAGCTGATAGGATACTTCTCCTCGGCGACTCAGGACCTTGAAAGGTCCGACATATCGGGGTGCGAGCTTTCCTCTAAGCTGAAATCTCTGCATTCCTTTAAGGGGGGGGCACTTTGAGATATACGAAATCTCCGATCTCGAAGGTCATCTCTCGGCGTCTCTTGTCGGCGTAGCTCTTCTGTCTTGATTGGGCTGTCTTGAGGTACTCACGGATCTTGTGAACCTTCTCTTCGGCTTCTCAGAGAATATCTGGTCCAAAGATTTGACTCTCTCCTACTTCCGACCAATTCAGAGGGGTACGGCACTTCCTTCCGTACAGTGCTTCGAAGGGGGCCATCTGCAAGCTGGCTTGGTAGCTATTGTTGTATGAGAATTCTGCGTACGGCAAGCAGTCTTCCCACTTAGATCCATACTCTAGCACACATGCTCTCAACATATCTTCTAGTATCTGGTTTACTCTTTCAGTCTGTCCATCTGTCTGCGGGTGATAGGCTGTGCTGAAATTCAGACGTGTTCCGAGTCCTTCATGTACTTTCTGCCAGAATCGGGAGGTGAATTGGGATCCTCTGTCGGATACTATCGACTTCGGGGTTCCGTGCAGGCTGACTATCCTTGAGATATATAGCTCTGCGAGTCTCGGTCCTTGATAGGTGGTCTTGACGGGGATGAAGTGGGCGACTTTGGTTAGTCTGTCGACCACTACCCAGATGGAATCATTTCCTTTACTAGATTTGGCAGTCCGGTGATGAAGTCCATTCCTACGGAATCCCACTTCCATTCGGGAATCTGTAGGGGTTGCAACAGTCCTGCGGGGCGTTGGTGTTCTGCTTTGACTCTTTGACAGATGTCACACTTGGCGATGTAGCTTCCAATTTCTCTCTTCATTCCATGCCACCAGAATTGTTCTTTCAAATCCTGGTACATCTTGGTTCCACCGGGGTGAATGGAGTATAGGGTGTCGTGAGCTTCTTTCAGAATAACTTGCTTCAATTCGGAGTCCGACGGCACGCAAAGGCGCTTGTTATACCATAGTACTCCTTCTTCATCTACGGTGAATCCTGGTGCTTTTCCGGCGGCTATTTGGTTCTTGATTCCTTCAATGCTAGCATTTCCTTTCTGAGCTTCCCTGATCTGGCTAATCAGGGTGGGTTGGAGTTCAATGCTGGCGAGGTATCCCTCGCTAACCAGTTCAAGCCTAAACTGTTCAAACTCTTCAAACAGGCTGGGTTGCTCAATTGCTAACATGGAGTTCAACTGACATGGCAGTCTACTCAGAGCATCCGCTACCACATTGGCCTTGCCAGGGTGATAGTGGATTTCCATGTAGTAATCCTTGATTAACTCTATCCATCTGCGCTGTCTCATATTCAGCTCCTTCTGCGTGAAGATATACTTCAGGCTCTTGTGATCCGAGTAAACCTCGCATCGATTACCCATGAGGTAATGACGCCATACTTTCAGTGCTAACACCACCGCTGCTAGCTCTAAGTCATGGGTTGGATAGTTCTGTTCATGCTGCTTCAGCTGTCTTGATAGGTAAGATATCACTTTGCCTTCTTGCATCAGCACACATCCAAGACCAATCTTGGAGGCGTCACAGTACACATCAAATGGCTTGGTAATGTCCGGCATAACCAGTACTGGGGCTGTTGTCAATCTTAACTTGAGCTGTTGAAAGCTCTCTTCACACTTGTCGGTCCATTCGAACTTCCGGTCCTTCTTCAACAATTGGGTCATCGGTCTTGCTATGCTCGAGAATCCTTCAACGAATCGGCGATAATATCCCGCCAATCCGAGAAATGCACGGACTTCGGTCTGGGTGGTTGGGGCTTTCCATTCTTCAACAGTCTTGATCTTTGCGGGGTCAACGGCAATTCCTCCGGCTGACAAGATATGAACCAAGAATCCTACTTCTTTCAACCAGAACTCACACTTGCTGAACTTGGCATACAACTGATGTTCCCGAAGGGTATCTAGGACCACTTCCAAATGTTGCTCATGTTCTTCCTCGGACTTGGAGTATATGAGGATGTCGTCGATGAAGACAACCACAAACTTGTCCAGGAAGTTCATAAAGATCTTATTCATGAGATTCATGAAGTAAGCGGGGGCATTGGTCAATCCAAATGACATGACATTGTACTCATACAATCCATATCTGGTGGTAAAGGCAGTTTTGGGGATGTCGGTGGAACGAATCTTCAACTGATGGTATCCTGTCCGCAGATCAATCTTCGAGAATACTTGGGCTCCGGTCAGCTGGTCAAACAGATCTTCTATCTTGGGCAACGGATACTTGTTCTTAATGGTGACATCGTTAAGCTTACGATAGTCCGTAACCAAACGAGTGGCACCGTCCTTTTTATCCACAAACAAAACTGGCGATCTCCAGGGTGACGCACTTGGTTGAATCAGACCCTTGAATAACATATCATCCAGTTGCTTCTTCAGTTCCACTAACTCTGCCAGGTTCATGCTGTAGGCTCTCTGGGCTATAGGTCCGGTTCCGGGGATTAACTCGATGATAAATTTGATATCCCGATCTGGGGGCATACCGGGTAGATCATCCGGGAACACATCAGGATATCGACAAACGACCCTGATCTGATCCAAGGTGGGTTTGGCTAGGCTTTGGTTACAAGTGAACTTTCGGGGCATCTTCTCAGATATGTGTTCGACTATCATTCCGGTGCTACTAGTCATGGTGATGGCCTTCTTGGCACAATCAATCAGTCCATGATGTTTCGCCATCCAGTCCATTCCCAGGACTACTTCCAAACCTTTGGCTCCCAGAACAATCAAACTTGCATAGAATTCTATTTCATGTATTCTGATTGGCACATCTTTGCAAATTTTTCTAGCTTTAGTGGTTGATCCAGGTATTTGAACTATCATGACATGCTTCAAACTGATGAGTTGAATCTTACTAGTGCATGCAAAATCTTCGGTAATGAATGAATGCGATGCTCTAATCAAACAAAGACTCTTGCGGGTATTGAGTTAACAGAGAACATACCCAGCACAACATCTGGGGCTTCCTGAGCTTCTTCTGCATTCATGTGGTAGAGGCGGCCGTTGCGGTTGTTCGGGTTGTTGGGGGGCGAACTTCTTGTTGGTGGTGACACGACGCTGCTGCTGCGCAGGGCCCGAGGTGTTGGCGGCAGTCTTGGTGAGCTTCTTGGGGCACTCATAGGAGAAGTGCCCAGCCACTCCGCACTCGTAGCAGTTGTAGGTGGACTTGTCCTTGGGGGTGATGGGAACAGCGTTGCTCCCAGTCCTTGGAGCAGTGTTGGAGTTATTGTTGGGGGCGCGAGGTGGAGCGCGGTTGAAGTTGTTGTTGTTGTTGTAGTTGTTGTGTCCTCCTGACCTGGGGTTTCCTCCACTCCGGTTCTGATAACTCGGATGTGGATTCTGCATCGGGGGCTTGTTGTTTCTTGGGGCGAACCCTCCACCTGAGTTGGGGCGATACTTGTGGTTGTTGCTGGGCCCACTCTGGTTCATCATACGGCGCTTGCGGTTCTCATTGGCTTGATGTATCTTCCCCTCCATCTGAATGGCGGAGTCAACGAGGGCTTCTAAGTCAGCAAAGGGGATGTTGATCAGCACAGTCTGCATCTCATCGTGCAGTCCATTCAGAAACCTCTCCTTCCTTTTCTCGACGGTGTCCGTCTCATCCGGGGCGTACCTTGACAAAGTGAGGAACTTGTCGCGGTATTCCACCACGGTCATTCTGCCTTGCTTCAGTTCCCTGAACTCATCTCTCATCTTCTTAATCAAACCCGGGGGTACGTGATACTTGCTAAACTTGAGTTTGAAGTCTTCCCAAGTCATCAGGTTCCCCGCATGTAAGGCGCGGGTACTTGTCCACCAGGCACGTGCAGGTCCAGCCAGATAGTGGGTGGCGAACAACACCTTCTCGTTGTCCTCCACTCCGGCAACCTCGAGATTGTTCTCCATAGTTTGGAGCCAATCATCAGCATCGAGGGGTTCCTCTGTCTTGCTGAACACCGGTGGGTTAGTGTTTTGGAAGTTTTTCAGCTTCGACCCTGGGTGGTCGTGGTTTCCATGGCCTTGATTGCCCTGAGCAAGCTGTTGAAGTGCAGCTAAGTTGGCTTGACGGTCAACTCTCTCAGCTTCTCTTTCTGTCATCATCTGTTGCAACATCTGCATCATGGCGGTCTCGTTGCGAGTTGGGGGTGCCATCTGAACAGTGATAGGGATCATGAGATAAGAGGGAAATGTCTATGGCTCATTTTGGGATAAAATACAACTTAAAACTTGATTCATAATAATAATAATATTACACACACACAAACATAGTCATGGAGGTAGCACATGTTACAAGCCAAATGTTCAGGAGGGTTTTAAGAACCCTTTCAACAAACTACGATACATGGGGCGGGTACAAAGGACCAATACATAACACGGGGCGCAAGTGCTCAGACGGGACTACTCGCCATCGACGTTGATAGGGTAGACATTGTCTACCCCAGCATCGAGGTGCTCGTGGCCATCCTCGTAAGGGTGGAACTCCAGGTCGTCGTCTTCCTCCTCCTCGTAGTCGTCGTCGTTGCTGACGTAGGAGTAGCCGTCCCCCTGGATGTTCTCCCCTTCACCTTCGCCTTCCAGCTCCTGGGTCTGCTCAGCTTGGGCAGCGATGGTCGCCTTCAGAGTGGCGATCCTGGCCTTCAGGCGGTTGATGGCGTGATCCTTCTTCTGGTTGGCACGGCGGAGTGCCCTGCGTTCTCCGGCGATCACCCTGATGGTGTCCGCCTGCTGCGCCAACTGGATGTGAGTGTGGTTGGCGTATTCGCGGGAGTTGTCGAGGTCGATGCGGGTCTCGCTCAGCATGAAGTCAAGATGATCAACATGGTGGCGAAGCTGCGGGTGTGACGGCAGGTTCATTGGCACTCCGAGGGAGTTGTGCCTTGCATAGTGCACAAAGCGACTATCCGTGAAGTCCATGAAGTTTTGCCCGCACAGACGTGCGAGTCCTTCCTGAAGTCCCCTTGCGAGACCATCCGCCCAGTTGTTCTCCCTGAAGGAGAACTGGATCCTTGCGCTCATTGGGAGCGTGAACCTTCCACAAAGGTCCACCATGATCACCCACTGAAGTTGACCACCGGGTTGGTCATTCAGCATTCCGCCAAAGACTTCCGGTGGTGGGCGCCCGAGGAACTCTGAGAGGGAGAAGAGGTCCCTCTCGAAGATGATCTCTCCACCATTCCCCAACTGATAGAACTCAGTCTGGAGAAAGGGCTGCGCGTCCACGACGTGATCCATCTGTAGAGAGATGAGATGATTAAGTTAGATAAGTGCAAGTGTTCCAAATTTTAATTCACTTAGAAGAAGGGCATGAATTTAAAGTTTGTAATAGACTCTTCAAGGTAAGAAGGTGAATAAGGTTTTCATAACTAGTCAAATCATGAAATTTGAAACTAAGTTTTTGAGCGTCCATTCTAACTAGGGTCTCCTAAGGTCAAACAATGGCTCTGATACCAACTTGTCAACACCCGGATTTTTAAGTCCAGATGCCTATTATGCCGTACATCGCAATCCCAGGAATAATGTTTTTGCGAGACATAATAGTAAGTAGCATAGAGTCATCATTTATTACAACAAATATTGTCTTACAACCATAGATCACATGATCCAATATTACACGAATATAATGTTCAACATCACAAATAGTAGCGGAAGCGAGGTAGTAGTGGACGATATATTCCACAGGCAACGCTTGACGTTAGAAGACGATCCTAGTTATCGTAGACGTCCTGTTGTCCGTCATCCTGATACTGGTGCTCTCCTTCATAGTCTGGCATTTGAATAGCCAGGGCAAAGCCATGAGTACTTTTAAAGTACTCGCAAACTAACTCTAAGATAAATACTCATTAAGTGTAAGGGGGTGCTAAGCTCTAGGTTTATTTGCATAAAGCCAAGTTTTAGTTTCATAAATCTTTGGTAAAAGCCTATATCATGTGCTAGACTAACTCAAGTGGGAACATTAGTGTCATTCCCACAACTCATTATGGTTCACCAATATGTCACCTTTCAATCCACCATTCATTTCTAGAATCAAAACATTTTAATGATAACGGAGATAGTATGGCCTTCCCAATCGTCCGTAACCGTGGACACGGCTATTCGAATAGGTTTAACACTCTGCAGAGGTTGTACTCTTGTGCCACAACTTTTGATTTCATCCGTCGAGGATAACCCCGAATCATCGTAACACAGTACGCGGATCATCAATCGAAACCTTTCACTCATATATGCTAGTATGAGCACCTCTCCCCATGAGCTTGGCCTCCCGGTGGAAACCGCAGTTAACCCGGGAACTGCACAGGGCTTGGGCCGTACATTCACCTCATTTCAACATCAATCCACACTTAATGGAGGCAGCCGCAGCGTAACCCCTATGATGTTTGTTCAGAGGGAACCCATACTAAAATACACAAGTTTCTAGTTAAACCCTACCCATAATCAGGTATTGTGGGGGTACTTGTATAATTGGAAGGGTATCGCATTCAAACTCAATCATCTATTTTATCAAAAATCACCATCTTCTCTTGTTCAAATCCACCTCCACTTTACTTTCTTTCAAAGTCATTTCACTTCACCATGTTCCCATCTAGAGTAGTCAATTTTAATTGATTAGCACTAGAAACTATATGAGGGGTGCTATCTAGCCTTGAGTGGTGCTAATCTATTCCAAGTATTTTTCTACTCTAGACCAAGTGAATCATAAATCAAAAAGGTACTTTGAAATAAATAAGCAAAAGTAAAAGTAAGTAAAAACATGGGATAGGTAATACATAAAAGTAAAGTGTGATGGTGCCTTTGCTCTTGTAGAGCTAAGCACTTGTGTTTAGCAAGGGTTAGCTTGCCTTGAGCTGGGTAGTTATCGAAGTTCTCTTCTTCTTCCTGAGAGTAGCCCTCCTCCTCTTGGTATTCCTCGTTACTAGCGTCTATATACGAATACGAGGTATAAATACTAAACCAAGCTCACATACTATACTAGAAACACTCAAAGAGTTCACCCACTAGTCCTAGTATCAATCAAACATGGCATGGTGGATTATTTGATTTGTCTTTATTTGAAAGAAAATAATTTCCTCTCATTACTCCTATTTCTTAAAATTGGTATGTGGGTCTTTAAAGGAATTCATTTTTTTTTTCATTACCTCTTATTAAGATTTAATCTCTTCATATAATAATAAGGTATGAAATATAGGTTGACCCAAAGTCAACATTTCATATCTACTATATGTGAGTTCAATTTAATTGAAGTGCTACACTTCACATAGTTTTAAAACTTAACATTTAAATGAATTAAAATCTCTAATTAATAATTCTCAAGGGTTCATTAGCCTAAGTCATTCCCCCTGGTTATTAGTACTTAGGATCAAAATTTAATTGAGAGGTAGCTCTCATATTAGGGTTGAGTTTAAATTCCACCTTAAAATGCTCTAGAAATGACTACATAGCCATTTTATTTGATCTAGTCCATGATCATACAAACAACAGGGCTATGTTATTGCATAATCAATTAGAGGACATCATTTGTGATTTATTAGAATTGGAATTACTTCAAAATCTATTCTGGTTGAATTTTAAATAAAGTTTGAATGTTCAAAAGTCCCTGTCTTGTCTTTTTTGTCAAATTAAATCTTCAATGAAATTGGAGATGGGGCCAGTGGCATTGGATAGATAAATTCATGGGCTTTCCAACGGTATAAAGTTTGCTAAATTTGGTTTGGTAGAATTCAAACTATTCAAAATTTTCTAAACACTCAGCAGAGCAAATTTGAATAAAAGTTAAAACTAGATTTGAAATCCTGGGCTTAGGCGGGAAGCGTTACCGGGCCGAAACAGTTTAAAAACCCACTTCGCAGCCCAACACGCATCTGGCACGCTCGGGCCGCGCTGACAAGGTGGGGGCCACCTATCGGCGCCTCTTAGCTCAGCGAAGCGGTACGCGGGATCTAAACCGTAGGATTAGACTGGGATCCGACGGCGTGTGAACGTCGTCTTCTCCGACGAGCAGCGGGCTCCCTGGCGGCGAGCCTAGGGGGTCGGAGGGCGTACCAGGCCGGTGCAGGGGTCTGGCAGTAGGCGCGGAGAAGGTGTAGTAGATGAGGAAGCCCTGGGAGCAGCGGCGGCGCTCGGGGAAGCGCCAATCGAAGCAGAGCTTCCGCGGGCTCCGGTGGACTCGAGCTTGCGATTCGCGCAGCTCCGGCGAGGTCTGATTAAATTGATGGGTGGAGGAGACTCAGTGAGGTGAGGGGAGTGGATTGTGTGAAGAGATGAGGTGCTGATCGTCGCTATTTATAGAGGGAGCGAGGTGGCCGGGTGTGCTGTGGAGGAGCGTCGACGGCGTGGCCTCTCCGTCGATCGAAGGGGCAAGGCGAGGACAGCATCTTGTAGGCGTCGTCCTGGCGATGCTCAACGGCTAGCTGGCGCAGAGAAAAGGCGACGGGATGGCTCGGGAGCTTGCAGGGTTTGTAACGGGGCGTGCGGCATCTCTTGGTCGAGGACGACGGCGACGGTGCAGGGCAGGCATGGGCGCTCGTCTAGCGTGTAGAGGGCGGGGAGTAGCTACTCAACGCCGCGGTAGGGATGCAGGGCGAGGAGTAGGCTGCTCGAGCGCGCGACGGACCGGCGTGTCCAGGGCGCGCTCACCGCGTCGACTGGCACGCCCTGGCACGGTTTGGACACACGTGTTCTGGCCAATGCCGAGCCTTGGCGAGCAGGGGCTGTGTACCAATCGATTCCTTGAGTGTCAGGGAAGCTCCAGGACAAGGGCAAGAGTCGAAACGAGGGCTGGAGGTGGAGATGCCAAAGGTGGCCGGCATGGCCACGGTATGCATTAGACTAGGGTTTCTTTCCCCTCTCCTCTCACTTTAATCGACCAGGGCATGTACTAGGGTGAAGCAGGGGTTGTAAGAGAGTGCAATGATCAAGAATTAAAGGGGTTTAGTGAAGAAACCAGTGGACAATAGTGTGTAGCTCAAATTGGAAATGATGCCTGCCACCTGTTCGACATAATGGCCGCAAGAACTTTTCTTTTAAATTTTGAAATTCTTTTTGGTGAATCTCATTTATATAATTGATGTGAAGTATTGGTGGTGGTGGCACTCAATTTGGAGTTGTTTTGCAAAATGTCAAAAGTGACATGATCTTCACTTTAATTCAGCATCCCCTCTTGTCACTTTTATTCTGGTCAACCTATTCAATTCTAGCCATGATGGTCAACATCAAAGTTGCTCACCTTGACATGGTCTTGGATGACATGGCTTTGGTTGACCAAGTTTAGTTCAAGAATTGAGAAAACCAGGGGGGTAAAGAGGTGAAGAAAATATTTTTGGGTCAAGTGACCATTATCATATGTATGTGAGATTTTTGATTTCTTTGCATTTGATTCTTGATCCAAGGATGCAAAAGTGTTAGTTTATCATATTGAAGTATTTTAGAAGCAAGTGAGCAAGCAATCTTGGCCTTGGTTGAGGATTTGCTACTTTGCATAAAGTGTATGTAAGTGGAAAATGAGTTTTTCTCATTTTCTCCATTTCCCCTCAAATTAGGGTTTAGTGATCTTGCTTAGGGTTCACATAGCAATGTTTAACATACTAACACTCATCATGGCAATTGCACAAAAGAATATCACTCAAATGCATATATCTATATGTGGCACTATATGCATAGAAAAAGTTTTTGTTAATTGCAATTTTTGGGTTTGGGGAAATTATCTCTCTTGTTTATTATTGTTGAAACTTGGGATGTTACAGCTGCCATCCTATTTATTAAAAAGTTTGAGCCTCTGACAAAGTTGAAATGCGAGTTTCAGCACTTGAAAGTTTTACTTGTAAACCAGAAATCTCCCTATTTAAATTTTCAAGCTGGTGGCTAATATTTTTAAGCATAGAAGATTGCTCTCCCATGGATTGAGTAAATAACTTGTTTTGTTCAAATTGCATTTGCATAAAGCCCTTAGTCGAATTGTCTACCTCCGCAATTCTCTCTTCACTAGGCATTTTTTAGCTAAAACCATTTCCATACTGCCTATAATTATTGCTACCAAAATTATTCCTATAGGCATTATTATTAAAATTGTTGCTCTTAATAAAATTCACATCTACATTTTCTTCTTGAGCAACCAAAGAGGCCAAAGGAACATTGGTTGGATCCATAGGAGTATTATTATTTGCAATCATAGACATAATAGCATCAATCTTATCACTCAAAGTAGAAGTTTCCTCAATAAATTTACCCTTTTACCTTGTGGAGCTCTCTCGGTATGCCACTCCGAATAATTTACCATCATATTGTCAAGAAGTTTTGTAGCCACCCCAAGGTTTATAGACATAAAAGTGCCTCCAGCAGCTGAATCCAATAAGTTCCTTGAAGAAAAATTGAGTCCTACATAGAAGGTTTGAATAATCATCCAAGTAGTCAGTCCATGAGTGGGACAATTTTTAACCAAATATTTCATTCTTTCCCAAGCTTGGGCAACATGCTTAGTATCAAATTGTCTAAACTTGATAATATCACTTCTCAAAGATATAATTTTAGCAGGAGGATAATATTTTCCAATAAAAGAATCTTTGCATTTAACCCAAGAATCAATACTATTTCTAGGCAAAGATAGCAACCACTACTTAGCTCTACCTCTTAATGAGAAAGGAAACTATTTCAACTTAATAATATCACCATATACATTGATGTGGGCATTAACCTTCGGGTAACTGTTATTTCCCTATCCTATACGGCCCAATTAGAGGCCCAAGAAGACACTCAATGGCAAGATGGACTACTACGTCGGTGCCGAAGAAGATTCCTTGAAGAACCAGAAGAAGGGACATAGAATACAAGGAAAGTTTAGAACTAGGACCCTTTGTAACCTAGTCGTACCCGGACAGATCTCTCGAGACCTAACTCCCTATATAAGGGCCAGGAGAGGGGCTGCCGAGGACACACTCAATCTTAGCAATCTTAGCCACCATAAGTCTAGAGCTAGGTCCCTGCAGAACTTACCCTCTCGACGAGATCACAGCCGAAACCTTCGGCACCCCATTGTAACCCGATATTTTCATAATCAAGATCAGACAGGTAGGACATAAGGGTTTTACCTCATCGACGGCCCCGAACCTGGGCAAATCATTTTCCCCGCTTGTTTGATAACCAATGTCTCGTGTCAACCTACAGGATTCCATCTACCCTAAGCCCCAAACGGAGGGCATTGCCAAGGAGTAACCTCAAAAATTGGCGCCGTCTGTGGGGACCCAATTGGCACAAGACTCGTCATCGGCAGATCCAGCCATGTCGTCGGTAGCTTCGTCGACACTGTCGGCATCACCAGATTCCGGGAGTCCGATCCGATTCGGTTCCTACGAGTTCACCCCGCATAGCGACTCTCCCCGTTCGACTTTCTCGGGCCTGCAAGGAAACATGGGCATGACGTTCGGGAGCGTCCACTTTAGCATCAACGCGGAGGGAGTTCTTCGGTTGCTGGAGCCATTCGTCCCCAGATCAGCAAGGAAACCATCCCCACCAGCCGTAGGATCGATCATTTCATCCTCAATCGATCTTTCGGCTGGCTTGACAGACTCGATGAGTTCGTCTCCACCATCGACCCCGTATCATCGGATATGACCTCGTACTACTGTCTGAGCTGTGACACCAGGCACGGATTGGGATCAAGTGACACACCGTTCATCTGCAGTGCCAGATATTTGTCGGGGGAGGACAATGTCGACATCGTTGTCAGGGCGACCACCTGGAGGCCAGCGCGTCATCAAGTCTATGCTGCCAATAACGCAGGAACCACGGGGAATGGAGGAGATCGCACCCCTCGCTCCAGTAGACGACATAACTTTGAAAATAGTGGCAGTAACAACAACATCGATTACACCATCGCGGAGGAAGAATAGGCAGCGGCCCGGGCAGCTGTACTTAACAGCACGCCGCTTCCCACCGGAACTTCGGTTGGAACCCTCAATGTCTATCGCTCTATCTTGGAGAAAAATTGGGAGCGACTTTCGAACGAGCAGGCCACCCTCGAAAGACATCTGCTAGCAGCAGATCAATCAAGTGAACAATGGAGGGGCTCACAAGGAAGCGCGTCCCGAAGCAGCCAAGGCGCAGGGAGGCATCGATCAAGGCTATCTCAACTTTCGGAGGACGATGCTAGAGAAATAACGTCAAACCTATCCAAGTCCTTCATGACTACGGACACTGCGGGTATGTTAAGGCCAAAAACCGTTGAGGGAGCAACCACCAACCTCTCAGCATATCTCATCAACCAACGACCCGAAGGTTCTATGGCTCAAGCTCATCGGGGCGCTCTGGAAAGCCTTGCAATCCTGGGAGACAATCTGGTTCCACGAAAGGAAAAATTCACGCTCCAAGCCAGCGGATCGAAGCATCGTTCAAGGGACACCCGAGACGAAATCACCCAGAGTTGAATCGACAAAGCCAGGCGACGGTGAGCCGCAAGGGAGGAGTACGATAGTGACGCCTCAGAAGAAAGCCAGGAGTACGATGGCGAGATGAGGGGAGCTGATTGTTTAAGTTACAAGATCCGCGAGACAATGCCGCCCAAAAGGTTCAAACCTACTCCAACTGATGCCGCTAAGTATGACGGACAGCAGGAGCCAAGGTCTTGGATAGATGATTATCTGCAGACTGTGATCCTACACAAAGGAAATCAGATAGCAGCAATACAGTGCTTGCAACTTTACCTGAAGGATTCGGCACGGGCCTGGTTGAGAGGCCTGCCGAAGGGTTCCATCAAGTCATGGGATGATCTGGTAGACGCTTTCGTCACATACTTCCAAGCAACGTACAAGAGGCCTGTTGGGATCGATGAATTACGGCATTGCCAGTAGAAGACGAAGGAGTCGATGCGTGCGTACATTGGGAGGTTCACTAAACTCCTGAACACTGTCGAAAATGTTTTCGTCGACAGAGCAATCGATGCCTTTAATGATGGCATTCGACGTGAAACCTACATAGAGGAGCTGGGCTGATGGCGAAGACAACGTGTGAAGACCTCGACCACGCAGTGACGATGAAGACGATGATCAGCCGAGGCATGATTCGGGCGGTTGAAGAGGTCGTCGCAAGAAAAGGAAAGACCGCAGTTACGATGACAGCAACTTGGTAGCTGTGGGATATTCCGATCGACGAGATGATCGGTATGATGACAGGCGAGACGATCGACATGATGGCAATCGGAGTAACTCTGGGAACCATGGCAACTACAAACCACAGCCTCCGAGGACCCCCGAGTTACCCTTCGCTGAGCAGATAAACACCCCTTGCTACCTACATGCGTACATCGACCCTAAAGATGGCAAGAAAAAGTCAAGTCATTTGCTCAGAGAATGTCGACAGTTCATTGAGATGCAGAAGCTCATCCAGCAGCAGCAGCAGCCAATTCCACCACCACCGCCACCTCAGCACCAGGTTCAGCAAGTCCAACCCCACAACTCTAACGAGTCTTTTCCGCCACCACGTGGACAAATGAGTATGATTCACAGAACTGGTGTTTCGAGAAGGGAGATGAAGAAGCTGGTCATCTCAGAGCATTATGTTCAGCAGAGCAGATCACCCGATGACAATTCCAAAGCCAGGGCACGCTGCCTTAGTAGTCGAAGCGCAAATTGGAGGGTTTAAAATTAGCAAGGTCTTCATGGACGGTGGAAGTGGATTAAATCTGATATTCCTCGACACAATCAAAAGCATGGGAATTACGATGAGGATACTCGAAGAAACAGATACTTGTTTCCACGGGATTCTCCCCACCTTACCAGCGTACTCTCTTGGCAAAGTTTACTTGAACGTTGTCTTTGGAAAACCCGACAACTTCAGGAAGGAAAAGATCGAGTTTGAAGTAGTAAACTGGGAATCACGGTACCACGCTTTACTTGGGAGACCAGCTTATGTCAAGTTCATGGTTGTGCCACATTATGCGTACCTCAAGCTCAAGATGCCTGGGAACAACGGAACAAACATCACAGTCTATGGAAGTTTTTCACGCTCAGATAATTGTGATCACGAGTTTCAGAGGATTGCTGCCAAGTTCGGACTAACACAGGAACCTGATGACTTCCCTTCAAAATCGTCAGCACTCGATAATAAGGAAGAAGAACGCGTCAAGAAACTGAAGAAAAAACCGGCCGATCTTGCTCTGGAAGCTTCGACAGTAAAAAGTTCGGTAGCTGACGACAAGACCGTTATAGAAGAAAACAAAACTCCGGCACTCGCCGTAAGAACTCCTGATGAAGCCAGTGACGCTTCCAAAGCCACTGACACGTCGGATAAGCTCGAAAATAAGAAGAACCCTCCTCTTGTTTACAAGGATGGGTAGCATTATATTTAGTTTTTTCTCTTTTTTCAATAGGTCCCCTTTTAGCCCATTAGTTCTCGCTTATTTTATTAATGAAGACTCAAGTTTCGTTTTTTGTAAGTACTAGCAAGGTGGCCCTCGCAAATGCGAGGGCATCATCTTTTTTTTTCGAAAGTTGGGCATTGTATTATTGTATAGCATGAAATATATTAATTTATTCTTGAAACAAAGCCTTTTATTGTTTATCAATATCTGTCACTTTGGTGACACTTTAACCATTGTAACAATACATGTGGAGAAACATGTTATATTTTAGATTTTTAGTGTTGCGGTATTCTACATTTAACCGTTGACACTGCAATCTTGATGTAAAAATAATAATCATATAGACAGATCTAGAATATGCAGGCACAGTGCTACCTTGAGTCTATAATTCACCTAATCTTTTAGAAGTAACGCGGATGCATGGGATCAATGATGGAGAAAAATAGTTTATGCATCTCTGGTGTATTCTTGCTACGGAAGTTATCCTTTTTTAAAAAAATTAGCGTTCTAATGTATAATCATGTGGTTTGCTCTTCTTTTTTTGTGCCATATGTAGTATGCTTATTTTCCCTAGGGCCTATTTCTTTCGTAGTTTTTCGTTATTTTTTTTGGAGGATTAGAGTAGGTTTTTTTCCTACCGATTTATGGTCGCTACAGTTTTTAAAATTAAGCTTCCATCATACTCAAATTTATCAGAAGTAATATTTTGTTGGTACAAATTAAGTTTCGGAGATATCGAGTAGGGCATGACACTAAAGTCTCTTATAATACATTTTAATCATGAGAATCAAAGATCTCCTAGTTAACCGGGAAAACATACCTGTTACCATTAGAATATTCTTCATGGAGTTCTTTAAATGGATGCACTTCTCTTTTGTGGGGCTCACCTTAACACTATAGGGAGAAAAAAGATTAAAAAAATGAGGTGGCATCATTTCACATATATGTAACGTCCGTACTTCAAGTTTTATGTTGTTTAACCAAAAAATCGATGAGCGACCAGCACTCCTTCACTTGATTATACCAGCAGCAGACAATGTTTGTCTTTATCTTTAAGTTTCCGATGTTAAATTAGATTATAATTATTTAGCACATGTGGATCAACTTGATGTCTCAAAAAACACCCTAGCTATTTACGGAACATACCTATAGTCTAATACATTATTGTTTAACCAAAAATCGATGAGCGACCACTACTCATTCGCTGATTATATAGGCACACAATGTTTATCATTGTCGGTCGCTTTGTATACGTATATTATTGTATATTCACTGGTGGAAAAAGGGGCTTTGGTCGCGGTTCGCAACTGCCATTAGTCGCGGTTGCGCAACCGCGACCAAAGTAGCGCGACTAGGGCCCCCCCCCCCCTTTAGTCGCGGTTCCTTACGAACCGCGACTAAAGGCCCGTCCACGTGGGCCGCAGGCGAGCGCCAGGGCGGAGGACCTTTAGTCGCGGTTCTTCTGGCCAACCGCGACTAAAGGCCTCCGCAGGGTTTAGGGTTTAGCCCCCCCTCCCCCTAAATCTGGTTTCTTTTTAATTTGTATTGTTTTATTTCTTTTGGGTTTTAATTTTGAAGGAGTTTCACATAGTCTACGGTACTACATACATGCATATGAATGTACAATTTCAAACAAATTTGAAATTAGAACCAAAAAGAATTCAAGAGGAATATACAATATATATTCAATATCGGATGACCATATACAATATATATTCAATATCGGATGACCATATACAATTTTGAACAAGTTTCCATCCATAATTTAGTGCATATAAAGTTCTACGTCATCGTAATGGTGTTCTCCTCTAGGATCGATGACTTCCCTCGCCAACCATCCAGCTAGTTCCTCTTGAAGTGGTCGGAAGCGAGCTTCTGGACTAAGCGTCTTCCGGAGGTTATTCCTCAAGATGTTGTTCTCACACTTCTGGTCCCGCTCATTGCAGTATCTCCGGATCCTCTCACAAACATAGTATCCACATAGATTGGTCCCCGGTGGCTGAATATCCCCAGTCGTCCGCACTGCCATTTTAAAATGTAACTCTTTTTTGAATTCACCGACCTTGGTATCTACGAACCGTCTCCAAACCCTACGAGGCAAAGAAAATTAAATGAACAAGAGAGTTATTAATTAGTTACTTGATATTAGGAAATGATGAACGAAATAGGCCGATCGATATAGAGCGCAAATGAATGAAAATAATTACTTTTGCATCATTTTTCTCATGTCGGCCCAAAGCGCCGGATCCATATTCAGAGAGTCGTGGACGAGAACTGAGGAGGTCTGAAATTGAATTACCATAAGAATCCAGTGGAACCTGTGGACACGATACATGCACAGTCATGCATAACTCATCGATTAGCCACATACCATGCATGGAGTAAACAAAAGAGAATGTGCTCAAGACAGAAACACTCACCCAAAATGGTAAGGAAATAGAATATCACTTTTGAGTTTCTGTTTTCTAATAAACCGCCACAGGTCATCCTCCACGTCGGCGGGGTGGTGTTCTAACACATATGAATTAACGATTTGTGGGTCAATGAACCCAACATCATGGATGTTCCTTATTCGCATTTCCCGCTTCTTCATTCTGCATAATAGCGTACACAACAAGATAGTTAGGACAATATATATATATATATATAGTGCAGGCAATGAACGAGATGGGGTAGAAATTAATAAATCACTTACAGAACGTAGCAACTGATGATAGATTTGTCGAGGTCGCGCAGATTGAACAGCTGGAACAATTCACTCAGATGAATTTGTACATAGTAATGTTTGAAGTGATGCTCATATCTAACTTCCGCATAGATATAGTCTTTGGCGTTTTTATGTTTTATGTAACCCTTGTACCAATTTAGCAGACCTTTCATTTGTCGAGGTAGATCCTCTTCCTGCGCAGGCTCGACGAGAGGGCCATTCTTCACATATGTAAATACTACGTCCTTCATTGGCGCCTCATCAAGGCCTAACAGTGCACGAAGAGTGATACCTAAGTCGGCCGCTTGTTCTCTGGCACTCGTTACAGTCAATCCATGTGCTGCCGCAGCTGCTATGATATCGGGGGCATCCGGACCGGCGGCTTGCACTATGAGCGGGGCGATCGATTGTTTACTTTGTTCCCCGAGCTGGGCAACTTCTTTCCCCCTTTCTAATTTTTTCTCGGCATCCTCCTCCAAGGCTTTCTTCTCCGCCAACTCTTGGTTCCTCTTGAACGCGAGTGCTTGCCTACGAAGTTCACGTAAATAGTCGTCAGGCAGATTCTTCGCGGCTTGGGACGGTGTGTTCAAAAATGACTTAGCCCAGCTCTTTTCCTTGTCAGAAAATACTTGCTTGGGCTCGGGCTCTCTTTTCTTCTTGCAGTCCGCCTTCCATTTCTCATATTCAGCAGCCGCGCGTGCGTCGACTTCCTCGGCACTACGTTCCCAAGGCCTTGTGGGGAGAGGCTTCAGTGATGGCTCTGGTATCTTTGTGGTTCTAGGTACATAAGGGTCCGGGTTAATAACCTAGGACTGCTTCTGCTTCTTCGCCGGAGGTGGATTGGGGGGCGGTGTCTGCTGATCACCCGCCGGACGAGGACTGGGGGCGGCGTCTGCTTACCCGCCGGAGGTGAATTGGGGGGCGGCGTCGGCTGACGTGAAGGAGGTGTAGGTGAAGCACCACCACCACCACCGCCACCGCCACCGTCACCGCCACCACCACCGCCACCGCCACCACCACCACCGTACGGGGGTGGACTTGTTGGCGCCTCGCCTGGAAACTTGATAAATTTCTTCTGCCAGAGAATGAACTGGCGCTTGACATCTCCAAGTCTTTTCACCCCTTCAGGTGTAGCAATGTCAATGTCTAGGTCCTCAAACCCTTGGACTATCTCCTCCACCGTGACACGAGCATAGCCATCTTGAATGGGGTTGTTGTGGTGGAGTGCTCCAGGTGGTAAAGCACTGCCGATGGCTACCTTCATGGACATGTTCCCGATAGGATAATACAGATGACATGCTTTCATCTCCTTTATATCGTCCACGGGGTAGCGAGGAGGCTCCGGTGCAGTAATTTCGACCACCAGAGGCTCCGGTGCAGTAATTTCGATCGTCGGTGCACCAGCCGGTGAGGCCTCCGTGGAAGCCACGCTGCTTCTTCTCCGCTGCTGGCTTCCGAGATCCATTGGATGATCTTCATGCTGCGCCCGAGCTGCATCTCTTTTGGCTACTAGTACACTCACAGTTTTCTTCATCACATCCATTTCCGTTACCAACTTCGCCACAACATCTGCATCCCGATCCATCTTTCTCTTACGGCTTCTGTAACCTTACGGGTCATCGTTCTGGGGGAACCCTACTTTCCACGGAATGGGCCCCATGCCTCGTACACGTCCTCCGTGTTCAGGATTCCCGAGGGCTTTTGTCAGGGCGTCGTTCTCTCTGTTGAACTTGATCCTCCCCTCTTGAGCATCCCTCATTGCCTCAATAAGCTTTTGGGTGGGTGTAATTATTTTGCCCTGATAAACACACTCCCCTGTCTCCGGGTTCAGCGATCCCCCATGCCCGTACCACCAGCTTTTGGCCCTTGGGTCCCATCCCTCCGTACCTGGACGGATTCCTTGCGCCCTCAGCTCGTTCTCCATCTTCTCCCACTTAGGCTGCCAAAAGCGATACCCTCCTGGCCCCATAATATGATTGTACTCCTTCTTGGCCGCATTCTCCTTATTTTTTTCGATATTTCAAGGAACTGCTCCGATTTCTTTTGCTTCACAAATTCTGGCCAATCATGTTGCAGTTTCTCATATTGTCCTGTGAAATCCGGAGTCTTGCCCTGCTTGACAAAGTCATGGGCTAGATTTTGCTTGTATTTCCGGAATGCGTTGGCCATCTTAGAAAGAGCGAACTGTTTGACTAGCTTGCACCTCTCCTTGTTTTCCTGAATCTTGTTACCTGCCTCATCGTATTTGCGGTATTCCGGAGGTAGAACGAAATGTTCCATAAGCTTGTTGAAGCAATCTTTTTTTGTTCTCTTATCGACAAAAGTGAAACCAAGACGTGCCTTCTTTGGCTCATTCCACTCCTGGACGGTGATCGAGACATTGTCTCTAACAACGGCTCCGCATTGGCTGATAAACTTGGTGGCGTTCTTGCTGGGCTCCAGCGGCCTGCCGGTTTCTTCATCGACAACCTCGATGGTGCATGTTTCGTTTGGTTTCATCGTCTTGGTTGCGCCACGCTTTGACGACGTACTCGATTTTTTCGACGATCCGGCCGAGGGCTAAAATAAGAAAGAGAGTCGCGCGCGTTAGTACACACACATTTATTCAAATCAGTTAGTTTGTATCACCAGACGCTCAATATGTATATATATATACCTCGGCGCCGGAGGTGGTTGCTACTTCCAATTGAAGATCGTCGTTTATCGACATTTCTTCGGCATCATCTTGCTGACGGTGCCCTTCATCTTCACCCTCAAGGTTCAGATAAGAAGAGATATCATCTTCTTCTTGTCCGGTCGGCACATATAGAATATCGCCTTTTATGATGCCGAACATATGTTCTTCAAGGTCCGCATCATAGTTGTCCAGAATCGGGTCAGCTCTATCGTCCGCCATATGTCAGTCCTGAAAACATGTAGTCAAAACAAATTAATTAAGTGAAGAAGGGGGGCGGTGGCGGTGGCGAAAGGGCGGTGGCAAAAGGAGGGGGTGAGGAAGGGGTGCGCGCGGAGTCGGAGTCGAGACACAACACATGCATATATGCGGGGTCGCGGTGGCGAAAGGGGGGCGGCGGAAGGTGGGCGCGCGGTGGCGGTGGCGAAAGGGGGGCGGCGGTGGCGGTGGCGCCGCCCCCTCGCCGCGAACACCGGCGGCCGGCGCGTATAAGGAGGGAGAGGCGAGGGCCTCGCCGCCCCCTCCGTATACACGCGGGGTCGGTGACGAAAGGGCGGTGGTGAAAGGGCGGCGGTGGCGAAAAGGCAGTGGTGGTGCCGCCCCCTCTCGACCCAAAAAAAAAACACCGCTCGAATACGGACGGGGCGACGAGGGGCTCGCTGCCCCCTCCGTATACGCGCGGTGGTTAGTTTTTTTTTACACAATCTTTTTTAAGTCAAATTTTAGTTTTTTTACACAATCTTTTTTAAGTCAATTTTAATTTTTTTAAGTCAAATTTTAGTTTTCTTTACACAATCTTTTTTTAAGTCAAATTTTAGTGTACAATTTAAATTAACAAATTGTGAGATAATTAATAAAAACAAAAAAAACAAAAAAAGGGGCCGGCGATCTCCTCATCTCTCTGTCTCCTCATCTCTCTGTCCGGCCGCGCGCGCGTGGGCGAGCGAGGCGGCGCCGTTGAGGCCGGGCGGGCGAGCGAGGCGGCGGGCGCGGTGGGCGAGGCGCGCGGCCGGTGATACCGGCGGTGATAGTGGCAGCGGCGTGGGCGAGAGGCCGGGGCGGCGCGCGCGCGTGGGCCGGGCGGGCGTGGTGACGACGCACGGCGAGGAAGACGGGGCGGCCGGCGCGCGAGGACGACGACGGGCGGCGGGCGACGGGCGACACGGCGCGAGGCCTTCGGCGCTGAAGAGTCGAAGAGGCGAAGAGGCGTTGATATCTGCGAAGAAGATGAAGTGCGCGGGAGAGGGCGCGAGTTTTTATAAAAAATGGCCTTTAGTCGCTTTTGGGGACACCAACCGCCCCTAAAGGTCACCCTTTAGTGGCGGTTGGTGACCCCAACCGCGACTAAAGCCCATTTTTCGCCCCATTTGCGGTTCCGCGGAAAACGATTTTAGTCGCGGTTGGCCAGGCCAACCGCGACTAAAGGCCTTTTTCGAAATTATTTTGAAATTAAATGTGAAAAATACAACTAATTCAATTCAAAATCTTAAAAATACAAATAATATATCAAAAATTCAGAAAAAAAAACTAATTCAATTCAAAATCTTAAAAATACAAATAATATATCAAAAAATTCAGAAAAATAAAACTAATTCAATTCAAAATCTTAAAAATACAAATAATATATCAAAAAATTCTGAAAAATAAAACTAATTCAATTCAAAATCTTAAAAATACAAATAATATATCAAAAAATTCTGAAAAATAAAACTAATTCAATTCAAAATATTGAAAATACAAATTATATATCAAAAAAATCAGAAAAATAAAACTAATTCAATTCAAAATGTTTAAAATACATATAATATATCAAAAAATTCATAAAAATAAAACTAATTCAATTCAAAATCTTAAAAATACAAATAATATATCAAAAAATTAAGAATAATAAAACTAATTCAATTCAAAATGTTTAAAATACATATAATATATCAAAAAATTCATAAAAATAAAACTAATTCAATTCAAAATCTTAAAAATACAAATATTATATCAAAAAATTCAGAAAAATAAAACTAATTCAATTCAAAAATTTAAAAATACAAATTATCAAAAATTCATAAAAATAAAACTAATTCAATTCAAAAGTTCGTTGGCCCCCTCTTCCCGCCTCTTTCCGCCGACCCCCTCTTCCCTCCTCGTCTTCCCGCCATTTCTTCCCTGTCTTCCCGCCTCTTTCTTCCCGCCAATTGTTTCCCGCCAATTTCTTCCGGCCTCTTTCTTCCCGCCAATTTCTTCCCGCCACTTTCTCCCCGCCTCTTTCTTCCCGCCTCCTGTCTTCCCGCTCCCATTTTTCCCACCATTTGTCACTACATATAGGTAGCCCGGCTTGGCCAGCATTATCACATCTCTACAATCTCTCATCACTCTCTCATGGCTTCCACCGCACCCACTCTAACCTACCAGCAGGTGGAGGAGCTTTGCGCCTCGAACTACCCTTGCCCTCCGGGCTACCGCGTCCCTGCCGGCTGGAGCCTAAGCGCCGGCGGCGTGCCGGTCAGGAACAAAGTCAACACATAACTCAATTACCTCCTCATTTCCATAGCCCTTGGCGATGCTTCCTTCTGGCCTAGCACGGTTACGAACATATTTCTTTAATATTCCCATGAACCTCTCGAAGGGGAACATATTGTGTAGAAATACAGGACCGAGAATGGAAATCTCATCGACTGGGTGAACCAGGAGGTGCGTCATAATATTGAAGAAGGATGGCGGGAACACCAACTCGAAACTGACAAGACATTGGATCACATCGTTCTGTAACCGTGGTAGAACTTCTGGATTGATTACCTTCTGAGAGATTGCATTGAGGAATGCACATAGCTTCACAATGGCTACTCGAACATTTTCCGGCAGGAGCCCCCTCAAAGCAATCGGAAGCAATTGCGTCATAATCACGTGGCAGTCGTGAGACTTCAGGTTTTGGAACTTTTTCTCCGTCATGTTTATTATTCCCTTTATATTGGACGAGAATCCTGACGGGACCTTCATACTGCTCAGGCATTCAAAAAAGATGACCTTCTCTTCTTTGGTCAGAGCGTAGCTGGCACGACCTTGAAACCGTTCCGGATGCCGGTCATCAGGGTCTTTCAAACTTTGCTGGTCCTGCCGTGCTTCCTTTGTATCATTTGACTTCCCATACACGCCCAAGAAGCTTAGGATGTTCACGCAAATATTCTTCGTAACGTGCATCACGTCGATTGCAGAGCGGACTTCTAGGACTTTCCAATATTCTAGCTCCCAGAATATAGATTTCTTCTTCCACATGGCTACGTGCCCGTCAGCTCCCTTCGGAACTGATTGTCCGCCAGGACCCTTTCCAAAGATGACTTTCAAATCCTTGACCATATCAAATACCTCAGCACCAGTGTGTTCCGCAGGCTTCGGCCGGTGATCTGCCTTGCCGTTGTAATGCTTGCCTTTCTTTCTTACTGGATGACCTTTCCGAAGAAATCGACGATGCCCAAGTGATACGTCCAAAACGTATCTACTTTCCCGAACACTTTTGCTATTGTTTTGCCTCTAATTTGTGTATTTTGGATACAACTAACACGGACTAACGCTGTTTTCAGCAGAACTGCTCTGGTGTCTCGTTTTTGTGCAGGAATCCAACTTTCGGGAAAAACCTCGGAATTTATGCAGAAGGCCCTATTTTCCCAGGAAACTAACGGAGCCAGAAGGGCAATTGAAGTGGAGGCCCGAGGGCCCCACACCATAGGGCGGCGCGGCCCAGGGGGGGCCCGCGCGGCCCTGTGGTGTGGCCCCCTCGGCCGGCCTCCGACGCCCTCCTTCGGACTACTTATTCGCCTCGACCTAAAAACGCCTGGAAAGAAGTCGAAGTCGCCAGAAACCCTCCAGAACGCCGCCACATCGCGAAACTCCGTCGCGGGAGCCAGAAGTCTCCATTCTGGCACTCCGCCGGGACGGGGAATTGGAGGAGATCATCACCGCCATCACCGCCAACGCCTCTACATCAACCAGCCATGTTTCCCCCATCCATGTGTGAGTCATTCCCCCGCTGTAGGCCGAAGGGGATGGTAGGGATTGGATGAGATTGGTCATGTAATAGCATAAGATTGTTAGGGCATAGTGCCTAGTGTCCGTTATTGGTACTTTGATGATATTGTTGCAACTTGTTATGCTTAATGCTTGTCACTAGGGCCCGAGTGCCATGATCTCAGATCTGAACATGTTATTGCTTCATCAAGATATTCATT
Source organism: Lolium perenne (assembly GCF_019359855.2). NCBI lineage: Eukaryota > Viridiplantae > Streptophyta > Magnoliopsida > Poales > Poaceae > Lolium > Lolium perenne. Next base: position 38,845,297 of record NC_067248.2, on the reverse strand, counting down.
GTTTATGGTCTTACCTATAAGTTGTATACACATGTCGCTGTCCGGAACCAATGGCCCCGAAGTGACAAGAATTGGGACAACCGGAGGGAATGGTAGCGATGTGAGGATCACATGTGTTCACGGAGTGTTAATGCTTTGCTCCGGTACTCTATTAAAAGGAGTACCTTAATATCCAGTAGTTTCCCTTGAGGCCCGGCTGCCACCGGCTGGTAGGACAAAAGATGTTGTGCAAGTTTCTCATTGCGAGCACGCACGACTATATATGGAACACATGCCTATTGATTGCTTTGTACTTGGACACCGTTTTATTATTATCTGCAAATGCCCTGCTATGATTGTTACATGAGTTTCTCTCATCCATGCAACGCCCATCATCCGTCCCCGTGCCTACAGTATTTTAATCCTGCTGTTTACTATAATCACTACTGCTGTCTCTGTTACTCTGCTGCTGTTATTTCACTACTGCTACTGCTATAAAACTGTTACTACTGATAAACTCTTGCGAGCAAGTCTGTTTCCAGGTGCAACTGAATTGACAACTCCGTTGTTAAGGCTTCCAAGTGTTCTTTGTCTCCCCTTGTGTCGAATCAATAAATTGGGTTTTACTTCCCTCGAAGACTGTTGCGATCCCCTATACTTGTGTGTCATCAAGACTATTTTCTGGCGCCGTTGCCGGGGAGCATAGCTTTATTTGGAAGTTCACTTGGATTAATATTGTTTGCTGCAAATTCTCCATCATGGGTAAACCTCGTGATACTAAGATCGCCATATTACCATCCACTACAAGAAAAGGTACAATTCTGAGTACCTCCGCTACACTTGATTCACCATCTGTGATTGATAAACTTGTTTCACCGCCACATGCTTCGCATGTGGGTACATCTGCTGAATCTGAACACTCTCATAATATTGATAATGTTTCTGCTGTGCTTGATGATAGTGGTTCATTGGGATCTTTTCTAGATGCTACAATTGCTAGGTCTAGACAAATTGAAAATACTGAAACTCCTAATGCTACTACACCTGTTAGTTCACCTGAACTTGGTTATTTTAGTGATGATCCTGAGGAAGATTATGTGGAGCTTAATGATGATTTTATTGAAAAATGCAATGCTATTACTGATGCAAGAAAAATTAAAAAGTTGCTTGCAGAACATGATGTTAGATATAAACTGTCTCCTGATCCTAAATTTGCCACATCTCCTATAAACATTAGGGATAAAGATTATGATTTTTCTCTTGATCTATCTCATATAGCTATTGTTGAGAAAACACCCTTTTGTGGTACTGAAAAAGAAAGTGTTGTTGAACACATGACTGAGTTATCTACTCTTAGTAGCTTGTTTTCTGATGATGTCAAGATGCGTACTTACTTTGTTGCTAAAATATTTCCATTCTCATTAAAGGATGACGCTAAAACTTGGTATAATAATTTGCCACCTAATTCTATTAAAAGTCCGAAAGAATTGCTTGATGTTTTCTTCCGCAAATACTTTCCTGCTAGTGCTCAACATGCTGCTTTGCAGAGAATTTATAACTTTAATCAGGGAGATGAAGAGAAATTGCCTGAGGCTTGGTCGAGATTCTGCTCTCTTATTAGAGCTCGGCCTGAGCATGATTTGGAAAAGCATGATTTACTTGATATATTTTATAGTGGACTAACCATTGAGTCTAGGGCATACCTGGATAGTTGTGCTGGTTGTGTTTTCAGGAAAAGAACTCCGGATGACGCTGAAGAATTATTGGCTAAAATAAGTCGGAATCATGATGAATGGACTACGCCTGAACCAACTCCAACTCCAATATTGAAGAAGAGGGGTTTAATTGAATTGAATGATGAAGATATGAGGGAAGCCAAGAAGTCTCTCAAGGAGAAAGGTATTAAATCTGAAGATGTGAAGAATCTACCTCCTATTGAAGATATATGTGAGATAATTCCCCCTTCATCCATGATTGAGGTAAATTCCCTTCAACGCTTTACTAGGGAGGATATTCCGTATTCAAAGCCTCCTGCACAATGCTTAGATGAGTTTGATAATTATATTGTTAAGCAAGAAAATTTTAATATGAGAGTAGAGAATCATTTAATGGAAAATTCTCAAGCTATTAGTGAATTGCATGATATTGTGGAGAGAACCTCCAATGATGTTAAGATGCTTGTTAAACATTTTCAAATGATTCAAACTCAAATTGATCAACTCACTAAAGTGCAAAATGACTTGTTAGGGAATAATTCTAAAGAGAAACATGCTTATGAAGTAACAACTAGAGGCGGTGTCTCTACCCAGGATCCTCTATATCCTGAAGGGCATCCCAAAAGAGTTGAACAAGATTCTCAACGCATTGAACCTAGTGCTCATTCTAGGAAGAAAAAGAAGAAGAAACACAAAAATGTTGTAGAATCCTCTGAACCTGTTAATGATCCTAATAGTATTTCTATTTCTGATGCTGAAACTGAAAGTGGTAATGAACATGATAATGATAATGATAATGATAAGAATGATACTCCTGATAAAGAAGAGGTTGAAGAAGAACCTGAAAAGCATGCTAAAAATAAAAAGTACACTAAAGAAGATTTTATTGCTGAGAAACATGGTAATGAAAGAGAACCTTGGGTGCAAAAGCAAATGCCTTTTCCTGCTAAGAAACTAAAATCAAAGGAAGAAGAACACTATAATAAATTTTGCGATTGGATGAAACCTTTATTCTTGCAAATCCCTTTGACTGATGCTATTAAATTGCCTCCTTATTCAAAGTATATGAAAGATATTGTTACTAACAAAAGGAAAATCCCCAATGAGGAAATTTCCACTATGCTTGCTAATTACTCTTTCAATGGCAAAATTCCAAAGAAGTTGGGCGACCCAGGTATACCTACTATTCCTTGTTCTATTAAGAATAATTATGTTAAAACTGCTCTATGTGACTTGGGAGCTGGTGTTAGTGTTATGCCTTTTTCTCTTTATAAGAGACTTTACTTAGATAAGTTGATACCTACTGATATATCTTTGCAAATGGCTGATAAATCTACTGCTATTCCTGTTGGTATATGTGAGAATGTTCCTGTTCAAGTTACTACTAACTGCTTGATATTAACTGATTTTGTTGTGTTGGAAATGCCTGAAGATGATAATATGTCTATTATTCTTGGGAGACCTTTTCTTAACACCGCAGGGGCTGTTATTGATTGCAATAAAGGAAAGGTTACTTTCAATGTTGATGATAGGGAGCATACCGTTTATTTTCCCAAGAGGATCGAGAAAGCGTGTGGAGTTAATACTATTTCTAATGTGAGAACTATCAAAGTGGGAACTATTGATTGTCCTATATATGAGCCTAAGGAAGAATATCAAACTCTCGTGATTGGATCCATATCAATACAATTCAAGGTAACATGATTGATTTGAGGTTTATTTCTTCTTATGCTATGTAAAATTTATTTGGTGACAAGACTTGATCAACCTTGTTAACGAATACCTTTTATATGCATAGAAGAGGTAAACAACATCTCTTTCTTCCTCCACTTGTTTTACTTACTGTAGCAACCTCTCCTTATCTTTATTTTATTGCAATGTTGTGCCAAGTGAAGCCTCTAATCGAAGGTTGATACTAGATTTGGATTTCTGCGCAGAAACTTTCATTAGTTTTGAGTTTTCTGATTTGAGCAACGGAAGTATTTATTTAAAATTCGTCTTTATTGGCTGTTCTGTTTTGGCAGATTCTGTCTCTATTTTTTGCATTGTCTCTTGTGGACTTTAAGCGAGCTTTTCTAGACATAGAGAGCTGTAGCTAATGTTTTATTGAGTTTTTACAATGTGCCACTACAGGACCAAGGTGGATTCAAATTTTTTGAGTACTAACCCCTCTAATGAAGTTTATGAGAAGTTTGTTGTGAAGGAAGTTTTCAAGGGTCAAGAGAGGAGGATGATATATGATCAAGAAGAGTCAAAAGCCTAAGCTTGGGGGGAGGTATACCAGCATCACTCATTCTTTGCATATTATGGTTGCTGGATATTTGCACATATTTGTTTTGTTCGTTTGAGTGGTTTTCTAATGAGAGGAAGATGATATTTGGGGAAGTGCTGCCTGAAAACAGATTCTGGAACGTTACCGTAAAAATTGTCAAAAATAGCCAGAGCGTCATTTTAGGCTGCAAATTTTTGTGCACGTTCCCCAGGTTGTTATCTAACTTTCATTAGTTGAACACTTTTCGATCTGAGCAACGTAAGATTTTTGTACAAATCGATTTCTGTACTGTTATCAGGTTTTGGCAGATTTCTGCCATCTCGCCTTTCTGTGTTTCTTTCAGTTTGCTATTTCTTGTTTTTGTTTTGTTTCCTTCCCAAAACACAAAAAGACCAAAAATATTTCTGTTGTTTCTCTTTACCATTTGTTTGCTTTGGTTTCTTGCATTTGTTTCACTTTATTTGCTATTGCTAGTCTGCTATAAGAAAACCCAAAAAGATTTTTGCTTTGTTTGTTTGTTTCCTTTTGTTCTTGTTTGCAATTCGAAAACACCAAAAATATTTGCTGTTCTTCTCTGGTTTTGTAAAGTTCTTTATGAGTTCAATGGTCTTCGGTGGCTGGAGCGTGGTTTTCATTTCATATTATCCAAACTACACAAGTGAAAAGGCAATAATGACGATCTACGACAATCTGATTGTGGTGAGAGGCTGGTATGAACTCTATTTGTTTTCATTTTTGTACATATACTCATCCATGTGAGCATGCTTAGTTGGTTCATGTGAGGTATATGTTATTTGAGAAAGTCTAGTAGTTCATGATCTCTCATGATTAGCTCCAATTTATTAATATGAGTAGCATGCCATGGATGTTTGCTTGCATTGTTTTATTCATAAGTAAGTATGGCATTGTGGTATCCTCCTCTGAATAATTCATTTATATCGACTTGGCACATGCTCACGCATGCATATGACTGAACAAAAAGTCAATTAAGCCTCGATGATCTATATTGCTTCAGAGTTCTTGTATCACTTTTATGCCTCCGTTAATATATTTTGCCGCAAGCATGATTATGACAGTTACTGCTCTCTTGATTTGTCGCTCCCTAGTCTATTGCTAGCCTTCACTTGTACTGAGCGGGAACGCTGCTCGTGCTTCCAAACACATGAAAACCAAGTTATTCCAAAGTGTCCACCATAAATACCTATGCATGGCATTTCAAACCATTCCAAGTAAATTCTCATGCGCTACCTTTAAAACCTTCAAAATGCTTCTCAATTTGTGTTTATGTTTCATAGCTCATGAGGAAGTATGTGGTGTTTAGCTTTCAACCTTGTCATTTACTTTTGACGGACTCTCATATGGACTAGTGGCACATCCGCTTATCCAATAATTTTGCAAAAAGAGCTGGCAATGGGATTCCCAGTCCCGAATTAATTAACTTAAATAGACACTCCTCCATGGTTTGTGATTGCTGGACGGCACCCGAAGGATTCGGTTAGCCATGGCTTGTGTAAGCAAAGGTTGGGGGGAGTGTCATCATCATAATAAAACCAAAATAAAAAGGCACTCCTTCATGGTATGAGATTGTTGGCAGGCACCCGAGGATTCGGTTAGCCATGGTTTGTGAAAGAAAGGTTGGAAGGAGTGCCAAATAAATATGCAATAATTCATGGGAGCCGCTCTTGAAAGTCCGGTTGGCAAGGTAGTTAGTGTACCCATTACCATTCGTTGACAACAACAAACACCTCTCAAAATAATTTTACTCCTGTCTTTATAAAAATAAAAGCTCTAGCGCATGTTAATCCCTGCTTCCCTCTGCGAAGGGTCAATCTTTTACTTTTATGTTGTGTCTCCATTATTTCTTTGAGCACTATCTTGAGAGCACAACTGTCATCCTTAGTATAATATGCTTGTCTCAAAATATGATTGATTGTGCTATAACTTTGATGCATTTATCTTTTGACAATCACTACGTCTAGTCTTTCTATGAACTCCAGAGGTGCCCGGGCATTTATGTTTTGCCAATCAAATACAGGCAAGCGAGATACCACTTTATCATGCTCTCTTATGAATATTGCAATTCTGCTTATATGCATGATTCATGATGCTTATTATTAATTGTTGGTACCTCTCCATGATTGACATAGCTGTTAGATGATCTTATTTGCATGTATCTCATTATGAACTGCTTAAGTATTAGCCATTGCATGAGAATATATACATCATATGAGCAAATGTGTTCGTGAAAGTTCTTTTATCGCTCAGTTGTTAACTGAATTGCTTGAGGACAAGCAATAAGCTAAGCTTGGGGGGAGTTGATACGTCCAAAACGTATCTACTTTCCCGAACACTTTTGCTATTGTTTTGCCTCTAATTTGTGTATTTTGGATACAACTAACACGGACTAACGCTGTTTTGCCAGAACTGCTCTGGTGTCTCGTTTTTGTGCAGAAATCCAACTTTCGGGAAAAACCTCGGAATTTATGCGAGAAGGCCCTATTTTCCCAGGAAACTAACGGAGCCAGAAGGGCAATTGAAGTGGAGGCCGAGGGCCCCACACGATAGCGCGGCCCGGCCCAGGGGGGGGGCCGCGCGGCCCTGTGGTGTGGCCCACTCCGCCCTCCTCCGACGCCCTCCTTCGGACTACTTATTCGCCTCGACCTAAAAACGCCTGGAAAGAAGTCGAAGTCGCCAGAAACCCTCCAGAACGCCGCCACATCGCGAAACTCTGTCGCGGGAGCCAGAAGTCTCCGTTCTGGCACTCCGCCGGGACGGGGAATTGGAGGAGATCATCACCGCCATCACCGCCAACGCCTCTACATCAACCAGCCATGTTTCCCCCATCCATGTGTGAGTAATTCCCCCGCTGTAGGCCGAAGGGGATGGTAGGGATTGGATGAGATTGGTCATGTAATAGCATAAGATTGTTAGGGCATAGTGCCTAGTGTCCGTTATTGGTACTTTGATGATATTGTTGCAACTTGTTATGCTTAATGCTTGTCACTAGGGCCCGAGTGCCATGATCTCAGATCTGAACATGTTATTGCTTCATCAAGATATTCATTGTTTATGGTCTTACCTATAAGTTGTATACACATGTCGCTGTCCGGAACCAATGGCCCCGAAGTGACAAGAATTGGGACAACCGGAGGGAATGGTAGCGATGTGAGGATCACATGTGTTCACGGAGTGTTAATGCTTTGCTCCGGTACTCTATTAAAAGGAGTACCTTAATATCCAGTAGTTTCCCTTGAGGCCCGGCTGCCACCGGCTGGTAGGACAAAAGATGTTGTGCAAGTTTCTCATTGCGAGCACGCACGACTATATATGGAACACATGCCTATTGATTGCTTTGTACTTGGACACCATTTTATTATTATCTGCAAATGCCCTGCTATGATTGTTACATGAGTTTCTCTCATCCATGCAACGCCCATCATCCGTCCCCGTGCCTACAGTATTTTAATCCTGCTGTTTACTATAATCACTACTGCTGTCTCTGTTACTCTGTTGCTGTTATTTCACTACTGCTACTGCTATAAAACTGTTACTACTGATAAACTCTTGCGAGCAAGTCTGTTTCCAGGTGCAACTGAATTGACAACTCCGTTGTTAAGGCTTCCAAGTGTTCTTTATCTCCCCTTGTGTCGAATCAATAAATTGGGTTTTACTTCCCTCGAAGACTGTTGCGATCCCCTATACTTGTGGGTCATCACCAAGGTACACGTTCTTCTTACAATTTGGCAAATGTACACTTTCAGTCTCATGTAACCAGTGCGTGCATGCATTGTATCCCTTATTTGACAGTCCCGAAAGGTTACTAAGAGCAGGCCAATCGTTGATGGTTACGAAAAGCAACGCTCGTAGGTCAAATTCCTCTTCTTTGTGCTCATCCCACACACGGACACCAGGTCTGCCCCACAGCTGTAAAAGTTCATCAACTAATGGCCTTAGGTACACATCGATGTCGTTGCCGGGTTGCTTCGGACCTTGGATGAGCACTGGCATCATAATGAACTTCCGCTTCATGCACAACCAAGGAGGAAGGTTGTAGATGCATAGAGTCACGGGCCAGGTACTATGGCTGGAGCTCTGCTCGCCAAAAGGATTCATGCCATCCGTACTTAGACCAAATCTTATGTTCCTTGCGTCAGCTGCAAAATCTTTGAACTCTCTGTCGATCTTTCTCCATTGCGTTCCATCTGCGGGGTGTCTCAACTCCCCGTCTGACTTACGGTCCTCTTTGTGCCATCGCAACAACTTGGCATGCTCTTTGTTCCTGAACAGACGTTTCAACCGTGGTATTATAGGAGCATACCACATCACCTTGGCGGGAACCCTCTTCCTGGGTTTCTGGCCCTCAACATCGTCGTCACCAGGGTCATCGCCTCTGATCTTATAACGCAATGCAGTGCATACCGGGCATTCATTCAAATTCTCGTATTCACCGCGGTAGAGGATGCAGTCGTTGATGCATGCATGTATCTTCAGAACCTCTAAACCTAGAGGGCAGACAACCTTCTTTGCTTCGTACGTAGTGGCGGGCAACTCGTTATTCTTTGGAAACATATTCTTCAACATTTTCAGCAAGTTTTCAAATGCCGAGTCAGCTACACCTGTGCCTTCCATTTCAGCAAATCCAGTGTGCAGCCCAGCTTTTTCAGACCATCATCGCATCCGGGGTACAACGCCTTCCTGTGATCCTCTAACATGCGATCCAAATTCTCCCTCTCTTTTTCAGTTTCGCAGCGTCTCCATGCATCAGCAATGGTCCGACCAAGATCATCAACGGGATCATCACATGCCTCTTCTTCACCTTCCCCTTCACCTTCCCCTTCACCTTCAGCATCCTCCATGAAAGTATCACCGAAATGAGCAAGATAGCTTTCATCGATGAAATCATCCCCTTCTTCATCTTCTTCCATTATAACCCCTCTTTCTCCATGCTTGGTCCAACAATTATAGCTTGGCATGAAACCGTGCCGAAGCAGGTGCATGTGAACATCTCTTGAGGAAGAGTAACCATTCTGATTCTTACATTTAACACATGGACAGATAACAAAACCCCCCTGCTTGTTCGCATTAGCCACTACGAGGAAATCTTTCAAACCCGTACTGAACTCGCCGGAGAGTCGGTTACCGTACATCCATTGTCGATTCATCTGCATTATTATAATATAAAATATATAATTAACCATCATGCATTTGTTAAACTAACTAGCTACAAACAATATAAATTAAACAATGAACTACACACACATGCACATTTTATCAACGACACATCAAAGGTTCAAGTTGCTAACCGCGATCGAGGAGGAAAAAATAAATGAGAAAGCTCAAGTGTGGCTCCAATACTTCATATCATGTTTGTTTCATGCTCTTGGGGCATTTCATCAAACACCTTATGTGCATAAGAGGAACCAAAAGCAAACCTAACACCCACTTGTGAAGTTTGTGAAGAGAATGGCACCAAATGGCTAAGTGTTGGCTGCTGGATGGGTATATATAGGGGGGGGGCTTTAGTCCCGGTTGGCCTGGCCAACCGCGACTAAAGGCCTTCGGGCACCTTTAGTCGCGGTTGGCCTGGCCAACCGCGACTAAAGCCCCCCACGTGCACCGGCTGGCCACCGAGCGCCCTGGGCCCAGGCCTTTGGTCGCGGTTCGCCTCCCGAACCGCGACTAAAGGTCCCATTAGTCGCGGTTCCTACAGCTTCGCGACTTATGGGGCTCACCGGAAGCCTGTTTTTCTACCAGTGATTGTTTTATGTGACATTTTTATCATATCTATTACCATTAGAATATTCTTCATGGAGTTCTTTAATTGGATGCACTTCTCTTTTGTGGGGCTCACCTTAACACTATAGGGAGAAAAAAGATTAAAAAATGAGGTGGTGTCATTTCACATATATGTAACGTCCGTACTTCTAGTTTTATATTGTTTAATCAAAAAATCGATGAGCGACCAGCACTCCTTCACTTGATTATAGAGTAAAGTCTGTTTTCAACCCTGAGTTTGTAGAGGTGGTTAAAATCACACCTCAAACTCTTAATCCCTGAAAACAACACCTGAACTCTCAATCCTGGTTATTACCTGCCAGACGCTCGTTTTCGGTAGGGATTTGCTGATGTGGTAGCAATCAACGCTGGGAACTATTTATAATCTTGACTGGGCAAATGACCCATCTTCTTTCCTGGACCTTTTCACACGGAGGATCCTTTCTCCATTAAAAATAAGATGAACAACGAACATTTGGTTCTCGAGTCCTCGCGCCAGGCAGTTTAGTGAAGTCACGAAGCAGAGGTTTCTGGTGCCTTACAACTCCTGGGCTCCTGGCCCAGAGCGCCGACGTGCATCCCCGAACACAGGATCGGCGGCTACAGAGAGCTCAAACACCTCTGTAAAGCAGCTTCAATCGATTAAAATTCCAGTCACGGATCTATCAAATGCATGTGCGTGCCCACTTACGCTACACGTGCTCGCGGGGTCGGGAAACTACGCCACAGTAAGGCTGGTGCGCGCTCGCAGCGCTTGAACTTGACACCGTTGTGCTGCGCTCACCCTTGAGCAGGTCGCACAGTTAGAAGGAGGCACGCCGTGCATGGGGATGGGATCGACGACGGCGTGGCGAGCTAAGAAAATCGTGAGAAATAAGAGCGGTTTGGAACGGCGAGCTCGCACGCTCAATACATCGGGGCAGCGTGGGATGCGGAGGAGCTCAGAGAGGCGCGCCAAACCACCGGGCGCCGGGCGGTGCAAACTGGGACGCGGATGAGCTTGGAGAGGCGTAGCCTACCTCAAGGCGGCGACCGACATCAGGTTTGCAGGTGATCATCGATCTGAGGCGGCGTGTAGGCTCAGGTGACCTTCTCGAGCTCCCTGGACACAAAGGAGCGGCAATGGTGAGATGGAGGAGGAAGAAGTTCGTCCACTCAAATCAACAGGGAGCGTGGGTGGGGACACAACCAGGTGGATCACCTGCCGCTCGGAGAAGGGGCGTGGCCGCTTCTTCAGCTTGGGATGAGGGTGTGCGCCACCGCAGCTGTCGCTACGGGGAGCGCTGTGAGAGAAAGGGCGGACGAGGCGCACAGAGGAGGGGATGGATGTGGGCATGTGGCGCACTGGTCAGGAAAAAAGAGAATGTGTGGGCCATGGATATCAGTGTGAGAGAGATGGCAGGGTTAAGGCAAAGTCAGATATCCCACCGTTTGGAAACTATCTACATACCACTATAGACCGGGAATATAAAGATCAGGGTGCTGATTTCTGGGAATGGTAGTTCAGGGTTTGATCACACCGTCCTCTACAAGTTCAAGGTTTAACTCAGACTTTACTCTTGATTATACCAGCAGATAATGTTTGTCACTGTCGGTGGCTTTGTACGTGTATATTGTTTTACGTGACATTTTTATCTTTGAGTTTCAGATGTTAAATTAGATTATAATTATTTAGCACATGTGGATCAACTTCATGTCTCAAAAAAACACCCTAGATATTTACGGAACATACCTATAGTCTAATATATTATTGTTTAACCAAAAATCGATGAGCCACCACTACTCCTTCGCTGATTATACCGGCACACAATGTTTATCATTGTCGGTCGCTTTGTATACGTATATTATTGTATATTGTTTTACGTGATATTTATTGAACATACCTATAGTCTAGTACATTTTTTCTTTGGGGTATCCTTGTACATCCGAATAGATGGATTAATCTTAGACAAAAAAAATATTTGCACGTGCACCTCCGTACTCGACATGACTCTCTATCTATATGTAGTCCTCTATTCTTTGGTTATTATATAACTTCAAAGTCACGTCTAGGCATTTTTGAATCACACAGTTTAGGCAGGTTTTTAGGTGAATGTTTTTTTCTAAGATTGTCTAGGTATCTTTCTTAATGGACGTGACAATATTGGTGTTGTGTATGTCCGGGACGTGACAATATTTACGTAACACTTAACAATTTTAAATCTCAACCGTTAAAATTAAGATCAATGAAGTATATAATTTAAGGGTATGTGGATTAACCTGGCGTCTCCGTTAAAACCTCTTATTTTGCTTTTAGTATATAATAGATAGATTGCAGTAATTCGGGACACCCGAACAAAATCATCAAGAAGTTTGTTCGTATACTACAACGAACATTGGTTTAATTGAAAATACGCCCAGAGATTGCACTCCAAAAAAGCCCCTGAAATTACGGGTGCTATGATGCAAAATCGATGGGAATCTTGCTCTCTACCCTTCGCTACAGATGTCTCAAAGAGTGCCACAGATAGAAAGGATCATGAAACACGTACGAAAATGACCCATGTCTGGTACTTTATACTACAAAAGTACTAAAGAGCGACGGAGTCATCGGCAGATCTAGTTCCACCGATTCATTCGGGAGCTGCTGTCAAGTCATGCATCGGTTGAAAGCAAAGTTGCACATACAACGGGTTTAGCAAAACCTGCAACACGAGCTGATCACTCACATAATTTTCTACCGACAAACATACGTATACATCATAATACAGATGTAAAACAAGTAATTAAGATTTACTCCTTCAAATTTTGCCAACGGCATTACCAAAAAGGAGGTACATATATATACACCTCCCGATAAATTAGTTTAACCCTAATCATCCGAACATTCGGATGCAGCAAGTATCGGGGCATTCTCCTTACAACAGGAGCATATTTCTGAACTACTCCTGTGGAGCCTCTATTTCTTCGGCTGTTGTTGAGGATTCTTCAAGCCTTTCGATAACGATGGCGGTAGCAACCTCCACCTTCGGGTAAAGCGGCCCTAATTCACCAACAGCATTGGAAATTGTCATCAAGTCTGCTGAGGGATGACGTACAAGAACAAGGGAAAATGCAGCTTTAGCTCCTGCGATAAGTTGTGCTCGAACCAAGCTTCGGATTTTCCTAGTATTACTAAATTCTGACATTAAAGTCAACAACGTGGGAGGAACCCCGTTCAAAGGGAACATTGTCTTCCAGACTATTCTCAATCCTTTATAGCAATTGTCGAAGAAACGGTGGACCTACTGGACCCGATCTTGGAACTTTGCGACAGTGGAAGCCTTTGATTGATCCTTCCAGAAAACCTCATCTAAAGATGATAGTTGAGCCAACGCATTTACGCGCTCATGGATACGCTTGTTCTCCTCAGCTGGGTTTAGAGCTATGACTAGAAGGAGAAATGAAGGAAGATGTGAAGATACCTTTTATGGAAAATAAGGAGCAAGAGGATAAGGGCGCTTACAGTTCACACTTTCTGTGGCTCTATGCAATTCAGCAAGAGCATAGCATTCTGCGTCAGCCACAAGTTCGTTCTTCTTCCTGATAATAGCAGCCAAAGCATAAGTACTGCGCATATCCTTTTCCATCTGAGCAATTCGATCCTTCATGCGTTGAAGTCGATCATTCTCAGAACAAGCACCTGAAGAATCATTGGTAAACGAAGGCACAGGAAAAACCTGCAAAAAGTTATTAAAAGGCATGATGGATTATATGGGTTCAACACTGGAATTTACTCCCATCGGGAGCATACAAATAAAAGTGTTATAACAAGAGGGTACTGGCAACAATGCCAGTACGGAATTTGTTACAATCACAGAGGTCTTATGACGGGAAATTGTTTCAATCAAGCAGGATTACAAAAATGAAATCAAGGGGCTTGGGTTTGGTTTGACAAGCTTGGTCTAATGGACAATTTCTTTGTCGAGACCAACTCAAGAAGCTGGCGAGCACACTTAAGCGCTGAGGTTTTAAAGTCACCCAAGTCAACAAATCGCCCATCTTGGTCCTTCGGCAGTTCCTTGGACATTTCTTCAATATTGGCTTTGAAACCGTGACCCATCATCAGCTGAAAAGCTAGGAGGGCACCATAGGTACGCGAAGTACGTTTGACTACCTCGATAACCTCCTTCGTGTTGATGGCAAAAGCATCGATCAGCTGTCCCAAATTCTTGTTCTGGTCAATGTTGGGAAAGATCATCGAGTGCATCCTCGCCATGGCTCCCTTACCCTTCTGGAGAAGATCCTGAACAAGCTTGTGAGACTCAAGGGTCAGTGATAAAGAATTTGCCGGAGAATTGTTCGGGAGTTTGTCAAAAGCTTCAGCAGGGATGTCGGCAGCTTCTGCAAGGAACGAAACGGAAGAGTTCACTAACTAAAAGTTGGGTCAATAAAGCAAAAATCAAAAATAAATCCAAATGGGAATTACTGAGCAAGGCCAAAGCAGATTGGCGAAGAAGATCATCCTTTTCGATCATTCGAGCTTCGGCAGCAAGCCTGGATGTTTCTTTGTTATTTAGCTTCTTCTTTAGCTCTTCGAGTTCATCCTTCAAGGAATCGACCTCCTGGCGTGCCTCGGCAGCAATTTTAATTGCGCCCTCCAACTTTGAAGAAGAAGACTCGACCTCCTTTTGCTGCCTGGTTTATCGGCTTCAAGAGAAGTATATTGGGAGGCAAAGGCCTCCAAAGAAGAGATAACGGCTCGCAAATCCTGGGCAGATAAGAAAAAATGATCATTAAACGGAAAACTAACCGTTAGAAAACTTATAATCTGATCAAGATTCACTCGGGAGCTACCAAAAATGGATATATTATTAAAGCAGAAAAGGCTTACAGGTTTTCCAGGAGGAGAAGCCGTAACTGCGGCAGTCAAAGGAATCTCCTTCCCTTTGGAGAGGGAAGAAGCTGTCGAAATTTGAGCCACGGGGGCTGCAGCAGGAGTCAAAGCCTCGGAGGCTGCTGGATTCGGCTTGTTGGTACAAGGTTTAGCCTTCTTGGATGGAGGTTCGATGAAACCCTCTTCACTACAAGAGTGGGAAACTGACAAAGTCAGAATCGAATACAGATGGATGTCATCAAAAACTAATCCTAGAGAAAGTAGTAAGGACTTACAAATCATAAAGATCATCTTCATCGGCAAAGCCGCCAGATCAACAAAGGGCAGCGCCTCGGCCTTCTCCGTAGGTGCATCAACAAAGGCAGCACGATCAGCGTCATCATAGTGGGTTTACCCCACTGTATCACTTATATCATCGGCAAGGGATTGATGGTCGATGAAAGAAGCTTCAGGATTCATTGGATCGTCATGTTCATCTTATGGGTTTATATTTTCTTCAGTATGGGATTCTACAGGGACCGAAGAACCCCTTTTCTCGGAAGCATCGTTCGATAGGTCTTGCAAACGTCCGGTAGCTATAGGTATCTGTCGAAATAATCAAGTAAGAATAATGACAATTGAAAAGATCGAAAGAAATTGGTCAATGAGAGCAGGAAGGAAAAGATTTACCTCGGTTGGCAGGTGGTCAGCATCAAATGGCGGCTGGGGAGATATTAGTGGGATTGAGTCTTCTTGGCTAAAAAGAGTGAGGCGCCTGACTTCATCACGCAGCTCTTTCTCGGATAACTCGGCAACATTTACTCTGGTCTCATCCTTGGGTCCCGAATACAACCACATCGGGTGGCCCCTAGACATGATTGGCTGGATTTGACGTTTTAAGAACACAGCGGCTACCTCAGTACCTATCATGGTTTGGCCGTCGAATTCTTTGATCCGAAGGAATTTCTTGAATAATCTACCGACTGTTGGTTTTTCATCGGGTGAAAGGATATTCTTCCAAGACTTCTTAGGCGCGGCTTCCAGAACATCGGAGAATTGGGGGAACTGGGTGTCAGTTGTTGATGGATCTCTGATATAAAACCACTTCAGCCTCCATCCTTGAACACACTCTTTCACTGGGAAGTTGAAGTAGTTAATCTCTTTACGGACAACAAACCCAACTCCACCAATGACGAAAGACCCACCACTGCAGTTGTATCTCTTCACGAAGAAAATTTTCTTCCACAAACTAAAGTGGGGCTCGCTGCCCAGGAATGCTTCACAGAGCGTGATAAAGATGGCAAGATGAAGGATTGAATTGGGAGTCAACTGCCATAGTTGGATCTCATACACACGAAGGAGGTGATGGAGAAATTTATGAGCAGGAAGCGAAAGACCTCGATACAAGAAGGATAAGAACATTACAATAAAACCGGCAGGGGGATTGGGCCGCGAAGTCGGACCTGGAAGAATAACGTTCCCCTCGTCAGAAGAAATTATTCCAAGGCTGCGGGCCCTCTTCTCGTCACGCTTCGTAGTGGTAGAAACCGGCCAATCATCGGGCATAGGCCCAGCCGTGGAGCTTTCTGCCGCAGGTGGTGCCGGAGCTGGGGGAGGTGCTTCTGATGCGCTTCTCCTTGATGAGTTCGGAGGAGCCTTGATGGCGGCGTCACTATTCGAGGCACTGGCGGTGAGAGTAAGATTCTTCTTTTTCACCATTGCGGGATCTGAAGAAGATCTAGAAAACGGCGGCGGCAGCGTAGTGGTTGTGAACGAGGAGGATGAGTGAGGAAGAAAGGATGCGAGGAGAAAATCTGGAAAGAGGAGGTTTTACCCTTTGAGATTATAAAGTAAAAGGAAGTTTTAGAGTTGAGTAGGCACGTGTTATTGCCTCCAATTTATTAAAGAGATCTCTCTTCATCACCAAAGCGCAGAAATCGAGGAGTCATCTTGGTAACTGCACGGAAGTAGTGGTCATTTCCTAAACATAACCGCGCAGAAGTAGGGTGGGCCCGTTAGGTCACGTCTCGTCAATCAAAGCACAGCAGTGGCAACGTCATCAATGATGGCATGGAAGGTGTCGAGTCCGCTTGAAGCATCCAAAAAAAAGTTAAAACCATCGGGTGGATTGACTTGAGTCTACACACGTATGCAAGCATTCATGTCTAGACTCGGGGGCTACTCCCATTGGGAGCGCTGCACGCGCACCCGATAAATTTGGACTCGAAGACTTTCTTGTAAGGAAGAGCATATCAAGAGTATCTGAAGAAAGATTGGATTATTAGAATTGTTTGGTCTAAGTCTGCACCCGGTTACAAGCACCCACGAGCAGACTCGGGGGCTACTCCCATCGGGAGTGCTGGTTGCGCACTCGACGAAACTTTTTTTTGCACTCCAGGATCATGCACGGGGACTTGATTCTGTGCAGAGTAGCATTGTTTTGCCATCAGCAGTTAACCAGCAAAGCTGGGCACGTTACTCGATATCCTTTACGCATTAAACCTTACTTGAAAAATTGAAGCCCCGATATAAATGTATCGGATGACTTATGAAGCCTACAGAAAGCTTCGACAGACGAAAACGGTCGAGTGGCTCAACTTGAGTCTACGCACGGTTGCAAGCATCTGTACCTAGACTCGGGGGCTACTCCCATCGGAAGAGCTGGATGCGCACCCGACAGAAGGAGATGATACTGTTACAAGAAGGGCAAGATTCATCAAGTAAGAAGAACGTTCGGTGGAAGCATGCTTTAGTCTCTACCCGAAATATCTTCGGCTAGACACTCGGGGGCTACTGACATGGTCATTACCCTTCGGGTAACTATTATTGCCATATCCTATACGGCCCAATTAGAGGCCCAAGAAGACACTCAATGGCAAGATGGACTACTACGTCGGTTCCGAAGAAGATTTCTTGAAGAACAAGACGAAGGGACGTAGAATACAAGGAAAGTTTAGAACTAGGACCCTTTGTAACCTAGTCATACCCGGACAGATCTGTCGAGACCTAGCTCCCTATATAAGGGCTGGGAGAGGGGCTGCCGAGGACACACACAATCTTAGCAATCTTAGCCACCATAAGTCTAGAGCTATGTGTACCTGCAGAACTTAGCCTCTCGACGAGATCACAGCCGAAACCTTCGGCAACCCATTGTAACGCGATATTTTCATAATCAAGATCAGACAGGCAGGACGTTAGGGTTTTACCTCATCGAGGGCCCCGAACCTAGGTAAATCGCTTTCCCCGCTTGTTGGATAACCGATGTCTCGTGTCAGCCTACATGATTCCATCTACCCTAAGCCCCAAACGGAGGGCATTGCTGAGGAGTACCCTCTACATACATCCTTATACTTTTGCATCTCACATAGCTCAACAAAATTGTTGAGGTGAGAAGCAGCATCATCAGTACTAACACAAGAAAATTGCTCTTTCATAACAAGGTTCAACAAGGCAGGCTTAAGCTCATAAAAAGCTGCTTCACGAGCAGGTGGAGCAATGGGTGTGCAAATAAAATCATTGTTGTTGGTTCTAGTAAAATCACACAACTTAGTATTCTCAAGAGTAGCCATTTAATAAAAAATAATGCAAGCAACATAAATAAATAAAAATCTATACTAATTTTTTTGGATTTTTCATATAAAATGCGAACACGATAAAATAAAATATGCAAGCAAAACAATAACAAAGTAAAAGAGTTGAGAGTGAGAGACTCCCCTCGCAGAAGAGATGCTTTTCTCCCCGGCAACGGCGCCAGGAAAAGTCTTGCTGTGCGTGGAGTTGATGAAGGAGAATTTATGCGCAACGTTGAGTGGAACCCCAAGAGGAAGGTATGATGAGCATAGCAGGAAGTTTTCCCTCAGTAAGAAACCAAGGTTTATCGACCAGTAGGAGAAAAACGTTCTCTTCCGAGGTGTTGCGAACCAACTCGAGGCAGGGGGCACTGCTGGCGTCAGCAGCAACATGGAGACCTGCACACACAAAACCAAGTACTTTGTCCCCAACTTTCAGCGAGGTTGTCAAGCTCACTGGTTTTGCTGAAAACAAAGGATTTAACGAACCGTGTGGAAGAAGAATTGTTTGCAGAGAACAGAACAGAAAAATACTGTAGAAGATTGCAATTGAAAGAAGAAGGACCGGGGTCCACAGTCCACTAGAGGCGCCTCCCCAATAAAATAAATATGCTCGGTAAACAAATTAAAGATGGGCAATTGACAAACAGAGATTCTACGCTAATGGTTGGTGCAGAATGCATGCTATGAAAGTATGCGGGCATTACAACAATATACATAGACAGTAATTGATACGTCTCCGACGTATCGATAATTTCTTATGTTCCATGCCACATTATTGATGTTATCTACATGTTTTATGCACACTTTATATCATATTCGTGCATTTTCTGGAACTAACCTATTAACAAGATGCCGAAGTGCCAGTTGCTGTTTTCTGCTGTTTTTGGTTTCAGAAATCCTAGTAAGGAAATATTCTCGGAATTGGACGAAATCAAAGCCCAGGGGCCTATTTTTCCACGGAGCTTCCAGAAGACCGAAGAACACACGAAGTGGGGCCACGAGGTGGCGACACCACGTGGCGGCGCGGCCCAGGGGGGCCCGCGCCGCCCTATGGTGTGGCCCCCTCGTCTGGCCCCCGACTCTGCCCTTCCGCCTACAAATAGCCTCCGTGACGAAAACCCCAGTACGGAGAACCACGATACGGAAAACCTTCCAGAGACGCCGCCGCCGCCGATCCCATCTCGGGGGATCCAGGAGATCGCCTCCGGCACCCTGCCGGAGAGGGGAATCATCTCCCGGAGGACTCTACGCCGCCATGGTCGCCTCCGGTGTGATGTGTGAGTAGTCTACCCCTGGACTATGGGTCCATAGCAGTAGCTAGATGGTTGTCTTCTCCCCATTGTGCTATCATTGTCGGATCTTGTGAGCTGCCTAACATGATCAAGATCATCTATCTGTAATTCTATATGTTGCGTTTGTTGGGATCCGATGAATAGAGAATACTTGTTATGTTGATTATCAAAGTTATGCTTATGTGTTGTTTATGATCTTGCATGCTCTCTGTTACTAGTAGATGCTCTGGCCAAGTAGATGCTTGTAACTCCAAGAGGGAGTACTTATGCTCGATAGTGGGTTCATGCCTGCATTGACACCTGGGACAAGGATGAAAGTTCTAAGGTTGTTTTGTGCTGTTGCTACTATGGAAAAAACATTGATGCTATGTCTAAGGATGTAGTTGTTGATTACATTACGCACCATACTTAATGCAATTGTCTCGTTGCTTTGCAACTTAATACTTGGAGGGTTCGGATGATAACACGAAGGTGGACTTTTTAGGCATAGATGCAGTTGGATGGCGGTCTATGTACTTTGTCGTAATGCCCAATTAAATCTCACTATACTCATCATGATATGTATGTGCATGGTCATGCTCTCTTTATTTGTCAATTGCCCAACTGTAATTTGTTCACCCAACATGCTGTTCGTCTTATGGGAGAGACACCTCTAGTGAACTGTGGACCCCGGTCCAATTCTCTTCTTGAAATACAATCTACTGCAATACTTGTTCTACTGTTTTCTGCAAACAATCATCTTCCACACAATACGGTTAACTCTTTGTTACAGCAAGCCGGTGAGATTGACAACCTCACTGTTTCGTTGGGGCAAAGTATCTTGGTTGTGTTGTGCAGGTTCCACGTTGGCGCCGGAATCACTGGTGTTGCGCCGCACTACATCTCGCCGCCATCAACCTTCAACGTGCTTCTTGACTCCTACTGGTCCGATTAAACCTTGGTTTCTTACTGAGGGAAACTTGCCGCTGTGCGCATCACACCTTCCTCTTGGGGTTCCCAACGGACGTGCCAACCACACGCATCAAGCAAATTTCTGGCGCCGTTGCCGGGGACCTGAAGAAAAGCTACACCACAGAGATCTCTAACTCCCACGTCAACTTTGCGCCAGCAACAAATTTCTGGCGCCGTTGCCGGGGAGATCAAGACACGCTGCAAGGGGAGTCTCCACTTCTCAATCTCTTTACTTTGTTTTTGTCTTGCTTAGTTTTATTTACTACTTTGTTTGCTGCACTAAATCAAAATACAAAAAAAATTAGTTGCTAGTTTTACTTTATTTGCTATCTTGTTTGCTATTTCAAAAATACAAAAAAAAAATTTAGTTACTTGTTTTACTTTACTTAATATCATGCATGTTTTTATTTCACTAGTTAAGCATAATGGAAAACAACAAAAATATGAGAGATCTTTATGAACTTTATCTTGAATTAGGACATGATGTGTTTGAAGAGAGAATTAAAAAACCCATGGAACTTTGTATGCATGCTAATGGGAATGTTATTACTATGAATGCTTTGAACACCATTGTTGCTAATGCTATGGAAAATTCTAAGCTTGGGGAAGCTGGCTTTGATGAGCATGATCTTTTTAGTCCCCCAAGCATTGAGGAGAAAATTTTCTTTTATGATTACAATATGCCTCCTATATATGATGATAGCTACTTTGTTGAATTTGCTCCCACTACAACTAATAAAATTGATTATGCTTATGTGGAGAGTAATGATACTTTTATGCATGTGAATAAGAATGCTTTATGTGATACTTATATTGTTGAGTTTGTTCATGATGCCTCTGAAAATTATTATGATAGAGGAAAATATGGTTGTAGAAATTTTCATGTTACTAAAATGCCTCTCTATGTGCTGAAATTTTTGAAGCTACACTTGTTTTATCTTCCTGATCTTGTCATTTTGCTCTTCATGAATTTATTTGTGTACAAGGTTCCTTTTCATAGGAAGCATGTTAGACTTAAATGTGTTTTGGATTTTCTTCTTGATGCTTCAAATACTATTTCTTGCGAGTGCATCATTAAAACTGCTGAGCCCATCTTAATGGCTATAAAGAAAGAACTTCTTGGGAGATAACCCATGTGTTATTTTACCTACAGTACTTTGTTTTTATTTTGTGTCTTGGAAGTTGTTTACTACTGTAGCAACCTCTCCTTATCTTAGTTTTGTGTTTTGTTGTGCCAAGTAAAGCCGTTGATAGAAAAGTAAGTACTAGATTTGGATTACTGCGCAGTTCCAGATTTCTTTGCTGTCACGAATCTGGGTCCACCTCCCTGTAGGTAACTCAGAAAATTAAGCCAATTTACGTGCATGATCCTCAGATATGTACGCAACTTTCATTCAATTTGAGCATTTTCATTTGAGCAAGTCTGGTGCCATTTTAAAATTCGTCAATACGAACTCTTCTGTTTTGACAGATTCTGCCTTTTATTTCGCATTGCCTCTTTTGCTATGTTGGATGAATTTCTTTGATCCACTAATGTCCAGTAGCATTATGCAATGTCCAGAAGTGTTAAGAATGATTGTGTCACCTCTGAATATGTTAATTTATATTGTGCACTAACCCTCTAATGAGTTGTTTCGAGTTTGGTGTGGAGGAAGTTTTCAAGGATCAAGAGAGGAGTATGATGCAACATGATCAAGGAGAGTGAAAGCTCTAAGCTTGGGGATGCACCCGGTGGTTCACCCCGCATATATCAAGAAGACTCAAGCGTCTAAGCTTGGGGATGCCCAAGGCATCCCCTTCTTCATCGACAACATTATCAGGTTCCTCCCCTGAAACTATATTTTTATTCCATCACATCTTATGTGCTTTTTCTTGGAGCGTCGGTTTGTTTTTGTTTTTTGTTTTGTTTGAATAAAATGGATCCTAGCATTCACTTTATGGGAGAGAGACACGCTCCGCTGTAGCATATGGACAAGTATGTCCTTGGTTTCTACTCATAGTATTCATGGCGAAGTTTCTCCTTCGTTAAATTGTTATATGGTTGGAATTGGAAAATGATACATGTAGTAATTGCTATAAATGTCTTGGGTAATGTGATACTTGGCAATTGTTGTGCTCATGTTTAAGCTCTTGCATCATATGCTTTGCACCCATTAATGAAGAAATACATAGAGCATGCTAAAATTTGGTTTGCATATTTGGTTTCTCTAAGGTCTAGATAATTTCTAGTATTGAGTTTGAACAACAAGGAAGACGGTGTAGAGTCTTATAATGTTTTCAATATGTCTTTTATGTGAGTTTTGCTGCACCGGTTCATCCTTGTGTTTGTTTCAAATAAGCCTTGCTAGCCTAAACCTTGTATCGAGAGGGAATACTTCTCATGCATCCAAAATACTTGAGCCAACCACTATGCCATTTGTGTCCACCATACCTACCTACTACATGGTATTTTCTGCCATTCCAAAGTAAATTGCTTGAGTGCTACCTTTAAAATTCCATCATTCACCTTTGCAATATATAGCTCATGGGACAAATAGCTTAAAAACTATTGTGGTATTGAATATGTAATTATGCACTTTATCTCTTATTAAGTTGCTTGTTGTGCGATAACCATGTTTACTGGGGAACGCCATCAACTCATTGTTGAATTTCATGTGAGTTGCTATGCATGTTCGTCTTGTCTGAAGTAAGGGCGATCTACACTGAGTTGAATGGTTTGAGCATGCATATTGTGAGAGAAGAACATTGGGCCGCTTAACTAAAGCCATGTTCCATGGTGGAAGTTTCAGTTTTGGACAAACATCCTCAAATCTCTAATGAGAAAAGAATTAATTGTTGTTGAATGCTTAAAGCATTAAAAGAGGAGTCCATTATCTGTTGTCTATGTTGTCCCGGTATGGATGTCTAAGTTGAGAATAATCAAAAGCGAGAAATCCAAATGCGAGCTTTCTCCTTAGACCTTTGTACAGGCGGCATAGAGGTACCCCTTTGTGATACTTGGTTAAAGCATATGTATTGCGGTGATAATCCAGGTAGTCCAAGCTAATTAGGACAAGGTGCGGGCACTATTGGTACACTATGCATGAGGCTTGCAACTTATAAGATATAATTTACATGATGCATATGCTTTATTACTACCGTTGACAAAATTGTTTCATGTTTTCAAAATCAAAGCTCTAGCACAAATATAGCAATCGATGCTTTTCCTCTATGAGGACCATTCTTTTACTTTCAATGTTGAGTCAGTTCACCTATTTCTCTCCACCTCAAGAAGCAAACACTTGTGTGAACTATGCATTGATTCCTACATACTTGCTTATTGCACTTATTATATTACTCTATGTTGACAATATCCATGAGATATACATGTTACAAGTTGAAAGCAACCGCTGAAACTTAATCTTCTTTTGTGTTGCTTCAATACCTTTACTTTGAATTATTGCTTTATGAGTTAACTCTTATGCAAGACTTATTGATGCTTGTCTTGAAGTGCTATTCATGAAAAGTCTTTGCTATATGATTCACTTGTTTACTCATGTCATACACATTGTTTTGATCGCTGCATTCACTACATATGCTTTACAAATAGTATGATCAAGATTATGATGGCATGTCACTCCAGAAATTATCTGTGTTATCGTTTTACCTGCTCGGGACGAGCAGAACTAAGCTTGGGGATGCTGATACGTCTCCGACGTATCGATAATTTCTTATGTTCCATGCCACATTATTGATGTTATCTACATGTTTTATGCACACTTTATATCATATTCGTGCATTTTCTGGAACTAACCTATTAACAAGATGCCGAAGTGCCAGTTGCTATTTTCTGCTGTTTTTGGTTTCAGAAATCCTAGTAAGGAAATATTCTCGGAATTGGACGAAATCAAAGCCCAGGGGCCTATTTTTCCACGGAGCTTCCATAAGACCGAAGAACACACGAAGTGGGGCCACGAGGTCGCGACACCACTGGGCGGCGCGGCCCAGGGGGCCCGCGCCGCCCTATGGTGTGGCCCCTCGTCCCGGCCCCCGACTACGCCCTTCCGCCGACAAATAGCCTCCGTGACGAAAACCCCAGGACGGAGAACCACGATACGGAAAACCTTCCAGAGACGCCGCCGCCGCCGATCCCATCTCGGGGGATCCAGGAGATCGCCTCCGGCACCCTGCCGGAGAGGGGAATCATCTCCCGGAGGACTCTACGCCGCCATGGTCGCCTCCGGTGTGATGTGTGAGTAGTCTACCCCTGGACTATGGGTCCATAGCAGTAGCTAGATGGTTGTCTTCTCCCCATTGTGCTATCATTGTCGGATCTTGTGAGCTGCCTAACATGATCAAGATCATCTATCTGTAATTCTATATGTTGCGTTTGTTGGGATCCGATGAATAGAGAATACTTGTTATGTTGATTATCAAAGTTATGCTTATGTGTTGTTTATGATCTTGCATGCTCTCCGTTACTAGTAGATGCTCTGGCCAAGTAGATGCTTGTAACTCCAAGAGGGAGTACTTATGCTCGATAGTGGGTTCATGCCCGCATTGACACAGGACGGTGACAGAAAGTTCTAAGGTTGTGTTGTGCTGTTGCCACTAGGGATAAAACATTGATGCTATGTCTAAGGATGTAGTTGTTGATTACATTACGCACCATACTTAATGCAATTGTCTGTTGCTTTGCAACTTAATACTGGAGGGGGTTCGGATGATAACCTGAAGGTGGACTTTTTAGGCATAGATGCAGTTGGATGGCGGTCTATGTACTTTGTCGTAATGCCCAATTAAATCTCACTATACTCATCATGATATGTATGTGCATGGTCATGCTCTCTTTATTTGTCAATTGCCCAACTGTAATTTGTTCACCCAACATGCTGTTCGTCTTATGGGAGAGACACCTCTAGTGAACTGTGGACCCCGGTCCAATTCTCTTTACTGAAATACAATCTACTGCAATACTTGTTCTACTGTTTTCTGCAAACAATCATCTTCCACACAATACGGTTAACTCTTTGTTACAGCAAGCCGGTGAGATTGACAACCTCACTGTTTCGTTGGGGCAAAGTATCTTGGTTGTGTTGTGCAGGTTCCACGTTGGCGCCGGAATCACTGGTGTTGCGCCGCACTACATCTCGCCGCCATCAACCTTCAACGTGCTTCTTGACTCCTACTGGTCCGATTAAACCTTGGTTTCTTACTGAGGGAAACTTGCCGCTGTGCGCATCACACCTTCCTCTTGGGGTTCCCAACGGACGTGCCAACCACACGCATCAGTAATCCTAGTGATCTATGACTAATAATCCACCTTTAGGATTGCATCCGTGACACCCTCCAGTATTAAGTTGCAAGCAACGGACTATCGCTTTAAGCAATGTGTGTAAAGTAAATGATGAAACTACCCTTGAATAGAACACCGCTATTTTCTCCCTAGTAGCAACAACACATCTACAATCGTAGAGAACAAGGTCACTTCCCATGGTTAAATAGAGGCATGATACCCACTATCGAGCATAAATACTCCCTCTTGGAGTCGCTAGCATCTACTTGGCCAGAGCATCTACTAGAAACGGAGAGCATGCAAGATCATAATAACATAATACATAATCTCAACCAAAGCAATCTCTCTATAAATCGGATCCACATCAAACCAACATGTAGCAATTACAAATAGATGATCTTGATCATGTTAGGCAGCTCACAAGATCTATACATGAAGCACAACAAGGAGAGGACAACCATCTAGATACTGCTATGGATCCATGGTCCCGTGGAGAACTACTCACGCATCACCTCGGATAAAGACATGTCGATGTAGAGGCCTTCGGCGGTGATTTCCCTCTCCGGCAGGGTGCCGGGATGGACTGCAGAACCCTCCCGAACTAGGGTTTCGGTTGACGGCGGTGTCGGAACTTTTCGTGGATGGAGGCTCTGGTCCATGGGGTTTTCCCGATAGGAGCAATAAATAGGCAGAAGGGTGGAGCAAACGAGGCAACCAGGCGCCAATACATGGGCCATGCACGACCAAGGGTGGGGCCGCGCCTGCCCTATGTACTGCTGACATAGGCACCCCCAATGGGCCTGCCAAAGATGGTACCCGGGGTTTACTAAAGGCCCACGAGTCGAAGAATATGAAGTTTGGAAGCCCAGTTAGTATTAAGGAAAGTTAGAGTTGTATTAGGAAATATAGACTTGTAACTTTGCGGGTTGAACTCAGAGAGTCCCCCAGAATCTGTAATCTTGTGTAACACGATATCCTCGGCTCCACCTCCTATATAAGGGGGAGTCGAGGGACAAAGAGAGGATCGAATCCATTGTCAACAAAACCCTAGTTTCTTATTCGTTGAATACTTTTTGGCTGAAACCTTCGAGATCTACTTGCCCTCTATTTCCAACTAAACCCTAGTCTACAATCTGTAGGCATTGATAAGTTAATCCCTTGTCAATTGGCGCCGTCTGTGGGAATTAGAGGCGACAAGGAGCTGATCTCGATGGCACGTTCAAGATCGTCGACTTCGTCAACAACAATCAACGCGATGGATAGAGGTAAACAGATCGAAATTGGTCTAGTCGATTTTGTTCCTCACCCGCCCTCCCGTTTGGATGCATATGCGTATCTGGAGGAGCCCATGGAGATGATGTTCGGCAAGTTCCACGTCCGCGTCGAAAAAGAAGGATCGTATCGTCTCAAAATTACGATTTCGTCGGGATTATCGAAGATTGATTCCGATTTTTTGGATACCACATCATCAACTGAGACAGGCGACGAGGAGATCTCGCCACCACACTTCATCAACACTACGGCAAGTGAAAAACTCGCCAAGATCTTCAGCAACATATCTTTCGAGTCATCTGCGGACTCCGATATAAGCGGTGACTCGAGCAACACCGACAGCTTCAACTTCATCGACAGATGCATTATCGTCGGAGAGGTCTTCACCGATCTATATGATGGTGTCACCAATCCCGAAAAAGTTCAAAATACAAAATATCATCAGATCTATGCAATTTGAGAACCAATTCTCCCACAGGAGGAGACATCAGAGAATTTCGACGATGCGGAAAATCCGTATGTCAAACCCGGAGATCTCACGCGAGGTTTGGGAACAAAATATATCGGACCCGGCACACGAGAGATGGTGCAATTTCCGTAGGCAGTGTGGGATCAAGTTGCAAGAGCTATCAATGGCACAAAGCCAATGACCATAACAGCGACACCTGAAGAGTTACAAGCATACCAATATAGACTTGCACGCACCAGGCGAGAGCTCGAGAAACAGAAAATCGAGCTGGATAGGAGGCAGGAAGCAGCTTCTGCGTCAAGCAGGCGAAGAGCGGATTTGAGTCGACAATCTGGCACTTTAGGAGATAGTCACAGAGCAGCTCGAAATAGAGCGAGATCTCGGCTGCAAAATATACCTGAGGCAGATAGGGAGAATTTAGTTCAAAACCTCGACATGTCCTTTATGTCGATCGACACAAGGGGGAATATTATTCCCAAAACACCAGAAGCTGGATACATGGCAACGCAAGCCTTCATCCTCGCATCCAGGCCACCTCCCGGAGATCCAAGAGAGGCATTGTACAATATGGCCATGGCAGGAGTTGGAGCCATGGGAACGGCATTTGCGAATTCGCCTCCCGAAGGATCAGCAAGGCAAAATAGTCCACGACCTACTGCAGCAGCACCAGGCCCCGAGAACAAGTGGGGCAAGATACACAGCAACTCAAGCACGGGTGGACAGAGCGCGACAAAATAGAAGGGAACATCGGCATTCCCCAGAAATAGATGAGGAGGATATGTGTGGGTTACCGTGCTTTACAAGGCGGGTCCGAAAAACTCGTTTTCCTTCAGGGTTTAAGTTACCCGATAATTTCAAAAAATTCAATGGTCTGCAAGATCCTGAGGACTGGTTAGTTGATTACCTCGAGACAGTAAAGTTGATAGGCGGAAACAAAGCAACAGCCATGCAAAGTGTCTAAGTGCACTTGAGCGGAGCCGCACGATCGTGGATAAAGAAGTTACCTCCAGGGTCTATCGACAGCTGGGACAGCTTCGAGGATATCTTTGTGAAGAATTTCTGATCCACATGTAAAAAGCATGCATCACTAGAGGAGCTGAGGGCTTGGAGGCAGAAGTATGATGAATCAATGAGAAAGTACATCCAGAGGTGGAATATTATCAAAAACTCGGCAGAAAACATATCTGACGAAAGAGCAATAGATGCGTTTGTGGCTGGAATTCGAAGGGGAGATCTTGTCGAGGATTTGGGGAGAACCAACCCAAAGACAATATCAGCATTGATGGAAACAGCGAATAGGTGGGCAGACGAAGAAGACGTCGTTCACAACAAACGGCACAGGTCGCCTGACGAGGAGCGTAGTCAAAACATCCAAAATAGACGACGTTTTCCTCGACAGTTCTCAAATAATGATGCTCCTGGCCAAATATCTGCTGGATTTCAAGGAAACAATGGAGGAAACAATCGAGATGATTGATACGTCTCCGACGTATCGATAATTTCTTATGTTCCATGCCACATTATTGATGTTATCTACATGTTTTATGCACACTTTATGTCATATTCGTGCATTTTCTGGAACTAACCTATTAACAAGATGCCGAAGTGCCAGTTGCTATTTTCTGCTGTTTTTGGTTTCAGAAATCCTAGTAAGGAAATATTCTCGGAATTGGACGAAATCAAAGCCCAGGGGCCTATTTTTCCACGAAGCTTCCAGAAGTCCGAAGATGAAACGAAGTGGGGCCACGAGGTGCCCGGACTACAGGGCGGCGTGGCCTAGGGTTAGGCCGCGCGGCCCTGTCATCTGGAGCCCTCGTGTGCCCTCCTGACTTGTCCTTCCGCCTACAAATAGCCTCCGTGACGAAACCCCCAGTACCGAGAGCCACGATACGGAAAACCTTCCAGAGACGCCGCCAACGCCGATCCCATCTCGGGGGATCCAGGAGGTCGCCTCCGACACCCTGCCGGAGAGGGGAATCATCTCCCGGAGGACTCTACGCCGCCATGGTCGCCTCCGGTGTGATGTGTGAGTAGTCTACCCCTGGACTATGGGTCCATAGCAGTAGCTAGATGGTTGTCTTCTCCCCATTGTGCTATCATTGTCGGATCTTGTGAGCTGCCTAACATGATCAAGATCATCTATCTGTAATTCTATATGTTGCGTTTGTTGGGATCCGATGAATAGAGAATACTTGTTATGTTGATTATCAAAGTTATATCTACGTGTTATTTATGATCTTGCATGCTTTCCGTTACTAGTAGATGCTCTGGCCAAGTAGATGCTTGTAACTCCAAGAGGGAGTACTTATGCTCGATAGTGGGTTCATGCCTGCATTGACACCGGGACAAAGGATGTGAAAGTTCTAAGGTTGTGTTGTGCTGTTGCCACTAGGGATAAAACATTGATGCTATGTCTAAGGATGTAGTTGTTGATTACATTACGCACCATACTTAATGCAATTGTCTCGTTGCTTTGCAACTTAATACCGGAGGGGTTCGGATGATAACCTGAAGGTGGACTTTTTAGGCATAGATGCAGTTGGATGGCGGTCTATGTACTTTGTCGTAATGCCCAATTAAATCTCACTATACTCATCATGATATGTATGTGCATGGTCATGCTCTCTTTATTTGTCAATTGCCCAACTGTAATTTGTTCACCCAACATGCTGTTTGTCTTATGGGAGAGACACCTCTAGTGAACTGTGGACCCCGGTCCAATTCTCTTTACTGAAATACAATCTACTGCAATACTTGTTCTACTGTTTTCTGCAAACAATCATCTTCCACACAATACGGTTAATCCTTTGTTACAGCAAGCCGGTGAGATTGATAACCTCACTGTTTTGTTGGGGCAAAGTACTTTGGTTGTGTTGTGCAGGTTCCACGTTGGCGCCGGAATCCCTGGTGTTGCGCCGCACTACATCCCGCCGCCATCAACCTTCAACGTGCTTCTTGGCTCCTCCTGGTTCGATAAACCTTGGTTTCTTTCTGAGGGAAAACTTGCTGCTGTGCGCATCATACCTTCCTCTTGGGGTTCCCAACGAACGTGTGAGTTACACGCCATCAAGCATATTTTCCGGGCGCCGTTGCCGGGAGATCAAGACACGCTGCAAGGGGAGTCTCCACTTCTCAATCTCTTTACTTTGTTTTTGTCTTGCTTAGTTTTATTTACTACTTTGTTTGCTGCACTAAATCAAAATACAAAAAAATTAGTTGCTAGTTTTACTTTACTTGTTATCTTGTTTGCTATATCAAAAACACAAAAAAATTAGTTTACTTGCATTTACTTTACTTATTTCATCATGTTTCCTTTTAATTTTACCACAAAAGACATACCGGTAGGACGTGGGTCTATAGTTGGGAGAAATAATATAGAAGAATTTTTCAATCATGTTAGTACCATTGAAAATTTTGAAGATAGACACTTGGTAGACCTTGCGCCTACTTATGAAATTGCTGCTGCGCATTTAGTTCGCCTGTTGGAAACTAAATTTATTAATCTTAATCCTATAATCCAACACATGTTTCTCACACTTGGTGATATGGAAGAAGGGGAAAAGAAAGATTTTGTTTTAGAAACCCTTCTTAGAGAATTTGGTGGTCTAGCAAGAGAAGCTAGAAAGGTCTTTGCTAAATTTAATATGCTTGGTTCACATACTAATTTTGTTAGTCTCCTTGAAAAGATAGACATGGATAGAATGAGATACACTAATAATATTGATGATGGTGGGGAGATCAAAGCACCAATACCATGTAAACTCTTAGCTATGAATGATGCACTAGAAAATAACTATGCTTGGCTTGTTCCTGAAAATTTGTTTGATGAGAGTAGCACGCCTAAGACTAATGAAAAGAGGGATGCTAAAACTTATGTATCTAATATATTATGCCTGGTTGAGAAAACTCCGCACCCCGCTGAGAATGCACCACCCTTCGATAATACTTGATATACACTTTCTGCGCCTAGCTGAAAGGCGTTAAAGAAAAGCGCTTATGGGAGACAACCCATGTTTTTACCTACAGTACTTTGTTTTTATTTTGTGTCTTGGAAGTTGTTTACTACTGTAGCAACCTCTCCTTATCTTAGTTTTGTGTTTTGTTGTGCCAAGTTAAGCCGTTGACAGAAAAGTAAGTACTAGATTTGGATTACTGCACAGTTCCAGATTTCTTTGCTGTCACGAATCTGGGTCCACCTCCCTGTAGGTAGCTCAGAAAATTAAGCCAATTTACGTGCATGATCCCCAGATATGTACGCAACTTTCATTCAATTTGAGCATTTTCATTTGAGCAAGTCTGGTGCCATTTTAAAATTCGTCAATACGAACTGTTCTGTTTTGACAGATTCTGCCTTTTATTTCGCATTGCCTCTTTTGCTATGTTGGATGAATTTCTTTGATCCACTAATGTCCAGTAGCATTATGCAATGTCCAGAAGTGTTAAGAATGATTGTGTCACCTCTGAATATGTCAATTTATATTGTGCACTAACCCTCTAATGAGTTGTTTCGAGTTTGGTGTGGAGGAAGTTTTCAAGGATCAAGAGAGGAGTATGATGCAACATGATCAAGGAGAGTGAAAGGTCTAAGCTTGGGGATGCCCCGGTGGTTCACCCCTGCATATTCTAAGAAGACTCAAGCGTCTAAGCTTGGGGATGCCCAAGGCATCCCCTTCTTCATCGACAACATTATCAGGTTCCTCCCCTGAAACTATATTTTTATTCCATCACATCTTATGTGCTTTTTCTTGGAGCGTCGGTTTGTTTTTGTTTTTTTTGTTTTGTTTGAATAAAATGGATCCTAGCATTCACTTTATGGGAGAGAGACACGCTCCGCTGTAGCATATGGACAAGTATGTCCTTGGTTTCTACTCATAGTATTCATGGCGAAGTTTCTCCTTCGTTAAATTGTTTATGGTTGGAATTGGAAAATGATACATGTAGTAATTGCTATAAATGTTTTGGGTAATGTGATACTTGGCAATTGTTGTGCTCATGATTAAGCTCTTGCATCATATGTTTTGCACCCATTAATGAAGAAATACATAGAGCATGCTAAAATTTGGTTTGCATATTTGGTTTCTCTAAGGTCTAGATAATTTCTAGTATTGAGTTTGAACAACAAGGAAGACGGTTTAGAGTCTTATAATGTTTTCAGTATGTCTTTTATGTGAGTTTTGCTGCACCGGTTCATCCTTGTGTTTGTTTCAAATAAACCTTGCTAGCCTAAACCTTGTATCGAGAGGGAATACTTCTCATGCATCCAAAATACTTGAGCCAACCACTATGCCATTTGTGTCCACCATACCTACCTACTACATGGTATTTTCCGCCATTCCAAAGTAAATTGCTTGAGTGCTACCTTTAAAATTCCATCATTCACCTTTGCAATATATAGCTCATGGGACAAATAGCTTAAAAACTATTGTGGTATTGAATATGTAATTATGCACTTTATCTCTTATTAAGTTGCTTGTTGTGCGATAACCATGTTCACTGGGGACGCCATCAACTATTCATTGTTGAATTTCATGTGAGTTGCTATGCATGTCCGTCTTGTCTGAAGTAAGAGAGATCTACCACCATATGGTTAAGCATGCATATGTTAGAGAAGAACATAGGGCTGCTAACTAAAGCCATGATCCATGGTGGAAGTTTCAGTTTTGGACATATATCCTCAAATCTCAAATGAGAAAATTATTAATTGTTGTTACATGCTTATGCATAAAAGAGGAGTCCATTATCTGTTGTCTATGTTGTCCCGGTATGGATGTCTAAGTTGAAGAATAATCAATAGCGAGAAATCCAATACGAGCTTTCTCCTTAGACCTTTGTACAGGCGGCATAGAGGTACCCCTTTGTGACACTTGGTAAAAACAATGCATTGTGATGATCCGGTAGTCCAAGCTAATTAGGACAAGGTGCGGGCACTATTAGTACACTATGCATGAGGCTTGCAACTTATAAGATCTAATTTACATGATGCATATGCTTTATTACTACCGTTGACAAAATTGTTTCATGTTTTCAAAATCAAAGCTCTAGCACAAATATAGCAATTGATGCTTTTCCTCTATGGAGGACCATTTTTTTACTTTCAATGTTGAGTCAGTTCACCTATTTCTATCCACCTCAAGAAGCAAACACTTGTGTGAACTATGCATTGATTCCTACATACTTGCTTATTGCACCTATTATATTACTCTATGTTGACAATATCCATGAGATATACATGTTACA
Organism: Lolium perenne; assembly: GCF_019359855.2. NCBI lineage: Eukaryota > Viridiplantae > Streptophyta > Magnoliopsida > Poales > Poaceae > Lolium > Lolium perenne. The sequence continues at coordinate 38,811,654 of NC_067248.2, read as the reverse complement.
AGTTGAAAGCAACCGCTGAAACTTAATCTTCTTTTGTGTTGCTTCAATGCCTTTACTTTGAATTATTGCTTTATGAGTTAACTCTTATGCAAGACTTATTGATGCTTGTCTTGAAGTGCTATTCATGAAAAGTCTTTGCTTTATGATTCACTTGTTTACTCATGTCATATATATTGTTTTGATCGCTGCATTCACTACATATGCTTTACAAATAGTATGATCAAGATTATGAAGGCATGTCACTCCAGAAATTATCTGTGTTATCGTTTTACCTGCTCGGGACGAGCAGAACTAAGCTTGGGGATGCTGATACGTCTCCGACGTATCGATAATTTCTTATGTTCCATGCCACATTATTGATGTTATCTACATGTTTTATGCACACTTTATGTCATATTCGTGCATTTTCTGGAACTAACCTATTAACAAGATGCCGAAGTGCCAGTTGCTGTTTTCTGCTGTTTTTGGTTTCAGAAATCCTAGTAAGGAAATATTCTCGGAATTGGACGAAATCAAAGCCCAGGGGCCTATTTTTCCACGAAGCTTCCAGAAGTCCGAAGATTTAACGAAGTGGGGCCACGAGGTGCCCGGACTACAGGGCGGCGCGGCCTAGGGTTGGGCCGCGCGGCCCTGTCATCTGGAGCCCTCGTGTGCCCTCCTGACTTGCCCTTCCGCCTACAAATAGCCTCCGTGACGAAACCCCCAGTACCGAGAGCCACGATACGGAAAACCTTCCAGAGACGCCGCCAACGCCGATCCCATCTCGGGGGATCCAGGAGATCGCCTCCGGCACCCTGCCGGAGAGGGGAATCATCTCCCGGAGGACTCTACGCCGCCATGGTCGCCTCCGGTGTGATGTGTGAGTAGTCTACCCCTGGACTATGGGTCCATAGCAGTAGCTAGATGGTTGTCTTCTCCCCATTGTGCTATCATTGTCGGATCTTGTGAGCTGCCTAACATGATCAAGATCATCTATCTGTAATTCTATATGTTGCATTTGTTGGGATCCGATGAATAGAGAATACTTGTTATGTTGATTATCAAAGTTATATCTACGTGTTATTTATGATCTTGCATGCTTTCCGTTACTAGTAGATGCTCTGGCCAAGTAGATGCTTGTAACTCCAAGAGGGAGTACTTATGCTCGATAGTGGGTTCATGCCTGCATTGACACCTGGGACAGTGGCAGAAAGTTCTAAGGTTGTGTTGTGATGTTGCCACTAGGGATAAAACATTGATGCTATGTCTAAGGATGTAGTTGTTGATTACATTACGCACCATACTTAATGCAATTGTCTGTTGCTTTGCAACTTAATACTGGAGGGGGTTCGGATGATAACCTGAAGGTGGACTTTTTAGGCATAGATGCAGTTGGATGGCGGTCAATGTACTTTGTCGTAATGCCCAATTAAATCTCACTATACTCATCATGATATGTATGTGCATGGTCATGCTCTCTTTATTTGTCAATTGCCCAACTGTAATTTGTTCACCCAACATGCTGTTTGTCTTATGGGAGAGACACCTCTAGTGAATTGTGGACCCCGGTCCAATTCTCTTTACTGAAATACAATCTACTGCAATACTTGTTCTACTGTTTTCTGCAAACAATCATCTTCCACACAATACGGTTAATCCTTTGTTACAGCAAGCCGGTGAGATTGACAACCTCACTGTTTCGTTGGGGCAAAGTACTTTGGTTGTGTTGTGCAGGTTCCACGTTGGCGCCGGAATCCCTGGTGTTGCGCCGCACTACATCCCGCCGCCATCAACCTTCAACGTGCTTCTTGGCTCCTCCTGGTTCGATAAACCTTGGTTTCTTTCTGAGGGAAAACTTGCTGCTGTGCGCATCATACCTTCCTCTTGGGGTTCCCAACGAACGTGTGAGTTACACGCCATCAATGATTATCAGAGGAGCAGCGAGCAGCGAGGCGACAATAGAGAAGACTCCCGTAACAACAGACAAAATAATGGACCAAGGTTCCAGAGACTGTATGTATCTCCCGAGGATATGATGAACGGACCTTCTCAGATGCATTTCTATCTCGACAATAATGGAAAGAGGCAGTCAAGCCACCTGTAGAAGGACTGTCGAAATTTTCAAGCAATGCCGAGGTTTGCAGGGCAAGCTAACACGCAAGCATTGAATAGAAACCCCCAAGGGCCAAGAAGTGAGATCCACCTTCCTCCTCCTCCCGCAATTACGGATGCAAATCGACACTAGTTACAAATAGCGGCGGCTCCAAACCCGCCTCCTTATATCGACACCAACGGCGCGGTCTCGATGATTCAGAAATCTAGGCCGTCTAACAGAGCTCAGAAGGTAATTTCGCGGCGTGTTCATGGCAGAAAAGATGCCTCCACCAACAATTGATTACCTAAATTGGTCGGGACAAGATATCGCACTAGTAGGAAAAGCCTCATCAGTGGCGCACCAAAAATGGATTCTGTGGCGCATGGGAGGTGCGCCACAGAAACTTCGCCACAAAAATAAGGTTTCTGTGGCGCACCGGCCCATGCGCCACAGAATTAAGGTTTCTGTGGCGCACTTGTGCTTAGGTGCGCCACAGAAACGCGTGCGCCACAGAATTGGTTTTCAGTGCGCCACAGAATTTCCTTGTATTATACACGATTTTGTGCTGCATGCTATACACATGCAGTTTATAGACAGCAGTTTATAGACAGCAGTTTATAGACAGCAATATACAGGTTATATATAGCAACATTCAGATATAATATAAATATCATGTACATTGCACAGATATAACATAGACATCATCATCACATTACTTAGAGCCCGATCGAGATACATATATAGTGGCAAGTGTCAAATGTTTTGCATACAACTCTTAATTCATACAAATCTCACAATTTCGAGATAGAAAGTAGTCTTCATCCGGTTCCTCCTTTGCTCCCTCATCTCTACCCACCAGGCTCGCTTGCATTGGGGTCTTCATCCAGTTCCTACTATGATGAAAATGGAAGAAAGTGAGACCAACAAGTCCGATGCACAAGAGAAATGGAATAAATGCCTCATACATTGTTGGTCAACACAAATATTAACATTCAGGGATGGTGTAAGTGAGGCCAGGTAGGATGCACAAGAGATTGATATTTGTGCTATCTTACCAGGCTCACTTACGCCACCCCCAAGTGTACGGTGACCAAACATTTTAATCATCGGCATTTTGAAAATCTCAAAGCAAATGGAATGACAAAATGGAATAAGTGCCTCATACATTATTGGTCAACACAAATACTATGGTCAGAAACCATAGTTGCAGTATACACCGCCGTATACTTTGCAGAAGGGCCCCCTTTCCCCGGCCGGCGTTCCGTCAACGGGTGCTTGACGACACAACAACGCCGATCTGCATCTCCGGCGCAGAACCACGGCAGTCCCTCGCTGTCCAGTGAACGAGTCCTTGATGCAAAGACCGTGTCGGCCTGCCCAGCATTATGCCGGGCCGTGTTGCCGCGCTTCAAGCCGTGTGTCCCGCGCCCTGCACTGTTCACCTTCTTGCCCGGTGAACCAATAGGCTGATCGTTGGAATAAGGAAACCGATGACGGCCGGTCGCAAGATTAAATTGAGATCGGACGTCATCGGCTTCCTTATTCCAATGATTAGTCTATTCATTCACCGGGCAAAAAGGCGAAGAGTGCAGGGCGCATGAGACACGGCCTGAAGCGCGGCAACAGGGGTCGGCATGATGCTAGGGAGGCTGGCACCGTCTTGGCATTAAGGACTCGTTCACGTACTGGACGGCGAGAGAAGAAAAGTGGTGGTGCGCCGGAGAGGCAGGTCGGCGTTGTTGTCTCGTCAAGGACTCGTTCACGGAACGGCGGCCGGGGAAAGGGGGCCCGTCTACAAAGTATATTGCGGCGTATAGGTGACCAAACATTCTAATCATCGGCACTAAAATGGAAGAAAGAGCCAAGTGGTATCTCAACTAGATATCATATGCCTCATACTTTGTTGGTCGAAACAAATATTAACATCCAGGGGGATGGAGTAAGTGAGGCCAGGTAGGATGCACAAGTTGATATTTGTGCCATCACACCAAGCCTCACTTGCTCCACCCCCGAGTGTACGAGTGATCGACCAACCATCTAATCATCGGCAAGTACAAAAACACCAACAAACCAGCAACCATGGTGACATAAGTCAAGATGCTCAAACACACATAGCATGCATGGAGCAGATGCTCCAAAGGGATTATTCATCACTTGGTATATAGACCAAGTGATTCTGGCAAAAGAGAGGCCAATCAAGAACCAGTAAATCCAGTAAGTGATAGATATGCCTAAACAAGCAACAACACATAGCATATCCCAGCTAACCAGATGAGACAAGTCTTGGTAGCCAACTGAATCACCTAGCACCACCTAGCCTTTTAAAACCATCAGAAACAGTCCTTTTTCTTCAAAGGATACCACAGTGGCATTCATTTACATGATCCCCTACTGTGGATATCTCTATTTTCATCAAAGCCAACAAGAAATAGAAATTTATCATTACTCAGTTGAGTTTAAAACAAAGCTGGGGTACCATAAGGGATTATTCATCACTTGGTAGTAACCAAGTGATGCTGCCAAGAGAGAGGCCAAGCCTGAGCTAGTCAATCCAGTAGAGATGGATATGCATAAGTAAGCAAGAACACATAGCCTATCCAAGTTAACCAGATAAAACCAACCTTGACAGCCAACTTAATAACCTAGCATCACCTAGTCTTTTAAACCATCAGAAACTTCCCATTTTCTTCGAAGGATACCACAGTGGCATTCATTTACATGATTCCCTACTGTGAATATCTCTATTTTCACCAAAACGAACCAATTATCCAACTATGAGATGCAACCTGTGGCACTAGCAAGAGCTAATGAGGTCACAACACAGCATAAGCAATCCACACCAGTAAACAAGTCCTCATCTCCTTATACAGGTTCAGACTTTGGATTTGTTTCCAACAAAGGTTGGAAAACAAATCAAATCCATTTAGTACCAAGCATAGCACCAATTTATCAAGCAATATAGCAGCATCAGTAACAAGCATAGCACCAATTAATCAAGCAATATAGCAGCATCAGTAACAAGCATAGCACCAATTAATCAACTGTAGCTCCATCAGTAACAAGCATAGCACCAACTAATCAAGCAATAGCAGCATGACCTGCACATGACACTTCACTAAAGCCAAAGCTTCAGTAAAGCACTTAATCAAGGCTTTCATGCAGTGCTTGACAGGCAACAACTGCAAGCAATGGGATCATAATTCAATCCATGTGCACATACCAGATAAATGGCATCAATTAACAAAGAACTTCTCCCCTCTCTCGTAATTAGCACAAAGAGCATTTCATCGAGCACAGCAGCAGCACAAAATCACAGCAGCATTTCATCGAGCACTTTGTGCTCGCGCGGGAGAGGAAGAGGGAGGGGAGGGGAGGGAGCTCACCGACGATGACTGCAGGTGTGGAGGAGCTCACCGACGATGATGGCAGGGGTGGAGGTCGCGGCGGCTCCACCACCTTGATGCGGCGGCGGGTCCGGAACCTTGACGCCGCGCCGGCCCCTCCTCCTCCACGCCGCAGCGGCTTGTGCTGCTGGTGGCGGGGATGGGTGGAGCGTGGCGGCATGCGGCCGTCGCGAAGGAAGGCGGCGGCGACGGCGACGGCAGCGCTCGCCATGGAAGGCGGCGGCGCGGGGAGAGGGGACAGGGGAGAGAGGTATACGGGCGAGGGAGGCGTACGGCACATATATAGGACATGTTATTTCTATGGCGCACCAAGGCCAGTGCACCACAGAACACGTTATTTTTGTGGCGCACCTAGGCTAGTGCGCCACAGAATACGTTATTTCTGTGGCGCACCTAGGCCAGTGCGCCACAGAATACGTTATTTCTGTGGCGCACCAAGTGCAGTGCGCCGTAGAAAAAGTGAAACCAATGATTGGGCGTGACAGGGTGTGGGCCCCACCAAGTTTTTGTGGCGCAGTGTTCCGTGGTGCGCCACAAAACTAAGCTATTTCTATGGCGCACCTTGCCTGGTGCGCCACAAAATAAATTTCTGTGGCGCATTTTTAATGGTGCGCCACGGAACTAAGCTCCACCTATAAGGGTTTTCCTACTAGTGTCGGCTTCACGATAGCAGACCACCCACAGCAAGTCCCTCGGCCAGGGCAATCAACATTGATTTTACCAGCAGTAATTGCGGGGTTCAATGTTTCACGAGTATTCATAGATGGAGGCAACAACTTAAACCTTATGTATGCAGATACATTGAGGAAAATGAACATATCCCTGACGAATCTCAAACCAACTGACACGCGTTTCCATGGTATCACACCAGACAAGCCGAGTTATCCGCTTGGAAAGATCAATCTAGACGTTCAGTTTGGGACCCGAGAGAATTACAGAATAGAAAGATTGGAATTCGAAGTTGTGGATTGATACGTCTCCGACGTATCGATAATTTCTGTCGTTCCATGCTTGTTTTATGACAATACTTACATGTTTTGCTTGCACTTTATGATGATTTCATGCATTTTCCGGAACTAACCTATTAACGAGATGCCACAGTGCCAGTTCCTGTTTTCTGCTATTTTTGGTTCCAGAAAGGCTGTTCGGGCAATATTCTTGGAATTGGACGAAATCAACGCCAAACCTCCTATTTTTCCTGGAAGGCTCCAGAACACCGAAGAAGAGTAGGAGAGGGGCCAGGGGGCCACCACACCACATGGCGGCGCGGCCAGGGGGGCCCGCGCCACCCTATGGTGTGGGCACCCCTTCGACCCCCCTGCGCCGCCTCTTCGCCTATAAAATCCCTTTCGACCTAAAAACGCAGTACCAATTGACGAAACTCCAGAAAGACTCCAGGGGCGCCGCCGCCATCGCGAAACTCCAATTCGGGGGACAGAACTCTGTTTCGGCACCCTGCCGGGACGGGGAATTGCCCCCGGAGCCATCTCCACCGCCGTCTTCACCGCCATCTTCACCGCCATCGCTGCCTCCATGATGAGGAGGGAGTAATCCACCCTCGAGGCTGAGGGCTCCGCTGTAGCTATGTGGTTCATCTCTCTCCCATGTACCTCAATACAATGATCTCATGAGCTGCTTTACATGATTGAGATTCATATGAGTTTGTATCACAATTTATCTATGTGCTACTCTAGCAAAGTTATTAAAGTAGTTCTATTCCTCCTGCACGTGTGTAAAGGTGACAGTGTGTGCACCGTGTTAGTACTTGGTTTATGCTATGATCATGATCTCTTGTAGATTGCGAAGTTAACTATTGCTATGATAATATTGATGTGATCTATTCCTCCTACATATGCATGAAGGTGACAGTGTGCATGCTATGTTAGTACTTGGTTTAGTCTATTGATCTATCTTACACTATAAGGTTACTTAAACATGAGCATTATTGTGGAGCTTGTTAACTCCGGCATTGAGGGTTCGTGTAATCCTACGCAATGTGTTCATCATCCAACAAAAGTGTAGAGTATGCATTTATCTGTTCTGTTATGTGATCAATGTTGAGAGTGTCCACTAGTGAAAGTGTAATCCCTAGGCCTTGTTCCTAAATACTGCTGCGTTACTACTGCTTGTTTACTGTTTTACTGTGTTACTACTGCTGCAATACTACCACCATTAACTACACGCCAGCAAGCTATTTTCTGGCACCGTTGCTACTGCTCATATATATTCATACCACCTGTATTTCACTATCTCTTCGCCGAACTAGTGCACCTATTAGGTGTGTTGGGGACACAAGAGACTTCTTGCTTTGTGGTTGCAGGGTTGCATGAGAGGGACATCTTTGACCTCTTCCTCCCTGAGTTCGATAAACCTTGGGTGATCCACTTAAGGGAAAACTTGCTGCTGTTCTACAAACCTCTGCTCTTGGAGGCCCAACACTGTCTACAGGAAAAGGAGGGGGAAGTAGACATCAAGCTATTTTCTGGCGCCGTTGCCGGGGAGGAAAGGTAAAAGGTACTCACACTCCGGACCTCGGCTACCAAGCTATTTTCCGTCGTTGTAAGTACTCGAAGCTATTTCCTTTAGATTCTGCAATTGCATCTTTTTGTTTCTTGTTTACACTAGTTAGGCATAATGGAAAACAACAAAAAAATTGGTGAGCTTTTTAATCTTTTTCCTGATTTAGAATTGTTTGATGCGAAAATTAAAAAACCTATGGAACCTTATTTGCATGCTAGTAGCGATGTTATTAGTATGAATGCAATTACTGCTAATACTATGGAAAAGTCTAAGCTTGGGGAAGCTAGTTTATATAAAAATAATCTTTTTTGCTCCTCAGCTTTGGAAGAAATATTTTGCTCTGATAATGCTTTATCTTCCATATGCGATAACTCTAATGATGCTTCTGATATTTTAAATCCACCTGCTGAAAGTATTCCGTATAAAATACCTATGAAAATTATTGAACGTGTTATGGACAACCACTATAAAGGGGATGGAACTGTCCATCCTAGAGATCATTTACTGTTTTTGCACGAATTATGCGGGTTATTCAAGTGTGCAGGTATCTCTATGGATGAAGTGAGGAAGAAGCTATTCTCTGTTTCGCTGCCTGGTAAAGCGGCGCATTTGGTATAAATTGTTGGAGAATAGACATTCTCTTGGTTGGGAGGAAATTGCATCTCTCTTTTATTCTAAATTTTATCCTCCTCATGAAGTGCATATTGATAGGAATTATATTTATAACTTTTATCCTCGTGATGGAGAGAGTATTTCTCAAGCGTGGGGGAGACTGAAGTCACTAATGCTCAAATGTCCCATTCATGAGCTCCCCCGTAATGTTATTGTTAACAATTTTTATGCGAGGCTTTCAGGACAACACAAGGACTATCTGGACGCGTGTTCGGAGGGATCTTTCACAAGCAAGGAGGTTGAAGCTAGGTGGGACCTTCTTGATCGGATTGAGGACAACGCTGAAGGATGGGAGAACGACAAAGGTAAAGAGTCAGGTATAAATTATGATTATGAATGCATTGAAGCTTTTATGGATACCGATAAATTTCGAAATATGAGTGCTACTTATGGTCTTGACTCTCAAGTTGCTGCAAATCTTTATAAATCCTTTGCTTCTCATTTTGAATTGCCTAAGAAGAATTTTGATAAGTATCATGAACCTTTTAAAGAGGCTTGCATGAAGAATGAAATTGTTGTTAATTATTGCAATAAGCATGCTCAAACTCCTAAGAATGCTATTTCCTATAAGCATGTTAATTTTTGTGGAATGCATAGACCTTGTGGAATTAATCAAATCGAAGATGAATATTGTATCCATCATACTAATGAAAAAACTAGAAAGTGGTTTAGGGCTCTAGATGATCTTGGTAAAAAAGTTTGTGCCCTCTATCCTTTTATTTGTGAAGTTTGCCATGAAGTGGGTCATTTTAATTTTCAATGCTCCTCCAATGATAATTTGAACCCAATGAGTGCTGCAAATTTGAATTGTGATGATGAAATTACTCCTAATCAGCATGATGAACTTACTTTATTTTTGGGGTGTGAAGAACTGTCGAGAAAAATCTCTTTGTTACATATGAGTGATCTTGATATTGATGATGTCCTGCATGGGTGTTTTTCTTATTGCATTGATAATAGCCATACAAATACTTACATACAAAATATTTTAGAAGATGACACCTTGCCAAAATATGATAGGACATTGTGTGTTTTCAACTAATTAATGAAAAGGAGGGGTCCTCCCAAGTTTCTTCTATTGTTTCTGAAAATAAATCAGGTTATGCGGACAAGCTACCCTTCAAGCCTCTTCCTCCTAAAGAAGGGAACGAGGAGAAGGAAGAGAAGAAGAAGAAGAAGGGAACGAAGAAGAAGAAGAAGAAGAAGAAGAAGAAGGAGAATAAAAAGAAAGAGGTAACGGCGTATCCCCGCGTGAATGAGATAACGCTAAGTAACCGTAAGTATGTTGCTCCTAATGATTATTGTGATAATGAATCTGAATACGATGATCTTCCTATGCCCTTTACATATATTAGCAACCATGATTTGAATGAGCGCACTACTTTTGATATTGCAAATCTCTGGGAAACTAATTCTGAAAATGATGATGATAATAATTGCCATAGTGTCAGTGCTATCCATGCTTCCTCCCATAATGATATAGAAAGCTCTAAGCTTGGGGAAGAGGTGTTTGAAAATCCTTTTGCTACTGGTCATTATGTTCTTGATGCATCTCCTTCTAATAACAATGATGGTGTCGACACAGATAAACCGACTGTGAAAGATAACTATTCTATTTCTTATGATGACACTGTGTTTCCAATCTTTGATGATTATTATAAAGAATGCTATGATATAGGTAATAACTATCCTTATGAAACTTGTCATAGTCATGATTGCATTACCAAAAACAATTCCCTTAATATGCAACTCGTTTACCATGTTCAAATTCTTGATAATAATCTTGCTCCAGTTACTATTAGTGAGAAGAACTCTTCTTATGCCAAAATTAATGATACTTCTATGCATATGAACCATGATAAGAATGTTTTAAGTGATGGGTATATTGTGGATTTCATCAATGATGCTACTGAAAGTTATTATGAGAGAGGGAAATATGGTTATATGCATCTTAATAATATTAAGTTTCCCCTCTTTATGTTGAGAATCTTGAAGTTACTCGTGTTCTATCCTCTTATGCTCGTCACTTTGTTCTTCATGAATTCATTTGTGTACAAGATTCCTCTGCATAGGAAGCATGTTAGGCTTAAATTTGTTTTGAATTTGCCTCTTGAAGCTCTCTTTTGCTTCAAATATTATTTCCTGTGAGTGGATCATTAAAACTGCTGAGCCCATCTTAATGGCTATAAAGAAAGAACTTCTTGGGAGATAACCCATGTGTTATTTTGCTACAGTATTTTGTTTTATATTTGTGTCTTGGAAGTTGTTTACTACTGTAGCAACCTCTCCTTATCTTAGTTTTGTGTTTGGTTGTGCCAAGTGAAGCCTCTAATCGAAGGTTGATACTAGATTTGGATTTCTGCGCAGAAACAGATTTCTATCTGTCACGAATCTGGGCTGTTTTCTCTGTAGAAAAATCAGAAAAATATGCCAATTTACGTGCGTGTTCCTCAGATATGTACGCAACGTTCATTAGTTTTGAGTTTTCTGATCTGAGCAACGGAAGTATTTATTAAAAATTCGTCTTTACGGACTGTTCTGTTTTGACAGATTCTGCCTTTTATTTCGCATTGCTTCTTTCGCTGTGTTGGGTGGATTTCTTTGTTCCATTACCTTCCAGTAGCTTTGAGCAATGTCCAGAAGTGTTAAGAATGATTGTGTCACCTCTGAACATGTGAGTTTTTGATTATGTACTAACCCCTCTAATGAAGTTTATGAGAAGTTTGGTGTGAAGGAAGTTTTCAAGGGTCAAGAGAGGAGGATGATATACTATGATCAAGAAGAGTGAAAGCTCTAAGCTTGGGGATGCCCCGGTGGTTCATCCCTGCATATATCAAGAAGACTCAAGCGTCTAAGCTTGGGGATGCCCAAGGCATCCCCTTCTTCATCGACAACATTATCAGGTTCCTTCTCTTGAAACTATATTTTTATTCAGTCACATCTTATGTGCTTTACTTGGAGCGTCTGTTTGTTTGTTTCTATTTTTGTTTGTGTTTGAATAAATTGGATTACATCATGCTTGTGTGGGAGAGAGACACGCTCCGCTGTTGCATATGAACACATGTGTTCTTAGCTTTTAATATTCATGGCGAAGTTTCTCCTTCGTTAAATTGTTATATGGTGGGAATTGGAAAATGATACATGTAGTAATTGCTATAAATGTTTTGGGTAATGTGATACTTGGCAATTGTTGTGCTCATGATTAAGCTCTTGCATCATATGCTTTGCACCCATTAATGAAGAAATACATAGAGCATGCTAAAATTTGGTTTGCATATTTGGTTTCTCTAAGGTCTAGATAATTTCTAGTATTGAGTTTGAACAACAAGGAAGATGGTGTAGAGTCTTATAATGTTTTCAATATGTCTTTTATGTGAGTTTTTCTGCACCGGTTCATCCTTGTGTTTGTTTCAAATAAACCTTGCTAGCCTAAACCTTGTATCGAGAGGGAATACTTCTCATGCATCCAAAATACTTGAGCCAACCACTATGCCATTTGTGTCCACCATACCTACGTACTACATGGTATTTTCCGCCATTCCAAAGTAAATTGCTTGAGTGCTACCTTTAAAATTCCATCATTCACCTTTGCAATATATAGCTCATGGGACAAATAGCTTAAAAACTATTGTGGTATTGAATATGTAATTATGCACTTTATCTCTTATTAAGTTGCTTGTTGTGCGATAACCATGTTTACTGGGGACGCCATCAACTGTTCATTGTTGAATTTCATGTGAGTTGCTATGCATGTCCGTCTTGTCTGAAGTAAGAGAGATCTACCACCTTATGGTTAAGCATGCATATGTTAGAGAAGAACATTGGGCCGCTAACTAAAGCCATGATCCATGGTGGAAGTTTCAGTTTTGGACATATATCCTCAATCTCAAATGAGAAAATTATTAATTGTTGTTACATGCTTATGCATAAAAGAGGAGTCCATTATCTGTTGTCTATGTTGTCCCGGTATGGATGTCTAAGTTGAAGAATAATCAATAGCGAGAAATCCAATGCGAGCTTTCTCCTTAGACCTTTGTACAGGCGGCATAGAGGTACCCCTTTGTGACACTTGGTAAAAACAATGCATTGTGATGATCCGGTAGTCCAAGCTAATTAGGACAAGGTGCGGGCACTATTGGTACACTATGCATGAGGCTTGCAACTTATAAGATATAATTTACATGATGCATATGCTTTATTACTACCGTTGACAAAATTGTTTCATGTTTTCAAAATCAAAGCTCTAGCACAAATATAGCAATCGATGCTTTTCCTCTATGGAGGACCATTCTTTTACTTTCAATGTTGAGTCAGTTCACCTATTTCTCTCCACCTCAAGAAGCAAACACTTGTGTGAACTGTGCATTGATTCCTACATACTTGCTTATTGCACTTATTATATTACTCTATGTTGACAATATCCATGAGATATACATGTTACAAGTTGAAAGCAACCGCTGAAACTTAATCTTCTTTTGTGTTGCTTCAATGCCTTTACTTTGAATTATTGCTTTATGAGTTAACTCTTATGCAAGACTTATTGATGCTTGTCTTGAAGTGCTATTCATGAAAAGTCTTTGCTTTATGATTCACTTGTTTACTCATGTCATATATATTGTTTTGATCGCTGCATTCACTACATATGCTTTACAAATAGTATGATCAAGATTATGATGGCATGTCACTCCAGAAATTATCTGTGTTATCGTTTTACCTGCTCGGGACGAGCAGAACTAAGCTTGGGGATGCTGATACGTCTCCGACGTATCGATAATTTCTGTCGTTCCATGCTTGTTTTATGACAATACTTACATGTTTTGCTTGCACTTTATGATGATTTCATGCATTTTCCGGAACTAACCTATTAACGAGATGCCACAGTGGCAGTTCCTGTTTTCTGCTGTTTTTGGTTCCAGAAAGGCTGTTCGGGCAATATTCTCGGAATTGGACGAAATCAACGCCAAACCTCCTATTTTTCCCGGAAGGCTCCAGAACACCGAAGAAGAGTCGGAGAGGGGCCAGGGGGCCACCACATGGCGGCGCGGCCAGGGGGGCCCGCGCCACCCTATGGTGTGGGCACCCCTTCGACCCCCCTGCGCCGCCTCTTCGCCTATAAAATCCCTTTTGACCTAAAAACGCAGTACCAATTGACGAAACTCCAGAAAGACTCCAGGGGCGCCGCCGCCATCGCGAAACTCCAATTCGGGGGACAGAACTCTGTTTCGGCACCCTGCCGGGACGGGGAATTGCCCCCGGAGCCATCTCCACCGCCGTCTTCACCGCCATCTTCACCGCCATCGCTGCCTCCATGATGAGGAGGGAGTAATCCACCCTCGAGGCTGAGGGCTCCGCTGTAGCTATGTGGTTCATCTCTCTCACATGTACCTCAATACAATGATCTCATGAGCTGCTTTACATGATTGAGATTCATATGAGTTTGTATCACAATTTATCTATGTGCTACTCTAGCAAAGTTATTAAAGTAGTTCTATTCCTCCTGCACGTGTGTAAAGGTGACAGTGTGTGCACCGTGTTAGTACTTGGTTTATGCTATGATCATGATCTCTTGTAGATTGCGAAGTTAACTATTGCTATGATAATATTGATGTGATCTATTCCTCCCACATATGCATGAAGGTGACAGTGTGCATGATATGTTAGTACTTGGTTTAGTCTATTGATCTATCTTACACTATAAGGTTACTTAAACATGAGCATTATTGTGGAGCTTGTTAACTCCGGCATTGAGGGTTCGTGTAATCCTACGCAATGTGTTCATCCTCCAACAAAAGTGTAGAGTATGCATTTATCTGTTCTGTTATGTGATCAATGTTGAGAGTGTCCACTAGTGAAAGTGTAATCCCTAGGCCTTGTTCCTAAATACTGCTGCGTTACTACTGCTTGTTTCTTGTTTCTTTGTGTTACTACTGCTGCAATACTACCACCATCAACTACACGCCAGCAAGCTATTTTCTGGCACCGTTGCTACTGCTCATATATATTCATACCACCTGTATTTCACTATCTCTTCGCCGAACTAGTGCACCTATTAGGTGTGTTGGGGACACAAGAGACTTCTTGCTTTGTGGTTGCAGGGTTGCATGAGAGGGACATCTTTGACCTCTTCCTCCCTGAGTTCGATAAACCTTGGGTGATCCACTTAAGGGAAAACTTGCTGCTGTTCTACAAACCTCTGCTCTTGGAGGCCCAACACTGTCTACAGGAAAAGGAGGGGGAAGTAGACATCATGGATTTCCCATCGCAATATCACGCTTTGTTGGGACGACCAGCATACGCCAGTTTTATGGCGGTACCACACTATGCATACTTGTTGTGGAGACTACCTGGACCCAAGGGACCAATTACAGTCAAAGGCAGTTTCGCGTTAGCTGATAAATGCGACAAGGATTTTCATCGACTGTCAGAAACCTTCGGGATGCAAGCGGAGTATATGGCGTCAAGGCTAACAACAGATTATGATGTGTTGCCAGATGTAGGAAGGCCACTTAGGGAACCAACATTCAACACCACTAAGGATTCTAAGGAGGTGCAGATTCACCCGACAGATCCAAAGAAAACGACGTCCATTGCAGCAAACATGGACCTCGCATAGGAAAGCGCGCTCGTCGAGTTCCTCCATGAGCACTGGAAAATCTTCGCACGGTTTCCATCTGACATGCCAGGAGTACCCAGGGAACTTGCCGAGGACCACCTAAACTTGGATCCAATAGCGAAACCAATTAAACAACCTTTGCGGCGTTTTTCGGAACCAAACCGCAAAGCTATGCTATCAGAGATTGATCGACTCAGAGAGGCTAGTTTTATCAAAGAGTTACAGAGGCCACGTGGGTAGCTAACCCAGTTTTGGTCCCGAAGAAAAAATACAAAAGTCCTTCGCATGTGCGCCGACTTCACAAATCTCAATAAACATTATCCAAAGGATCACTTCCCCTCCCAAGGATCGATCAAATTATCGACTCCACGGTAGGCTGTGAACGTCTTTCCTTCCTGGATGCATACTCTGGTTATAACCAGATCAGATTGGAAGAAGATGACGAGGTCAAAACAGCTTTTATAACACCTTATGGCATGTTCTGCTACAAAACAATGCCTTTTGGCTTGAAAAACGCGGGAGCAACATATCAGCGGATGATGCAGAAGTGTCTTGCAACACAGATTAGCAAAAACGTACAAGTGTACATCGACGATGTCGTCATAACAACAAAGAAGGGATCAACATTGATCGAGGATCTGAAGGAAACTTTCGACAACCTCGACAAGTTCTGCCTCAAGCTGAACCCGACAAAGTGCTCCTTTGGCGTTCCTACGGGAGAACTTCTCGGGTTCCTAGTTTCAGCAAGAGGAATCGAAGTCAATCCATAGAAAATTCAAGCTATCGTAACAATGAGGAAGCCAACAAAGTTGAAGGAAATACAACAGCTGACTGGGTGAGTTGCAGCTTTAAGCAGATTCGTCGCCAGGCTGGGAGAAAAAGCGTTGCCATTTTACGCTTTGATCAAACAAGGAGAGAAGTTTCAGTGCAACGAAGAAGCAGACAAAGCTTTTGAAGATATTAAGCGAGCAATTTCGACACCACCAATCCCGGTAGCGCCTAAGGAGAAGGAGCCTCTCTTATTATATATTGCAGCCACACCTCAGGTGGTCAGCACAGCTCTAGTGGTCGAAAGAGGGGAAGAAGGAAAACTCCATGGAGTCCAGAGGCCGGTATATTTCATCAGTGAAGTTTTGTCACCCTCAAAATAGTGGTATCCGCAGTACCAAAAATTAGCATATGGAGTGTTTACAACCGCAAGAAAACTGTGACACTATTTTTCGGCACATCCGATAATAGTGGTCAATGAAGCACCTTTATCCAATATATTAAACAATCCAGAAGCTACGGGTCGTGTCTTCCTTTGGGGAATAGAGCTTTCCCCTCGGGACATCACATACGAAAAAAGAAAAGCAATAAAGTCGCAGATCTTACCAGACATTATCGCAGAATGGATGGAGATGCAAAGCACGGGACCGCCGGATTTGTCGAGAACTTGGACTATGAACTTCGACGGGTCCAAGAGATTAGAAGGAGCTGGAGCAGGCGTGATATTAATATCACCTCAAGGCGACAAGTTGAAATATGTCTTACGGATGACGTTCCCAAACGCGTCTAACAATGAAGCAGAATACAAAGCACTTATCCATGGGATGAAGATGGCAAAGGCTTGCGGCGCAACTCGATTAAAAATCTTTGGCGACTCACAATTGGTGGCTCAACATGCGATGAATCAATGTGATGCAGTCAATGATAGTATGATAGCATACAAAGAAGTGTATAACGAGCTCGAGAAGTTATTCGACGGGTGCGAAGTAAATCACATCAGCAGGCTCAGCAATGATGAAGCCGATGTTCTTGCAAACATTGGGACGCAATGTCTCGCAATACCACCTGGAGTGTTCTGGGAAGAGATAGCTGAAAGATCAACCAAGGCGAAGAAACAGCAGAAGAAAGAAAAGGAGGAGAAATCCTCGGAGGCTAAAGAAGTACCATCGAGATAAGAGGAGGAACCTAAGATAATAATGATGATACAGGTTCCATGGATGCAGGCGTACATAGCATATATCTCGAGACAGGAATTACCCGACGATCCAGTTGAAGCAAGGCGAGTTATTAGGCGTTCTAAAGCTTTTACTGTGGTCAAAGGAGAGCTATACAAAAGAAGTATTTTGGGAGTACTACAAAGATGTGTCACACCTGAGGAAGGAAGACTAATTCTGAAGGACGTACACGAAGGAGTGTGTGGACATCACGCAAGCAGCCGAGCTATAGCAGCCAAGGTTTTCAGAGCATGATTTTATTGGTTGACAGCAATCGAGGATGCAAAAGACATAGTTCGTACTTGCGACGCATGCCAGAGATTTGCCGCAAAATCTCATTCCCCGGCAGCAGAGCTGATGCCAATGCCGTTGTCTTGACCCTTTGCTCAGTAGGGTCTTGATATGGTGGGAAAATTACACAAAGATTCGCCAGGAGGATACGAGTACATGCTCGTCGCTGTTGACAAGTTCACAAAGTGGATAGAGGCAAAGCCGATAAATTCACCAGATGGAGCGTCTGCAATCAAGTTCGTGAAAAGTATCGTCTTTCCGTTTGGAGTACCTCATAGTATCGTCACGGACAACGGTAGTAATTTCACATCCAAGGAATTCAAGGCATATTGTGCAGAGGTAGGCATTAAACTACACTTTGCATCGGTTGCGCACCCGCAGACCAATGGTCAAGTCGATAAAGCCAACGGCACCATATGCAATGGTATCAAGAAACGCCTGTTAGCACCATTGGAAAAAGCTCGAGACACCTGGCCAGAGGAGTTGCCCAGTGTGTTATGGAGTATTCGAACAACACCAAATACAGTGACACAGGAACGCCGTTTTTCCTGGTCCATGGAGATGAGGCAGTGCTGCCGATAGAAATAGAACATGATTCTCCAAGAGTAACGGAATATGACGAAGAAGCTTCAAGAAAAGCATTGGAGGATGATGTCGATGCACTCGATGAAGCTCGAGACGAAGTGTTATCACGGGTCACTAAGTACCAGCAAGACCTGAAAAATTACCACAATCGACGTTTGCGACCAAGATCCTTTCAGGTAGGCGACTTAGTTCTTCGGCTCACACAAAAAAGCCATGAAAAACTTGAGTCGCCATGGCTTGGCCCTTATATCGTCAAAGAAGTAATCGAAGGAGGAGCGTACAGGATAAAGGACAAGAAGACAGGGGTTGCCGAGCCAAATCCCTGGAACGTGGTGCAACTTAGGCGTTTCTATGCTTAAGTCAAGATATATATGTAAACATACAATGTACTGAAACGCCCGCGAGTTTTCAGACGCACTCTTTTCCTTTTAGGGCACCGAGTGGGGCTGAAAGGTTTTTAATGAGGCGGGCCCGCGGTGCTGCAATATAATAAAGATATTGGTGATATACATATTTTTTGTCGACAGGCTCGGGGGCTCATGACCCGCAGTAACAATATATATAACCTTCCGCAAAATACAGTTATTCGCCTCGGCATAAAAATAGTTCGTAAATCAAAAAAAGACGTAAGCACTTGCCAAACAATAGGCTCGGGGGCTTTATTATCAAGCTGGTTTACAGTATAGATTGTGTTTAAAACATGAAAAAATCGACAAGAATAAGCAACTTCTCAGTTGCCACCTAGTATATCATCTCTATTTACCCGTTCATTGTTTGCAATACCAGTTCTATGCTCAGCATAGCTACCTCTCACGAAGAATTCGGCGTCTAGCCGAAGCAGTTCATCCATCATTTCTTCTGCTATAGGGGTCACAGCATCGTTGATTTTGTCGATGTTCCTCTTCCTCTTCGCCTGCTTAGCCAGACACTTGGTAGGTCTAACTTCGGGTAGCAGATTTGTATCATAATCATGGCAAATCTTGCCCCAGCTCATAGTTGGGCTCGCACAAATTCATGGATTTGAGGGGCATCTCGGAACTTATCCATCAAAGCAGGAAGAGTTTCTGGTGTTTTATTGCGTGGAAACATGGTACTATAAACTACGGACAATGTCCTTGTGCAGAAGTCGAGAAAATCGTGGACCTGACCCACACGATCTTGAAATCTGACGATTTGGCGGGTACGTTCAGGCGTAACCCAAAAATTAGAACCACGCTTCAGTGCAAGCTTGAGAAGCACATTGGACCGAGCTTCAACACGCTGATCTTTGGCAGCGGTATCCAAAAAAGAGCCTGTTTCATCGGAAGCATCAGCGAGGAAGAAAAAACAGTAAGAATAAAGTAAAGTATGACCAAATTTACGAAGCGTACCCGTCATATCCAAGCTGGAGTCGTTCATCAGTTGAAGCATATAAATTTCTCGTGAAGTAGCTTCGGCAGCCTCAGTAACCGCGGTTTCCTTCAACGCTAGGGCCTCCTGAGCTTGTTGAAGAGCAAGTTTCTCCCTTTCAGAAGATTTGCGAGACTGTTCCATTATCACGAGAGCTTGTTTCTTCATCTATTGAAGTTGTTGTCGAAGATCGTTCAAATCTTCATTCTGTGAAGCATTCGAAGAACCTTCCATAAGCTCGACAACGGGGGCTTTTTTCAAGTAAGATGCAGCTAGTAATGCATCCGAAGAGCGAGGCATCACGTTATAGTTGTCAAAAATCAACTGGAGAAAAATATTTTGATATCAATAATTCGGCAAGATAGCTTTTCATTGATTCAGTCAAATATTTACATGGGCATTACAAAAGAGGGTTCCTAATGAACCAATGGGGTAGCTGTCGACAAAGCCACTTCGGCGACGTCGAAAAAAGCAAAAGAACAAAATAAAAGACAAGGACAGGACGGTCTACTTGACCTCTGGCTTTGTCGAGCTAGGGGAAGGAGTTGGTTTGCATCCAAGGAAGGAGAGGATATTCTTTGAGCTTGGCTTGGCAGCTTTAATCAGAGATTGCCATTTCTTCGTCTCCATCTGCCCCACGTCACCAACCTTCGTCCAATCGACAACTTGTTGGTTTCGGCAACCAGAGCAATGGTGTCTTCAACGCCAATCTTCAAGCCCTTTTGTCGAAGACCTAGCCCAAGATCTTCTTGAGGGATGAAGTGTTGGGCCAGTGCAGTGAAAGTCTCGGGCTCCTTCTTCGCGAAAAAGTAGGGAAAAAGCCGTAACAGCCCCGTCCTGGCATCAGCAAGGCCCTCGCGCGCCTCGTCTCCATGAATCTCAAGGAGGGAGAGTGCGTCGAGAACATGATCACCCTTAGGATTCTCAAGATCATAATCTTGGTGCGTCTTTCCTGAAGAGGCAAAATTTAGCTTTTCAACAAATGCGCAAAGGAAAGCACGACTTCCCGAAGACTGTGACTCCAAGCGAGTGATAATCTCTTTTTCGCAAGCAGACTGTTGAGCTATATTCTCATTCAAGGCATTTTCCGCGTCTTGAAGTCTCTTTCGAAGACCCTCGACAGCGGCAGCATCTGATTCAGCCTTTTCGCGAGCATTTTCACTTCGTTCAAGCTTGCAGACAAAGTCATCAGCACGCTTGTTTGCCTCAAAAAGGGATTCTACAAAAATAAAGGGCGACACAGGTTACATCAAAATAGAAGAGGCAAATCTATTCGATGAAATGGAGCAAGTAAAGAATACCTTTTAGCTCATTGGCAAGATCACGGTAACTGATAAATTGGGTACCAAGACGAACAAATTCCTTCATCAAAGGCTGGAAAAGTAACACGGAATAAAAAGAGGTTGAAGAATTTCGATAGCAAAGGAGTTGGAAGTATTCGACAGTAAAAAGAAAATAAGAGGCACTTACATCATCCATAAGAGGAGTCGTCGAGCTGTCGGTCAAAAGACTTAGCTCTTTTCCTTGATCAGTCTTTGCTCGTTTTGGCGACGGAGCACGGGGGCTCACAACAGGACTGGGATGTCCTATATCCTGTTTTGGAGGCGAGGTTTCATCCGCTTCGGGACGAGTCTCGGAGATAACTAAAGTACGGGACGTGCTCGTTCGAGCAGTCACGTCAATAGGAGGATTTTCTTCCTCGTCACCACTATACATAAGGGAAAATATAAGAAACAAAGACAGGCAAAATTTTCGGATGCAAAGAAAAGAGAAGATAGAAACTTACGAGCTGACAAGGGCATCTTCGTAAGGGTTGAAGGGTCTGTCCTCCTTTTCGGGTACAGTTTCCTCGAGAAGGGACTTATTTTTGGAGGTGCCAGAATCTGCGACATCATCTCTCTTCCGCTTGTTCGTTGGAGAAACAGCAGAGGGGAGGGAATGCGTGGATTCGGAAGCCTCAGAGTCAACTTCTTTTTCAGAGGAAGCCGCGGATTTGTGAGAACCCGCGAATTCGCTCTCCAGGCGAGAAGTGCCCTGGTGTTCGTCGGTGACGACGGTCCGTTCTTCGACTTCCCCGCCTTCAGGAAGAAAAGGAAGAGAAGACAGGACTTGGTGTTTCTACAAGGACAAGATATGTCGACAATAGGATTACGTA
This sequence comes from Lolium perenne, assembly GCF_019359855.2. Lineage (NCBI taxonomy): Eukaryota > Viridiplantae > Streptophyta > Magnoliopsida > Poales > Poaceae > Lolium > Lolium perenne. The sequence continues at coordinate 38,789,969 of NC_067248.2, read as the reverse complement.
AAGGATACCATCAAATATAGTAGTCGACAAATATTAAAAACTCGGAAGGATGAAAATTTACCTTGGGGAGGGCGTTGGCGCCGCTATACAGCTCCACGCGACAAGTTGATGGAACGGCGTCTTTCTTGCTGAGAGAGGAGATTCTTCGGATAAGCTTCTCCAAGTCCTTTACTTCGAGACCCTTGGAGAGCCGGTCGACATCTTCCTCGCCAGAGTACATCCAAAGGGGGTTTTTCCGAGCCTGCAGAGGCTGGACCCTAATCCTAAGGAAGTATGCTGTAATTTGGATACCCGACAATTCCTTGCCGCGGGTATTTTGAAGCTCGTGAATACGGGACATCAGCGCCTTTGTCGCCGTTTTCTCTTCTTCGGTGGCTTCCGCGTCCCAGGATCGGCGGCGAAGAATTTCGGCACCTCCGTCGAAAGGAGCAATGTTGTACTCCACCGAGTCGGGGCATTCTTTGCGAACATACAACCATCTTTTGCGCCACCCTTGGACAGAGTCGGGGAATTTGACGTCGAAATACTCGACATCAGGGAGAACGCAAATAACAACACCACCTATGTTATAGGCGATGTTGTGGGAGCCATTGCGGCGGAGGCAGAAGATGCGCTTCCACAGAGCCCAATTAGGATGGACTCCGAGGAAACACTCGCAAAGAGTGATGAAAATAGAGACATGGAGGATGGAATTGGGAGTCAGCTGATGAATCTGCAACCCATAGACAAAGAGCAAACCGCGAAGAAAATTGTGGATGGGGGCAGAGAGGCCGCGGATGAGATGGTCAACAAAACTAACCCGATATTGGATAGGAGGATTCGGGTAGCTTTCTTCACTGGGGAAGAGCAGCGCATCTTTCTTCTTCATCAACCCAAGCTTTTTCATCAGGTTGATGTCCTGGTTCGAGATCTTGGATCTTTCCCACTCCAGATCTTGCGTCGCCATCTTGGATTCCGGAGTGCTGTGCCTGGTGAGCCTGGTGCGCGGTGGCATTAACAATGGCGAAAGTGAGAGTGAGAGTTTGCTTGTGCTCAGGAACAGTTGGGTGCAATGGGAGATTTTTGGAGAGGAGAACAGAGGTGCGGCGCAGCGAAAGGATGAACGGAGGAAGAAGAAGACTTCTTATAGGGCATTTGTGAAACGACGCACCATTGGATGGAGTAGTTGTGAGATGGATGCTTTCCACGTGGCTAAGGGGTAAATGCGTATTTTTTACTATGAAGGAACGGAACAGACGCTACAGTGCGCGTGCCAGGAAAAGCGGAGGACGTGTGTCCCCCACTTGCACAACGTGTCAAACTGCCGCAGATTTCGGGTCCACCGGTCAGTGACGGGGCAGGGCTCATGTTTTCCTGGTACAGAGGTCGTGGCCATCGTCAGCACTGATGTCACTTTAACAAAGGGAATTTTCGACAGTAGTAATGTGAAAAATGGTGGTAAAATACAAGTGATGATAATTTCGAGAGCCTTTGGTCAAATACAAGTTTTTGATCAAATGCTCGGGGGCTACTTGTGAAAAAGGAAATCTCGAGTATGGCAAAATAGAAATGGCGAGAGCCTATGATCAAATGCGAGCATTTGTCCATAGCCTCGGGGGCTACTCCCATCGGGAGCGCTGGTCGCGCACCCGAGAAAGACAAAAAGAACTCAAAGAAGAAAAATGACAATATAGCGACATCAGATGTAAGGCATTGAGCCTACAATCAAGTACAAGTCCTTGGTTGTAGCCTCGGGGGCTACTCCCATCGGGAACGCTGTTCGCGTGCCCGATGAAATTATAAAAAAAAAATGAGCATATTTCGAGTTATACAAATAACTCTACATATACTCCCATCGGGAAGGCAAGATAATTCATCCGTTGAATCAATAAAATGTGCTATTCCAGCAGCCGAAAGAGCACTCGACAATATATTCTCAGAGCGCCTAAGTCGCGAATAATCTCTGAATGCCGCAAAACTTTGCGAAGGTAAGACCCCAGATCCGTTCTGAGCGGCGTGGCACCGTCTCTGACGTCGGTTTGCTACTTTTTTCCGTATCAAAAGATAAGAAGAAAAATCCTAACGGACGCATTAGGTACCCGATAAAACATGACTGGGACGTGACAGATGGTAAGAACTTAAGCGGCACCTGTCGAGTTAACACCAGTATCCCGAGATCATGTCCAGGGACGTGATTTTGAAGTAGGTTTTTGCGAATTGCCACTAGAGCAGTTAACTAGTACCTGGTCCGTCAGATGAACTAGCCCCAATTACCATTATCCCTGTACAATATATAATTGCGTATCCAAAGATATGTGATAGCTTGACAGAGTTTTTGGATGATTATAAAGTTGGATATTTTCCTTGATTCTTCAATTCAAGCAAAATCTCGGGGGCTACTGACATAGGCACCCCCAATAGGCCTGCCAAAGATGGTACCCGGGGTTTACTGAAGGCCCACGAGTCGAAGAATACGAAGTTTGGAAGCCTAGTTAGTATTAAGGAAATTTAGAGTTGTATTAGGAAATATAGACTTGTAACTTCGCGGGTTGAACTCAGAGAGTCCCCCGGAATCTGTAATCTTGTGTAACACGATATCCTCGGCTCCACCTACTATATAAGGTGGAGTCGAGGGACAAAGAGAGGATCGAATCCATTGTCAACAGAACCCTAGTTTTTTATTCGTCGAGTACTTTTCGGCTGAAATCTTCGAGATCTACTTGCCCTCTACTTCCAACTAAACCCTAGTCTACAATCTGTAGGCATTGATAAGTTAATCCCTTGTCAGCTGCCACGTGGCAGCTCTCCTGCGCGCGTCCTTCTGACTCTGGGCTTTTGTTTCGTCCAATTCCGAGAAACTTTCATGTACAACTTTTCTGAAACACAAAAACAGCAGAAAACAGGAACTGGCACTGCGGCACTGTGTTAATAGGTTAGTCCCAGAAAATGCTAAAAAGTGTGGAAAAATGCACATAAAACATATAAGAATTGTAACAAAACAAGCATGGGGCATCAAAAATTATAGATACGTTTGGGACGTATCACTGCGACAACCAGTATGCAACGGTGGTGGATGTTCGATCAACCGAGGGATGGCGGATTCTGTTCCGAATACCGTTTGGGTTGGAGGAGTCGGTGGAATGGGACAACTTGTGCAGGGTGTTCGACCTACACCCAATGGCTACTGGAGTGGATGAGGTTTCCTGGGCGCTCGAGGGTTCTGGAAAATTCTCGACTAACTCCATATACCACAAGCTGACGGATGTGGCGGCAGTTGCACACTTCAAACAGGTCTGGGGGACGAACGTACCACCTAGGATTAAGGTGTTCCTTTGGCAACTACTCAGGGGAAGACTCCCGACAGGGGAGCAGCTGGCTAAACGGAAGGGTCCATCAGATGGGAGCTGCACCTTTGTGGAGAATGAGAGGATTGCGACGACATCTTCTTTAAATGTCATTTGGCTAAGTTCATGTTGGAAGGAGTTAGGGAACTCCTGAAATGCGACTGGAATCCGACGGGGGTCGGTGACTTTGTGGCCACAGTTTAGAGTCTAGATAGGCCATTTCGTAGACTAGTTTGGTTCACCTTTGCGGTACAGTGCTGGTCTGGTCGCTTTGAAAGATTAGGAACAAGCTAGCTATAGAGGGTACCACCATCAATAGCCCAGCTGACGCCATCATCAAAATGTCCATCTATATGCAGAGCTGGAGGGTACTGGTCAGACCGACGGGCAGGGACTTGCTGGACTCGGCTCTGGGTGAGGTTAGGAGGCTCTACGCGAGGACGAGGAGCTGAGCTCGACGGCATATCTACACTAGCCTACTATGCCGTTCTGCTTTATTCTCTAGATATCACTTTGTATCGGGTGCGGGACGCCCTGGCTTTGTACAGTAGGATCCTTGTGGTGTAGGGTCTCGGACTTGTAGTTTTTTAGGTGTGGTCTCTGAGTGTGTTTGGTCTCAGACTCGCATGTATGTTGTACTATGATCGCTTCGGCGTGTCGTTGGAGTTTATATATAAACTGGGCCTTATGCCTTATATTTATTATGAAAAAGTAGATAATTAGCTCAAATTCATGGTCTCCCATTGTCAGAAACACACACGGGAGAGAAAATTAAACGGGTACGAAAGCCTCACATTTCCTATACGATTTATATCAAAGAACCATTTGTGATAGATGGCCCCATCGCGGAACGTTTAGCTGTAGCGGAGCCTCATCCACCCATGTATAGTGACAATAATATTTATTATATGTGACATACTATTTCAGCCGTGTGTGAAGCCTTGAATAGTACTATTGTACTTGTAGATAACTCAACATATTTTAGCATACATTTTAACTCAGTCTTCGACAAGTACTTTGAACTAGAGAAAGTAAAGAAAGAATTAATTTGGGTCGCAAAAGTATTGCCTACAACCATTCTTCGGGTTAAGAAATTGGATTTTTCTTTTGAAAAAGTAGGCTATGTCTATGCCTTAGTTCTTTAAGAAATAATCAGGTTCAGTCATCAACAAAAAAAAATGTCAATTCTGAGCTGATTTTACAAAGAAAAGTACAAATCCAAAAAAAAAAATATCCTGTTCAAAAAGAATTATTTGGGAGGCGCTGGATCGGATGTATGCCTTTAGGCACCTCAACCCAATCGCGCTCCCTAAAGGTTTTAGATAAAATTCGAAGAAACTTAAACTTTCATTCATATTTCATTTGTATACTACAAAGACGAAGGAAATTCAATTCAAATTGAACCTAAACTAAATTAAACCCCACCGGCCAGGGCTGGCATGGAGGAACGACTCGTTCGCCGCGTGTTGGCATCAATGGGCTCTTCTTATCGGGGTGCTATACAACGTCGAGCCGCCGTTACTCCTCCTTGCGGGTGGCATCCTTCTTGACCTCCACCTTCTCCTTCTCCGGCCATCGGAAACAGAGGAAGCTGTGCCGTGGGGACGGCGGGTAGGTATCGCGGATATGAAATGGTTCACCGGGTTCTAGTAATATTTTTATTGTTGTGTATAGAGTTCACGGGCTACGTACAATCACCCTATGAACGCACGCACGCACACCCTACCCCTATGAGCACCTCTGAGGGACTGAGCCAACATATCTTGAGGTTGACGAAGCTACCACTGGCACATCGCTATTGACGGGTACGTCACCTACCACCGAAAACATAGTGCCGGTTAAATCCTGAAATAAATCCAGGTAAATGCAAACATCTATGTCAATTTAGGACTTGAACTTGTGTGGCTGGTTCCATCCCAACAAACCTAACCACCAGAGCCAATCTCTATTTGCAGCATTTCCCTATCCTATCCTACAGTATAAGATACTTTTATATATACTTGAATATTGTTTGCAAAATAACATTATAAAATTTTGATTTGGCTACTAGATGTATATGCTCCCTCCATCCAAATTTACCAGCGAACAATTTTCAGTTTCGCACATGAGAAATGCGCACGCGTTCGCGCAATCTTTTTTTTTTTTTTTTGAACCAGGGAGAGGCCTCGAAGGCCTCGGTGCTGCAACATTAATATTGTCGGTGGGGGTACAAAGTAGTGAGGACATCAGAGAAAGAAGAAAATACATAGCAGTCCTCGAAATATGCAGAAAGAACCCTACACAAATGTCCAAAAAAGCAATCAGGTCCTTTAGCTCCACCACCAGGATACGGATTCCATTGCCGGCCACCATCGCCGCCACCGGGGACACGACCACTTGGAGCAGCAAGAGCGGGGAACGCCGGCAAGAATCCAGCAAAGGGCCTCCGGGCTGGAGGTTGAAGAAAAGCCGTGCACGGCGCCTGGAGAGGCCTCCTAACCGACCAAAGATCACGGTGGCAAGCCAAGTCCACCATGTGTTGATCTCCAGAGAGCAGCTTCGATTTCCCCTGCGAGTAGCTGGGGTCGTCGACTACAGTGTCGACCAACTCCTCCGTCTCGGCACCATGCCGACGAGGAAGAAGAAGTCGGACAATGCCAGCGCGACCACCCAAGCCATCGCCACGAACTAGAGCCTTATTGATGGAGTCCACGATGAAGTTCCTCTCCACCGTCGTCGGCTCTAACCACCAGAGCACCGTGACGAGGAGAAGAACTCCCAGGCAGCGCCAGATCTGGCCCTTGAGGTCCAGCGCCCTCACTTCTACTGGCATGTAGCCAAAGGCTAGCATATAGCCAAAGACCGGCATCTCGCAGAGAAACAGCCCTAAACTACTCTGTACACGCCGGCCAACCCTCCCAACCTCATCCCAAGCGGCCCGGCCGCCGGAGAAGAGATAGGGGAGCGCCGGGGAGCGACGGTGGACTCTCAAAGTGGGGAGGAGACGAGAGGGGAAAAGGGGAACTAGACCGTTCGCGCAATCTGAAACGTGCCTGCCGGCCGGGGAGATATATTTTGGCGACGAACACATCCTGTCTGGATCCTGCCGGGGAGAAATGCACACGCGTCGATCCACCCTCTTGGATCCGTTCATCGATCCGTCACCAGCACACCAGCAGAAGCTATGCCGTAAAGCTAGACCCACATTGTTCACGCCATGGATGATCAGAATCGACAGTTCCTTATGCGGAACGGCCAATTTGTAACGCATACGCAGGTGCCACGGCTACCCATATCTTCCGCCACACATAAACCCGCACACATGTCGCAGCGCCGCCTAACGAGGAAGGAATTAGGCCGTGTAGCTAGATCGAAGCTCGGAGTAGGATCAGGTTGTCGTGCCGAACATGCATGTCGGGCTCAGGCTCAGGGTGTTCCAACTGCTGCTGCGAGTGTCCATTCGGTACATCCTTTCGGATGGGAAGATACGTACCTGAGTACCTGACGACGCAGCCTTCCAGAACCCTCTCCGAAGCTTCTCATCTTCCTCACTGCTGCATTGCCATCTCGCTACGTTATTACGGAGTACTACTGATTGAGTCGTGGTGGGGAAACAATCCTCCTCTACGCTGCATTCCTCTGCCTTCTATGTTTCTTCTGTTGTCGCCATGGATTTCATTTTCACTGAGATTTCAACGTAATACAATGAATTTCAGTGATTTCGGTGGACACCGAAATTATTACCTTTCGGCCAAAATATTTCAGTCATTTCAGTAATACACATGGATCTAAAAAATATTCAAAATATTTTTCAAAATTTTGAATATTTTAATTAATTTTGAGAGAAAATTTCGCTCTTTTGGCCGAAATGAAAACTGAAATCAGTGAAATTCACTGAATTTCAGTGATTTCAGTAGGGGCTGAAATTTTTCCGAAACTGAAAATTGAAACCATGGTTGTCGCAGTGCTCACCTAGATGGCAGGTTATAAGACTTTTCAGACATTAGACATTTCAGACGACCAAAGCGGAAACGTTCCGACTGCGGAATTGTTGCCACCCTTTCGTCCTGCCGTCGGACAGAAGAAGAGCTGAAGAAGGCTGTGATTCAACGGCGTCATTGCTTATGTCGACTGAGATCAGGAGCAAGTCAAGTTCTTAGGCTGCTTCACCATTGGGTTGCAAGTTGCAACTAGGAGGAGGAGGAGGAAGCTGGACAGCGTCTTCCTCCCGGCCGGCTGCTTCAGTGCCCAATCCTGCAGGCAGGAAGCAACAAGCCAGGGAAGCTGGTAAAAGAAATTGCTTCGCTGCTGCAGCATTGCTCAGATTAATCAATGGGAAAGACCATGGCGGAATTTTATTCAACTAAACCATTGCCGAATTTTACAGAGGAGGCTGCTAAAAGAAATGCAGCAATCAAGAAAAGATGGAACGGCTGACATAAAAGCACTGTAAAAAACTAAGAATTGCATCTTGTCACTAGACCGAATCTGCAAATTGCTTCACTGTTGCAGCATTGCTCAAATTAATCAACGAAAAAAACATGGCCGAATTTTATTCAACTGAATGAATTCGCCTCGCATTGGAATAAAGCGAATTTTACACAACTAAATTCGCCTCACTTTGAACCTGAAATATCCATCACAGATTGAAGGCAAGCATCTGAATCACCTAAATCTGAAGGCAAGACAAGCATCTGAATCGCCAATTCAACTCAAACTGAAGGCAGGCATCAGCATCAAACCTCAAACTGAAGGCAGGCATAAGAATCGATTTCCCGGAAATTTGAGGTTAGGAGGGGGCACCAGCAAACAGATCAATGAGCAGCCCCACATTTGAAGGAAAAGAGAGCTACCCCACAGATTATGTGAGCGGGAAAGCAGGAAAAGGCGTCTTGATGTGCCACCAACATTGCTGTGCGAATAATGCAGCCGCATGAACAGCAAACCAACAGAAATTCCACAAGCAGACACACACTGTTTCAGCACCCACATCTGATTTGATCAACACATCAATTCATCCAGCCAACAAAGTAAAATAAAATAAAAACAGAGGGGCCTTTGGTGAGAACACACAACAATCCAGTAGAGAAAAACAGAGCAGAGCAACACATATGTCTGAATGGGGGCAAGAACATGATCAAGATTTATTACTAGTGCTAGAAGTATGAGAGTGATCATGAAGAGTATATATATGTTTTACTAATATACAGAGTGGAGAAATGGAATTGTGTCCCAACAACACCTCAGTTGCAGGAGCAACTGGGTGGTTCAATTCCTCTCTCACTCTCTCTAGAAGAAAAAAAAAAAGAAACCAGCTGAGCTCTCAGCACACTGTACAGTCAACAGTGCCAGAGCTTCAAGCTCTCTCTCTCTACATGCTCCTACTAGCCTATTACTACTTGACTAATTTACCATGTACTACAGGTAAAAAGGTGAAAAAATGGAGACCAAAAAACCAAGAGATGAAGAGCAACCGCCGCTAACTGTATCGGACCGGCCATGGGGGCAGGGCAACCGCTTCCGGGGACCTCCTCTGTGGGCTCCCTCTGGTAAAGCTTTTCCCTCCAACAAAGTTGTGATTTTTTCCGTCTGTCTCCTCGTCCTCCTCTGCTTCTGATCTGCCTCCGAGAAGCACGGAGAAATGGCGGTTGTGCATGCGATCAACGAAAGAACCAAGGGAATTAATGGTCGGTTAGTGCTGGGCGTCGATGTCGGCGGCGCCGATGAAGGTGCCGTGGAAGCCGTAGGGTACGCGGGACGGCAGCTGCACGGTGGCCTCCAGCCGCATGTCGGCGGCGTTGACGACGAGGAGCTCGGATGTCCCCGCGGCCTCGTCGCGCACGAAGGAGAGCACGTAGCCGTCGTCCTCGGCGCCGGGGCGCGCGTGCTCGCCGTCCATGGGCACGAAGCACGGCTCGCCGCCGAAGCGGCCCTCGCCGTAGTCGAACCGGGTGAGCTTGCCGGTGGCCAGGTCCACCTTGGCGAACCCGGACACCTTGGGCCACGGCTCGGCCACGGCCAGGTACGCGTACCTGGTCTTCCGGCCCAGCATGTTGCGGTTCACCATGCCCACCTCCAGGTTCACCTGGGCGTCCGGGGCGAGGATGGCGCGGCGCGTGGACTCGCCGGTGCGCGTGTTGAGTCGGATCTCGGTGAGCACGCTCTCGAGGCGGTCCTCGCCCGAGTCGTTGAAGATGGAGTCGGCGGGGGTCATGCAGGAGCCGATGACCACCACCTCCTCGCCCTCCTCCCACGAGTTCCAGAGGTGGAAGCAGAAGCAGTCGGGCACGTCCACCCACACCATCTCCGACGAGTCCGCGGCGTACTTGGGCAGCACGCCGAACCGGGACGTCTTCTCCTTGTCGAGCACCACGGGCGACCCGCCGCGGAACATCTCGGCTAGCTTGAAGACGACCTGGTGGTCGGGCACGACCACGAAGTTCTCGGTGATGGCGAAGTCGTGGATCATGGTGGGCTGGTCGAGCTGGATCTCCACGTCGGCGGACTTGGTGCCGTCGGCGTGGAAGTAGAAGTACTTGAGGTACGGCTTCTTGATGACGTCGTAGCTGAGCGCGAAGAGCTCGCCGGTGGCGGGGTCGAGCTTGGGGTGCGCGATCATGGCGCAGGCGAGCTGGCCATCGAAGTCGTAGCGGCCGACGGTCTCGAGGTCGCCGGCGGCGGTGACGCGGACCTGGTAGGGCAGGTCGTCCTCGGACATGGCGAGCAGGCGGCCGTTGAAGTAGACGAGGCCGGCGTTGGCGACGCCCGCGCCCTGGGACGGGTCGAGGAGGCCGCAGAGCCCCCGCGCGTAGAAGAGCGCGAGGCGCGCGATGCCGGAGTGGCCGTGCAGCTCGCCGATGGTCTTGGGGAAGAGCGGGCGGTGGGCGGCGCGCTCCTGGGAGAGGCGGGAGGTCTGGGTGAAGCGGCAGGCGTAGGACTCGGCGGCGCCGTTGCGGATGCTGATGGCGTGCACCATGCCGTCGCCGTCGAACAGGTGGTGGCCGGCCGTGGGCTCGAAGCAGGGGTTGGCGCCGTTGCGCGCGTAGACGCCGTTGATGAAGGGCGGGATGCGGCCGGTGACCGGGAGGGACCGGACCGGGGCCTGCTCGCCGACGGGCGCGAAGTTGCCGGCGATCTGGACCGCGGGGTCGGCGGTGCGGGGCAGCGCGTGGGGCCGCTCCAGGACATTGTGGATGAACCCGGACTCGAACGCGTCCAGGGCTGAGGCCGCCGCGCGCTGGAAGAAGTTGAGGCTCTTGGCGCTCTGCTCCTGGCCGCCATTCCTCGCCGGCGCGGCAATGGGTGCCGGCGGCGAGGTGGACTCGTAGCCGGGCACCTTCCTGGTGGTGGTGGAGGGCGAAGGGATGTAGGCCGGGCTGCGGGCTGCGCTGGACGGCGAGCTGATCAGCGCGGAGTTGGTTGCGGCCGCAGCTCGGGGCGACAAGCGCAGCGAATTGGGCAGGCGTCGGCGTCCATGGTGGTGTTGTGTGAAAGACGAAGAAGAAGCAGAGGAAGATTGCGCTGACAGAGTCTGCATCGCTGATCCAAGAATGAAACTTGGTGGATTCTTGGTGCGGATGATTGGATGGCCCTTGCGGATGCGGATGCGAATGCTTGGGTGAGAAGAGAGGGGGGAGAGAGAGTGGTGGGTGATGAGATGGGAGGAGATGACAAAGGAGCAGGTATATTTATAGAGTTTGGGCGGGGGGAAGAAGGGACAGGGGGAGGGAGGAAGAACAAGTGCGGAGCGGAGATGAGTCGTCGGAGTGGCAGGAGACCACGTGTTGCATTCCTGCCTTCCTCAGCTCAGCGAGCACGAGAGCCAGGAGACTCGCTCACTCACTCGCTCCAGTATGACCACTTTTCCTCTCTCTGTCTCCACTGTTTTCTTGTTGTCTTTTTTTTTTTTCTCTGCTGCTACTTTTTTTGCTTGCCTACTATGGGTACTATGGGGATTTCAAGTATCTTGGGGATTCTTTCCTCAAGACAGGGAGTGTATGTACAAATAAACAATAAAGTAAGAAAATATATACATATACATATATATATATATATACAACTTAAAATTTTCTATATGTGATGTAGAATTTTACAATGTAAAAATGATGTTTCCATCTTTTTATGTCGTAATGACTACTACAATATTATGTTTCCTATGTCTATATTTTCCGAGTCAACATGATCGAAATAATTTTTATTTTCAACATAAATTATGTTTGTTCGGTGCACAGTAACATTATATGCACCCTCATGGCTCAATAGCATGTGTATATATTTATTTTAATACGCACATATCAAATTACAAACATTCCCCATAAAAAATATTTTGATAATGAAATCTACCAAATTCGACTTTTTATTTACCATAGAGGTGACCGTATTTCACAATGGAATTTTCGACATACGTAGAATACGCCATTTTAATGCTATTTTTAAATAAATATTATTAAGGTACATGCATTTTGTGTGGAGACTCACTCACTATGATTGATTTTCCTCGCTCTTTCTCCACATTTACATCTTCCGTGAAACGCGTTTTGCTTGTCTATGGGCATTATATGGAATTTAAGTATTTTTGGAATTCTTGACTGAAGACAAAGATTTTTTTTTTTTTGAGAAAACTGAAGACAAAGAGGTAGAGGAGTATATGTATAAACAATAGGAAGTAACCCGCCCTTCATGGAGCCAACAAATTTATTTAAAAAATTAGAAATGCTAATCTCAATTTTCATAAATTCTAGAAAACTACATGTATATATGGATTATATTATTACTTGCAAATAATTCAATAATATTATTGTATGTGAGTATATAAAAAAATTAATGTATTATTAACTTTTACAAGTCCCCAAATTTTTCCTTTTTATGTATCCTAGCGGTTAAAGTTTTTCGTAATTAAATACTACATGACTGTAGATTAAAAGATACATATATGGGGCACCATGGTGCCCGGGCACCAAACGTGTATTTCGTACATACCTGGAGTGTACGTGTCTAAATTACACATACCCAAGGTTTACATACCTAACATATACACATACAAGTTACACATACGTAACATTTACATACTTAACATACACACATGCAAGTTACACATACCTAACATATATATACACGTATCAGTGTACGTACACCTTAGGTATGCAATACCTTAGGTATGTATCACTTGAGTATGCATATCTTAGGTATGTATACCTTAGGTATGTGTAACTTAGGTATGTATACCCTCAGGTATGTGTACTACAAAGCAAAAATACGCGTATCTACGTATGGTGCCCGGGCACCATGAAGCACCAGTTAATTTACCTATATATATATATATATATATATATATATATACATATATACATGATCAATTATTTTCATAATCTGTAAAACCATTTCCTATTTTTTTCCTAATTTTGAATATCCCTGGAGACCACATGAAAAATCAGCGCAATGAGTAGTAAATAATTTTTTAAGATATATTATTGTAGAAATACTTTTTACCCTTGATTTTTCTTGTGTATTTTCATGGAAAAATAATTTGACAACCCATGCTAAAAAAATAGCGCTAAACATATAGCGAGTATTAGATTGGCTTGTTAGGCATAAATAATACTTAGTTTTATAAATGTGAATTTACCATCATTATAAAAACAACTAAAAATATCTTCCTATGTTCTTTTCTTCAAAATGTTCTCTATTCAAGTTCTTTTCTTTATAGTAATACAACCATAACGCTAAAGAGGTACTTGGTCTCTGTCAATTGGAATTTCATAATATCACCGAGATTTTAGCGGACCATTGAGAGTTGTTGTATGTTATTTTTGCCTGTTCTTATGAAAACCTATATGCTCATACCTAAGATTAGCGTATATGATATATTATATGTTTTGGTCCTATGTTTTGTTTAGTTTTCTGTGGGTTTTAGCTATATTTTATTAGGTAGCATGAAGTACAGCATAAACACAGAAATATGAGCAGGCTATATCGTTTCTGAATTTATCCCTTAGGATTTCACTAATTATATTTATTATTGTTAATATTTTGTGTGTGGCAGGGGTGTGAGTTTACATTAGACAGTGACACATTTTCATCCAAGCACTACTGATTTAATCATATTGAGAAAGAAACAAAATATAGGAGCCATAAAAGGTGCCGAAAGTGGAAGGAAAGAAAATGTTAAATAGTATATATCTATTTTTTCTTATGCCATACTGTACTGTACACTTGTGTATTTGTACAAGCACAACAATCCATATTAACCTTGAAAAATGACTTGAAAAGTTCCATCAACTTCTGCAATGGAAGTATCCATTGTTGACAAGTCACTCCCAGAGAAGTTTCCATCTGCATAACAAGGTTCAGAGAGCCCAACACGGCCATGTACCTGTGTGGCATACAATTCTTGATAAATATTTTTCCTAGATAAATGAAGTTATTTGCCTAGCTAGCTCTGTCGTGAGGTGTAAGCACACAAGGGAAGTCATAAATTGGTGCTTGCAACTAGCTCTAGCCTTTTGTCCCGTCTTGGTCTAGCCGGCCGGCATTCGTCTCTCCTCCACACCACGCTTCCTCCATTGATTTGTCTATCGATTTGGCCCTTTTCAGGTTATTCACAGCCATGCATGCACGAAGCACAGGCTGCAAGAGGAAGCACTAGCTCGATCGCCAAGGAAACCGTCAGTTTCTACTGTCAAATGATAATCATTGGTTACCCTTGCTCACACGGAATTGCTTCACTTGTGCTAACAAGAGGCCCCCAAATATGATGGCTGACAAGGATCTATGAATCAATTGCGAGACGAGGTACAGATATTCTACCTGAAATGGGAACACTCATTTGACTCCACTCGAAATCATGAATGTCCTCTATGTTTCTCAATGTGTAAAAGCACATTGAAAACGTCTGCTTGATCTATACCTCTCACAAGCTAGCATCAATTTAGCACGAGAACCACGACACATTAGGCAAGCATGCATGCATGGGGCTCACACCTTGTTTTGTTTCGTTTCACACTGTTGATTTGGGGGCAATTGGATGCATCCAGTCCTCTTTACAAATTATTAGTGTGTAACCAACGGATCTACGACCTCGACCCATATACATCAGATAGAAGGGAAGGTTTACACATCTCTGCTTCTTTCTTCGAAAAGGAAGGTTTCACCTTCTGGTCTCTGCATTCGCGGATACATAAGAGTGGGGGGCTTGCATGTTACCCAGTGTTGCCAGATGAAGCTACACCCCCAACAATATCAGACAAGCATCAATCAAATCCTCCGTGACGGACCAGAATTTGGTACTTTTGGCAGAACTTAAAGGAAGGCCGGTCGATCAGTGCGATTCCTAAGAAAAACACTGCGATAAATTCCGCGTTGATATGTAGATAGTGTGTGCTATGAGAATAGCACCGGTGAATCTTGTGCCGTGTTTGCTAGAACTTTTTCCCTTTCATGACTGTGAGCTCTTGTTATTGGGCGCCCATCGATAAGAAAAAAAGGCGCGGCCTTGACCATTGTGGAATCAGTTGCGATGTGGACTGCAATATAACTTTCCGGTGCAACACGTGAGGTGTGACTTAGATGGCTAGGAAAGAAGTGACACCCCAGCTCACCAGAGATCAAACCCTAAGTTTAACGTTTTGATATCTTATAAAAAAAGGTGTCTGTACTGACTTCGTCAATCTCCAAGAGCCGCCCTCGACTCAGTATTCGGAGGCGCTCACTGAGACAAGGTATGCGTGTATGCGTTCATAGAGGTTAGTGCATGTATACATTTGTGAGCGTCTGCGTTCTACTGTGTTTCGTAAAACAAAGTGTGGTGGGCATTGCAAATTGGAGCCTCTTGGAAAGCGAGATCGAGGGCCAAGCCACTGCCCACGCTTTCTTTTGGATGTGATTTGCGAGTCAAAAACTGATTTATATCTATTTAAGATAAAAAGTAATGCTGCTAGATTCTCCGTGGAAGATATTTCCGTGCTAATAGAGTGTGATACCACCTAGCTTTTTCAAGAAAACTTTGTGGTGCCAATTTAGAGTGAGAATCTTGTGTCAAGATTTAGGCTGCATATATATGTCATGTACCTAAAAAGGCACAAAGAATGAATATTACTTCAACAACAGATGCATGTAAAATTAGAAAATATTAAAAGCTCTCCTTTCGAATTACTGATTTACATAAGTCATTTTTATTATTAGTGAAGAGTACATTTTTTCTATATATTTCACGCATTTTGTATACTTATTATTTATAGTTTGGTGGCATTTTGGTTATATGTAGTCCTCCTACTATTTAGGCATGACATGTCTTCCAATTAAGAAGTTGTTGAACATGTAGGGACAACCACTTCCTTTCAAAAGTGAGTGGTCAAAGGATAGAGATGGTAACCTAGAGGGAGGGGGAGAATAGGTTCTACATATTTTCTTTAAGTTCTTTTGCAATTTTAGCCTTTGCGAAATAGTAAGTGTGCCTAATGCAAACTAGGTGAGGCAACCTAGATGATGATACAAGGTACTGCAAACACGATGGCTATCACAAGATTAAATAACACAAGTAAGAGATCGGTTAGAAATAACCTAAGCACGCAGAGACGAAGATGTATTCCCGTGTTTCCTTTCTTGGAGGACGATATGTCAGTTGGAGAGGTATGGGATCCCACGAAGGATTTCCCAATGCTACAAAGGCTCATCTACTTCTCAGGAGCCTATCACATGAAGGAATAGCTCAATCACTCGTGGTAGACTTTTAAGGTAGTCTCGAGACCCTCACAAACTTCTTGTTGGAGCAAATCCACAATCTGGATGCTTCCGAGTAACACTAGCCACCTAAGGTTTCCACAAACCAAGAATAATAAATTTTCTCGATGAAATCAAAGATGAATGAGATTTGGCTTGGTGAAAACCTAGATCGGGGCCTCCTCTTACTTTGTACTAAAGGGATTTGGCTTTGGGTGGGTAGAAAGAGAAATCCAAACCTTTTGATGTATCAACAATGTTGCGAGAGAGAGAGATAGAGAAAGCACAAAGATGTGATATGAATGGTTGATCTAACCCTCTCAAGCTAGAAAAGGGATATTAATAGTATAAGCAGAAATAGAGCCGTTTGGAAGAAGTCATGCGACGCAAACCAGCAACAAAATCAGCAGAGTCGGTTTTCCTGCAGGTCTGTTCTTGCGTACAGGCTGGCGTGCCGGAATCCCATCTGGTTCGGCAGCCAGGGCCAAAACACGACCGTCCAGCCGAAACCTGTGTAGGCTTCAACCCGGCCCGCCAGAATCGTTCACATAGAAGCCTTTCGGCGAAACCGAAATAGTTTCGGCTAGCCGGGAATTTCAGGCAGTGGAGTCGGCGACACTAGAACCTCCGCCGAAATCACCAAAATCTTTTCAAATATTGTTTTCTCCAAAAACTATACTCACCCAGAAAGTGTGATGTGTCAATTTAGTGGTAGGATGTATATGTATGGCTAAGACAACATCCACAAATGAGCTCATCGAGATCACCCCTCTTAATATATGGTGCGGTGTTTCATATTAACCCAAAGATAAAAGAAGATAGAAAATAGTCAAAACACCGTCGCTTCTCATGAGCGCCAAAAGGGGATCTCTCGCCACCTTCCAATCCCACGTGCGGGACTAAAACCTGCATATACATTTATAAAGACCATTAGTCCACACAATAGATCCGGTATCATTGTTAGCCAAAATAATTGATAAAGGTAAAATACCCTTACAATCTCCCCTTTTTGGTTAACATGACAAACCGAGTTAGATCGAGTCACATAGAGATTGTCGTGGTATCGTCACGGCATATGCCATAGGGTGGCTAATCGAAGTGGTTCCTGAGGGATCTCACGGCGGTATCCGGAAGCGGGTATGGGCACGAGCGACACGGCGACGTACCCAGGTTCGAGGCCCTCCGGTGGAGGTAAAACCTCTACTCCTGCTATGAGTGTATATGATGATCACACAGTACAGTGGTGCTCCTAGAGCTGTGTCCGGCTGGCCCTGAGAGGCTAAGGGAGACGATGGTCTCTCTCACAGGGCAGCTCTGTAGGTAGGTGAAAGCAATAAAATGATCGATCCCCTGCACGAGAGGGGGTAGTGCGGCTTATATAAGCACCGGCACTTTACATATAAGACCCTATAGTTTTACGGGCCGGCTTGGCCGGCTCCGGCTTCCGCTCCTTCCCGAGGCGGTGACGTCAGGAGTGGTTGAGCATCGTGGCCTGTCCCATCCGGCTGCCACGGTCAGCGGTATGGAGGAGGTGTCCCTGTCGCCGTCAGCCGCTGTAGCCAGTACGGATCGTCGTAAGCCCTGACGGCCTGTCCGGCGCGTGGCACTATTGCTCCACAGTGCCCCGCGCTTTACGGAAGATGGAGTCAGCGTGGACTTTGGGAACCCGGATCACCAACCCGGTTCCTTCCAGTGCAAGACTCGCCAGCCTCGAGTCGGTCTGAGGTACAAACCCCAGTCGGATATGGCTTGTAGAAGCCGGCCCAGCTGACATTGGTGGCCGTAGCCAGGCCGACTAGGATCTAGAGCCAGCCGGCTTCCGGACCAGCCGGCCACGGCGCCAGCCGGCTGCTCCTCAGCCGGCCTTTGCCGCCAGCCGGCCAGTGGTCAGCCGGCTGCTCCGCGTCCATTGCCCTATCCGGGGTCTTCCCCCCGACATTAGCCCCCGAAGCTGGCAAGGTCCTGCGTTTAGAAGGACCTAGGCAGGTTTTCCTGGCTTCTCGAATATATTTGATGGCACTTGGAGGGGCTGACTGAGAATTTCCATTCAGCCGGCTGCGCCCTCATCCGGCTCGTTCCTGCCGGCTGCTCCCCAGCCGGCCGCTTTTTACACTTGTACAATTTTTGCTTTCTCGCAAGATCTGATGGCGCCTCCGCCTTGCTGATGAATTTTGGCTCGAGTGGAACCTTTGGTCCGGCTCCGGCTTGCGGCGCGCCGGAGTCTCCGCCGCCTCGGGCCCTGCGCCCGACTTGACGGGTCCGACGCCCGGCCCGGCGGTCGGTTCGTCCGGTCAAATCACTGTCCCTCCGGATCCGGTGCGGTAGTGGGCGACGTGGTGTGGCCGTTTCGGTAACCGTCGTGGACGTGGGAGGAGTTACGGCGCGATTACGGCGCAGTAAATCCGGCGACGTGGGAGGAGTTACGGCCCACGACCGCCACTTGGAGGCCAACCGCCGCGTCGGGTGGCTATAAATGCCGCGGGGAGCGCCTCGAGGCGGCCACTTGCCATTTCTTCCTCCTCGCGCTCCTGCTTCCATCGCCCTCTGCGCGCTCGAGCTTCTTCTTGCTCCGGCGAACTCCTTCCGCTGGCGAACTCCGACGGGCGAGCCTCCACCGATCCGCCGCCGCCACTTCGTCAATCCGGCGCCACGGGGCCACGCATCTCGACGGAGCGTCCTCAGCCGCCGTTGTCGCCGCCGCGGTCGCAAGGTTCTTCCTCGCCGTTCAGCCTCTCCTGGTCATCTTCTTCCTCGTCCTCGTCAATGGCGTCCCCCAGCGGATCGTGGAGGGGCTCCTACATGCGGGAGGACGACATCGAACGCCTGGTGCGCCTCCGGCGGATCCCGCAGTCGGTCATCACGCGGGTGCCCGGCGAGGAGACGGAGCCCGAGCCGAGGGACGGCGAGCGCGTCGTCTTCGGCGCGCACCTCGACCGCGGGCTGGGCCTGCCGGCTTCAACGTTCTTCCGGCAATTCCTCGACCACTTCGGCCTCCAGCCGCACCACCTGCCGGCCAACGCGTGCGTCCTCCTGAGCTGCTTCGTAGCGTTCATGGAGGCTTACGCCGGCTTGTGGCCCGACATCGACTTCACGGAGCCGGCTCTTCTTCTTGAAGGCGCAGACCAACGACGGCCGCTGCGAGCCTGCGGCGCCGCCTCGATCTACACCCGGCCTGGTACGCCTTTCCCCAAGATCCCCACCGTCGACTCGGTGAAGAACTGGCAAATGTCATTCTTCTACGTGCGCAACGAGGGGGAGCTCGTCGACCGGATCAACCTGCCGGAGTTCAATCCGGCTCCTCCAGTCGGCCGGATCAACTGGAGCCACAACGCCCGCTCGACGGATCCGGACGCGGAGGTGAACCTTCTCTGGGACTTCCTGGCGACAGCCACCGACGGCGGGCTGACTGCCGAAGATCTCCTCTGCACCATCGCCGAGCGCCGGGTGCTGCCGCTCCAGATGCGCACCCACAAGATCGGGCACATGTCCGGCCGGTTCGATCCGAACCGGACGTCCAAGGTGCCGCTCACCAAGGCCCAGGTGGCCAGCCGGGTGAACCACATCACCAAGGCGAACCTGGCGGAGGACTGGAGCTACGGGCTGGTGCCCTGCGACAGGAACCATCCACCGGCGCGGGTAAGCTTCGTGTCTTTGCCATTTTCCGGCTTGCGGCTGCGAGGCCGACTTCCTTTTTCTTCTGCCGACTTCCGGCTTGTCATGTGCTCATGTTTTTTCTGTCTTTCTAGCTTTTTGAGCGCCAGAACGCCGAGGACGGCGACCTGGCGACGAGGAGGTGGACGCCGGATCACGTCGATCCGGCTGACCAAGCCGGCGACCATGCCGGCGACGACGACCTGCCGCAGGCGCCTGATCTAGGCGGCCAGGGGGAGCACAATCCGCCCCCTTCACTCGAGCACCGGGAGGAGGAGGAGCCGGCGACGTCCGGCACGGGGCCAATCCCCGCCGTGCCTCTGCGTTCGAGGCCGCCAAGCACCACGGCGACTTCGGCGCCCAAGGGCACGAAGCGAGCCGGCTCCACCGCCGCCGCGGAGGCGAAGGCGAAGAAACAGCGCCGGCAGCAGCCGAAGAAGGTCCCGGAGCAAGCCGGGTGAGTTCTCTCTCTCTTTTTCTTGTTTGATTCCTTTTCTTTCCTTACTTTTGTGCTTATTATCTTTCTGTTTATCCGGCTAGGGCCCCTATCAAGTTTGCCCAGGGCGGCGGCTCCCGGCAAGCTCCGCGCGTTGTGTCGCCGCTTCCGCGCCAGAGGAGGGAGCAGACGCCGCAGCCTTCCTCGCGCGCACCCACGCCGCCGCCGCCTGCGACAGGGGCTTCTTCCTTTGCCGTGCCGCTGGCCTCAGCGCCAGATCGCGGCACGCGGGTCGAGCCAACGCGGCAGCCGACGCTGGACGACATGTTCCCGCGCCGGACACCTCTTCTGGACCCAGCCACCGGGGCCGGGCGGGGCATGCCGCCTTCAGCCGGGGCCGGAGCGCGGGGCTGCGCCTAGGACTGGCGGCGCAGGGGCCGCGCCGCTGCGGCCGGAGCCGGCAGCAGGCCCACCGTGGTGGAGTTGGACGAGAGTCCGGAGGCGCCCTGTGCGCCGGAGATAATGGGCCGGCTGGGCCATCCGCCCGCCCGAGCGACGCCGCCGCCGCAGCCGACGAGGGACGAGCCGATTAGGCAGGAGCCGGCAAGGGACGAGCCGGCGCGCACGGAGGGCGCCGACTCGCGCGCGCTGGTGAGGACGGGGACCTCATCGGCGTCACCGCTAGGCCTGCACGTGGCCAAGGGCGCACTGCTTCTTCGAGTGCCGTCCGCCTCCGACTCCGGCCTCGGCCTTTTGCCACCATGGAGCGGGCGTGGCTCCGCGCCGACTCCTGCGAGGTGACCAGCCGGGAGGGGAACCCCGGCCAAGCATCGGTGGAGATGTTCTTCTCCAGCCTGCAGGCCAATCTTAAGGCCAGGGCAGCCGAGGCCGCGGCTAACGTCGCCCAGGTGGAGGAAGCCGGCAAGGTAAGCTTTATCTGTTTTTGATCTGATTGTTATCCTGGTAGCCCTCCGAGGCATGGGCCAGCTGCTTGGAGCCGGCACGGGTTTCGCCTGATTGACTAACTTTCTCTTTTCCTTAGGCTGTGATGGACCGGCGCACCGTTTTGTATAATCGCGCCGTCACCCATTACCACAAGGCCAAGCTGGACCGGGCCGACTTGGCCCGCGAGCTGGAAGCCGTCAAGGGTAAGCTCTATGCTTCTTTCGACTTGATGTCTTATTTTCTTTCAGTCTTGGTTAGCTGACATTTCTTTCTGGCCGCCTCGCAGTTGAAGCCGCCAAGGTCCCGCAGCCGGAGTCGGATCTCCGAGCCGCTCGCGCGATGCGCCGAGAGCGAGGAGGCGGGCCGATCCGCCGCCGGCAAGCTCAAGCTGGCTGAGCAGGAGCTGACGCGGCTGCGCCTGCTGGAGAAGAACCATCTCGCCGAGCTCGACTCCCTCAGGACGGCGGAGAAGGAGAAGGTGGATGATCTGAGCCGGCGGCTAACGGAGGTGGAGAAGCAGCGGCTTGCGCTGCAGGAGGAGGTCACCGCCAAGTCCACGGAGCTGACGGCCACCGCCAAGCGTTGGACCGACGATTTTAGCGCGCTTGATCGCGGCTTGGCGGGTGAGTGCATCTTTATGTTCCTTCCCTTTGCCGGCTTTCGGCTGTCGACTGCCGGCTTTTGTCGGCAGCCGGCAGCAGAAACTTCTGATTTCTTCGTTATCCTCATCTTTGGGCTGGTGGCAGTCGGTTCTTGCCGGCTGCCGCCAGGCTTTTCCTTTTGGCTTAGGACTTCGAAAATTTGCATTTTTCAGCTTATTTCGGCTTTGATGGTTTCTGACTTGCTTCTTCCTCTTGCAGCGGCCTTCCGGAGACGGGGAGGCGGCTTTGGCAGCTGTTGGCGTCGCGCGCGACTCCGGGAGGCGGGAGACCGGCGAGGGCAGCTCGGAGTACTTCTCCATGGAGGACCACCTGGCGTCCATGGCTGCCCGCATCGAGCCCGTCACCAAGCTTCGGCTGGGAGCTTCGGAAGGCGGGTGAAGAGCTGGTGCCCATGCCGTGGCTCGGGGAGGCGGCGCCGCAAGATATATCTGGCCTCATCTCCTCGATGGAGCAGGCGCCGGACCGCTTCCTCGACTGGAAGGAGTCGGCCACGCGCGCCGGTGCCGACATGGCGCTGTCCTTCGTCCTCTCCTGGTACAACGAGGTGGACCTGGGATAGCTTGAGTTCCGGCGAGCCGGCGTGGAGGACAAGCTCCCAGCCGACTTCAAGGCCGCCCGCCTTGCTCGAGCCAGCACCATCGCCGACTTCGTCGACAAGACGCTCTTCGTCGCGGACCCGAACCCTCCTCCATCCGATGGAGAATACATGGATGATGAGGAGGCGGAAGACGTGCCTGAGGACGACCCGGCCGCCGGCTCCACTGATGCCCCTCCGGCTTAGATTTCCTGCTTTTCAGTTGTTCTTTTGCAAGACAATTTATTAAATCCCCGGGATGCCGGGTGCAGATGTAAGACAATATTATTATCCTTTTATTAAGTCACACTTTAGTGTGTTTGTTAATCATTTGTGTGCCGAGTTGCTTTCTTTCGACTCGTTCGCTTTTTCCCATCCGCCCCACTCTTTGGCTGTGCCCTTGCCGGTCGTACGTCCGACTTGCGATCCGTCGCCGGATCAAGAGCGGGCCGCTGGGTGAGGCCGACAGTATTTCAGTCGAACGAGCTGAATTCGGCAATCCGGCACTTACAGGAAAAGTTGCAAGTCAACTCGCTTTTACTCTTTCCCTTAGTCGTTTTTCGCGTGCCGGCTCCCTAGGCCTTACTCCCGCCAGCCGGACAGCCGGGTTGCGGTCTGTAGCTGGTCGGAAGCCGGCTGTCGGAAACCGGATCACGTTGCGAGCCGACCGCGTGAGAGGGTTCAAGCCAATTGGCGAAACAAGGTAAAGTATGCGAAAAACTTGTCGGAAACGGCGCTCTTGGCGCAAGCTTTTTCATAACTCACAAAAGGGATACAAGGGATACATACATTCCTGCTCTCATGCGTAAAATGGGCGGAGTAACCTGACATTCCAGGGACGTTTAGTCTCCTCGTCAGCCTTGTCCGGCTTGTTTTTCTTAGCCTCTTGGGCATCTATGAGATAGTAGGAATCATTGCCTACTGCCTTGCTCACGATGAAGGGACCCTCCCATGGGGATGACAGTTTATGCTGTCCGGCTGTCCTCTGGATCAGCCGGAGCACTAGGTCCCCTTCTCGGAATGCTAAGGGCTGGACCTTCCGGCTGTGATAGCGTCGGAGGCTTTGCTGGTAGATGGTAGATCTAGACTCAGCCAGCAGCCGGGCCTCTTCGACCAGGTCGACTCCATCTTCGCGAGCTTCTTTGGCTTCGGCTTCTGTGTAGAGCTTGATCCTTGGCGCGTCATGCTCGATATCGATCGGCAAGACGGCTTCGGCCCCGTATACGAGGAAAAATGGTGTGAAGCCGACTGAGCGATTTGTCGTTGTGCGCAGGCTCCACAGCACATTGGGCAATTCTTCAATCCAGCAGCCGGCTGCTTGCTCGAGCGGCTCCACCAGCCGGGGCCGGATGCCGGCTAGGACTAAGCCGTTAGCCTTTTCCACTTGTCCGTTGGACTCTGGGTGTGCCACAGAAGATAGGGCCATCCGGATCCCCATTTCCCCGCAATAGCGAGAGAAGATGCCTTGGGAGAAGTTGGTGCCGTTGTCGGTGATGATGGTGTGGGGGTAGCCGAATCTCACACTGATTGCCTTGAGGAATGTGACGGCTGTGGACCCGTCCAGTTTCTTGATTGGCTTGGCTTCGATCCACTTGGTGAATTTGTCAATCATCACCAAGAGATGTGTCATGCCGCCTCGCGCTGTTCTGAATGGGCCCACCATATCCAAGCCCCATACGGCAAATGGCCATGTGATGGGGATGGTTTTCAAGGCGGAAGCCGGCTGGTGTCTTTGCTTTGCGAAGCGCTGACAGCCGTTGCACTTCTTCACCAAATCTTCTGCGTCTCTGAGCGCAGTCGGCCAGTAAAAACCGTGCCGGAAGGCTTTGGCCACTATGGCTCTGGATGAGGCGTGATGTCCGCACTCTCCTTGATGGATTTCCCGTAGGAGTTCAATCCCTTCAGCCGGCTCGACGCACCGCTGGAACACCCCACTTACGCTGCGTTTGTACAGCTGGTGGTTGATGATGGTATAGGCCTTGGCCCTTCTCTCAATCTGCCTGGCCTGGACTCTATCATCAGGCAGCACACCGTCGGTGAGGTAGGAGAGGAATTCTTGTGCCCATGAAGGTACGCATCTTATCTCGAATACGCTGACCAACAGGGCCTCCTGCGTGGGAGCTTCCGGATTCGACTGCATGGTCGCCGGGTCCGACTTGCTAGCCGGCGGGTTCGGCTTGCTAGCCCCCGAGTTTGGCGATGAAGCCCCGGGGTTGGACTGAGAAGTCCCCGGGTTCGGCATGCTAGCCGGCGGGTTCGGCTTGTTAGCCCCCGACTTGGGCGATGAAGCCCCCGGGTTCGGCTGAGCAGCCCCCGGGTCAGCCGGCACGAATATTGAATCCGAGTCCGGTGACGGTATGATGGACGGCTTCTTGAGAATCGCCAAGGCGACACCCGGCGGGATGGCTTGCCGGGTTGAGCCAATCTTGGATAAGGTATCAGCCGCTTCGTTGTTTGCTCGTGGCACATGGTGGAATTCGCAGCCGTCGAAGAAGCCGGATAGCTGCTGGACATGGAAGCGGTATGAGGCCATGTTGGCGTCCTTCGCGTCCCAGTCGCCAGATGCTTGCTGTATGACTAAGTCGGAGTCGCCGAAGCAGAGTATGCGACGCACGCCAATCTCCTTGGCCAGCTTCAGCCCATGAATGAGTGCTTCATATTCCGCCACATTGTTGGATGCGGCGAAGTGGATCTGCAGGACGTAGTCCAGCCGGTCTCCCTTGGGAGAAGTGATGACGATGCCGGCTCCCAAGCCGTTGCGCATCTTCGAGCCGTCGAAGTGCATCTTCCAATGTGTGGAATCCGGTACAGGCGGCAGGTACTGCATCTCAGCCCAGTCGACGAAGAAGTCCGCGAGGATCTGCGACTTGATGGCTGTGCGTGGCTCGTAGAGGATAGTGTGGGCGGCTAGCTCCAGGGCCCACTTGGCAACCCGGCCGTTGGCATCCTTGCTGCCGATGATCTCCGCCAAAGGTGCTGTGGCAACCACCCTGATGGGATGTTCTTGAAAGTAATGCTTGAGCTTCTTGGCCGCCATGTAGACGCCGTAGGTGACCTTCTGGTAGTGGGGGTAGTTTTGCTTCGACTGGGAGAGCACTTCGCTGAGGTAATAGACTGGGCGCTGGACCAGCTGCTCTCTGTTTTCGGCTTCTTTGCGCTCCACCACCAGGACGACGCTAACCACTCGGTTGGTGGCTGCGATGTACAACAGCATCGGCTCCATTGAAGCCGGCGTTGCAAGGATTGGCGCGGTTGAGAGCACGCGCTTCAAATCACGGAAGGATTCATCCGCCTGCGGTGACCAGACGAATTTGTCCGCCTTCTTCATTAGTTGATACAGGGGCAGTGCCTTCTCCCCCAGCCGGCTGACGAAGCGGCTCAAGGAGGCCAGGCAGCCAGCAAACTTCTGGACGTCCTTGAGGCACTGCGGCAGTTCCATCTTCTCCAGGGCACTGATCTTGTCCGGGTTGGCTTCAATCCCTCGCTGAGAGACGAGGTAGCCGAGGAGCTGGCCAGACGGCACGCCGAATGTGCACTTGGCCGGGTTGAGCTTCATCCGGAATCTTCTCAGATTGGTGAAGGTTTCTCTCAGGTCGTCAAGGAGGGTAGGCATCTCCTTGGTTTTTACAACGACATCATCCACATATGCGTGAACGTTTCTGCCGATTTGATCCTGCAAGCATTTTTGCATGCACCTTTGGTAGGTGGCGCCTGCATTTTTCAAGCCGAACGGCATAGTCGTGTAGCAGTAAGCCCCGTACGGGGTAATGAACGAAGTCTTTATTTGATCAGCCGGATTCAAAGGAATCTGGTGGTAGCCTGAATAGGCATCTAGGAAAGACAACAGTTCACAGCCGGCAGTCGAGTCTATAACTTGATCTATGCGCGGCAGGGGAAAGGGATCCTTCGGGCACGCCTTGTTCAGGCTGGTGTAGTCGATACACATGCGCCAGGAGCCGTTCTTCTTCAAAACCAGGACCGGGTTCGCCAACCAGTCCGGGTGCAGCACTTCCATGATGAAGCCGGTAGCTAGGAGCCGGGCGATTTCTTCACCGATGGCCTTCCTTCGTTCTTTGGCGAAGCGCCTGAGAGGCTGCTTCACCGGCTTGGCTTCAGGCCGGACGTGGAGGTGGTGCTCAGCCAACTCCCTCGGCACACCCGGCATGTCTCTTGGAGTCCATGCGAAGATGTCCCGATTCTCACGGAGGAAGCCGGGTGAGTTCTCTCTCTCTTTTTCTTGTTTGATTCCTTTTCTTTCCTTACTTTTGTGCTTATTATCTTTCTGTTTATCCGGCTAGGGCCCCTATCAAGTTTGCCCAGGGCGGCGGCTCCCGGCAAGCTCCGCGCATTGTGTCGCCGCTTCCGCGCCAGAGCTGCTTCTCGGTGGCGATGACCAGCGTCTGGGCCATCTTGGAGCTCTGCGTGGCGCAGTCCATGGAGCGGCGATAGTCGCCGGCTACGGTGATGACCCCCTTGGGGCCAGGCAGCTTCATCTTCAGGTACCCATAGTGGGGCACCGCCATGAACTTGGTCAGGGCCGGCCTGCCCAGGAGCGCGTGGTAGGGACTCACGAGGTCCACCACCTCGAACTCGATTCTCTCTGTGCGGAAGTGGTCCGGCTGCCCGAACATCACCTCCAGCGTGATCCGGCCGATCGGCTGGCAGCAATGGCCTGGCACGATGCCATGGAAGACGGTGGGGGTGGGGCGCAACTCGGCCTCCTGGATGCCCAGCTTGCGGGCGGTGTCGCGGTAGAGGATGTTGATGCTGCTGCCGCCGTCGATGAGGACGCGCGAAAAACGCACGCTGCGCCGGGTTGTGCCGATGGTGGGGTCGAGGACCATGGCGTAGCTGCCCGGCTTCGGCAGGACAGCCGGTGTGTCGCGGCGATCAAAAGTGATGGCCTGCTCTGACCAGTTTAGGTACTGGGGGACCGGCGGTATGACCGCGTTGACCTCGAGGGAACGGCGCTCTTGGCTCGTCCTGTCCTCGGGCTCGGAGGTGAAGACGATGTAGGTGGCGTCTTCGGCCAGATATCGGCCGCCATGGTGCACTTGGTTAGCCTCGTGGTGCTCGAGGTTGGCGTTCTCTGCGCCGGCTTGGCCACCCGGCCCGCCGGCTGGTGGGGCGGGGGAGGCGGTAGAGGTTCACCGCTTGTCGGCCGCTTCATGAAGTGGCGATCGCGGGTGGTGTGGTTGGAGGGGTTCTTGCCGCTGTGGTATTTGCACGGCGAGTCGAGCATTTGCTCAAAGGTGTACTTCGGCTTCCACTGCCGGTCTTGCTTCTGGCGGCGGCTGCCGCCTGCCGCGTTGTCCGCCACGGCGGCTACGTGGGCGGAGCCGTACCGGCGGTCCGGCTGGTCGCTGTGACGCTTGCCGCGGTAGTTGTCCCGCCGGCTGCCATGCGAGCCGCCCTCGGCCGGCTTGTGCTTAGCCGGCCTGTTGTTGTCCCGCCTTGCTGGAGCCGGTGAAATGTCAGCCGGCGCCTTGCCGGCTTCCTCTGCCAGCGCGTACTTGTCGGCGATGGCCATCAAGGCGGCCATCGACTTGGGCTCGCTGCGGCGTAGCTTGTGCCACAGCATGGTGTTGGGCCGGCAGCCGCCCATGAAGAAGCTGATGGCTTGCATCTCGTGCACGCCCTCGCAAGAGTTGCGCATCTCGCACCAGCGCGTCAGGTACGCGCGATCCGTCTCGTCGGGGCCCTGCTTGCACATCTCGAGCTGCTGGGGGCGACCCGGCCGGCGATAGGTGCCGGTGAAGTTGCTGATGAAGGCGGCTTCGAAGTCCAGCCAGCCGTTTATGCTGCCGGCTGGCAGGTTGTTGAGCCACGTGCGGGCGGAGCCGAGTAGCATCAGGGGGGAGTAGCGCACAGCCCAGCGCTTGTTGCCTTTGGCGATGCCGACTGCGGTGGAGTAGTCCTGCAGCCAGTCCTCCGGCTTGGCGGTGCCATCGTACTTGGGGGTGTCGCGCGGGAGCTGGAAGCCGTCGACCATGGGCTCGTTGAGGATCCGCGGCCCGAAGCACTTTGGGCCGGCTGGCCCCTCTTCTTCCGCGATGCGGGATTGAACCAGCCGGTCGAGGCGATCTCGGGCGTCGGCGGGCTCGATGCGCGGGCCCAGCCGGGAGTGTGCCGGCTGGCGCGCGCCGCTTGCTTCTGGAGCCGGCCGGTGATGACGGCGGGGCCCGGAGTCTTGCTCCTGGTTCCGGCTTGGAGGGGGTCGGCTGCGGCTGCTGCCACTCGGCTGGTGGCTTGGCCGGCCCGAGCTTGCGTGCGTGGCCCGGGAGTCACGATGCCGGCTTGGTGTTGGGGAGGCGGACTCGGCCGTGTCCCTGGCGCCTTCCCTGTCGTTGCTTGCAGCTCCACGAGCGTGAGAAGCTCTGGGGGCATTGACATACCTGGGGTCGGTGATCTGCCTGTTGGCTGCGTTGAGCAGCTCAGTCACCCGCTTGGTCTGGCGGCGTAACTCTTCGCCTTCGAGGCGGTTCAGCTCTTCCGCGGCGGCTTCTGCCGCGCGCACGTTCTTGTCGGGGGTGTTGTAGACGGGGAGCTCCGCGGATGGAGCCGGCGAAGGAGCGCCGTCGCGGGCGATCTCAGCGCCAAGGTCGCGGCCCCTGCGGCGGATATGGCCGGCTCGGCTTGGCTCGTCGCCGCACAGGTGAGGCCGTGGGCGCGGTTGTATTCGCGCTGGGTGATCTCCATCCGGCGCTTAGCAGCAGCCAGTTCTTCGGTTTGCTTGAGGAGGAGCTGGCGGTGCGCCTCCAAGTCCGCCTCGATGGCGGTGGGAGTCTGCACCGGGCGTGAGCGGGGTGCTCGGTTTGCCGGACTGCATCCAGCCGGGACGGTGGTGGTGGCGCTTTCGGGCCCGAGCCGGAGGCGTTGGGGTCGATGTTGCGCTCCAGGTCGGGGCCGCGCATGCGCGGGTTCTTGGTGGGGAGCTCGTCGCCAGCCATCATGACTTGCACGACGGCAGGGCTGGCGGAAGCGCTGCTGCCGGCTCGCGGAGGAGGGCTAGCGCAGCGCAGCACCTGCCGCGGGTAGCGCGGCGGTGCGACGGTGGCGACGTAGACGTCGAAACCGCCGAAGGAGATGACGCTGCCGCCGGCTGGGAAGGGGCGGTCAGCGAAGCAGCCAGCGTTGTCGCTGACGCAGTTGAGGGAGCCGAATCTCCAGATCAAGCCTGAAGCGACTCGCTCGCCGGTGGTGATGGTGAGGCCCGTCCGGATGAAGATACCGGCCGAGGATGCTGAAGGCCCCACGGTGGGCGCCAAATGTCGTGGTATCGTCACGGCATATGCCATAGGGTGGCTAATCGAAGTGGTTCCTGAGGGATCTCACGGCGGTATCCGGAAGCGGGTATGGGCACGAGCGACACGGCGACGTACCCAGGTTCGAGGCCCTCCGGTGGAGGTAAAACCTCTACTCCTGCTATGAGTGTATAGGATGATCACACAAAGATGGTGGTGCTCCGAGAGCTGTGTCCGGCTGGCCCTGAGAGGCTAAGGGAGACGATGGTCTCTCTCACAGGGCAGCTCTGTAGGTAGGTGAAAGCAATAAAATGATCGATCCCCTGCACGAGAGGGGGTAGTGCGGCTTATATAAGCACCGGCACTTTACATATAAGACCCTATAGTTTTACGGGCCGGCTTGGCCGGCTCCGGCTTCCGCTCCTTCCCGAGGCGGTGACGTCAGGAGTGGTTGAGCATCGTGGCCTGTCCCATCCGGCTGCCACGGTCAGCGGTATGGAGGAGGTGTCCCTGTCGCCGTCAGCCCCTGTAGCCAGTACGGATCGTCGTAAGCCCTGACGGCCTGTCCGGCGCGTGGCACTATTGCTCCACAGTGCCCCGCGCTTTACGGAAGATGGAGTCAGCGTGGACTTTGGGAACCCGGATCACCAACCCGGTTCCTTCCAGTGCAAGACTCGCCAGCCTCGAGTCGGTCTGAGGTACAAACCCCAGTCGGATATGGCTTGTAGAAGCCGGCCCAGCTACAGCATTGGTGGCCGTAGCCAGGCCGACTAGGATCTAGAGCCAGCCGGCTTCCGGACCAGCCGGCCACGGCGCCAGCCGGCTGCTCCTCAGCCGGCCTTTGCCGCCAGCCGGCCAGTGGTCAGCCGGCTGCTCCGCGTCCATTGCCCTATCCGGGGTCTTCCCCCCGACAGAGATATTATGATGAGATTGCACAAAATGTTTCCATAGAAGATGTTAAGCAAGCTCCCCCATTTGAATTTTCCTTTGAATGCCAAGTGCATCTAGATATAGTGTAGAGAGCTCACCCAATATATTTTAGGAAACAAGTATAGCATAGACACGTTATAAGCATGGGTAACTAAACAAGCATGATAGAGCATAGCAGAACATACATAGATTTCTAAGTCTCACACGGAATTAATACAAACTTGTCCATCACACGAACATAGAACATAAAGCAAATTGTTCTAACAAAATAGCAAATGGTAGCACAGGCCAATAAGATGAGTTTAAGTAGCAAGGGTTGTTCACACGGAGAACCACAAAAACCCCGGCAAAGAACATGTCATCCTAATAGAATCTACTTGCTTATCCCCTTTTCGCACCGAAACACCAAAAAGGGACAAGAAGTAGACAATGCTAACGATCACGCAAAGAAGGCATTGTCTTCATGGCGGCGCCGGGTACTATCTTCAGTCCCCTCATCATCATCATCACCATATCACCATCACAGGTGACGGTGCCACTACCACTTCCGATACCACTACCACTAGGAACACCTTTGCGGGAGCGGCGATGAGCACGAGCTGATCCAAAAGGAGGCAGCTTGGTCATGTCAAACCCATGGAACATAGTATCATCAATGGTAGGCATCACAAAGTTCTCATATGGCACGGGATTCATCTCGGGCTCAAGCGGTGGAACAAGCACAATCCGCTCACGAAGAAACTCATCCTACCCCCTCCTAGTCTCTTAAGACACCTCCAAGGCCATGTGGTTAACATCATAGAAATTCTTGCAAATCTACCATCAGTTAGTGAAAAACTTTGCAGCTCCCTTCATTGTCTTGGAAACGGTGCCACGGGAACCACGACGAGAGGAAGAGGCACCTGAGGCATAGATAGCATCATGCTTAGCCTTGGTCCTCCCTTCTAGAATAATCCCATGGACATCAGCATATGGACCACGAAGAGCATGGGAAAACGAGTCCATCCTCATGTGCTGACACCGAGGTAACTTGTTAGAAAGCACAACATGATAAAGGAGGCGCTGAATATACTGGCAGTAATTGGGGGACATACGCTTCTCCACGGACCTCTTCAACTCGCAGAAGATGAAATCTCATCCATTTAACCTCCTCAAATTATCTGGATTGCAATAGTACATCAAGTTGATATGGTAATGGCGACACCTAGCTACATCACCGAACATTCCTGCAATGTTCTCCGGGAATAGCTTGGCCAAGGTGTGGTAGTAGTAATACATGCCAGCAATCCGATGAGGGTCTTGTTCAGGATCAAGAGTATAGCAGAAGGCAACCTTCTTAATGTGCATGGCCTTCTAGAGTGGAGCTTGAAACCACAAGCCCGTCCTCCACAATAGCCGAGGACCTCACAAAAGTCATCAAAAAGTAGCAAGGAAAGGTTCCTTGCCAGTCATCGAGGTGGTAGTGCGAGCAGGATCAGAATAAAAGAACACGATGGCATGCAACTGGCGAATTGCATATGGAAGCAACACAAGATCCAACCCCAAGCACACACGATCAAGAACATCCATCCGCTTCAAGGCATCATCAATGTAGCGAAAATCAGCGTTAATGTAGTGGTTGAAGTGATCCATGTTCAGAAACTTTGGAGCCACAAAGAAACCCTTCCTCATATGATCAGGGTCATTGTAAAAATCATTCCACATCTAACACTGAGTCCCAAAACATATTGTCACAACCTTCGTTTCCTTAAAATAATACGAATTTTCTTCCCATATCTCTCTCCAAACCCCAACACTAATATCAGCAGTACTCTCGGCAAGCGGGGTCTCTTCCTCAGATGGGCCATGTTTCTTGCCTTTATTCTTGCTCCTGGTGGTCTTGAGCTTAGTAGAAGCACCGCTGCGACTACCACCTACTCCTCCTTGAGCACCCTTCGGAACACGTCCAATATTACGGCAACAGGGTGGTCTTTCCGTCTTTTATCTCTTCTCCTCAACAATGTCATCACTGTACTCATCATCTGTGAAAATGCATGCAGAGAATAGCACAAGATAAGTGTACATGTCATAGAAAGGGAGGCCAAAGAATGGATGAGGTTTAATCAAGTGACAATTTGAAAAAAATTGGAGACACAAAGTTTCTGTGAGCAAACCGACAACACCGAATCCCTCGTCGAAACATTCCGGTGACCAGTTCAGCAGGCCTGATCTTGCGCCGAGATGTTCCGGCGGACAAACTGCTAGCACGTTCACCAGCCAGAAAATTTATAATTTTTAATATACTTTTACTTTTGTGGATGATTATAAATAGATGGGTCAAATTTTCGGAAATTCCTTTTGTAGGAGAAGCAGACTCACTTTGCCGACTGTGGTTTTCAGAGGATTATTTTTTTTTCTTCAAAAGGAATGTGGTACCTTTGAGTCCTTGTGTTCGCGGATACACCAGAATAGGAGGTTTGCTTGTTACCCAACATTGCCAAATAAACCTACGCACCTATAATTTTAGGATCTTATGAGCATCAACCAAAACCTCCGATCTGTGACGAACCAGACTTTGATACTACTGGAAAAACTTAAGGACAGTCGATTGTTTAATGCACTACCCAAAAAAATGAACATTGCTGCAATTTTTTGTTGATATGTAGATTACATAGCGCGGCGTGATGCAAAAATAAGATCGGTGCATTTCGCATCTCCTAGTGTTGTAGTCGAAATGATAGGCTTCATGCCCTGATAAATATGTGGTATGTGAAATAACAGCGGTGTGTTGTGTTTGCTAAACCTTTCCCCTTCATGGGGTGTGAGTTAGTTCTATTGGTTTTTTCTCCAAGAACAGAAAGAAACAACCTTGATCAGTGTGGAATAGAATTAGTTGTGACAGGGACTGCTACATTTACTTTATGCTGGTGCAGCACGTGGGTGCACCTTACAATTTCTAGCCTTCAGAAGGGAAGAAAACCATGCCGTCGCCCACGCTTTCTTTTGGATGTGATTTGCGAGCCTAAAATTCATTTTAGTCTGTCCCAAATAAAAGTAGCCAATATCGTGAGATTCTCCTTAGAATATATTTTCATACGAGAGAAAGGGCCATAACACTTTTAGCATGAAACTGTGTGGTGCTAATTTAGAAAAAGAAGCTGGCGTCCACATATTGGCTGCCTATATTTGTGGTGGAGCAAAACGTTGAAAAAGAACAAAATATTACTTCAACAAGATATAAATCAATAATATAATGTTCAGAGTTCCTTTTTAAAATCTCTGATGTAGGTAAGTCATGTTTCTTTATGAATGAATAGTAGTCTTTTATACTATTCGACGCATTTCCTAGACTCCCTTGATCAATATAATGTGTGGCATGAAATAACACAGGTGAAATCACGTGTGCCGTGTTGGCTAAACCTTTTCCATTTCATGGCTGTGAGCTCTTGATATTGGGCTCCCTCCAGCAAGAGGAAAAAACACGGCCTTGACCATCGTGGAATTGGTTGCGATGTGGACTGTCCCATACTTTCTGGTGTAACAGGTGGGTGTGTGTTGCAAATTGGATCCTTTCAGAAATGGAGAAGACCAAAGCCACCGCCCACGCTTTCTTTTGGATGTGATTTGCGAGTCCAAAAATAATCTGAATCTATTTCAAATAAAAGTAATGCTGCTAGATTCTCCATAGAAGATATTTACGTGCTGATAGTGTGCCATACAACCTTTTGCAAGAAAACTGAGTGGCGCCCTTTGCAGTAAGAGTCTTGTGTCAAGATATGGGCTGGTTATACATGTCCTGTACCCAAAAAAAATGCAGGAAAATTAAATACTTTCTCTGGTTTCAAATAATTTCTTAAAAATAACTGTATCTACACACTAAAACATGTCTAGATATGTTCACTTTAGGCAATTATTCAGAGGTAGTATTACTTCGTGTCTAGATACGTTCATTTTTAGGCAATTATTTTGAATCAGAGGCAGTATTACTTCAACAACATATGCATGTAAAAAGAAAAAATGTTAAGAGATCTCTTTTTGAATTACTGATTTACATAAATCATTTTTATTATCAATGAATATTACAATTTTTCTGTATGTTTCACGCATTTTGCATACTGATTATTTATAGTTCAGTGGCATTTTTTGTTATATGTAGTCTTGGTACTATGTACCCATGACATGTCTTCCAGTTAAGCAGTTGCTGAACATGTAGAGACAACCACTTCCTTTCGAAAGGGAGTGGCCCTGACCTATGCATCCAAAGCAAAGGGCTCAAGGAGAGAGAGGTAATCATAAAACCTATCTAGAGTTATGTTTCTCTCGCAATCCGCTGGTGAGGCTGCCATTACATCTTAAATTCGGAATAATGTCAGCTCACCCTATCCTCGCTCTGATGGTACGTCTAGCGTCGGCCGAGGGCGCATGGAGTTGCGCGTCCGCGGATCTCCTGGGATCAAGTCGGTTTTCGTGTTCGTTGTAGTGGTTTATGTTGATTTATTAATAATCATCAATCTACGCTGTTCTTAGCCCAACGAGTTCTCATTTGCCTAATACAATCTATAACTAACTCTACTACGATAAATTTTGCTCAGATACGGTGATAAGCGGGGCAAGGACAGAGACATGCCTTCTGCCCGCGCAAGTGTCATTGCTTGATGGTCTACGGACCTATTTATAATTTTATAACTTTTAATATTTTTACTATTATGGATGGTTATAAATAGATCAATCGACTTTTCGCAAATTTTATTTGTTGGAGTAGGTGACTCAGTTTTGCCAACTGTGTCGTTAAATTGACAACAGCCGCAATAATCCATCAGGCGTACAAGTAAGAACTTCAGCATGCTATCAAGGTGCAGTCAAGTATATTTTCCTGTCAAACCAAATCTTACGAAACAGTTAACGAAATCACAGGGGTCCATTTCATCATACGGCACACACTGAACTGGTCGATCTCTAGTCTCTAAAATATACACCCCTATGCCCCTCGTGATGTAATATGCCTAATTTTGGCAAGCGGTGGGCATCAACGTCTTAATAAATTTAATACTAACCACAGCTTAACAAGATCTTTTCATGATCTTGTAGTCAGGTCGCCTGTAACAACAGTGTAATTAAATTAAGGGGTGACGACGTGGTCTTCAACTCTTCATGCCACCTAAGTTACTCCACCTTGGGGAGCAAAGGAGCAGCTGTCTCGCTCTGATTGGTTCCCAATAGTTTACTGCTCGAGAGGCCTGTCCTGCTGGTACACGTGTCCGATCCTGGATTGCTTCACCGGATTGGTCTTCAAATTATTTTCTAAAATAACAGCAGTTATCTGACGGAAGTAGAGATTAGCCAGCACGAGCTCATTGAAAGTTTTCAGCGAAAGCTTGGAACCTGGAAAAGGTTATAATCAACTAAATAAGTGCAAAATTATTTTGATTTTTAGCTAGCCAATCATCACAATTAAACCCCCAAAATTTAAAGAAGTATACATGTGGGTACAAATGCCATGGAAAATTACGAGGAAAGTTCACACAGTGATACATAATTAATCTAGTAGTGTTTGCCATAAAAAATCACATCCATATTCTAGAATTCAAGAAACAAAATAGAGAGACAAAAATAAAATGAATATGAAATCAGAAAGAAAAAGCAAGAAAGAGAGGCACTTTTTTCAGGTATTGACATTTTTTCTTACCTTGTCATTTTTTTCTAAATTTGTGAATGCATGATGGTTCATCATATATATGTATACAAGTAAAAAAAGGACTTTTCTTGATTTTTAACACTATACTCTTATGTTGATACTATAATTGTATATATCACTGGATATATTCACAATATAATATTTTTGGGAAATGTTAGTCCTCACTCCTCATGATAAGTGTATTAAGGTTATGTTCACATGTCAATTAGCGAAGGGGGAAAAACAACCTGGGGTTCAACGGGAGAAGGCGGTACACTACAACAATATTCATAACCGACGTTATCCCACTCTATGATGTAGTTCCTGATTATAGATTGATTATGTTAATCAACAAAGTGCCTTTTTGAATGAGTCTTTTGGACGGCGCCACTTTTCCTGTTTTGTGGTCCAGCACGGGATTCCTCTCGGCCAGATGAGATGAGTCATTTTCCACACAAATCTAGTTCCGGGACAGCAACTAATACACACACTTAGTTAACCATATCTTCCCAGTCTCAGATAGCGAAAGCAACACACTATGTGTATTGACTTGATGAGATTTTTATTATACACAATGCCTTGCACAATTCACTTTCTTTCCTCAAGAGATTGACAGCATGGAGTACAAATTAATCTCAACATTCGATCCTGGGTATAGCTTGTATTTATGTTTGCCATTATGACATATGTTAATTACATTTTTTGTAAGATCATATTGCATCATTATTGCTGACAAATGTGTTTTCATGGCCGAGTATTTCTGCATTGGGTCGACGAGACAAAGGTGGTTTCAGCAAAACAAAAGCGCTATGAGTTCTGCTAGTGGAAACCAAATGACACCTACTAAGCAGTAATACAACCTGAAACCACAAGTGTACCGTAGCTCATTTTTTGAAACAAATTGAAAACAACATTTTAAAGCTTCAAAAAATCTGAAATTAAATGTAAATGTTGATAATCTGTGATTTACAAACATGAATTTTTTGACTGAAAATACCTTATATTCGGACCTGTGTAAAAAAAGATAAATTCTGATATCAATATTAGTGAACAGTGTCAGATTTCAAAACCTCAAAATCTGTCTGATTTTTTCTTTTTTGTGCAGCCCAGAATATGAGGTATCTTGAGTTGAAATTTTACACATTTGTAGATCCCATCATTGTTTACATCTAGATTTTTTCAGATTTTTTTAAACTTTAGAATCCTATTTTCAAATTTGCAAAAAAAAGCTACATGTAGCTCGGGCTACAAAAATTTACTCTCGTAATACAACGCCTTATAAAAGCATGTTGTTAAGACTAGTCATAGTGGGAAGTAGCACCCGAGAGCCACCATGCATTTCTTTATGCACATGTAAATGCATACTTTTAGCTGTCGGGTGCTACATACCCCCATACACTCCAAAAATTATAGTAATTTAAAAAAGCCAAAAAAAATCTTCCTGAAAACCAAGGATGATCAAGTTTGTACTCGTAAAAATAATGTTTGAAAAATAAATGATTCACATGGTCTTCAGGGAAAAAATTATGAAGGATATAAAGTGAATATTGAATGGTCATGGAGCATTTCGATTTGTTTTTGACCCTAGGGAAATATTTTTATAAAAAACGTTTGAATTTTTAACTTTGTTTTTGCAATTTTTTATTTTTCCAAATATGGAGATGTGTGGGACCCGAGATCCACCATGCATTTCTCCATAAAATATTACTACTCTATGTTATTGCCTTCATAGTAGTTGCAACATCAAAATAGTGTCTTAAATGGCTTCATTAATTAGCTTGTAGACTCATTTTATTTTGAAAGTGTGATGTTAGAGTAACTAGCTATGTACTGTATCCTCCTCTCTCAACATTAACTCATTGCCACATAACCAAATTTATTGAGTTAAACATGAAGTTACTCTTGAAATTACTTGCACTATGAGTAGTCTAAAGACAACCCTAGGTACAGAATAATGGTGTCCTAACTTTCATCCCTTACTGCTCTGTCGTTTGATGCTTGCTCCCTCCATCTGTCTAGAATAATGATGTCCTAACTTCATTCCTTACTGGAAATTTTTGTCTCTTTTTTATGAAAACCTTCTATAACTATGTCGATACAGTCTCTTGGATATCGCCTGCTGGATGCCCACCTTGGTGTTGATGACCTATGGCACCGGAAAATCCCTTTCAATTGTTTTCGTCACCACAGGTAAAAGCAACACCAACTCGGAGGTGATAATATCATTGTATGTGCCTTTAAAATATCAAGAAATCTCTATATTCTCCAATTATCCATGTATGAATCATGAATAGCTCAAGGTTATCTTGTAGTATATAGTAAGATACATGATCAATTAATCTATGTAATACAAGCAATTTTATTCCTATATAACTTAGAAAAAGAGTCTCTATTTTTCATATCTAGTCCTAATTTTCGATTCGAAGTCGGTTTTGCGTAGTGTTACCTAAAACAAGCATAATTTTCTCGTACAAAAACCATTTTTTACGTACAACCAAGAAAATTGTTCAGAAAGATACGTGCATCTCACTATATTCACCAAAAATAAAGGTAGGGCGGTTGTCCTACCTTACTCTACTGGGAGGTTTGCCTCTGGTGTCAACCATGCCAACAAGTAGCGAAGGTCAGATAGACTTGAGACCACCCTGAATATCCATGAGCCAAATATATGCAACGTGCACCGATCGAGGTGGAGTCAGATCGCCAGTAAAGAAAAACATAGAAGCCTCGTACACAAACCACTACGACATTATCGGCACCAATTAGGATCGAAAGCAGCGGTTGACATTTCGATAAGGGACCATTCTATTGACAATGGTCGCAGCATTAACATTTGATGATCAATCCTACGTATGCCAAGTTGTCAACCAACGTGCACCCAACATTTGTTTCGCAGGTGTGAAAAGGCAAACCAGACGAAGCACTTTATCTAGCGAGATTGAAAGTGGGGAATCAAATGGAAGCATATTTAGCAGTGGCAAGAGCACCTCGTGACCTCACCAGGGACACGTGGCGGTAGCTGGGTCCAAGCACCAATCATAGGTCGCCAGGTGTTAATTATTGTATTGAGGCTAGTGTCGTCTTCCCACTCCCGTCACCTCGTGCGTCCTGGAATTCGGCAAACACTCAAACATGGAAGGATCATTGTCATGTACAGAAAGAGTACTCTGTACAGAAACTGGTCGATCGACCGCTCATGTGCTCGCGCAATAACATGCATGCATGGCCCTCTAGTCTCTAGCTAGCTAATCATCCAACGACGCCCACTGTTTCTACCTAGCTTTTGCTTCTCGTGGGTAAAATTCAATGTTCTCTCCCTCTCCGTTTCATATATAATTTCTTGTCGTGGTTTTAGTTTAGTTCCGAACTACAATATAACAAGAAAGAAATTATGGAAGGAGGAAGCAGTTTACTGTGTATGTAGTCGTAGATTTGGGTTCGAACATTGCATCTGACACCTCCTGAAATCTAGAATGTAATCATCGCGCGGCAATTAGCACTTCATCTGACACCTCTGCATGAAATCTAGAAGCATTCATCAACAGTTAACAATATATGCTCGTTAGTGTTCATTGTGGCGCCTTAGGGCATCCACAATGTATGGATAGCCAAATCTGACGAAACACACTATTTGGCATCGGAACTATATATGGCTACACCTCCACAATGTGCCATCGCTAAATAACTGTAGGGGTGGGTCCCGTTACCGAATAAAACCATCGTAAAAAAAGGGTGTTCTCTCCCACCTCAGACCCTTCGCGCGAGTTCGTATTCCCCTTTCTCCATCCACTTCCCCTCCATGGATCTGCCTCATCTTTTCTCCCCTTTCCTTCTGCTCTCAGATCCGGCAAGGAGTGACCACAGGAGATGATTTGCAGTGGTGGACGGCTCTACGACGGCGAGCGACTCAAGCGCCCGCGTGGCCCAGTCGCCTACTCTGGCCGCAGCCGCTGACGCGCTCGTGCCGACGGCGCTCGACCGGGCGCAGACGCGAGTACGCGACCAGGACTCTCGACCAGTCCGGGTCGAACCTGCACCCAATCGCTAGTCTACTGCCGCCTGAATGTCCGATGCAAGTAGCACAGACGCAGATAGCAAGGTTTGCTAATCTAATCTGGTATTCTCGTAGCGTGTTTATGTGTGAACATTTCCAGCGATGAATACATGCTTCTCTGTGTGCTATTGTTCTATCACTTGCATATAATTTTGTTGAATCACAACTATTCTGAAATTACTCGTTTAAATCATGTTACATGTCATGACTAACAAACTGAGATAGTATACATTTATTAAGAAGGAAGCAGAAAATAAGATTTAGGATACAATTTGAAGCATGGAAAATAAGAATTAAAACAGGATGACAAACACACAAATACTAAGCTTCATTGCCTCCATATTTCTGCCAAATATGCTCCACTAAGTCAGCCTTTAGCCGGCGGTGAGTAGGTCGATCACGAATTGCAGCATTTGCCTCGAGTACCATATCAAATCCGTGAATTGGCCCTTCTTCAAGTCCTTCTAGTGCTATAGAATAACTTCCTGGTTCGTAGTCCAAATCATAACGAACCTCATAGGAGTCCCTCTCGTCCTCGACGATCATGTTGTGCAATATGATGCAAGTATACATGATCTCAGCAAGCGTCTTCTTTTGCCACATACGTCCTGGCTCCCGTATAATGGCAAAACGAGCTTGCAAAACACCAAAGGCACGCTCTACATCTTTCCTCGCTCCTTCTTGATGCTGTGCAAATAACTTGTGCTTTTCACTTTGAGGCAAGGGGATTGTTTTCACAAATGCTGCCCACTCCGGATAAATACCATCTGCTAAGTAATATCCCAGCTTGTACTCATTACCATTGACCATAAACTGAACCTCTGGAGCCTTTCCCTGTACTACTTCTGTAAACAAAGGTGACTGGTATAGCACATTGAGATCATTATTTGATCCAGCAGTACCAAAAAATGCATGCCATATCCATAGGTCCTGAGATGCAACAGCTTCAAGCATGATTGTGGCTGCCCCTTGATCACCACGAGTGTACGCCCCCTGCCACTCAACTGGACAATTCTTCCATTGCCAATGCATGCAATCGAGGCTTCCTAACATTCCAGGAAAGCCTCGTGCCTCCCCTATTTGAAGCAATCGATTTATATCTTCATTCTTGGGCCTCCGTAGGTAGTCTGGACCAAAATTCTTCATCACACCTTCGCAGAAATAGGTCAAGCACTCAAGGACTGTGCTTTCACCCATTCGTAGATTTTCATCAAGGGCATCAGCCGGTGTGCCATATGCCAACATACGCATAGCAGCTGTGCATTTGTGCAAAGGAGAAAATCCAATCTTGCCAAATGCATCACTCCGTTGGCGGAATTGTGGAGACCAATCAGTAAGGGTTTGCACAATGTGATGAAATAGATGGCGCCGCATACGGAATCTTCGACGAAACTGCTTATCATTGTACCTAGGATTATCCGAGAAGTAGTCATCCATCAATTGCTTTTCAGCAGCTTCACGGTTTCTATCGACGTGCCTGCGAGACTTATTTCGATGGTGACTAGACATTTGTTGCGCTTCAATCTGAGCTTGAATTTGTTCCTCTATCTGACCTTCAACTGGATCATTGACAAAGTCCCAAAAGAAATCATTGATGGTAGAAAAACTAATTGGGCCATTGGGGTGATCTGGCTGGTTTGGCTGAGAGTTTGAGTCTGTGGACATGTTTTTGAGTGGCAAATGCAGATTCTATTGTATGACTGAGTAGAGCATGTTGGAATGGAGCCCCAGCCTCTATTTATAGAGTATAGTTCCAACGGCTAGTTTCCAACGGCTAGTTCCCAACGGCTAGTTTATAGTTTTGATTTCTTTTTTTTTGTAGCATGCAGTTCTGAAGTTGGAACATGTTAAATTTGACAAATACATAATAAGTTGGAACATACATTTGGCATAAGAATTACATTTTTCACCTAGTCATACTTCTAATAATACATCCGAACCAGTACATAAACATTTGCATCTACAAAATACTACTAATTAGTTGAGCCCAAGCTCCTTCGCTAAGTACTCTACCACTTGTTCATGCCTCAACTTCTGACTGTCACTGTAACCTGAAGTATCCTTATCAATGAGATTAAGATATTTGTCAAGCTTTTCAGCCTTTGTCTTCTCCTTCTCGGTTTCAGCTTGTAGTAATGCAGCTGCTGCCATTTTCTCAGCAGCAATAGATTTCCTCAGTTGAAGCTCATTAAATTGCTGCACATTTTCATTTGTTAAGATTCCTGATTTTGCCTTGGCTTTATCTTTCCCCTTTTGTTGTGCCTTGGCAGCCTTCTGACCTTGTGGGGGTCTTGCACTTTCTTCTTCTCCATCGGCTTCTTTATTTGAAGAACTATATTCTCCTGATGCAGTCAGCTTATTTCTCTTATTCGTTTTCTCAAAAGACAGCTCACTTCTCCATATTTGTTGTTTCCTCACCATTTCCCACCAGTGCTCAAATCGAAAGGGCCTTTTTGTGTTGGTATCTGCCATGTACTTCACACGAACTTTCTTCATCAATTGTTCTTCGGATTGTCCACTAGCATAAACACTTTTCAATTCATTGTATACAGCATTGAACCTCTTAACCTTTGGTGCAGTCTTGTTCCAGTGATTTTTGCACTGGACAATTGTTTTTTTCAGCTTTGGAGGTGCATTCATGTTGTACTCATCTACTATTTGCTTCCAAAAGCGATCTGACTTCTTTGAGATCCCGTCTATTGGATCATTGGAGTTGTTCAGCCAAGCACTCACTAGCCATTCATCCTCTTTCTCACTCCAGTTCTTGCTTTTTCCTTTCTGTGCATTTTCATCTGGACTGCTCTCACTTTCTTCTTCATTGTTACCAGGGGCTTCTACTCCAGGTGCAGTAGATAATGGAGTACCTGAACCAAAAATTGGACTATTCTCGCCATCCCGCGAACCACTTCCACCAGTTTGTCCAAAATATGCCATGGATGCAACGGGGGATGCAGGGTTGTTGCTTGAACACCCTCCATAAGCCGCATGTGAGTATTGACCGACATTGCCTTGATAATGACCTTGGTAGCTTGCTGGTGGTGGTATGAACTGATGGCTTCTTGGTTGAGCAAAAAACGGATTGGCATGGTAAGGATTGTATTGTTGCAGATTGGGAGCAAAGGGAGCAATGGGAGCAAACTGGGATGATTGATGGTTCATGGAAAACTGCGATGCATCCATGTTTGCTGGGTGGCTAGTTGTATTTTGTGGATCATGGGATGGGATTGAGGAGTTCAACATGTGTGTATAACTCATGGAGGATGAATGGTCCATGGTTGGACACAGTTGTGTTTGTTGCTGGTGTAGTGCGTGTGAAAAGTTGAATATATAAGACTTGTGAACAAAACGGTCATACTGCTGTTTCTAGTTTCATATTTTTATTTGTGCATATGCCTCCAACGGTTATAAATTTAATGATGTTGGTGCCTGTTGAAGATATGTGTGTATATGGACAACGGTTGAAATCTGAAACTTCTAGCCGTTGGCAGTTGGGGAAGAAATGAATATTTTATTGTGAAAGGGGAGCTGGCATCGGAGCAACTACATGCTCCGGTTCCCAGTTTTTCTGGATTTGGAACTAGCTCCACAATGTAGGGAACTAGTTCCAAAAGCCAAAAGGCACAAATAGAACTACTTTTAGCTATACATTGTGGATGCCCTTACGTGCTCGTTTCGCTTTCGCATCATCGGGTCACATCTTTATATTATGGTTTAATTCGAAACCCATCAGCTGATGGAGGAACTGACACGCGTGCATGTTTCAGCGTTTACGTGGCCGTTGCATGGCTTCATCGACAAGTGCAGTTCACCTGATCAGCAGCTCAACTTGCTAGCAACAGCTGAGTGCCCACAATTATAGTGAGGAGACACGCGCCTATGTCCGGACTAAATAGAAAGGCCACAGTGTTTCTTCTTCCTAGCTTAGCTTTCTAGCTAGGCATATACCAACTTTAACATGCGAATTGTCAAAAAATATTGAGCTAGCTAGCTACAAATTTATGGGGGCGTGTCAGCTAGAGACCCAGAACATCTCCTGAGCTTTTTTTTGTTTGTGTTTGTTCTGTGGCGTATGAACGGAAAGTTTCTTGGTTATGAGCGATTGATGATTGATCGGTCATAGGTGTAGCGCTCGCTCACTGA
Organism: Lolium perenne; assembly: GCF_019359855.2. Classification (NCBI taxonomy): domain Eukaryota; kingdom Viridiplantae; phylum Streptophyta; class Magnoliopsida; order Poales; family Poaceae; genus Lolium; species Lolium perenne. The sequence continues at coordinate 38,745,661 of NC_067248.2, read as the reverse complement.
CGGTATGCAGTAGTTGGTGTCCAATTATGGGGTGGCTTATTATACTGTTCCATACTTCCGGACGGAGCGAGTCTACATAACTGTCTTGGAGCGAGAGTATTATTTCTGGACAAATCCAGTGTAATTAGTGGCCACTGCAGGTCAAAACTAGGAACTAGCAGGATCAGTGATGCATAAGTACAATCTGTAATCTTTGTTGTGGTTATCATTACTCTTTGAGGTTTACGGCAGCTGTAGTGGATATATACTTGAACATGGTACTTAAGAAATTGTTTTTCAGCATACTCAGAAATTGTCTTCAGTAAAAGCTTTGTGTCCAATCTATCTAAAACCCCACCATGGCGTCCTCATCAAGCTCTTCAGCGGGCCTCACCCAGCAGCTCTCCGAGAAACTTGGCCATGGCAATTTCCTCCTGTGGTGCTGATCGGTAAGCCTAGCTCCATGATTACCTTGATGGAGTGCAGCCGGCACAGACATCACGAGCAAGGATGACGAAGGGAAGCTAGTAACGACGCCAAACACTCTGTTTTGTGGATGTACAAACTCAGCACCTGAGTTTAATATATGATTTTTAATATAAAAAACGTCCTGAGAAAAGTTCTTATATATGGAACTTGGAGGCTTCAATATTGCACCACTGGAGTCCGAAAGTGGACGATGGGCTTGACTCTATCTCTTCCTGACCATCGTTCGATTATATGGATATGTGGGGAGATACCGAAGGTCTAGAAGGGTTCTGTGGGTGCCAAAGAGCCCATGGGGCATAGATTGGATGGCTAGTCTATACAAAGAGGGGAAACCCTATTTTCTTCACGAGGTCACCCATTGTAACAAATTTTCTCTCCCTTTTACATGCCACCAACTCCAATAAAACTCCAGGATGAGGGAACTCCAGTCCTCTAGGCCACCGGCTGCCGATGTTATGTTGTTGTTTCCCCCGGCCATGGCTCTTGTGGCCACCTTCCCTTCGGTTTGCATCTCTCCACACCAGGCTCTTCATCACCATCTCCTAGAATTATAACCTTCTAATCTAACTTGAGAGAACAAATAGATTTACCTTCTTGCATAATCTTGCAGTTTGATACCTTATACTTCCATACTAAGAGGTGCTACAACTATCCCCTACAGTTGGGGATAGTCATGCACTTTTCTGGCGCCGTCGACCGGGAGCGTGGCGCTAAGGCTTTTAATTCTGTTTGCAGCAAGCATTATATTTACTTTCAGTTTCTGATGAATAAAATAAAAAAAATAGAAAACATAAAGAATCATGGAAACTTTTGCTATGGCTAGAATGGAAGTGTTCCTCTATAATTTATTGTTGAGATATATCGATATTGTCATAGACATTTTTGCTGGTTCTACTTATTATTTAAAGAAAGAAATCTATATGAAAATAAATGAATCATAATACATATAGGGATTTCATATAACCCCTATTCGAAAAATTTGAAGTCCCAGTAAGAGTGGAGAATTTTTTAGACAAACAAAAATATATTAATATCGCGAAGATGCCAATTACACTCAACCTCTTCAGCAATGAAATGTCCTAAAGACGGATGCACACAATCCTACAAAAAAGAAGAAGAAGAAGAAGAAGAAGAAGAAGAAGAAGAAGAAGAAGAAGAAGAAGAAGAAGAAGAAGAAGAAGAAGAAGAAAAACAAAAGATCCTACTACAGTGATAAAAATATTGTAATTGAAACACAAACTAATGCCGAGAAAACACCCAAAGTATGCTCTCTCAAAACAATGTCTTCAATAAGGTCATTGTACGACACAACCAATTAAGGCCCAACCTTGGATTTTCCCCACGGAGCAAGTCCACTCTCTCAAAGATGCTTTCAACAAGGTCATTGCGAGGTACAACCAATCAAGGCCAGATCTTGGATTTTCACCCTGAAAAAATACGTTGTACTCCTCCTATGTTACATCCCCCGTTTGATCGGTGTCGCTGTTGTAAGAAAAAAAAGCCAAAGAAAGTCCACTTCGGCACGAAGTCTCGGTCCGCCATTACTAGACCAGGGACCTCAGCCACCATAACACTCTTCGTCATTGTCTTCTTCATGGAAATCGAAAACCGAAATGTCCCATGATGGCAATAGACAATGAGGATTCGCATCACTCCCTCTTGAATCTGCCCAACCAGAAATATGGGTTCGCACGACCGAATATCATCCGATCCAGCAATCTACATGCATCTGGCGCGCAAATGAGATTGCCGCTGGAGCCTTCCGGAACTCGTCACCGGCCAGATCAATGAGCGACCGCATCAAGCAGAAAACCTTCTTAGTGCGAGAAGAACCCAAAGATTGCCTCCTGCTGGCGCGCAGTTGACGTGGGAGTTAGAAATCTCTGTGGTGTAATTTCCTTCACGTCCCCGGCAACGGCGCCAGAAAATAGCTTGATGTCTACGCACGCTTCTATTCCTGTAGACAGTGTTGGGCCTCCAAGAGCAGAGGTTTGTAGAACAGCAGCAAGTTTCCCTTAAGTGAATCACCCAAGGTTTATCGAACTCAGGGAGGTAGAGGTCAAAGATATCCCTCTCAAGCAACCCTGCAATTACAATACAAGAAGTCTCTTGTGTCCCCAACACACCTAATACACTTGTCAGATGTATAGGTGCACTAGTTCGGCGAAGAGATAGTAAAACGCAAGTGATATGGATGAATATGAGTGGTAATAACAATCTGAAATAAATATGGCAGCGAGTAAACATGCAGTGGAACAGTAAATAAACGGTGATTCGATATTTGGAAACAAGGCCTAGGGATCATACTTTCACTAGTGGACACTCTCAACATTGATCACATAACTGAATAAATAAATGCTACTTTCTCTACACTCTCTTGTTGGATAATAAACACCATTCATTGTGTAGGGCTACAAGCGCTCCCTCAAGCCGGAGTGAACAAGCTCCACAACATCCGGAGTTCATATTTAGGTAACCTTTAGAGTGCATGATAGACCATTGCAATTTAGACCGAGTACTAACATAGCATGCACACTGTCACCGTCAGGCTATGAAAGGGGGAATAGATCACATCAATACTATAATAGTAATAATTAACTCCATAATCTACAAGAGATTACAATCATATCCTATGCCAAGTACTACATGATGCACACACACCTTTACATCATGGAGGAGGAATAGAGTACTTTAATAACATCACTAGAGTAGCATATAGATGATATTCAACTAGATCACAAAGAGAGAGAGATGAACCACATAGCTACGGTAGAGCCCTCAGCCTCGGGGGAGAACTACTCCCTCCTCATCATAGGAGACATCAGCGGCGATGAAGATGGCGGTGGTGTCGATGGAGATACCTTCCGGGGGCAATTCCCCGTCCCGGCGGCGTGCCGGAACAGAGACTTCTGTCCCCCGAATCTTGGCTTCGCGATGGCGACGGCTCTGGAACTTTTCTCGTATCGTGGCTTATTCGTCTAGGGTTCTCGCGTTGGAGGCTATAAGTAGGCGGAAGGGCAGCCTCGGAGGGGCCCTGGTGGACCCACACCATAGGGGGGCGCCCCCCCCCCTTGGCCGCGCCGCCCTGGCGTGTGGGGCCCCCTGGCTCCCCTCTGGCCCCTCTTCGGTGCTCTGGAAGCTTCGTGGAAAAATAAGACTCTGGGCGTTGATTTCGTCCAATTCCGAGAATATTTCCTTTGTAGGATTTCTGAAACCAAAAACAGCAGAAAACAGGAACTGGCACTTCGGCATCTTGTCAATAGGTTAGTGCCGGAAAATGCATCAAAACGATATAAAGTGTGAACAAAACATGTAGGTATTGTCATAAAACTAGCATGGAACATCAGAAATTATAGATACGTTGGAGACGTATCAGCATCCCCAAGCTTAGTTCCTACTCGTCCTCGAGTAGGTAAACGATAACAAGAATAATTTCTGAAGTGACATGCTACTTACATAATCTTGATCATACTATTGTAAAGCATATAAGATGAATGAAGTGATTCAAAGCAATGGTAAAGACAATGAGTAAACAACTGAATCAGATAGCAAAGACTTTTCATGAATAGTACTTTCAAGACAAGCATCAATAAGTCTTGCATAAGAGTTAACTCATAAAGCAATAGATTCATAGTAGAAAGTTTTGAAGCAACACAAAGGAAGATATAAGTTTCAGCGGTTGCTTTCAACTTCAACATGTATATCTCATGGATAATTGTCAACATAAAGTAATATGATGAATGCAAATAAGCAAGTATGTAAGAATCAATGCACAGTTGACACAAGTGTTTGCTTCTAGGATGGAAGGAAGTAGGTAAACTGACTCAACATAAAGTAAAAGAAAGGCCCTTCGCAGAGGGAAGCAGGGATTAAATCATGTGCTAGAGCTTTTCAAGTTTTGAAATCATATACAGAGCATAAAAGTAAAGTTTTGAGAGGTGTTTGTTGTTGTCAACGAATGGTAGTGGGCACTCTAACCCCCTTGCCAAACAGACTTCCAAAGAGCGGCTCCCATGAAATTTTTATTTTTGGGTGGCACTCCTTCCAACCTTTGCTTTCACAAACCATGGCTAACCGAATCCTTGGGTGCCTTCCAACAATCACATACCATGAAGGAGTGTCTATTTATTTTTAGTTTTATTTAGATGACACTCCTCCCCACCTTTGCTTTCTCAAGCCATGGCTAACCGAATCCTCGGGTGCCTTCCAACCTTTCACATACCATGGAGGAGTGTCTATTTGTAAAATTATGAAGGTTAATTAATTGGGGCTGGGAACCCCGCGCCAGCTCTTTTTGCAAAATTACTGGATAAGCGGATGAAGCCACTAGTCCATTGGTGAAAGATGCCCAACAAGATTGAAAGATAAAACACCACATACTTCCCCGTGAGCTATAAAACATTGACACAAATAAGAGGTAATAACTTTTGAATTGTTTAAAGGTAGCACACGAACTATTTACTTGGAATGACAGAAAATACCATGTAGTAGGTAGGTATGGTGGACACAAATGGCATAGTTTTTAGCTCAAGGATTTTGGATGCACGAGAAGTATTCCCTCTCAACACAAGACTTGGGCTAGCAAGGTTGTTTGAAGCAAACACAAGTATGAACTAGTACAGCAAAACTTACATAAGAACATATTGCAAGCATTATAAGACTCTACATTGTCTTCCTTGTTGTTCAAACACCTCACCAGAAAATATCTAGACTCTAGAGAGACCAATCATGCAAACCAAATTTTAACAAGCTCTATGTAGTTCTTCATTAATAGGTGCAAAGTATATGATGCAAGAGCTTAAACATGATCTATGAGCACAACAATTGCCAAGTATCAAATTATTCAAGACATTATACCATTTACCACATGAAGCATTTTCCGTTTCCAACCATATAACAATTAACGAAGCAGTTTCAACCTTCGCCATGAATATTAAGAATAAAGCTAAGAACACATGTGTTCATATGCAACAGCGGAGCGTGTCTCTCTCCCACACAATGAATGCTAGGATCCGATTTTATTCAAACAAAAACAAAAACAAACAGACGCTCCAAGTAAAGCACATAAGATGTGACGGAATAAAAATATAGTTTCACTAGAGGTGACCTGATAATTTTGTCGATGAAGAAGGGGATGCCTTGGGCATCCCCAAGCTTAGATGCTTGAGTCTTCTTGAAATATGCAGGGATGAACCACGGGGGCATCTCCAAGCTTAGACTTTTCACTCTTCTTGATCATATTGTATCATCCTCCTCTCTTGACCCTTGAAAACTTCCTCCACACCAAACTCAAAACAAACTCATTAGAGGGTTAGTGCATAATCAAAAACTCACATATTCAGAGGTGACATAATCATTCTTAACACTTCTGGACATTGCTCAAAGCTACTGAAAGTTAATGGAACAAAGAAATCCATTCGAACATAGCAAAATAGGCAATGCGAAATAAAAGGCAGAATCTGTCAAAACAGAACAGTCCGTAAAGACGAATTTTTCTGGGGCACTTAACTTGCTCAGATGAAAATGCTCAAATTTAATGAAAGTTGCGTACATATCTGAGGATCACGCACGTAAATTGGCAGATTTTTCTGAGTTACCTACAGAGAATACTACTTAAATTTGTGACATCAAGAAATATGTTTCTGCGTAGTAATCCAAATCTAGTATCAACCTCACTATCAAAGACTTTACTTGGCACAACAATGCAATAAAATAAAGATAAGGAGAGGTTGCTGCAGTAGTAACAACTTCCAAGACACAACAAAACAGTAGAAAAAATAAAAGCACGGGTTATCTCCCAAGAAGTGCTTTCTTTATAGCCATTAAGATGGGCTCAGCAATTTTAATGATGCACTCGCAAGAAATAAAAGTTGAAGCAAAAGAGAGCATCAAAAGCAAATAAGAAAATTTTTTAAGTCTAACCCACTTCCTATGCATAGGAATCTTGTACACAAATAAATTCATGAAGAACAAAGTGACAAGCATAGAAAGATAAAACACAAGTAACTTCAAAATTTTCAGCATATAGAGAGGTATTTTAGTAACATGAAAATTTCTACAACCATATTTTCCTCTCTCATAATAATTTCCAGTAGCGTCATGAACAAACTCAACAATATAACTATCACATAAAACATTCTTATCATGGTTCTTATGCATAAAATAATTACTACTCCCAACATAAGCATAGTCATTCTTATTAATTGTAGTTGGAGCAAATTCAACAAGGTAGCTATCATTATCACCATAATCATCATATATAGGAGGAATATTATAATCATAATTAATTTTCTCCTCAATAGTAGGTGGACTGAAAATATCATTGCAATCATCATATAAAGGAGGTAAAGTATCATCAAAGTAAATTTTCTCCTCCATGCTTGGGGGACTAAAAATATCATGCTCATCAAAACTAGCTTCCCCAAGCTTAGAATTTTCCATAGCATTAGCAACAATGGTGTTCAAAGCGTTCATACTAATATCATTGCTACTAGCATGCAAATAAGGTTCCATAGGTTTTTTAATTTTCGCATCAAACAATCCATGTCTTAACTCAGGAAATAGATTAAAAAGCTCACTGTTATTTTCCATTATGCCAAACTAGTGAAAAACAAGAAACAAAAAGATGCAATTGCAGGATCTAAAGAAAATAGCTTCGAGCACTCACACACCGGCAATAGTGCTAGGAAATAGCTTAGTAGTCGGAGGATGTGAATACCTTTTACCTTACCTCCCCGGCAACGGAGCCAGAAAATATCTTGCTGCGTGCAGTTGACGTGGGAGTTAGAAATCTCTGTGGTGTAATTTCCTTCACGTCCCCGGCAACGGCGCCAGAAAATAGTTTGATGTCTACGCACGCTTCTATTCCTGTAGACAGTGTTGGGCCTCCAAGAGCAGAGGTTTGTAGAACAGCAGCAAGTTTCCCTTAAGTGAATCACCCAAGGTTTATCGAACTCAGGGAGATGGAGGTCAAAGATATCCCTCTCAAGCAACCCTGCAATTACAATACAAGAAGTCTCTTGTGTCCCCAACACACCTAATACACTTGTCAGATGTATAGGTGCACTAGTTCGGCGAAGAGATAGTAAAATGCAAGTGATATGGATGAATATGAGTGGTAATAACAATCTGAAATAAATATGGCAGCGAGTAAACATGCAGTGGAACAGTAAATAAACGGTGATTCGATATTTGGAAACAAGGCCTATGGATCATACTTTCACTAGTGGACACTCTCAACATTGATCACATAACTGAATAAATAAATGCTACTTTCTCTACACTCTCTTGTTGGATAACAAACACCATTCATTGTGTAGGGCTACAAGAGCTCCCTCAAGCCGGAGTGAACAAGCTCCACAACATCCGGAGTTCATATTTAAGTAACCTTTAGAGTGCATGATAGACCATTGCAATTTAGAACGAGTACTAACATAGCATGCACACTGTCACTGTCAGGCTATGAAAGGGGGAATAGATCACATCAATACTATCATAGTAATAATTAACTCCATAATCTACAAGAGATTACAATCATATCCTATGCCAAGTACTACATGATGCACACACTGACACATTTACATCATGGAGGAGGAATAGAGTACTTTAATAACATCACTAGAGTAGCACATAGATGATATTCAACTAGATCACAAAGAGAGAGAGAGAGAGATGAACCACATAGCTACGGTAGAGCCCTCAGCCTCAGGGGAGAACTACTCCCTTCTCATCATAGGAGACAGCAGCGGCGATGAAGATGGCGGTGGTGTCGATGGAGATGCCTTCCGGGGGCAATTCCCCGTCCCGGCGGCGTGCCGGAACAGAGACTTCTATCCCCCGAATCTTGGCTTCGCGATGGCGGCGGCTCTGGAACTTTTCTCGTATCGTGGCTTATTCTTCTAGGGTTCTCGCAACGGAGGCTTTAAGTAGGCGGAAGGGCAGCCTCGGAGGGGCCCTGGTGGACCTACACCATAGGGGGCGCCCCCCCCCCCTTGGCCGCGCCGCCCTAGCGTGTGGCCCCCCTGGCTCCCCTCTGGCCCCTCTTCGGTGCTCTGGAAGCTTCGTGGAAAAATAAGACTCTGGGCGTTGATTTCGTCCAATTCCGAGAATATTTCCTTTGTAGGATTTATGGAACCAAAAACAGCAGAAAACAGGAACTGGCACTTCGGCATCTTGTCAATAGGTTAGTGCCGGAAAATGCATAAAAACGATATAAAGTGTGAACAAAACATGTAGGTATTGTCATAAAACTAGCATGGGACATCAGAAATTATAGAAACGTATCACCTCCTTTATTAGGTAGTTCAGCAGGTCACCCACATTGCCACCCGTCGGCTCCCAACAGCAGACCAGAGATCTCAACGGGAACCGCCACCACCACCCGCACCACGCGGAGATGAATAGCTGAGACGTACCAGGTCCCTTGAGCCAGGCGTCGTGCCTCCCTTGGCCGCTTCCCCGGCATCCATCTCCCCGTGTAAAACTATATATGAGACATAAAGAATCACAAGAAGGTAAACAATTGAAAAGGTTTTTGAGAATCCTAGATAATATTGATGAAATGATGCTTGAACTTCATGGCATGACTTGTTGCAGTGAACAGATTGGTAACTACTTTGAGTTCCCATGTGGGTTTGATAATGAACTTTTAATTGCAACTTACAATAGGACGAATCATGCTCATATAGGGATGGAACAAGTAGATAACATTTTTTTATGGCAACCTACCAGATACTCTCTTATTGATAAATATCATGAAACTTGATGACTAGTAAATTTAAATGTGCAAGTTCTTGAATCCTTGATTTTTTCATAAAAATCTCGCAGATAATATTTATGTTAATGAATATAAGAATAGGTTCAAATATTCCCAACAAAGAAATGATGATTTTCAGAAACCTATAAATAAAACCAAGAAGGGGAAGATAAATTATGAGCCTATGTTGGGAGAGCGTTGAGGAAGAGAACGAAGAACCAAATGAGCAAGAGATGTAAGAGTGGGATTCTTCACCATCACCATCCAAATATGGAAGTAAATCTAAAACTCAAAAATACATTAATGTTTATGAACAGCCTTCCTATGATCCCATTCTTGGATGGAGGCTACTACTATTATTATGAATCTAATGATAAATCTCTAGACATGTCTACTAGCAATATGTTTGCTCCTATTAAAGATTTTGATGAGAACGGGGATCACTATTTGGACATGCTATATGGTAATTCTCTAGATGATGATCTTATTATAATGATGATAGTCCATGTGAAACAATAGTGTATATGTTGTGAGATGATAAAAAAAATGATATGCTTGATGGTTGTGATGATGCCCTCACCCGAGAGAGTCCTATAGTATTCTCAAATTATCATATACATACCATAGATTCGAATATGATTATGTGGAAAAATATTTAGGTGGAACCCAACTATCTTATGCTTCTACATTCTGTAGTACGGCATGCCCTCTATCTCAAATTCACCTAAGAATCCTGGAAGAAGCAAGTACATGAAGAGATGCATGAGAATGGATCACCTGCTGATAACCAAGAGAGCCACATCAATTGTAGAATTTCTGTTGCAACTAGCTAGTAGCTTTCATTTTAAAATTTACTTTGTCTTCAAGCATCTCACCAATTTGTACTCGCATGCTTTTGCATTGAGAAGCACCCAATCTACCTTTTCGCAAAAACAAATATCCAGTTCCATTGACCGTTTTAGCTACAACTAAGATGTTCATATTAATTCTTTGAAAAAGTTTGAGAGAGGAAAACATGTTTGTTTTTCCATGATTATTTTCGTGATCCGCTCTATGTTCCAATTTTGAAATTAGTTGCATCCCTCTTATGGTTAGTAATTTATCACTAATGCTTGCAACTATTATGACAGAGGAGGTGATAAGTGTGATCTTTATGATATTAATACTTCTAGTATGCAACCACCTTTTCCAAATATGCACTGGTTTCAAGCTAATTGATCTGATTTATTTAAATTTAAAATGAAAATGCATAGGGGAAGAAAGTTAGACTTTGATGTTAATTGTTTACTGCTTTGTCGTGTGTTATACTATGCTTCAAAGTGATAAATATCTTGATTTTATCACCACATGGAAATTTGTATTTAGTACATAACTTTTCCTATCTTTTTCAATAAATAAATTAGATTTTAAAAATAATAATTTTTTTCAAAATTAAATAAAAATGACGGGCAACGGAAGTTGGTGTCGACCTTCATCATCTTTTATTCTTGTAAATGAAACCATTGCAAAACCTTCATCGTTATATCTTTTACTTTAAACGAAAAATATACAAATATTTTTTTGTCTATACATATTAGCTTTAGAATAATTTGGTTTTCAAAAAGTAACTTTGCCTAACTAAGAGAGCAATTTGGTTGTTTGTTTACTAAAATGTGCAACATAACTGTTAGTACGTTATTTATCGTTTCCTAGTGGGACGTGGAAAAAATGTGAAACATTCACACAATAATATGAATCTATATTTCTTGCTTGTTCCCTAGTTTTAAAATTTTCGGGCAAACAAAATTTCATTAAAAACATCAGTTTATGTACTATTTTGTTAAAACTATAATTTGAAGCGCTCTTTGTGCTTTGTGGGCTCATCCAACTAAAAAGTTATATAAGATGAAGCCATGTTTGATATTTTTGATCTATAACATGAGGATTCCACATTATAAATTATTTTTAACTACTCCCTCCGATTCATATTAATTGACTCCAATATAGATGTATCTAGAATTAAAATATATCTAGATACATTCATATTAGAGTCAATTAATATGAACCGGAGTAATACCATCTTTTTGGAGGATTAACGGTTTTGCACCAATAAAAATATCATGAATCTAAAAGTATTACTAGAATGAGATGAAACTTGACATAGAGAGGAAGGAGAAGAATATAAAAACAAGCAAAGGAATAATGTTGGTGATACCCACGCATCCCCTCGTTTTCAAGTTATATCCGGTTTCTTTATATTAAACCTATGTTTTAGTCTTATCGCCATTTTCATGTTTAGATTTCAGGAAACCTTGACTTGGTGTTTGATTTGCTTCTTGTTTCTAAGAAAAACACACAAATATCACTCACATAAATTTAGAGTGTATGTATCTTATTTTTATTTTACATCTCTACTTTAGCTTAAAGACTAAGATCCATAAAATGATTGCATAAATAAAAATCAATACTGAAAACAGTCCTATTTTATTTGAAGACTATCAGTCAGGCATGCATTGCATCTCAATCGGACGGTGCAGTGCCTTTCGTTCGGGTAGTGCACTTCTTTTAAGCTTTTTTGTGCATTGCATTATTTTTTTTAGGCAAAAGTCAGAGCATTTAGGTAATCATCAAAATAATTTTAATCGTAAAACAATTAATCACATAATGAATTGCAAAACAAGAAAAGAAAAGGATAAAGCGGTTCCCGCATCGCGTGCGCTATCTATTAGCTGCAGCCACGTGACGCGTCTCGCGCGCCCAGCTCGCGCACACCGGAGCGCCTGCTCTTGCCCACCGCCAGGTGGAAGGCGCCCTGCACCTATACGTCAACAATCAAAGTCAAATTCTATGAATCTGAAAAAAAATCAAATTGTATGTTCGAAGTAATTTCGATGTGAAGTGTAGACGTTGTATAAATGGTGGTGACTTTTTCAATTACTACTAATCTTCAAGCTCCACACTAAAGTCTACAGGTTGTATGAATTGTAGACATTGCCTGAGTCTATGAGTGCAAGCAGCGTATCAATTAATGTACATAGGATCTCGACTAACATATATCTCACTCTTCAGTCTTCAGTTCGGAGGTCAAGATAGACCCGAGTTGGCTTGATTAGGAAACAGGTCGCCGTGCTCTAGAACCAATTAGCTGATAATTAATTTGGATTGGAGGTTTCTGTTAGTGATTAGTCCTAATTAACTATACAATCCTATTGCATACGGATACGTATAAACAACATGTAGCAATCAGTTAATTCGACCTGTTCGGTTTTGGTCGGAATAAAGCACTAACGGTCAGCCGTCCGTTCGTATCTCCATTTGCCATTGATTAGGATGATTAGTAGTTAGGAGATTATACAAAGCTCGCTAATTAGTTTACCAAAGGAATAGTATAAAATTGAAGGTGGTTCGGTCTGCGCAACAGTACAAAACCATGAGTTTGTCGTGTATATATTTGTTGCATTGCTCCTCGATTAAACAGAGCAACTAGTTGTATAGGTTTTTCTCTTCACAAATCTATCATGAGTTGCAAGGTTTTATTGAGATATCTTTAGTACCACCTTGCATATTGACATCATACTATAAAGTGACACCTCCACCATAACATAATAACAGTTGCTCATTTGACTAGTTTTTTTTCAGAAAAAACAAAAATGCAAGTAGAAAGATTATTAAAAAACATATAGTTGGGAATTGTATAAGGGTTTCAAAATTTATAAATGCTCAATTGGTGTAGATTTAAGTGCAACTGCAAAGAAATATGAAAGAACTAGGTTGTTCAAAGTAATCAGTTAAATGGTAGAAAAGGACCAAGATGGACTGAATTTTAAGTAAAAATAATAATGGTTCCAAAAATAAAACCAGACAACCTTTCAGAAGCAAAACCTCAAAAGAGTGAGCATAAATTTAGTCCAAAGTCAAATATGTAGTTGAAGTAATTTAGAAATTGTCAACACCCGGATTTTTAATTCCAGATGCCTATTATGCCATACATCGCAATCCCGGGAAGATTGTTTTTGTGAGACATAATAAGTTCATATCACACAGCACATCATTCATTACAAACCATAATTGTCTTACACCAAAGGATCACATGATCCAGTCTTAATACAATAATTGATCTAATTAAAGATCAAATACATAACATAGTAGCGGAAGATACGTAGTAGGGGTCTATCTGCTCCACATGCAACGCTTGACGTCAGGAGCAGTCCTAGTTATCGTAGATGTCCTGCTATCGGTCTTCCTGGTAGTAGTGCTCCTCTTCATAGTCTGACCATTTGAATAGCCAGGGACACAGCCGTGAGTACTTTAAAGTACTCCCAAACTAATACTAGAGTAAGCACTAACAGTTTTAGTGAGAGGGTTCTAAGCTCTAGGTTCATTTGCATAAAGCCAGTTTTATTTTATAATCACTTGGTAAACAAAGACTCTTCATTTGCCTAACTTAACTCAAGTGGGAACATTACTGTCATTCCTACAACCCTGTTGTGATCAAGTCAAAGTCACCTTTCAAGTTCAATTCACACGTCACCCGTCACATGTCACCTTTTTGGAAAAGTTCTGATGACGGAACAGTATGGCCTTTCCAACTGTCCATGACCGCGGACGCGGCTATTCGAATAGGTTTACACTATGCAGAGGTTGCACACTTGTGCCACCATAATTGCAGTAATCCGTCAGGGGTAACTGGCCCTGATTTATCACACTCAGTGCGCAGACTACCAATCACCACCTTTCATTTACATACCCTAGTATAGGCACCTCTCCCCGTGAGCTTGGCCTCCCAATGAGGGCAAACCGCCAACCTGGGAACTGCACAGGGCTTGGGTCGGATATTCACCTCATTTCATGTCATTTCACTTTCAATGGAGGCAGCCTCCGCATAACCCCTATGACGCTTGTTCAGATGGAACCCATACTAATATACATAAGTTTCTGGTTAAGCCTTACCCAGATTCAGGTATGGTGGGGGTACTTAAGAATTGGAATGGTATCGCATCCGAACCCAACCATCAGTTTTTGTCAAAATCACCATGTCATTCACAAGTCATATTCACCTTCAAAATATTTCAATAGAATGACTCATCATTCTAAGGTTTTCAAAGTCATTTGATTCACATGTTTCCCATCTAAAGTAGTCAATTTTAGTTTACCACTAGCAACTAGTCATGAGGGGTGCTAACTAACTTGTAGCTCTCTAAGCTATCTTTGGTACTCTTGTAATACTTCATAACTAGACCAAAGTGAACTATGAACACAATAGATTTTGATAAAAAAAAGTAAAGCTTGTAAGAATAAAACTTGGGATTGGATCCTTAAACACAAAATAATAATGGGATGATGCCTTGCTCTAATAGAGTTTTGCATTAGGGTAGCTTGCAAGAGTATAGCTTGCCTTGATTGGTAACGTGATCAAAGTTGTCTTCTTCTTCTTGGTAGAAGACCTCCTCCTCCTGGTAGTTCTCGGTACTAGCGTCTATAAATGGATACGAGGTATACAATCACCACACAAGGCTTAAGTGGTAAACTTAACACACAAATGGGTCACACAACCATCATATCATCACAACCTTAATTACAAGGGGTTTGGCTTTGTTTTTAAGGAAACTTGTAAGAAAAAATAATTTCCTCTCATTGAATTTTTTTAAGATTTAATTTCCTCAAATAATAAGTGTGGAATTATGTTGACCAAGGTCAACACTTTACCTTTATCATTTGAGAGAAATGATTTAAATGAGGTACTATACCTTATGCAATTTAAATACTACTTTGATTTAATATCCTCAAGTAAGCAAGTATGAGACCATGCAACTAAGGTCATCACCTTACTTCACATTAGTTGGGAAGATGATTTAAATGAGATGCTACATCTCATAATTTTGAAATTCAAAATTCGAAATGATTTAAATGAGCTAGAAATGGCTACATAGCCATTATTTGAATCTAGCTCATGATCATATGAAGCAAATATGTCATATTTTTTCATAATCAAGTAGAAAATATGAAATGTGATTTATGAGAGGTGGAATCACCTCAAAATTCCTCATGGTTGATTTTTAATAACTGTTTGAAATTTGAAAACCTACTGCCTTATTATTTTTATTGCAAGTGATCCACAGAGGTTCAAGGGTTCAGACCACTTGGGTTTGACAGAGAATTTCATAAGCTTTCCATAGATATAAAATTCATCAAATTTGGCTTGGTGGATTTTGTTTTATTGGATTTTGAATTTTGCACCAGTATGGGTTTTTGAGCTAAATTGAATTAAACTAATTCAAACGAAATAGGCGCGCGGGAAACTAAACGGGCCGGCCCATCTGTGCTCCGGTGCGCAGCGGGCCGCCTGACAGTGGACCCCACGCGTCAACGTGTCTTAACGCCGAAGCTGTACGCGTGACTGAGGTGCGTTAGATCAGAATTGGATCGGACGTCTCACAGCCATCGTCATCTCCGGCGAGAGTGGGTACTGGCAGGGGCGAGGGTAGGGGGTTGGAGAGCTCACCGGCGGTCGGCGAATGTTGGCAAGGAAGAAAGGCGACGTTGTGGTTGACGGCGGTTCCCTTGGTACAAACGGCGACTCCTGGGGCGGCGTCTAGCGTCGTCCTCGTCTGTGGCGGATCCGCGGACTCCGGCGAGCAATTGGCGAGCTACCGGTGACAATGTGGAGTGGCGAGGGTTCGAGGAGGCTTAGAGAGAGGAGGAGATGCGAGGGGTGTGAAGAAATCGTCCAAGGAGTGCCTCTATTTATAGGATCCAGAGGTGACCGAGGGGCGCGGGGCAGGTCAATGGTGACGACGGTGTTTCAGGTCACGAGAGAGCAAGGTAAGGGGCGCGTCGTGTTGGCGATGTCACCGCGGACCTAACGCGCGTCATGGCGCTGAAAATGGGGGACTAGGGCGTCGTCATCGTCCTCGCGTACCCGTGTACTGTGGCGGACGGCGTCGTCCATGGCGATGACGACAGGGCGTGCGAGGGCAGGTGAGCGTGTCCTGAAGGTCGCTGGTGCCGCGGAGGGTCCGTGGGAGAAAGGAGAGGGCGAGAGGGAGTGTGAGGCGACGGGGCGAGCAAGGGTACTGGCGCGTCCATGGCGCGTCCTTGCACGCTCTGGCGCGTCTTGGGCGTGTCTGGGCGTGTCACTGGCATGTCGTGTTCTGGGCGTCGTCGGGCTCTATTTGGCCAGGGCTTGCGCTAGCAGGTGCAGAGAAGTGAGGTCAGCTCATTTGACAAGGTTAGAGAGAGAGGGGAGGGCCAGAGTGAGGGTTGGCATGGTGGTGATCATGATGGTCGGCATGGTCAAGGCAAGGATCATTTGTGCATTTCTCTTGGTCTCTGAGTGCATGGCATGCTTGAGTGGTGTGAGGCCAGGGTGTTTGACATGGTGGGCAGGGTTGGAGAGAGCTAGGGCATGCACAATTGATCAATGCCGACATGTGTGTGACATATGCAATGACATTGAGTGTCCTTGTGCTAGGGTGAGCATGGCTAGGCTAAGTCATCTCATTGGGAGTCTTTAGGGTACATTGGGTACTATAGATGAGCACAAGAGAGAGGAGGTGAGATGGTGAGTGGTGGTAGGAATAGTGGTTGTACCTCAATTTTAAACTATTTGATCACCATATGTGAGATGCAATGGTCACATTTGTGTTTGAATTTGGCCAAATTTCTTCATAGGAGTGATCTAAATAATGTTTGGCATCTATTGGTGGCATTGGTTTGAATTTTGGAATTGGTTTGTGATAATTCTAGAAGTTGGGGTAATCTAGAATCTGTTTCAAAGTTGTCACTTTGCATCCTTATACTAAGCAATAGAAAAGGAACTAGTCAAAGTGGTCAATATCAAAAGTGTTCAGCTTGATGAGGTTTTGGATGAGGTGCAAAGAGTTGGGAGAGTTTTGTTTGAAAGTTTCTTAATACAGTGGCTCAAAGTGGGTAAGATGTTAAAATTGTCACATGTGACCATTATCACATGTAACTTAAATTTGATTTTTCTTTTGATTTGATTTGTGTTTCTTTGATTCAAAAGTGATTCTTATTAGTTTAGTAACACTTCCAAACCATTGACACCATTCAAAATGGCCTAGGTTAAAGATTTGCAAAAGTGGCCATAGCCTCATATGTGATGTTGTTTTCATTTTTCTTTTCTTTTTCTTTGGCCCAAAGTCCTTGTTTCGAGTTTATTGAGTGTTAGGTTAAGTTTAGTAATGGTTCAAAACTATTTTGGTAAGGTCAATAGGGCATAGGCAGATATTGGTGGAAATGGCCATAAGCCCACATATGCCTCACCCTTTTTATTTTATTTTTATTTTCTTTGTTCCTCTTTGGTGGTAGAAAGGGTAGGGTTTAGGGTTTAGAGAGATTTTCAACCCTTCAAACAAACTAACATGGCAAGGATCACTACATACTTGCGTGAGCACTATGCACATCAAGTGTTTCAAATAAAGTTTTTGTTGGTTCCAATTTTTGGAAAAAGGAAATCCATTTTCTTCTTTGTTTTAAGAAAATTGAGATGTTATAGAAATCGTATAAAATTGAAGGTGTTCGGTCTCCGCAACAGTATAAAACCATGAGTTTGTCGTGTTTATATTTGTCTCCTTGCTCCTCGATAGAACATATTAACAAATTGTATAGGTTTTTCTCTTCACGAATGTATCATGAGTTGCAAAGTTTTTATTGGTATATCTTTACTACCACCATTCATATTGATTACATACTATATAGTGAGACCTACATCATAACATAATAACACTTGCACCTTTGACCAGTTTTTTCAGAAAAAAAACAAAAATGCAAGTAGAAAGATTTTAAAAAATAGTTGGGAATTGTGTAAGGGTTTCAATATTTATAAATGCGAAATTGTTGTAGATTTAAGTGCAACTGCAAAGAAAGATAAACGAACTAGGTTTGTTCAAAGTAATCAATTAAACGATAGAAAAGGACCAAGATGGACAGAATTTTAATTAAAAATAATAATGGTTCCAAAAATAAAACCAGACAGCCTTTCGGAAGCAAAACCTGAAACGGGTGAGCATAAATTTAGTCCAAAGTCAAATATGTAGTTGGAGTAATTTTATTTCAAGAATATCAAAAACTACGATAGTGTCAAATCTATGCCAATAGATACACCATAAAATGTATGTCTTTCGAAGCATCATCTACTCAGTATTATGGTTATTGGTAGTATTTCAACATAGCTTTTCAAACCTTATTTTGTTTGATTTTAAACAAAAGTCGTCTGATGAGGAACGGAGGGCAGTAATGTATTGTTGTCCAGCTTATGTTATATTGCAAAGAAAAAGCTTTACAATATGTTTGTGTGTGTGTGTGTGTGTGTGTGTGTGTGGGACTGTGGGGTGGGGGGGGGGGGGGGGGGGGGTTGCATTTGACGATCCCTGCGCCTCCTTGTGAAGTCACGTGTCCGGCCTGCGACGAATGGGTGCTACTACCATGCTATGGATGTGCATCATAAGAAAGAAAA
The DNA here is from genome assembly GCF_019359855.2 of Lolium perenne. Taxonomy (NCBI): domain Eukaryota; kingdom Viridiplantae; phylum Streptophyta; class Magnoliopsida; order Poales; family Poaceae; genus Lolium; species Lolium perenne. Next base: position 38,726,984 of record NC_067248.2, on the reverse strand, counting down.
AAATGTGCTACAATTGTTCTTTGGATATGCACCATGGAAGAACTTTTTTGGTACAACCTTTATGCCCATATGCATCATATTAATAATAGTTTTTCTAAAACTGTTTTGTGGTTTTGCACCAGACGTTCCGTGGTTTTGTATTATAGGAAGAATTTTATGTTTTTGGTACAACTGTTATGCGATTTCGCTACAATAACACATTTTTTCTTACAATGTCTCCGGCAAGGTCTCGCCGGGCTTTTTTATCCGCGGGTTCATTTTCATTTTCTTCAATGCAGCAGATGTGGTGTTTTTTTTATTCAATGCAGTAAATGCCGAGTTTTTTTCCTAATTGGAGACAAAAATAGGAGTGGGATCGGGGGACGCCCAACACTACCCTATTTTGCAAATGTCACGAGGCTGGCCAGGCCGGTCTATGTACCCGGAAAATATCTCGGGCGCACGTCGATGGAGCAACGTATGCATCCATGTTAGCTACGTGCATGCATTCAGTCTGTCGGATACGGTGTGCGAAGCGTGCGTAAGGGTCGGTCAACATCGCGGGCGGGGACCGTGCGGCTGACGGCCGGCCGGCCGTTCGGTCCCGTCTCACACGCGCGACGGCGGACCGGCCACCGTCTGGCAGCTCGCCGGCACGAACGCACATGGCGGCACATGAATGTACTACCTGTCTATCTGCAACCACCTCTATCTCGATCAATCGACCTCGACGGCGACCCTCCATGGCCATGGCCATGGACGCGAGGACGGAAGATTTCTGCAGATCGACCTGCAGATCTCATTATTCTACGACTGCATGTGCATGAGTCCACTCCACATGCAGCATCACTGACCAGCTAACTCACGAACCTGTGTGAGGGTCACATCGCCGCGCTAATTAATGACCATCTAATCTAATCATAGTATGATTTGTTACTAACTCTCATGGGACTATATATCATGGGCATCATCATTGCGATCGAGAAATCAGATTCGTCTACACGCCTGAATTATTATATATCCCCTAGTCTGAATTCCTCCCGCTTCTTTGATTCAATGGAATTTCATAAGCATTTTGGTTGAGTAGAAATGCCACTAATCATAAGTTTCACACTAGAACCCTGCAAATCAAGAGGCTCATAGATAGTTATATTTACTTTTTATATACTCATAGTACATATTAAGAATGGATTATTGGCAATAGATCATGTGGCAACGGCCCACATGCAAAGCTACCTCAATCTGATCCCTCATCAAGTCATCATGCACTTCTAACATCTCTCTCTCTCTCGTCAATAACTTTTTTGTTTCTCTCTCATGGCAAATTGGGCATATGGCCCTACAGAAATCAAGATTTTTGGAATCTTTCTCCTTCATTCATCAGATGGATCTGGGCACCAGAAAAAACTACCAACTGCCATGGCAGAGTACCTACCGGTCCGAGCGATCTCACCTGCAGCTACCATGCTCTTCTTTAATTGCAGTATCATGCATGCACTGATGACCGGTACCATCATTATGGAAACTGTTGTCTCTGATCACATCTGAGATCGATCGATCCAGCATGAGAAGCCCGTCAGACGACTAACTGTCAGATATTATATATTTTTTCCATAATTAACAAGTGATATATAAATATTGCTGTCTTCATTTTTAAGTATACCCGGTAGGATACACATTAACAGATAGTGTGTGCACATGAATGAGTACACTGAGTCTGCACACAATTAGCGTACATAGACTTAGCTAATCACCACTGAAGAAGAAGAAGAACATGCGCACACATGCATACGTAGATAAGCCTCGCAACTTGCAACAAACTAATGTACTGATCTGCCCATGTAAAGAATTTTCTTCTAGTGACCGTCGACCAGGTCAGTCAAATATTTAGAGGACTTTTACGGTAGGGGCCGATAAATACAGACCTTCCATTTTATTGATCTAACGGATCAGATTCACCAAATACTACATAGAGCATAACCAGAGCAGAAGAGATGTGTTGGGTCCATCACATCTGTTGATCGTCACTAGTAGAAAAAGGGGCTTCCGTCCAGACCTTTAGTACCGGTTTCCTTACGAACCGGTACTAAAGGGTACATTAGTACCGGTTGCACTGCAAGAACCGGTACTAAAGGTTTTCCTGCTCCCCACGCACCTCCACACCCCCCCCCCCCTCGTGGATCGCCTTTTTTTGCTTTGTAAAATACAAATGAAAATGATAGAAAATTCAAAAAAAAATGTTTTCAGATTTTTGTATGTTATGCAACCTACTATTCGTTGAAATTAAGAAATTCGAATTTTGACTTTTTTTTGCAAAAAAAGTTTGAAAATTTGTAAAATCGCATTAATTTTTGCATACGACGTAGGAAAAATGCGTATAATATATCAAAATCATCGTGAGATAGAGTTACATCCGAATTCACTTGGGTTTACTCGGTTAACCAATTTTTAGATTCTCAAAATTCCAAATGAAAATATGAAAGCAGGAAGATTTTAGTTTTTTTTCCAGAAATTTAGAATTTTATATATTTTTTATTTTTTAAAAATTAAAATTAATAATTATAAGATTTTTTGTGTCCTAAAATATTACTATTAATTTTATCAAATTATAGATTTTCAAATTTTCATGTTTTAGGTTTGGCAAAAAAATTAAAATTTTAAAAAATAACTAAAAATAATACAAATTTTTAATTTTTAATTTAATTTATGTATTCAACATTATTATTACATCATTACTTTTGTTTATTAAAATAATTATTTTGATTTTAAACAATAAAGAAGTGTGACATCGACCAACATGTTAATAGGATTGATATGATACTACTATCATATACATGCGCGCGAAGCACTTGGAAGTGGAACATGATGGAACTCGGAAGTTAAGCGTGCTAGTGCAGGAGTAGTGTGAGGAGGGGTGACCGACCAGAAAGTTTGACCACGGGTAAGTAATTTGACTAGAGAGAAAGCGTAGTTAGAGACTAACGGAAATACTAAAAATTCTGAAAAAAAAAGTGGGAGTGAAAAAATAAAATAAAAGAGGGAGTGAAAAATAATTAGAAAAAATGGATAAAGAAAATTAAACGAAATAGCCTTTAGTACCGGTTCGTAAGGAACCGGTACTAAAGGTGGGAGGCCTTTAGTACCGAATCTTTAGTATCGGTTCCAAAATTCGGTACTAAAGACGCTTTAAAACCGGTACTAAATGGGGGTTTCTCTACTAGTGCGTGTTCATTGTTCCTTAAAAAAATATCTGTTAATCATTCGTTGTTCCCTACAGAAAACTATCTAGCGATGCATGTTTAATCTGTCAGCCAAAGAAGTAACAGATTTTGTTTTGACGTACTCCCCCGTCCACACAAAGATATTGGAGATTTATCTAAATTTTGATATGCGTAGACACTAAAGAGTGTACTGATACATCTAAATTTAAACAAATTTGCGACGTCATTTTAAAAACAGAGGTAGGATTAGTAATGCAGTGATCGGCAGAGATGATCATGCATCCGGACGACCAAGACAGCGTTGTTGTACACTTGAGTCAGACACCTCGAACAGCGCTGCTGCTCTGGTAGTAGAGTTTTCAGTTTTGTACTTTTGACTTGGTAAAACAGGTCAGAGAGAGAGATGTTGCCGGCCGTAAGTAAGTTTGTTTTGGTTGAAGAAGAGTTATATCGCCAGCCAAGTTGATCTAAAACAAAAGTTGTTTTGCTTGACATCCTAGGTACGGTGCTTTCACTCGTAATCGTATACGTCACACACGCATCGCTAGTAGCAATCATTTTTGGTCTCATCGGCTGACATGGAGACGTTGGTGAATATTAGGAAGGAAGGTACGTACTAGCTAGTAGTAATCAGTATGGACATGTATGCGTTGCATCGGTCAATAAACGTGCTTAATTACTACGACAGGGCTCCAGACGACAGTGGTGCCGCACCGGCCACCGGCCGCTCTGCATGCATGTAGTATGTCGGATGCATGCATGTATCGTTATGTGTCGGTTCACGTCGTCGGCCGGTCGCTGACTTCTCCGGCTGGCCGGCCGGCCGCCGCAACGTAGCGGCGCACCGGCCCACGCACCACGTCCACGTATGTGCATGCGTACGATCGACATGCATGCATGCACACGCACGTTGCTTGTTTTATTTCCTCAAGTTTTCTACGGACAAATCAAATTAACCTGCGTGTTTTCACCAGACCTCTACATGGACAACGAAGCCAAATATAATATTTCTAGGAAAGTTCAGCTAGGCAGCTTACTTGCATGGGAATCTATCCTAGTCCTGCTCTCCCTAGTGCACTCACAGTGCATTGGTCAATTTTGACTTAGATGCGGTACTAATGCTTGCACACCAAGTCATTCAGGGTACGTGGGCGCGCGCATCGCAACACGACTATAAGACCTTGATGTCGTACTAGTTTGCAAAGATTACTAAACCTATGGCGTCAGAGTGTAGTCTATGTTGTTTAAAGCTGATCATAGTGTATAGTAATTTTAACTAGTAACATGCACATGACACTAGTTTATGTTACTATTCTCACAGTGCATAGTAAGACTGCTCATATTGGGGGGGGGGGGGGGGGGGGGGTAATATAGACTGGATGGTAACATCACATATCTCAAGCCATTTTAGTGACATGGCATGACAATAAAAGAAGAAAGATACTGAGGTGGTAACTAGCTATATTACCATAACATCACACATCTCAAAGCAATATGAGTGTATAACATAATTAATGATACATTGCATGAAACCACATATAAGTTACTACCCACTATGGAGATACTAACTTAGACTAACAACAGTTACTAGACTAAGTTACTCTGCAGTATGAGCAACCTAACATCAAGTTAGTATTTCATTAATTAGCTTGTAAACTCATTGTGTCTTGAAAAGTGTGATGTTTTACAGTAAGTAGCTACTATATCCTCCTCTCTCCTCATTAACTCAATGGCACATAAGCAAATTTATTGAGTTGGCTCTTAAGTTACTACTGAAGTTACTTGCATTATGAGTAGTCTAACTCGATAGATAGTACTAGTATATCCTACTTAATTAATTATTACAGAAACTAGTACTACCTCTGTACTCCTCTCTGGTTTAATAGAATGACAAGTAGTTTAAAAATTGACAATAAATTTGATCAATAAAATATAAATCATAGCATGTAACAAAAACTATGATATATATTGGTTAACCAAATTTATAGTCAAACATTTTTTCAAACTACGTGTTACCCTGATGAATCGATATGGAGGTCTCTTCCACATTATGTCGTCTGCTTTTCTTTCTTTTCTGGCCTGACTATTGGTTTAATTTAGAATTCATGTGCACATTTAGTGCATACTTCCTCCTTCTCAAAATAAGTGTCACAGATTTATGTACATTCATGTGCATGTATCTAGATATGTTTGAGTGTGAGTGTTTAGAAACATGCAAATTTAGATAAACATTGACACTTATTTTGTAACAGAGAGCGCATTATATACGGGGTTCTCGACCATACAGATCGAGCAAACACTAAATATGCCGAGAATCAACCTGTGTTTGGATAATTACGAGGGATTAGACCAAAGCTTTGACTTCATGTCTCTCCTTGAGGTGAGATATTCTTTTCCCGTGAGAGAACATATCCGTCGATGATAAGATGCATGTTGTGATTTTGTTGAAACTCTTTCTAACAAAAAAAAAACTTACTAAAGAGAAAAATACGGGCACTCATTATCAGCCAGACCCCAGGCCCACTGCCGAACCCAACATGCTACCTAGGGGGTCCTGGAGCGACACAGGAAGATATCATAACTTCAGAGAAATAAAGAGAGAAGCGACAAAACATGCACTTCTATGGCTCAGGTTTTGTGGGCCAAACTTTAACCATCAATTATCCATCACTACGTACGTACACAACGGAACAACAGATGTAGAGCTGCACATGGATCGTGCCTCACAAGTCTCTGATATCATGCATTCCTGCAGCATACATCATGGGCCTGCCTGCTTTGCATTGACACTGGTTTGGACTGTGTCTCGTTTTCCCATTTTTGAAAAACTTAGCCAAAAAAGTTAGAAAATTAGTGCAAGTTTCGGACTTTAAATTGTAGCATTTCCATTTGTCGAGGGTACTCCTAGGCAATGCCCACCTTTTGGGGTTTAGGGTTGACGGAATCCTGCAGGCTGACACGAGACATCGGATACCAAACAAACGGGGAGAGAGATTTACCCAGGTTCGGGGCCGTCGATGAGGTAAAACCCTTACTTTCTACTTAGCTGATTTTTTTTTCGAGGTTGAGGGGGGGGGGGGGGAAGTCCCCACCGTTTGTTATTATTACTCGAAAGGCCAAGCAGCCGGTCTATATGTACAAGTTTGAGAGGTACAGGGGGAGAGCGGTAGGAGGACGAAGCTCAGTTAAGCTTTGTCAAGACATAGGACCGCAGCCTATCTAAGCCGTCACGGTCATTTAGCGGCAAACGCCAACGCCAAAGTACAAGATCGTCGCACACTCGGAGCAACGTAGCACGGGGGGTAGAGGGTCTCCCGTTGAAGACAAGATCGTTGCGACTCTTCCAGATAGCCCATAGAGTCGTCGCCACGCCCATACGCCAGGTGGGAACCGGAATCTGGAGGGGGGGCGGATGTCCCAAATGGAGAACTGCCCGTCCGGGATTGAGACTTCCAGACGGGTCCACACCAAGGCGGCGAGGCTGCAGTCGATGCCTCCCGGTCTCGGCGGCGGGGCAGGAGGCACACAACTCGGATGGCGCGCAGTGCTTGTAGAAGAGGTTCGCACGTGTGCTCAGCTGATCTTGATTATTGAAAATATCGGGTTACAATATAGTAGCCGAAGGCTAAGACTAAGAACTCGTCGAGAGGCTAAGACTTCTTGCGACTTAGCTCTAGACTTGCGGTGGTTCTGTCTATGTTGATTGTGTGTCCCTTGGTAGACCCTCTCCTGGCCCTCATATTGTGAGCCAGATCTTGAGAGTTCTGTCCGGATTCGACTAGGTTACAAAGAGTTCTACATCTAGATTTTCCTTATTCTTCATCTTCTTACCTTGTTTATCAAGCATCTTTCTTCGGAACCGACGTAGCGGTCCACCTTGATTGATGGATGATCTTCATAGGCCCCTGATTAGACCGTAAGAGGTAACATAATATGGCTACCCAAAGGGTAATGCCCACATAACCATTTTTCCATTTTTTTGGAAGACTTAGCTAATGGTCATATTATTTATCAACAACCTGCGTGGGCAAGTTTCAACTTGAAAGCTAACTTTCTATTTGAATTATATTTTAGCATGAGTCCATCGTCCCACAACTAGATCCGTATTTCTAAATTTTAACCCCACAATTCAAGTATCCTAGTGCTCCAAATAATTGTCAGGGCTAGCATGCAACTTTTGTAGGTACAAACAAATAGTTTTCGCGCTTAATTTTTAGGCCATCCCCAACGGAGGCTTGCAAACAAACATATTCTGTTTGTTGTTGTACACGGGGACTGGAAGCGAGATCCGACGGTGAACCGAAAACGGATTGCGCCCCGTGAACAGGCCCTTTTTGGCGCATTTGTAGCCCAAATGTGGGTTAGTTTTGCTGTCCAACAGACAGCTCACATGTCAACGCCGAGCAAGAAATTTGTCCACCTTAGGATCTCCAGCTAGCCGTCTCCTCCTCCACTGTAATATCCCAGGTTTAGAGACGATCGAGGGGTAGATTTTAGAAAGGGATGTGCATTGCATCGTAAATTCTGGGAAAATTCGCGCTTTTAAAAGAAAACTGCATCGAAGGGGGACAAGTTTCTCTCTCGACACCTTACAGGGTTAGGGTTTCGAGAGTGCGACAAACTTGCTCTTATTCAACTAAACTAGGGTTTTGGAGAAGAGAGAAGGGATATTGCATCACAAACTTAAGTTGCATGATTGAATTCAAAATTAAGTTGCATGATTGAATTCAAACCTAAAGTTGAATTTGAATTTCAAATTCAAACATCAAATAGATATCTCATAATTCAAACTTGAGATAATTCAATAAACAATTATAAATAATAAACAAAATGAACAATTAAAATAAAGTAAAGCTCATTAGAGAAAACCTTGAGCTTTATTGATTAACACACAATATACATTGTCTTTACAATATTCAGAATTGAAATATGAAATATTACAACACATTACATAAATTGAATAAAAGGAAAAAGAAATAAAAAGGAAAGTACAACATATTGATCTATCCTAAAACTACAAGCTAATCATCATTTAGTCTTGAGTTTGATGATCTCTATGTCCATTTGATCATCATCTTGATCCCTGCATAAAACACAGCAAACACAAGTTATGCCAAGTGGCAAAGCCACTTGGCAGGTTAGCAAGATAATGTTAAATGGAGAGGATATGACCATGATCAGCCGAGCTGATCCATCCACTGGACCAAGTACCAACCAGCACACACATAGGCAGCTCACAAGATTGTGTGCATGTCTCACAGCACATACAAGTCAGGGAGAGTCACCAACAAATGCCAGGCATTGCTGTCGACCAGAGAAGCAAGGGCCAGGCACATAAAAGCTTTTCATAGCCAAAACTCTAGCCATTAGCATCGACACAAGCTTCTGGGTAAGAACAAGCAAGAACACAAGAACAGGAAGAACAACCACTGCTGTTCAACCTATTCAAACAGCCACATAAATTAATCAAGCACCACAAGCTGGCAAGGAGGAACAGGGCAAGCATAAGATCAACACAGCAGCTAAACCTCTACACCAACACATTTCTAGGAGCTGGAGTGAGGTATACCAATAAATCATGAGCAAGCAAGGTTTTGCTCATATTAATCCAGCATATGCACAAGTCACAGAAGCAAAAGAGGGTAGAACCCTGCTTGTATCATCATCTGGCTATCCAGCCATTTGGTGCAAGCAAATGAAGAATAACCAAAAGGAAATCATCCAGGGAACACTGGTTGTGTCAACACAGTGACACAACCAGAGAAATCCAACAAGGATTTAATCCCTAACCAGCCATTCCAATTCACCTAGCACTAAATGGTTCATAAACCATCAGAGTTTAGACAAATCATTGTCTATTGGATTTCAACATCAAAAGCTACTGGCAATCCAACAAAAGGATCACCCAGAAAGCATCCAGTGAGTCACAGCTAGCCAACAAGGGTGGGAGCTACCTTAACAGCAAAGAATTGCTGTCAAGGCCACCTCAACCACTTAACCAATCCCAACAAAGAAGCCATGCACAGATATCATCACCCTGTAGGGTTCAAAAGGAGGGCTAGGGTACACAACCAAGTGTTGGCATCCATCTAGCCCTACCAAACTCAATAAAATGATCATAACTGCAGAGCAGTTCACATCAATTATCCATATGATCAAGCCAAACTAGATAGATAATTGAAATACACAGGCAACCAATGATACAGACACTTGCAAATGATCTAGATGATCACTGCAAGTAACAGCAGGTGCTGGCGTAAGCAAGAGCATGCACCAGCACAGGCTTGAGTGACACACAGACCAAGTAAGAGCATCAGTGAAACACAAGCCATAGGACAGCAGAGAGTCATCAAGTACTGATGATCATATGATCATTAGGGCTTGCCTTAGCATACAAAAGCTTGACAGGGGCAAGCCTGGCATCAATACATGAACCATATAAATGAAATAGCCACAGTTAAGCAACAGTTATATCACAAATAATCACATAATTAATTTATGATTGTATCCAGTAGCACATCAAATGATTGATGAACCACTGGATCATAATACACCAGCCAAACATATAAATTCATCACTGTATAACACAGATAAGCCACAGTGATATTCAATTGAGCATAATCATAAAATTGAGCACAAGAATTAGCCACAGTAGCTCAGGCACTTGCAAATATGCAAGAATTACACACTGTAATCAAGCCATAGCAATTGAAATGAATACACTTGAGGATCTGACAAGATTATCAACAAGAACAGAGGCATAGGAATGGCATTAGACAAGCAATGCTAGCACATTAAGTGCTTAGGCTAGAAATTCTTGCACAGAGGCATGGCCGGGCTACACACAGCAGTAGCATACGCATGGCAGCAACACATCACAACAGTATAAGCAAAGAAGTAGCACAAGCATAGCAGCTAGCAGCCATGGCGCGTGTAGGCAGCAGCAGCTAGCACAGTACCAGAGCTGGCATGGCGCAAGGCACATAGATGCGTAGTAGCAGCAGCATCACGGCCTGACCAGCATCTCCACAGGGAGAAGCAGGCCATTGGCCAGAACTAGACAAGAAGGGAAGGAGAAGAGGTAGAACAGGTAGTAGAGAAGGAAGGAGGAGGTGAGCACTTACATGTTAAGCGGAGAGAAGCTCGGCCATGGCGGCACGGCGGCACACGCCGGGCGAACGGCGGCGCCAGGCCAAGCCAAGCCAGGCACCACCTCGCCGCAACGCCAGCACCACCACGGCGAGGCACACGGCCGTGCCACGGCACCAGGAATGACGGTGGCGACGAGATCGCCGTGGATCCCCACGGCCAGACGAGCAGAAGGGTTGGGGGCGAAACGAGGAGGCGACGAAGAACAGATCGGCGCGGAGGATCTGAAGCGCCGTCGAACGGCGGTTCAGATGCACCACATCTCGCCGGCGGCGATGGCCGGAGTTGGCCGGAGAAAATCGGCGAAGGCGGCGGCGACGCGGGAGTCGCCAGAGCACGGGAGCGATTAGGGTTAGCGCGTGCGCGAGAGGAAGGGGACGGATGCGTCCGACCGAGCCGGACGTGCGGCTCGGGTTAGGGTTAACCCGCTGGGCCACCCTGACAAGTGGGCCCAGGGGCAGTTTAGACTTTTCATAATTCCAATTAAAACAGAAACTTTGAAAATGCATAGAAAATGATAAATAGCTCTAAAAAAATAATTAAAAATATGAAAAATGCTCAGCATAAAATATTCTATCATAAAAAAATATGAAACAGAATTTTTGAAGATAAACAAGAATAAGTTCAAATTTGATGATTAAAATAATTATTTAAATCACACATATTATTTTCAATAATGAAAATAAGTCCATAAAATCTTTTGGACTTTAAAAACACCTTGACAACATTTCAAGGTTGTATTTTGCCCTGAAAAGAGTATCCCCAAATTATTCTTAGTATTAACCTCTCACATGAAATGATAAGACATCGGAAGGGGGGAACAAACCCTAAAACTGGAATCATGCATCAATGCTTCTTTAACCATTGCCCTTATCGGACAATGATGCTATTTTTCAGCAACAGAGGACAAGGGTCAGTCCACACCATCCAACTGCAACACTTTGCAGTGTTCAGGCAAGTTCATCACTTGCTCATGTCATTTGAGTATCTTTATCAAATTACTTGCAAAGTACTATGATTATCACTATTGCATAAAAACCAAAACCACTATTTTCATAACTATGAATATGACTATGTGGTTGGCAATGGAACCATGGATTGTGTTGATATGGTCGAGGTTCCATTGCAAGGGTTTATATCCATCTAGGATTAAACAACAAATGTCGTCCAGTGATTCTTGTGCCGTAATACCCGTGTTAACCATAAGATCTGGAGTGGGACGGAGTAGTCAAAAGTGTTTCCACCTCTCGTACATCAACGGACGCGCTTTACCGTAGACACTTGTATCTGTCGGGGGCGAGCGGTAGGCTGGGGAAGCCTTAAGTCCCCACGGCATTGTCCGTAGACACTTGTCGCCCGAGGAACAAGCGGTAGGCTGGGGAAGCCTTAAGTTCCCCACGGTATTGCGGTCTATGATGGGTTGTAGCTACCGGCGAAGGAGTTTGGTTAACGAGTCCCAAACTGTTGTCGTGGTCGGGGTCCACCCGTAAGTGGAATAATGGGACCGACGAGGACCCAGGGTCGGGGTATGCAACAAAGGGTGGGTGTGCGAGGTAGCGGAGGAACATGATTGGCTAGACCTTATACCGGGCCTCACACCATAGGAAGTGTGGACGGGAAAGCTGCACGGTTGGCACCAAGGTTAAGATCTCTTATGGGTAAAGCAACACACCTCTGCAGAGTGTAAAGAACCGTGACATGTCACTCCCTGTTCCGGGATATGGAACTACGAACGCGGCCGGAAAGGAGCTCCATGAAGTTCTAGTAAACCGGTGAAGGCTGACAGACATAGCTCTTTGAAATAAAAGCAACCTCTTGAAGAAATGTTTATCAAAACCTGCATTGGTATTAGACTTTCTGGTCTAATACCGTAGCTAGTGCATTAAACACCTCTTTTCCATAATGAACTTGTTGAGTACGCTCGTACTCATCCCACTCTTAAATCCCCTGCTTAGATTGTCTGAACCGACTGGAGGAGGACAACGACAACCCTGAAGGAGCCGAGATCATCGGCTATGAAGAACCAGACCTCTCTGGAGGTGTTGAAGGCGTAGACTACCTTATAGTCTACGGAAACGGGGAGAGTTCCGGAGGAGATCAAGCCTAGACTAACCGAGTAGTAGTAGTATCCGAGCAGCACGAACTCTTAGAACTTAGCTGCTCGAGGGAATAAATGTACCACTTAGTAAGACTCTTGTATTATAAGTTAAGTTGGGTTCGCCTCGAACCCAGGAGTATCCCTCTTAGGACCCAAGAGGAGCTCCGTGATGATATGTACATTATGCTTGTAATAATAAATGAATGAGTTATGGACCTGCTATGTTCTGTTGTACTACTCTGAGGGATGTAATATTTGCGGAATGGTACTTCGTGAATGTTATATCAACGACTGGCATACTACAACATGCAGTGGTATGCAGGGTCACCACAGTTGGTATCAGAGCAAAAGCTTTGACCTTAGGTTGGAACCTAGTAAATGGGACCGAACGTTAGGAGTCAAATAGGATTAGTAAAGAATTCTCAAAAAATATGGTGTATATTCAATTGAGAATACAACAATCATATCTTTTAGTGCGATAATTCTTTATTATGTCTATTATGATGCATTATTACTAATCTTATATTCTTTCTATTTCTACAGCCAACAATGGCAAGTTCACATCCGGGACGAAACGTGAAAGTGATGGATTCAACACTGAGTGAATATGAAGGAGGAATCACAGATATTCTTCGTGCCATGTCACTTGAATTTGGGTGTGATCCCCATATCCAAGTAAAGAAATACATGTACTACGACGGTACTGTATTGGCAAAGTGTAGGGTAGGACTAAGACTTCCAGAATCCCTAGGAATGAGCATAGTGATGCCAGCAGGTGAGGCTAGAACTACCCAAACAGCCTACCATATAGCCATTATGAGAGCCATCACTGATATCTAGGAGCATAAGACGAAAGAGCTTATGGGTTTCGAGTTCTCACACATTCCTCATATGGAGGAGGAAGATGATCCTATGCTTAACCACTTCAAATTTGCAAAACGCAAACCAGCAGAAGCCGCTAAGTACATGGACAATAGCCGCAACTTGCTATCATTGTTCTTTCAGTTGAACCGACATCTGTCGGGGGCAATTGATACAATGCTAGAGGAGTTTACTGAGCCCAAGGAGGAGACAAAGAGGAAGGAAACCATGGAGAATGAGGTGCACACACCAGTTTACTCAGCTGGTGACTACATTAGTATTGACCATCCTGAACTAGAAACTACACCCATTACACCTAGGTACTATCCTAGTAGTTCCTATAGAGGATATGAGGGTGGAGAGGAATCCGGAAACAATCAGCATTCCGAGACTCCTATAGAGAACTCAACAGGTTGGCGTTGGGGGTCAGACACTGGAAACTCTGGCAATTCAGTCAGAAATAATGTGGAGATGAATGAGGACGCTACAACCCAGTTCCAGGGCAATCAGTATAATAGGGGTGACTATGAGGAGTACCCTATACTGATCGAGTCAGATACCGATGGAGGTAATACCTATGGCGGAGTCACAGGGGAATATACCTGATGGGTGGATTATGATGTTTTGAATAATCAATTCATGAACACAGATTTCTCCCTCGGATCATCCTCTGATTCCGACTACCAGCCAACGGGAAGACCCTACGTTCCAGATTCCGTCAGGAGGACGACACGTTCGACCGGATGGAAGCCTGGGATGTACCGGGAGTGAAGTACGACTAGAGACCACCAAGGGAGGCGAGACTACAGTACACAAGTACCACGTGTATTATAGTGTGTAATATTTGTAGAAATTTGTACATATACTTCAATAAGTGAGTTTGCATACTCACAACGTCACTGAGTATTGTAATAAGACCACTTAAGTATGTATATACATGGTATATGTTTTGTATTATTTGGATTTGCTTCTTGATTTCCATTGCGTGACTAGTTCTGTGCACAAAGTTGAGCTCAGAAAACTTGCGCATGGAGTAATTATGAGTATCACCTTGTGTTGCAGAACTAGGGGGATATGTCAGGACCGGTAGGTGAGGAGAGTGAAGCGCAACGCATGGAGCGCGAGGCTAAGCAAAAGGAAGAGGCTGATGAAGCAGCCAGAAATTGGTTTCCACCACCACCACCCATGACGCAGTAGAATTTCGTCCAGTACATGCAAATGATGGAAGAGAGGCAACGGATAACGTTGGAGCAGCAGAACAAGTTCTTCCAGGAGCTGCTTCAACAAAACAAGGTGGAAAGACCTGAAAACCCGGGAGTCACTCTGTCATGCTTCCAGAATAATAAGCCTATATCCTTCGCATACGCGCCCGAGCCTATGGACGCGGAGGATTGGCTGATGGACACGGAGCGAAAGCTCAACACCGTTGGATGCAACGACCTGGAGAAGGTCCGTTATGCAACACACTTGTTGTGTGGACCTGCCGCATCATGGTGGGACAATATAGTAGCCGTTTATCCGGCTGAGAAGGTATTCACCTGGGAGGAGTTCAAGCGAAAGTTCAGGGAATCCAATGTCCCTGAAAGCATTGTGGAGTTCAAGCATCGAGAATTTGAAAGTCTCAAGCAGAAGGACAAGGCCATCCTGACTTATGTCAGGGAGTTTTCAAAGTTGTCTCGGTATGCTGTTGAGGAGGTCAACACCGAGGACAAGAAGAAGAAGAGGTTCATGCGGGGATTGAATCCCCAGTTCAAGGTTCATCTTAGGATGATGAGGGCAACTGAATTCCAAGAGTTAGTGGATGCAGCCATCACTCTTGAAGATGACTTCAAGCAGCTGCAAGAGGAGAAGAGGAAAAAGGCCAAGTTTGAGCCTAAGAGATTTGTCAGCAACAAGCCCAATACCAGCTTGAGTTTCAAGTCAAGGTACAACAACAACAACAACTACTACTACAATAGCAGGAGGAACCAAGCGTTTCAGACTGCAAATCAAATAGTTTGCCGAAGCTGTGGACTCCCAGGACATTTTTCCAAGGATTGCAAGAAGCCAAAGATAATATGCTTTGGTTGTCGCCAGGAGGGGCACATGCTGAAGGACTGCCCCAAGAGAAATACTGGAGGAGGTCAGTCAGGAGGAGGAGGAAGTAGAGGAGGAAACACCGGAGGGAATTGGAAGAACAAGAAACCCTTCGGAAAGTTAAACTGCACCAGCTTGGAGGAGGTGGTTAACTCCGATCAGGCAGTGATAGGTACGCTCCAGATACTCACTCATCCTGGCAAAGTACTTTTTGATACTGGTGCAACTACATCATTCATTTCTCAGCAATTCATCATCAAACATGGGATTAGTTGCACTAAGTTAGATACACCCATAACCATACTTTCCGCGGGGGGAACGATAGTAGTTACCCATACCAAACAAAAACAAGTCATCATGATCAATAAATGCGCGTTTGACGCAGACCTGTTCATTTTACCGATGAAGGACATTGATGTCATTCTTGGTATGAACTGGTTAGAAGCCAACGGAGCATTGATCGACTATGTGAATAAGACTGTGTCTTTGAAAAGCCCCGATGGTAGTAGAATGATCTACCAAGGAGACAAGCATACACAGATCGAAGTCGAGCTACAGCTGAACAGCATGAAGGAGGTGCAATTAGAGGATATACCTGTAGTGAATGAATTCCATGATGTGTTTCCTAAGGAATTACCTGGAATGCCACCAAATAGGGAGATAGAATTTACTATCGACCTAATTCCAGGAACAGCTCCGATTGCTAAAGCACCATATAAGATGGGGCCTAAGGAGTTGAAAGAACTTAAGGAGCAATTGGATGACCTGGAACAGAAAGGATTCATACAAGAGAGTGTTTCACCATGGGGATCACCTGTGATCTTCGTGGATAAAAGAGATGGAGGTAGAAGGATGTGCGGAGACTACAGGAATTTGAACAATGTTACCATCGAGGATAAGTACCCACTTCCTAGAATACAAGATCTATTTGATCAAGTTAGAGGCGCGGGAGTCTTCTCCAAGATTGATCTAAGGTCCGGTTATCATCAGATAAAGATCAAGAAGGAAGACGTTCCGAAAACCGCCTTTGTCTCAAGGTATGGACATCATGAATACCTTGTAGTGCCTTTTGGTTTAACCAATGCCCTAGCAATCTTCATGAATCTTATGAATAAGATCTTCATGCCATATTTAGACAAGTTTGTCATCGTATTCATCGATGATATCTTGATATATTCCAAAGATAAAACTGAACATGCTGAACATCTGAGGTTAGTGTTGCAAACACTAAGAGAACACCAACTCTATGCCAAATTCAGCAAGTGTGAATTTTGGCTAGATCAAGTAGAATTTCTTGGTCATGTCATTAGCAAAGATGGAATAGCTGTTAACCCGAGCAAGGTAGCAGCAGTTTTAGATTGGGAAGCACCCAAGACTGTCAAGGAAATCCGAGGATTCCTAGGAATGGCAGGATACTATCGGAGATTCATTGAAGGGTTCTCCAAGATAGCAGGACCAATGACGAAGCTGTTAAGAAAGAACACACCATTCGTGTGGTCGGAGGAGTGTGAGAAGAGTTTTCAAACTCTGAAAGAGAAACTCACTACAGCACTGGTGTTAGCAGTTCCGGAAGTTGGCAAGGATTACACCGTGTACTGTGACGCATCCAAACATGGATTGGGTTGCGTACTCATGCAGGATAGGAAAGTAATATCTTATGGATCGAGGCAACTCGGACCTCATGAAGTGAATTATCCAACACATGACTTAGAACTAGCAGCAATCATATTTGCACTTAAAACCTGGAGACATTTTCTCTATGGAGCCAAGTGTGAGCTCTATACGGATCATAAGAGTCTCAAGTACTTCTTCACTCAGAAGGAACTCAATATGAGGCATAAAAGATGGCTTGAACTAATCAAGGATTATGATTTGACCATCAATTATACCCCAGGCAAGGCTAATGTTGTAGCAGATGCCTTGAGTAGGAAGAGCACTGGAGGAGTAGAACAAGAGTTATCACCGGAGTTGAGGAAGGAAATAAGCCAAGCCCAAATACAACTTTGGGAGAAAGAGGCTCATGAAGGGCTATCGGCTTTACAAGTAGTCGATGAGCTAAATGTTAACTTAAAGAATGAGATAATGATGGGTCAATTGGACGATCCATTCATCGTGGAGGAGATGAGAAGGATTGATGAAGGAAGACCATCAGAATTCCACCGAGGAGAATCAGGATCACTATGGTTTCAGAAGAGGATTTGCGTTCCGGATATTGCTGAGATCAAGGAAGTAATACTCCGGGAAGCTCATCAAACACCATATTCCATACATCCGGGAAGTACAAAGATGTACATGGATCTTAAGGAGTTATTCTGGTGGAATAACATGAAGAGAGAGATAGCACAATACGTGGCGGAATGCCATACCTGCCAAAGGGTGAAGGCTGAACATCAGAGTCCGGCAGGAAAGTTACAACCTTCACCCATCCCAGAATGGAAATGGGAGGAGATAGGAATGGATTTCATCACCGGACTACCCATGACTAATAAAAAGAAGTACATGATATGGGTAATCGTGGACCGGTTGACGAAAAGTGCACACTTCCTAGCAGTAAATCAGCAGGATAAAGGAGAGAAACTCATCGATCTTTACATCAAAGAGATCGTGAGTAAACATGGAGTGCCCAAGAAGATCGTGTCAGATCGAGGATCCGTGTTCACGTCAGCATTTTGGAAGCAACTACATGAAGCTTTAGGATCCAAATTGGATTATAGTACCGCCTATCATCCTCAGACAGGTGGACAAACAGAGAGAACTAACCAGATCCTAGAGGATATGCTTAGGGCTTGTGCCCTAGACTTCGGAGGATCATGGGATGAGCATTTGCCACTAGTAGAGTTTTCATACAATAACAGCTATCAAAGCAGCATCAAGATGGCACCGTTCGAAGCTTTGTACGGAAGGAAGTGTAGATCACCCATATGCTGGTATGAGGCTGGAGCAAGCAAAGAGTTCAATCCTGATTATGTCAAGGAAAAGCAACAAGTCATTGACATTATAAGAGATAGGCTTAAGATAGCCCAAAGTCGACAGAAGAGTTATGCTGATCAGAAGAGAAGGACATGGGAGCCACAAGTTGGAGACATGGTATAGCTTAAGGTGAGCCCGATGAAAGGACTTCAGAGATTCGGAGTAAAAGGGAAGTTAAGTCCTAGATACATTGGACCTTTCAAGATTCTGAGTCAAAATCGAGGGTTAGCCTTTGAATTGGAACTACCGGGGAGGTTAGCTCAAGTTCACGATGTATTCCATGTGTCGCAACTCAGGAAATGCTTAAAGACCCCAGATGAGCCAGTATCACATGATGAGCTCGAGTTACAACCAGATTTGACTTACATCGAGAAGCCAGCGAAGATTCTTGAGGAGAACTGGAAACAACTTAGGAATCGAGCCATTAAGTACTGCAAGATACAGTGGAAACATCACCCCGAGAGGGAAGCCACCTGGGAAAAGGAGGAAGACCTGAGGAAAACATAACCCGAACTCTTCAGGTATTGCAACCACAACTTCGGGACGAAGTTTTCTTTAAGGGGGAAAGGTTGTAATATCCCAGGTTTAGAGACGATCGAGGGGTAGATTTTAGAAAGGGGTGTGCATTGCATCGTAAATTCTGGGGAAATTTTGCGCTTTTAAAAGAAAACTGCATCGAAGGGGGACAAGTTTCTCTCTCGACACCTTACAGGGTTAGGGTTTCGAGAGTGCGACAAACTTGCTCTTATTCAACTAAACTAGGGTTTTGGAGAAGAGAGAAGGGATATTGCATCACAAACTTAAGTTGCATGATTGAATTCAAAATTAAGTTGCATGATTGAATTCAAACCTAAAGTTGAATTTGAATTTCAAATTCAAACATCAAATAGATATCTCATAATTCAAACTTGAGATAATTCAATAAACAATTATAAATAATAAACAAAATGAACAATTAAAATAAAGTAAAGCTCATTAGAGAAAACCTTGAGCTTTATTGATTAACACACAATATACATTGTCTTTACAATATTCAGAATTGAAATATGAAATATTACAACAAATTACATAAATTGAATAAAAGGAAAAAGAAATAAAAAGGAAAGTACAACATATTGATCTATCCTAAAACTACAAGCTAATCATCATTTAGTCTTGAGTTTGATGATCTCTACGTCCATTTGATCATCATCTTGATCCCTGCATAAAACACAGCAAACACAAGTTATGCCAAGTGGCAAAGCCACTTGGTAGGTTAGCAAGATAATGTTAAATGGAGAGGATATGACCATGATCAGCCGAGCTGATCCATCCACTGGACCAAGTACCAACCAGCACACACATAGGCAGATCACAAGATTGTGTGCATGTCTCACAACACATACAAGTCAGGGAGAGTCACCAACAAATGCCAGGCATTGCTGTCGACCAGAGAAGCAAGGGCTAGGCACATAAAAGCTTTTCACAGCCAAAACCCTAGCCATTAGCATCGACACAAGCTTCTGGGTAAGAACAAGCAAGAACACAAGAACAGGAAGAACAGCCACTGCTGTTCAACCTATTCAAACAGCCAGAGAAATTAATCAAGCACCACAAGCGGGCAAGGAGGAGCAGGGCAAGCATAAGATCAACACAACCGCTAAACCTCTACACCAACACATTTCTAGGAGCTGGAGTGAGGTATACCAATAAATCATGAGCAAGCAAGGTTTTGCTCATATTAATCCAGCATATGCACAAGTCACAGAAGCAAAAGAGGGTAGAACCCTGCTTGTATCATCATCTAGCTATCCAGCCATTTGGTGCAAACAAATGAAGAATAACCAGAAGGAAATCATCCAGGGAACACTGGTTGTGTCAACACAGTGACACAACCAGAGAAATCCAACAAGGATTTAATCCCTAACCAGCCATTCCAATTCACCTAGCACTAAATGGTTCATAAACCATCAGAGTTTAGACAAATCATTGTCTATTGGATTTCAACATCAAAAGCTACTGGCAATCCAACAAAAGGATCACCCGGAAAGCATCCAGTGAGTCACAGCTAGCCAACAAGGGTGGGAGCTACCTTAACAGCAAAGAATTGCTGTCAAGGCCACCTCAACCACTTAACCAATCCCAACAAAGAAGCCATGCACAGATATCATCACCCTGTAGGGTTCAAAAGGAGGGCTAGGGTACACAACCAAGTGTTGGCATCCATCTAGCCCTACCAAACTCAATAAAATGATCATAAGCTGAGGCAGTTCACATCAATTATCCATATGATCAAGCCAAACTAGATAGATAATTGAAATACACAAGCAACCAATGATACAGACACTTGCAAATGATCTAGATGATCACTGCAAGCAACAGCAGGTGCTGGGGTAAGCAAGAGCATGCACCAGCACAGGCTTGAGTGACACACAGGCCAAGTAAGAGCATCAGTGAAACACAAGCCATAGGACAGCAGAGAGTCATCAAGTACTGATGATCATATGATCATTAGGGCTTGCCTTAGCATACAAAAGCTTGACAGGGGCAAGCCTGGCATCAATCCATGAACCATATAAATGAAATAGCCACAGTTAAGCAACAGTTATATCACAAATAATCACATAATTAATTTATGATTGTATCCAGTAGCACATCAAATGATTGATGAACCACTGGATCATTATACACCAGCCAAACATATAAATTCATCACTGTATAACACAGATAAGCCACAATGATATTCAATTGAGCATAATCATAAAATTGAGCACAAGAATTAGCCACAGTAGCTCAGGCACTTGCAAATATGCAAGAATTACACACTGTAATCAAGCCATAGCAATTGAAATGAATACACTTGAGGATCTGGCAAGATTATCAACAAGAACAGAGGCACATGAATGGAATTAGACAAGCAATGCTAGCATAGCAAGTGCTTAGGCTAGAAATTCTTGCACAGAGGCATGGTCGGGCTACACACAGCAGTAGCATACGCATGGCAGCAACACAGCACAACAGTATAAGCAAAGAAGTAGCACAAGCATAGCAGCTAGCAGCCATGGCGCGTGTAGGTAGCAGCAGCTAGCACAGCACCAGAGCTAGCATGGCGCAAGGCACACACATGCGTAGTAGCAGCAGCATCACGGCCTGACCAGCATCTCCACAGGGAGAAGCAGGCCAGTGGCCAGAACTAGACAAGAAGGGAAGGAAAAGAGGTAGAACAGGTAGTAGAGAAGGAAGGAGGAGGTGAGCACTTACATATTAAGCGGAGAGAAGCTCGGCCATGGCGGCACGGCGGCACATGCCGGGCGAACGGCGGCGCCAGGCCAAGCCAAGCCAGGCACCACCTCGCCGCAACGCCAGCACCACCACGGCGAGGCACACGGCCGCGCCACGGCACCAGGAACGACGGTGGCGACGAGATCGCCGTGGATCCCCACGGCCAGACGAGCAGAAGGGTTGGGGGCGAAACGAGGAGGCGACGAAGAACAGATCGGCGCAGAGGATCTGAAGCGCCGTCGAACGGCGGTTCAGATGCACCACATCTCGCCGGCGGCGATGGCCGGAGTTGGCCGGAGAAAATCGGCGAAGGCGGCGGCGACGCGGGAGTCGCCAGAGCACGGGAGCGATTAGGGTTAGCGCGTGCGCGAGAGGAAGGGGACGGATGCGTCCGACCGAGCCGGACGTGCGGCTCGGGTTAGGGTTAACCCGCTGGGCCACCCTGACAAGTGGGCCCAGGGGCATTTTAGACTTTTCATAATTCCAATTAAAACAGAAACTTTGAAAATGCATAGAAAATGATAAATAGCTCTAAAAAAATAATTAAAAATATGAAAAATGCTTAGCATAAAATTCTCTATCATAAAAAAATATGAAACAGAATTTTTGAAGATAAACAAGAATAAGTTCAAATTTGATGATTTAAATAATCATTTAAATCACACATAATATTTTCAATAATGAAAATAAGTCCATAAAATCTTTTGGACTTTAAAAACACCTTGACAACATTTCAAGGTTGTATTTTGCCCTAAAAAGAGTATCCCCAAATTATTCTTAGTATTAACCTCTCACATGAAATGATAAGACATCGGAAGGGGGGAACAAACCCTAAAACTGGAATCATGCATCAATGCTTCTTTAACCATTGCCCTTATCGGACAATGATGCTATTTTTTAGTAGCAGAGGACAAGGGTCAGTCCACACCATCCAATTGCAACACTTTGCAGTGTTCAGGCAAGTTCATCACTTGCTCATGTCATTTGAGTTTCTTTATCAAATTACTTGCAAAGTACTATGATTATCACTATTGCATAAAAACCAAAACCACTATTTTCATAACTATGGATATGACTATGTGGTTGGCAATGGAACCATTGTAACATCCCAAAAATTTCAGAACAAACAAAATGAATTTCCCTAGTTCCAAATTTTGGAACCAACAAAAACTTTTATTAAATTAAGTTTGATACATAGAGATCTTGTTTAACTCTTGTGCTATTGCCATAATTTCTAGTTTAACTAGTATTTGAAATACTCTTAAACCCTAAACCTCACATTCCCTTTATCCAATCCAAGCTAAAATAAAATAAAAAGAATTGAAATAAGAAAGAGGCATATGTGCCTATGGCTATTTTTATAAAACTTTACCCTAGACCTTTCCACTCTATTTAGAGGATTGGAAAACCTTCATAAACCCTATCTAGTACTTCTCAAATCATTTCCAAGTTGAAACCAAAGAAAATAAAAAGAAAACTAAAAATGCCATAGAGGCATATGAGAGTAAAATGCAAATTGGTTAATTTGAGAATCTTGACCCTAGGACTTAATGTGAATGGTTGGTTTACTCCTATATACCATTTCAACACTAAACAACATCAAATGGGCCAAGAACAATCAAATTAAAAATCAAATGCAACATATGCATAGAGGCATATGTGACACATAACCATTTTCACCAAATCTTGTCCTATGCCTTTTTACCTTGACCAAATGGTGTGAAACCATATATAAACCTAATCTAACACTAAATTGACCCTCAACCTTGCCCAAGTAAAGCAAGGGGAGCAACTTACAAGAATAAGAAAATTTGACATGTCACCTCTTATGGGTTATGGCCAATTTTGCAAATCTTTGAGCTAGACCTTTTGGAATGGTTTCAATGGTTTGGAAATGTTCCTAAACTAATAAGAATCACTTTAGAGTCAAGAAAAATCAAATCAAAAGGAGAGAAATCAAATAGGGAGAAAATCCCATTTTCACTCACATACACATTTAGCCATTTTTGCAAATCTTCACCCAAGGCCACTTTGGCTTGTGCCATTGTTTGTAAAACACTTATATATGAATAACAAACACAAATGCATCAAAGAAACCCATTTCAAATCAAAGGAAAAAATCAAATTCAACATACATGTGATAATGGTCATGTGACCCATTTATAAAATGTTACCCACTTTACACCCCTGGTTTTGACTTTTACTAAACCAACATTGACCAACTCTTGCCATGTCATCCAAGACCTCATCAAGATGAACAAGTTTGATGTTGACCATTTGGGTTGACTCTGCCTAGGTTGACCAGAATAGAAGAGACAAGAGGAGACTTTGAACTAAAGAGAAGATTCACCCACTTTTTGAAACTTTGCAAAACAACACCAAATTGACCACCACCACCACCATTCCATCTCTCTGAATATATGAATGAGATCCACCAAAGGAATTTACAAAATTTGACAATTTTTTTCTTTCGGCCATTTTTACAAACACCTTGCAGGCAGGGAGTCAAATGGTGCCCATGCTATGATTTTGGTTCGACCAAGTCCAACCCTGGCCCCTCTCTGCTGACCTGAAGCCTCCTCTCACCCCTCAGCATCAATCCAAGCCACTTGCCAGCCTTGCCTTGGACCACCATGACAAGAACACAACCATGCCGAGCTCTATGTCACTCACCATGCCCTTCCACTCTCCTCTCACATCCAACTCACCTCACCATGTCAGCCGTCTCCCTCTCACTCCCCTGCACACGATGGACCCAACCATCGACCGAGTAGACCCGTGCAACGCTCAGCAAGGGACGTGCCCACGCCAGCCCGGACATGCCAGAGCATGCACAGGCATGACGCGGAGCACGCCAGAGCGCGTCGTCGCCCCGTCGCCTCCAACCTTCCCCTAACCTCAGCTTCTGCACGGAGCCTCGCCATGGTACCAGTAAGCTCCCAGACAACCCCATCTCCCAGCTCGAGCACTGTCGCCGTCGTCACCTTCGACGATTGTCCGCCACGGTACAGCACGCGCGCGTCACGCTCCTGCTCGCTACATACCACCGTTTTCAGTGCCTTCAAGCGCGTCGTGATCCCCGTGACGTAGGGAAGAGAGCAGCATCACCGCCCACTCCTCTCCACCACTGTGCTGTCATCGCCATGATCGACCAACCCATGTCGCGCTGCCCTCCCTCGCCCGCTATAAAAGAAGGCACCCCCGGACGATTTCTTCACTCCACCTGCTTCTCCTCTCATCCCTGAACCTCCCTGACTCCTTCCCCTCGCCAATTAAGCCCGAGGCCACCAGAATTTCACCGGAGCCCGCCGCTACAGCAGCCAGATGAAGGCGACAACTCCGACCCCCTCAGCACCTCTCCCGACCATCATCGGCCTCGCCGTCGTCGACCAGTTCGTTTGCCCGCCTCGCCGGACTCCCTAGACGCCGGTAAGCCTCCTATCGCGACCCACCTCGCCGCCGGTAGGGTTAGTTCTCCGGACCTCTTCGTCGAGGACGGGGACGACCCAGAACCGTCCGATTGTCTTTTAATCCGACGGCGCCAGTTGCGTACCGTTTCGGGGCGTGTTAAGGCCACTGACGGGTAGCTCCCACTGTCAGCTGGCCTGTTGCGGTGATGGGCCGGCCCAAGCCTCACTCTCACTACACAGCCCGTGTAGTTTCCCGCCAAGCCCACGAAGTTTGAATTCAAAATTTCAGTTTAGGTTTTTATTCAAGTTACAAACGGTGTCAACTTAAAAAATAAATAGGGACAAATATACCTGGCCAAATCTTACAAATTTTATATATTTGGAAAGCTTAGGAAATTATATACACAATGCCACTGAATTGAACCCTAGATCTATTATAGAATTAAAGTGAGAAAATAAACAAGGCAGGGACTTTTCTGCCTTAGAATAATTATTAAAAATCAACCATAAATGCTTTTAAGTTATTTCCAACTCCTATAATTCACATTTCACTTGTACTAATTGTTTCTGCAAAAATATGCCATGCTTACCTTGAATGATCATGGCCTAGTTTAATTAAAGGACTTTATGGCTATTTCTAGTCAAAGATATTGTCCAAGACTATTAAGAAATCATATGGGAGTGTTTCTCTCATTTAAATCTTGTCACCACCAATTCAAAATGAGGTAGAGACTCTGGTCATTTAGGTCTCATATGAATTGTTGGTGATATTAAATCTTTACCATGCTAGGATTAAATGGTATGAGGTGCTCACCTCATTTAAATCATTTTCTTAAAATGATAAGTGTGAAGAGGTTGACTTTGGTCAACCTAGGTCACATATTATTCATGAGAGAAATTAAATCTTAATAAGATAATGAGAGGAAATTATTTCTCTAAGTAATTAAAAGTAACATCTAAATTAGTATGAGAGGAAATTATTTTTCTTAAATAATAAGAAAAACCCATCCACCACCTTAATAGTAATATGTGATGCTAGTCTAAGTGGTGTGAATCATGAGTGTGCCTAGTTTAGTAAATAAGTTTGGTATGATGATTATGTACCCCGTATTCGTATTTTAGACGCTAGTACCGAGGAGTATCAAGAGGAGGAGGAGGTCTACTTCCAAGGAGAAGAAGACCACTTTGACCAATTCCCCAACCAAGGCAAGATAATACTCTTGCAAAGTGCAAAGCTCACCATGAGCAAGGCATTACCCCATTTACTTTATGTTTATGATCCTATTTCCCAGTTTTACTTTACAAGCTTTATTTACTTTTGTTTTATCAAAGTACTTTTTGATTTATGATTCACTTGATTAGTATTGGATTAGTACAAGAGTATCAAGGTTAGCCTAGAAGCAAAGCAAGGTACTTAGCACCCCTCATACTTAGATGCTAGTGCTAAATTAAAAGTGACTACTTTAGTTGGGAAATTGTGAAGTGAAATGACTTTGAAAACCTTGGAAAGATGAGTCATTCTATTGAAAGATTTTGAAGGTGAATATGAATGGTGATTGACTTGGTGAATTTTACCCAAACTGATGGTTGGGTTCGGATGCGATACCATTCCAATTTTACAAGTACCCCCACAATACCTGAATTTGGGTAAGGCTTAGCTGGAAACTTATGTATTTTAGTATGGGTTCCCTCTGAACAAGCATCATCGGGGTTATGCCGGAGGCTGCCTCTACAACAAAAGGAATGATGTGAAATGACGTGAAATGAGGTGAATGTCCTACCCAAGCCCTGTGCAGTTCCCGGGTTGGCGGTTTGCTTTCACCGGGAGGCCAAGCTCATGGGGAGAGGTGCCTATACTAGGGTATGTAAATGAAAGGTTAGGATTGGTATTTCGCGTACTGCTGATACGTCTCCGACGTATCGATAATTTCTTATGTTCCATGCCACATTATTGATGATATCTACATGTTTTATGCATACTTTACATCATATTTATGCATTTTCTGGAACTAACCTATTAACAAGATGCCGAACTGCCAGTTGCTGTTTTCTGCTGTTTTTGGTTTCAGAAATCCTAGTAAGGAAATATTCTCGGAATTGGACGAAATCAACGCCCAGGGTCCTATTTTGCCACGAAGCTTCCAGAAGACCGAAGAGTCAACGAAGTGGGGCCACGAGGTGGCCAGGAGGGTAGGCGGCGCGGCCCAAGCCCTGGCCGCGCCAGCCTGTCTCCTGGGCCCCTCGCGACGCCCCCTGACCTACCCTTCCGCTTACAAATAGTCTTCGTCGCGAAACCCCCAGTACCGAGAACCACGATACGGAAAACCTTCCAGAGACGCCGCCGCCGCCAATCCCATCTCGGGGGATTCAGGAGATCGCCTCCGGCACCCTGCCGGAGAGGGGAATCATCTCTCGGAGGACTCTACGCCGCCATGGTCGCCTCCGGAGTGATGTGTGAGTAGTTCACCCCTGGACTATGGGTCCATAGCAGTAGCTAGATGGTTGTCTTCTCCTCATTATGCTTCATTGTCGGATCTTGTGAGCTGCCGAACATGATCAAGATCATCTATCTGTAATGCTATATGTTGTGTTTGTTGGGATCCGATGAATAGAGAATACTATGTTATGTTGATTATCAATTTATGTCTATGTGTTGTTTATGATCTTGCATGCTCTCCGTTATTAGTAGAGGCTCTGGCCAAGTTTTTACTTTTAACTCCAAGAGGGGGTATTTATGCTCGATAGTGGGTTCATGTCTCCGTGAATCTGGGGGAGTGACAGAAACCTCTAAGGTTATGGATGTGCTGTTGCCACTAGGGATAAAACATTGATGCTATGTCCAAGGATGTAGTTATTGATTACATTACGCGCAATACTTAATGCAATTGTCTGTTGTTAGCAACTTAATACTGGAAGGGGTTCGGATGATAACCTGAAGGTGGACTTTTTAGGCATAGATGCATGCTGGATAGCGGTCTATGTACTTTGTCGTAATGCCCAATTAAATCTCACTATACTCATCATAATATGTATGTGCATGGTCATGCCCTCTTTATTTGTCAATTGCCCAACTGTAATTTGTTCACCCAACATGATGTTTATCTTATGGGAGAGACACCTCTAGTGAACTGTGGACCCCAGTCCAATTCTCTATACTGAAATACAATCTACTGCAATACTCATTCTACTGTTTTCTGCAAACAATCATCTTCCACACTATACATCTAATCCTTTGTTACAGCAAGCCAGTGAGATTGACAACCTCGCTGTTTCGTTGGGGCAAAGTACTTGGTTTGTGTTGTGCAGGTTCCACGTTGGCGCCGGAATCCCTGGTGTTGCGCCGCACTACATCTCACCGCCATCAACCTTCAACGTGCTTCTTGACTCCTACTGGTTCGATAAACCTTGCTTTCTTACTGAGGGAAACTTGCCGCTGTGCGCATCACACCTTCCTCTTGGGGTTCCCAACGGACGCGTGTTGAACGAAAAGACATAAAGTCAACTACGCGCATCAAGCAAAATTTCTGGCGCCGTTGCCGGGGAGATCAAGACACGCTGCAAGGGGAGTCTCCACATCCCAATCTCTTTACTTTGTTTTTGTCTTGCTTAGTTTTATTTACTACTTTGTTTGCTGCACTAAATCAAAATACAAAAAAATTAGTTGCTAGTTTTACTTTATTTGCTATCTTGTTTGCTATATCAAAAACACAAAAAAAATAGTTACTTGCATTTACTTTATCTAGTTTGCTTTATTTACTATTGCTAAAATGGGTACTCCTGAAAATACTAAGTTGTGTGACTTCACAACCACAAATAATAATGATTTCTTATGCACACCTATTGCTCCACCTGCTACCACAGCAGAATTCTTTGAAATTAAACCTGCTTTACTAAATCTTGTCATGCGAGAGCAATTTTCTGGTGTTAGTTCTGATGATGCTGCTGCCCATCTCAATAATTTTGTTGAACTTTGTGAAATGCAAAAGTATAAAGATGTAGATGGTGACATTATAAAATTAAAATTGTTCCCTTTCTCATTAAGAGGAAGAGCTAAAGATTGGTTGCTATCTCTGCCTAAGAATAGTATTGATTCATGGACTAAATGCAAGGATGCTTTTATTGGTAGATATTATCCCCCTGCTAAAATTATATCTTTGAGGAGTAGCATAATGAATTTTAAACAATTGGATACTGAGCATGTTGCACAAGCATGGGAAAAAATGAAATCTTTGGTTAAAAATTGCCCAACCCATGGACTGACTACTTGGATGATCATCCAAACCTTTTATGCAGGACTGAATTTTTCTTCGCGGGACCTATTGGATTCAGCTACTGGAGGTACCTTTATGTCCATCACTCTTGGTGAGGCAACAAAGCTTCTTGATAATATGATGATTAATTACTCTGAATGGCACACGGAAAGAGCTCCACAAGGTAAGAAGGTAAATTACATGAAGAAACCTCTTCCTTGAGTGATAAGATTGATGCTATTATGTCTATGCTTGTGAATGATAGGACTAATGTTGATCCTAATAATGTTCCGTTAGCTTCATTGGTTGCTCAAGAAGAACATGTTGACGTAAACTTCATTAAAAATAATAATTTCAACAACAATGCTTACCGGAACAATTCTAGTAACAACTATAGGCCATATCCTTATAATAATGGCAACGGCTATGGTAATTCTTATGGGAATTCTTACAACAATAATAGGAATTCACCCCCTGGACTTGAAGCCATGCTTAAAGAATTTATTAGTACACAAACTGCTTTTAACAAATCTGTTGAAGAAAAGCTTGGGAAAATTGATATACTTGCTTCTAAAGTCGATAGTCTTGTTGCTGATGTTGATCTTTTGAAATCGAAAGTTATGCCTAATGAAAATCATCATAATAAAAATTTTACTACAGCAAATGCCATCCAAGTTAGAATTAATGAGAATATAAGATTGATGGCCGAATTGCGTGCTAGGTGGGAAAGAGAAGAAAATGAAAAAGAAGATAATATAGCTAAAGTTTGGACTATTACCACCACTAGTAATGCTAATGCTACACAAGTTGCTGCACCTCCTACTATTACTAATAAAAGAATTGGTGTTAGTAATGTTTCCACTTCTAATGCAAAGCGCGAAAAACTGCCCGAAACTGCTAAAACTGCTGAAACTGCCTGTGATAAAACTGCTGAAATTTTTTCCAACATTGGGGATGATGATCCCATTGCTTTAGATTATAATGGTTTAAATTTTGATGATTGCCACATCTCTGAAGTTATAAAGTTCTTACAAAAACTTGCTAAGAGTCCTAATGCTAGTGCTATAAATTTGGCTTTCACGAAACATATTACAAATGCTCTCATAAAAGCTAGAGAAGAGAAATTAGAACGCGAAGCTTCTATTCCTAGAAAGCTCGAGGATGGTTGGGAGCCCATCATTAAGATGAAGGTCAATGACTTTGATTGTAATGCTTTATGTGATCTTGGTGCAAGTATTTCTGTTATGCCTAAGAAAATCTATAATATGCTTGACTTGCCACCATTGAAAAATTGTTATTTGGATGTTAATCTTGCTGATCATTCTACAAAGAAACCTTTGGGGAAAGTTGATAATGTTCACATTACCGTTAACAATAACCTTGTCCCCGTTGATTTTGTTGTCTTGGATATTGAATGCAATGCATCTTGTCCCATTATATTGGGAAGACCTTTTCTTCGAACTGTTGGTGCTATCATTGATATGAAGGAAGGTAATATTAAATATCAATTTCCTCTCAAGAAAGGTATGGAACACTTCCCTAGAAAGATAATGAAGTTATCTTTTGATTTTATTATTAGAACAAATTATGATGTTGACACTTCGTCTCTTGATAATACTTGATGCATACTTTCTGCGCCTAGCTGAAAGGCGTTAAAGAAAAGCGCTTATGGGAGACAACCCATGTTTTTACTACAGTACTTTGTTTTTATTTTGTGTCTTGGAAGTTGTTTACTACTATAGCAACCTCTCCTTATCTTAGTTTTGTGCATTGTTGTGCCAAGTAAAGTCGTTGATAGTAAGGTTCATACTAGATTTGGATTACTGCGCAGAAACAGATTTCTTTGCTGTCACGAATCAGGGAAAAATTCTTTGTAGGTAACTCAGAAAATTATGCCAATTTACGTGAGTGATCCTCAGATATGTACGCAACTTTCAATAAATTTGAGAATTTTCATTTGAGCAAGTCTGGTGCCTCAATAAAATTCGTCATTACGAACTGTTCTGTTTTGACAGATTCTGCCTTTTATTTCGCATTGCCTGTTTTGATATGTTCGATGGATTTTTCGATTCCATTGACTTTGAGTAGCTTTATGCAATGTCCAGAAGTGTTAAGAATGATTATGTCACCTCTGAACATGTATATTTTGATTGTGCACTAACCCTCTAATGAGTTGTTTTGAGTTTGGTGTGGAGGAAGTTTTCAAGGATCAAGAGAGGGAGATGATACAACATGATCAAGGAGAGTGAAAGCTCTAAGCTTGGGGATGCCCCGGTGGTTCACCCCTGCATATTTCAAGAAGACTCAAGCGTCTAAGCTTGGGGATGCCTTGGGCATCCCCTTCTTCATCGACAACATTATCAGGTTCCTCCCCTGAAACTATATTTTTATTCCATCACATCTTATGTGCTTTGCTTGGAGCGTTGGTTTGTTTTTGTTTTTGTTTTGTTTGAATAAAATGGATCCTAGCATTCATTGTGTGGGAGAGAGACACGCTTCGCTGTAGCATATGGACAAATATGTCCTTAGGCTTTACTCATAGTATTCATGGCGAAGTTTCTTCTTCGTTAAATTGTTATATGGTTGGAATTGGAAAATGATACATGTAGTAATTTGCTAAAATGTCTTGGATAATGTGATACTTGGCAATTGTTGTGCTCATTTTTAAGCTCTTGCATCATATACTTTGCACCCATTAATGAAGAAATACATAGAGCATGCTAAAATTTGGTTTGCATATTTGGTCTCTCTAAAGGTCTAGATAATTTCTAGTATTGAGTTTGAACAACAAGAAAGACGGTGTAGAGTCTTATAATGTTTACAATATGTCTTTTATGTGAGTTTTGCTGCACCGTGATACATCTCCGACGTATCGATAATTTCTTATGTTCCATGCCACATTATTGATGATATCTACATGTTATATGCACATTTTATGTCATATTTATGCGTTTTCTGGAACTAACCTATTGACGAGATGCCGAAGGGCCAGTTCTTGTTCTTGCTGTTTTTGGTTTCAGAAATCCTAGTAAGGAAATATTCTCGGAATCGGACGAAATCAACGCCCAGCATCCTATTTTTCCACGAAGCTTCCAGAACACCCGAGAGTCGCCAGAGGGGGGCCACAGGGGCCCTAGATGATAGGCCGGCGCGGCCCAGGCCCTGGCCGCGCCGCCCTATAGTGTCGTCGCCCCGTTGACCTTCTGACGCCACCTCTTCGCCTATATAAAGCCCCTCGACCTAAAACCTCGATACGAAAAAAGCCACGGTACGAGAAACCTTCCAGAGCCGCCGCCATCGTGAAGCCAAGATCTGGGGGATAGGAGTCTCTGTTCCGGCACGCCGCCGGGACGGGGAAGTGCCCCCGGAAGGCTTCTCCATCGACACCGCTGCCATCTCCACCGCCATCTTCATCACCGCTGCTGTCTCCCATGAGGAGGGAGTAGTTCTCCATCGAGGCTCGGGGCTGTACCGGTAGCTATGTGGTTAATCTCTCTCCTATGTACTTCAATACAATGATCTCATGAGCTGCTTTACATGATTGAGATTCATATGAGTTTTGTATCACTATTCGTCTATGTGCTACTCTAGTGATGTTATTAAAGTATTCTATTCCTCCTGCATGATGTAAAGTGGACAGTGTGTGCATCATGTAGTACTTGGCGTAGTTTATGATCGTGATCTCTTATGGATTGTGAAGTTAACTATTACTATGATGGTATTGATGCGATCTATTCCTCCTTTCATAGTGTGAAGGTTATGGTGTGCATGCTATGTTAGTACTTGGTTTGGTTGTGTTGATCTATCTTGCACTCTAAGGTTATTTAAATATGAACATTGAATTGTGGAGCTTGTTAACTCCGGCATTGAGGGTTCGTGTAATCCTACGCAATGGTGTTCATCATCCAACAAGAGTGTAGAGTATGCATTTATCTATTCTGTTATGTGATCAATGTTGAGAGTGTCCACTAGTGAAAGTATGATCCCTAGGCCTTGTTCCTAAATACTGCTATCGCTGCTTGTTTACTATTTCATTGCGTTACTACTGCTGCGTTACTACTGCTTGTTTACTGTCCTGGGCAAAGCACTTTTCTGGTGCCGTTGCTACTGCTCATACTTATTCATACCACCTGTATTTCACTATCTCTTCGCCGAACTAGTGCACCTATTAGGTGTGTTGGGGACACAAGAGACTTCTTGCTTTGTGGTTGTAGGGTTGCATGAGAGGGATATCTTTGACCTCTTCCTCCCTGAGTTCGATAAACCTTGGGTGATCCACTTAAGGGAAACTTGCTGCTGTTCTACAAACCTCTGCTCTTGGAGGCCCAACACTGTCTAGAGGAAAAGGAGGGGGCGTAGACATCACACCGCTTCATCCTTGTGTTTGTTTCAAATAGCCTTGCTAGCCTAAACCTTGTATCGAGAGGGAATACTTCTCATGCATCCAAAATACTTGAGCCAACCACTATGCCATTTGTGTCCACCATACCTACCTACTACATGGTATTTCTCCGCCATTCCAAAGTAAATTGCTTGAGTGCTACCTTTAAACAATTCAAAATTTATCACCTCTGATTTGTGTCAATGTTTTATAGCTCATGAGGAAGTATGTGGTGTTTATCTTTCAATCTTGTTGGGCAACTTTCACCAATGGACTAGTGGCTTCATCCGCTTATCCAATAAATTTGCAAAAAGAGCTGGCAATGGGATTCCCAGTCCCAAATTAATTAATAAAAATAGACACTCCTCCATGGTATGTGATTGTTGGACGGCACCCGAAGGATTGGGTTAGCCATGGCTTGAGAAAGCAAAGGTGGGGAGGAGTGTGATACGTCTCCGACGTATCGATAATTTCTTATGTTCCATGCCACATTATTGATGATATCTACATGTTTTATGCACACTTTATGTCATATTTATGCGTTTTCCGGAACTAACCTATTGACGAGATGCCGAAGGGCCAGTTGCTGTTTTCTGCTGTTTTTGGTTTCAGAAATCCTAGTAAGGAAATATTCTCGGAATCGGACGAAATCAACGCCCAGCATCCTATTTTTCCACGAAGCTTCCAGAACACCCGAGAGTCGCCAGAGGGGGGCCACAGGCCCACCAGGAGGGTGGCCGGCGCGGCCTGGGGGTGGCCCGCGCCCCCCTATCTCCTCGCCGCCTCTTCGACCCTCTGACGCCGCCTCTTCGCCTATATAAAGGTCCTCGACCTAAAACCTCGATACGGAAAAGCCACGGTACGAGAAACCTTCCAGAGCCACCGCCATCGCGAAGCCAAGATCTGGGGGACAGGAGTCTCTGTTCCGGCACGCCGCCGGGACGGGGAAGTGCCCCCGGAAGGCTCCTCCATCGACACCACCGCCATCTTCATCGCCGCTGCTGTCTCCCATGAGGAGGGAGTAGTTCTCTATCGAGGCTCGGGGCTGTACCGGTAGCTATGTGGTTCATCTCTCTCCTATGTACTTCAATACAATAATCTCATGAGCTGCCTTACATGATTGAGATTCATATGATGATGCTTGTAATCTAGATGTCGTTATGCTAGTCAAGTGAATTTTACTTATGTGATCTCCGGAGACTCCTTGTCCCACGTGTGTAAAGGTGACAGTGTGTGCACCGTGTTAGTACTTGGCGTAGGCTATGATTGTGATCTCTTGTAGATTATGAAGTTAACTATTGCTATGATGGTATTGATGTGATCTATGCCTCCTTTCGTAGCGTGAAGGTGACAGTGTGCATGCTATGTTAGTACTTGGTTTGGTTATGTTGATCTGTCATGCACTCTAAGGTTATTTAAACATGAACATCGAATATTGTGGAGCTTGTTAACTCCGGCATTGAGGGTTCGTGTAATCCTACACAGTTAGTGGTGTTCATCATCCAACAAGAGGGTGTAGAGTCTAGCATCTATCTATTTATTCTGTTATGTGATCAATGTTGAGAGTGTCCACTAGTGAAAGTATGATCCCTAGGCCTTGTTCCTAAATACTGCTATCGCTGCTTGTTTACTGTTCTACAACATTTGTACTGTCCGCAATATTATCACCATCAACTACACGCCAGCAAGCACTTTTCTGGCGCCGTTGCTACTGCTCATATATATTCATACCACCTGTATTTCACTATCTCTTCGCCGAACTAGTGCACCTATTAGGTGTGTTGGGGACACAAGAGACTTCTTGCTTTGTGGTTGCAGGGTTGCATGAGAGGGATATCTTTGACCTCTTCCTCCCTGAGTTCGATAAACCTTGGGTGATCCACTTAAGGGAAACTTGCTGCTGTTCTACAAACCTCTGCTCTTGGAGGCCCAACACTGTCTACAAGAATAGAAGCACCCGTTGACATCAAGCACTTTTCTGGCACCGTTGCCGGGGAACGAAGGAAAGCTACACCATTTCCTCCCTCGTCAACTGTACGCGCCAAGCACTTTTCTGGCGCCGTTGCCAGGGAGGAAAGGTAAACGGCACACACACAACGGACCCCGGCAACTAGCCACTTTTCTGGCGCCGTTGCCGGGGAGGAAAGGTAAAAGGCACTCATACTCCGGTTCCAGGTAACAGTACTTTTCTGGCGCCATTGTGTTTGTGCTCGAAGCTATTTCCTTTAGATCCTGCAATTGCATCTTTTTGTTTCTTGTTTACACTAGTTAGGCATAATGGAAAACAACAAAAATATGAGAGATCTTTATGAACTTTATCTTGAATTAGGACATGATGTGTTTGAAGAGAGAATTAAAAAACCCATGGAACTTTATATGCATGCTAATGGGAATGTTATTAATATGAATGCTTTGAACACTATTGTTGCTAATGCTATGGAAAATTCTAAGCTTGGGGAAGCTGGTTTTGATGAGCATGATCTTTTTAGTCCCCCAAGCATTGAGGAGAAAATTTACTTTGATGATACTTTGCCTCCCATATATGATGATTATAATGATAGTAGTCTTTTGTTGCCACCTGTTATGGAGGATAAATTTGATTATGGATACAATATGCCTCCTATATTTGATGATGAGAATAATAATGATAGCTACTTTGTTGAATTTGCTCCCACTACAACTAATAAAATTGATTATGCTTATGTGGAGAGTAATAATTTTATGCATGAGACTCATGATAAGAATGATTTATGTGATAGTTATATTGTTGAGTTTGCTCATGATGCTACTGAAAGTTATTATGAGAGAGGAAAATATGGTTGTAGAAATTTTCATGTTACTAAAATACCTCTCTTTTTGCTGAAAATCTTGAAGCTGCACTTATTTTATCTTTCTATGCTTGTTGCATTATGCTTCTTGAATTTATTTATTTACAAGATTCCTATGCATAGGAAGCATGTTAGGCTTAAATGTGTTTTGAATTTGCCTCTTGATGCTCTCTTTTGCTTCAACTACTATTTCTTGCGAGCGCATCATTAAAACTGCTGAGCCCATCTTAATGGCTATAAAGAAAGAACTTCTTGGGAGATAACCCATGTGTTATTTTTCTACAGTACTTTGTTTTATATTTGTGTCTTGGAAGTTGTTACTACTGTAGCAACCTCTCCTTATCTTAGTTTTGTTGAATTGTTGTACCAAGTAAAGTCTTTGATAGCAAGGTTGATACTAGATTTGGATTACTGCGCAGAAACAGATTTCTTGCTGTCACGAATCTGGGCTGAATTCTCTGTAGGTAACTCAGAAAATTATGCCAATTTACGTGAGTAATCCCCAGATATGTACGCAACTTTCATTCAATTTGAGAATTTTCATTTGAGCAAGTCTGGTGCCTCAATAAAATTCGTATTTACAGACTGTTCTGTTTTTGACAGATTCTGCCTTTTATTTCGCATTGCCTCCTTTGCTATGTGGGATGGATTTGTTTGTTCCATTGACTTCCAGTAGCTTTGGGCAATATCCAGAAGTGTTAAGAATGATTGTGTCACCTCTGAACATGTGAATTTTTGATTATGCACTAACCCTCTACTGAGTTTGTTTTGAGTTTGGTGTGGAGGAAGTTTTCAAGGATCAAGAGAGGGAGATGATACAATGTGATCAAGGAGAGTGAAAGCTCTAAGCTTGGGGATGCCCCGGTGGTTCATCCCTGCATATTTCAAGAAGACTCAAGCATCTAAGCTTGGGGATGCCCAAGGCATCCCCTTCTTCATCGACAAATTATCAGGTTCCTTCTCTTGAAACTATATTTTTATTCCATCACATCTTATGTACTTTACTTGGAGCGTCTGTGTGCTTTTGTTTTTGTTTTTGTTTGAATAAATGCTTGTGTGGGAGAGAGACACGCTCCGCTGGTTCATATGAACACATGTGTTCTTAGCTTTTAATTTTCATGGCGAAGGTTGAAACTGCTTCGTTAAATTGTTATATGGTTGGAATCGGGAAATGCTACATGTAGTAATTGGTAAAATGTCTTGAATAATGTGATACTTGGCAATTGTTGTGCTCATGTTTAAGCTCTTGCATCATATGCTTTGCACCTATTAATGAAGAAATACATAGAGCATGCTAAAATTTGGTTTGCATAATTGGTCTCTCTAAGGTCTAGATAATTTCTAGTATTGAGTTTGAACAACAAGGAAGACGGTGTAGAGTCTTATAATGTTTACAATGTGTCTTTTATGTAAGTTTTGCTGCACCGCTTCATCCTTGTGTTTGTTTCAAATAGCCTTGCTAGCCTAAACCTTGTATCGAGAGGGAATACTTCTCATGCATCCAAAATCCTTGAGCCAACCACTATGCCATTTGTGTCCACCATACCTACCTACTACATGGTATTTCTCCGCCATTCCAAAGTAAATTGCTTGAGTGCTACCTTTAAACAATTCAAAATTTATCACCTCTGATTTGTGTCAATGTTTTATAGCTCATGAGGAAGTATGTGGTGTTTATCTTTCAATCTTGTTGGGCAACTTTCACCAATGGACTAGTGGCTTCATCCGCTTATCCAATAATTTTGCAAAAAGAGCTGGCAATGGGATTCCCAGTCCCAAATTAATTAACAAAAATAGACACTCCTCCATGGTATGTGATTGTTGGACGGCACCCGAAGGATTCAGTTAGCCATGGCTTGAGAAAGCAAAGGTGGGGAGGAGTGTCATCATAATAAAACTAAAATAAAAAGGCACTCCTTCATGGTATGAGATTGTTGGCAGGCACCCGAAGGATTCGGTTAGCCATGGTTTGTGAAAGAAAGTTTGGAAGGAGTGCCACCCAAAAATAAAATAAAATGGGAGCCGCTCTTTGAAGGTTTGTCTGGCAAGGGGGTTAGAGTGCCCGCTACCATTCGTTGACAACAACAAACACCTCTCAAAACTTTACTTTTATGCTCTTTTTATGTTTTCAAAATCAAAGCTCTAGCACAAATATAGCAATCGATGCTTTCCTCTTTGAAGGACCATTCTTCTACTTTTATGTTGAGTCAGTTCACCTATTTCTCTCCATCCCAAGAAGCAAACACTTGTGTGAACTGTGCATTGATTCCTACATACTTGCATATTGCACTTGTTATATTACTTTACATTGACAATATCCATGAGGTATACATGTTATAAGTTGAAAGAAACCGCTGAAACTTAATCTTCCATTGTGTTGCTTCAATGCCTTTACTTTGAATTATTGCTTTATGAGTTAACTCTTATGCAAGACTTATTGATGCTTGTCTTGAAAGTACTATTCATAAAAAGTCTTTGCTATATGATTCATTTGTTTACTCATGAAATTTACATTGTTTGGATCGCTGCATTCATTACATGTGTTTACAATAGTATGATCAAGGTTATGATGGCATGTCACTCCAGAAATTATCTTTGTTATCGTTTACCTGCTCGGGACGAGCAGAAACTAAGCTTAGGGATGCTGATACGTCTCTGACGTATCGATAATTTCTTATGTTCCATGCCACATTATTGATGATATCTACATGTTTTATGCACACTTTATGTCATATTTATGCGTTTTCCGGAACTAACCTATTGACGAGATGCCGAAGGGCCGATTCTTGTTTCTGCTGTTTTTGGTTTCAGAAATCCTAGTAAGGAAATATTCTCGGAATCGGACGAAATCAACGCCCGGCATCCTATTTTTCCACGAAGCTTCCAGAACACCCGAGAGTCGCCAGAGGGGGGCCACAGGCCCACCAGGAGGGTGGCCGGCGCGGCCTGGGGGTGGCCCGCGCCCCCCTATCTCCTCGCCGCCTCTTCGACCCTCTGACGCCGCCTCTTCGCCTATATAAAGGTCCTCGACCTAAAACCTCGATACGGAAAATCCACGGTACGAGAAACCTTCCAGAGCCGCCGCCATCGCGAAGCCAAGATCTGGGGGACAGGAGTCTCTGTTCCGGCACGCCGCCGGGACGGGGAAGTGCCCCCGGAAGGCTCCTCCATCGACACCACCGCCATCTTCATCACCGCTGCTGTCTCCCATGAGGAGGGAGTAGTTCTCCATCGAGGCTCGGGGCTGTACCGGTAGCTATGTGGTTCATCTCTCTCCTATGTACTTCAATACAATAATCTCATGAGCTGCCTTACATGATTGAGATTCATATGATGATGCTTGTAATCTAGATGTCGTTATGCTAGTCAAGTGAATTTTACTTATGTGATCTCCGGAGACTCCTTGTCCCACGTGTGTAAAGGTGACAGTGTGTGCGCCGTGTTAGTACTTGGCGTAGGCTATGATTGTGATCTCTTGTAGATTATGAAGTTAACTATTGCTATGATGGTATTGATGTGATCTATGCCTCCTTTCGTAGCGTGAAGGTGACAGTGTGCATGCTATGTTAGTACTTGGTTTGGTTATGTTGATCTGTCATGCACTCTAAGGTTATTTAAACATGAACATCGAATATTGTGGAGCTTGTTAACTCCGGCATTGAGGGTTCGTGTAATCCTACACAGTTAGTGGTGTTCATCATCCAACAAGAGGGTGTAGAGTCTAGCATCTATCTATTTATTCTGTTATGTGATCAATGTTGAGAGTGTCCACTAGTGAAAGTATGATCCCTAGGCCTTGTTCCTAAATACTGCTATCGCTGCTTGTTTACTGTTCTACTGCATTTGTACTGTCCGCAATATTACCACCATCAACTACACGCCAGCAAGCACTTTTCTGGCGCCGTTGCTACTGCTCATATATATTCATACCACCTGTATTTCACTATCTCTTCGCCGAACTAGTGCACCTATTAGGTGTGTTGGGGACACAAGAGACTTCTTGCTTTGTGGTTGCAGGGTTGCATGAGAGGGATATCTTTGACCTCTTCCTCCCTGAGTTCGATAAACCTTGGGTGATACACTTAAGGGAAACTTGCTGCTGTTCTACAAACCTCTGCTCTTGGAGGCCCAACACTGTCTACAAGAATAGAAGCACCCGTAGACATCAGAGTGTCATCATAATAAAATTAAAATAAAAAGGCACTCCTTCATGGTATGAGATTGTTGGCAGGCACCCGAAGGATTCGGTTAGCCATGGTTTGTGAAAGAAAGGTTGGAAGGAGTGCCACACAAAAATAAAATAAAATGGGAGCCGCTCTTTGAAGGTTTGTCTGGCAAGGGGGTTAGAGTGCCCACTACCATTTGTTGACAACAACAAACACCTCTCAAAATTTTACTTTTATTGCTCTCTATATGTTTTCAAAATCAAAGCTCTAGCACAAATATAGCAATCAATGCTTTCCTCTTTGAAGGACCATTCTTTTACTTTTATTGTTGAGTCAGTTCACCTATCTCTCTCCACCTCAAGAAGCAAACACTTGTGTGAACTGTGCATTGATTCCTACATACTTGCATATTGCACTTGTTATATTACTCTATGTTGACAATATCCATGAGATATACATGTTATAAGTTGAAAGCAACCGCTGAAACTTCATCTTCCTTTGTGTTGCTTCAATATCTTTACTTTGAATTATTGCTTTATGAGTTAACACTTATGCAAGACTTATTGATGCTTGTCTTGAAGTACTATTCATGAAAAGTCTTTGCTATATGATTCATCTGTTTACTCATGTCATTTACATTATTTGGATCGTTGCATTCATTACATATGCTTACAATAGTATGATCAAGGTTATGATGGTATGTCACTCCAGAAATTATCTTTGTTTATCGTTTACCTGCTCGGGACGAGCAGGAACTAAGCTTGGGGATGCTGATACGTCTCCGACGTATCGATAATTTCTTATGTTCCATGCCACATTATTGATGATATCTACATGTTTTATGCATACTTTACATCATATTTATGCATTTTCTGGAACTAACCTATTAACAAGATGCCGAAGTGCCGATTCTTTGTTTTCTGCTGTTTTTGGTTTCAGAAATCCTAGTAAGGAAATATTCTCGGAATTGGACGAAATCAACGCCCAGGGTCCTATTTTGCCACGAAGCTTCCAGAAGACCGAAGAGTCAACGAAGTGGGGCCACAAGGTGGCTAGGAGGGTAGGCGGAGCGGCCCAAGCCCTGGCCGCGCCAGCCTGTCTCCTGGGCCCCTCGCGACGCCCCCTGACCTACCCTTCCGCCTACAAATAGTCTTCATCGTGAAACCCCCAGTACCGAGAGCTACGATACGGAAAACCTTCCAGAGACGCCGCCGCCGCCAATCCCATCTCGGGGGATTCAGGAGATCGCCTCCGGCACCCTGCCGGAGAGGGGAATCATCTCCCGGAGGACTCTACGCCGCCATGGTCGCCTCCAGAGTGATGTGTGAGTAGTTCACCCCTGGACTATGGGTCCATAGCAGTAGCTAGATGGTTGTCTTCTCCTCATTATGCTTCATTGTCGGATCTTGTGAGCTGCCGAACATGATCAAGATCATCTATCTGTAATGCTATATGTTGTGTTTGTTGGGATCCGATGAATAGAGAATACTATGTTATGTTGATTATCAATTTATGTCTATGTGTTGTTTATGATCTTGCATGCTCTCCGTTATTAGTAGAGGCTCTGGCCAAGTTTTTACTTTTAACTCCAAGAGGGGGTATTTATGCTCGATAGTGTGTTCATGTCTCCGTGAATCTGGGGGAGTGACAGAAACCTCTAAGGTTATGGATGTGCTATTGCCACTAGGGATAAAACATTGATGCTATGTCCGAGGATGTAGTTATTGATTACATTACGCGCAATACTTAATGCAATTGTCTGTTGTTAGCAACTTAATACTGGAAGGGGTTCGGATGATAACCTGAAGGTGGACTTTTTAGGCATAGATGCATGCTGGATAGCGGTCTATGTACTTTGTCGTAATGCCCAATTAAATCTCACTATACTCATCATAATATGTATGTGCATGGTCATGCCCTCTTTATTTGTCAATTGCCCAACTGTAATTTGTTCACCCAACATGATGTTTATCTTATGGGAGAGACACCTCTAGTGAACTGTGGACCCCA
Organism: Lolium perenne; assembly: GCF_019359855.2. Taxonomy (NCBI): domain Eukaryota; kingdom Viridiplantae; phylum Streptophyta; class Magnoliopsida; order Poales; family Poaceae; genus Lolium; species Lolium perenne. The sequence continues at coordinate 38,684,324 of NC_067248.2, read as the reverse complement.
GTCCAATTCTCTATACTGAAATACAATCTACTGCAATACTGCGTTCTCTTGTTTTCGCAAAACAATCATCTTCCACACTATACATCTAATCCTTTGTTACAGCAAGCCAGTGAGATTGACAACCTCGCTGTTTCGTTGGGGCAAAGTACTTGGTTTGTGTTGTGCAGGTTCCACGTTGGCGCCGGAATTCCTGGTGTTGCGCCGCACTACATCTCGCCGCCATCAACCTTCAACGTGCTTCTTGACTCCTACTGGTTCGATAAACCTTGGTTTCTTACTGAGGGAAACTTGCCGCTGTGCGCATCACACCTTCCTCTTGAACGAAAAGACATAAAGTCAACTACGCGCATCAACTGCGTACGATAAATCAGGGCCAGTTACCCCTGACGAACTATTGCAATTGTTGTGGCACAAGTGTACAACCTCTGCAGAGTTAAACCTATTCGAATAGCCGCGTCCGCGGTTATGGACAGTTGGGAAGGCCATACTGTTCCGTCATATGAATTTTTCTAAAAACTATGAATGGTGAATGGTGACTTGTGAATTTGAATTTGAAAGGTGACCTTGACTTCGAATCACAACAGAGTTGTGGGAATGACACTAATATTCCCACTTGAGTTAGTTAGCACATGAAGAGTTGTTTACTAAAATGTTTGTGAACTAAAATTGGCTTTATGCAAAATAAACTAGAGCTTAGTACCCCTTACTAGGATTGTTAGCACTTACATTAGTATTAGTTTGCGAGTACTTTAAAGTACTCACGGCTGTGTCCCTGGCTATTCAAATGGCCAGACAATGAAGCAGAACAGCAGTATGAAGAGGACGACCAGCAGGACGCCTACGACAACTAGGGAATCTTCTGACGTCAGACGTTGGCCTGTGGACTAGAGATTCCCTCCTATTTACGCTTCCGCTATGAAACTATGAACTTTGTGTAGGTTGATCAATAGATCAACTATTTGTGTAATATGGATCATGTGATCTCTATTTGTAAGACGACTATGGTATGTAGTGAATGATGACTTATGATATTCAACTGTTATGTCTCGCAACAACAATATTCCTGGGATTGCGATGTATGGCATAACAGGCATCTGGACTTAAAAATCCGGGTGTTGACAACCATGGATTGTGTTGATATGGTGGAGGTTCCATTGCAAGGGTTTATATCCATCTAGGATTAAACAACAAATGTCGTCCAGTGATTCTTGTGCCGTAATACCCGTGTTAACCATAAGATCTGGAGTGGGACGGAGTAGTCAAAAGTGTTTCCTCCTCTCGTACATCAACGGACGCGCTTTACCGTAGACACTTGTATCTGTCGGGGGCGAGCGGTAGGCTGGGGAAGCCTTAAGTCCCCACGGCATTGTCCGTAGACACTTGTCGCCCGAGGAACAAGCGGTAGGCTGGGGAAGCCTTAAGTTCCCCACGGTATTGCGGTCTATGATAGGTTGCAGCTACCGGCGAAGGAGTTTGGTTAACAAGTCCCAAACTGTTGTCGTGGTCGGGGTCCACCCGTAAGTGGGAATAATGGGACCGACGAGGACCCAGGGTTGGGGTATGCAACAAAGGGTGGGTGTGCGAGGTAGCGGAGGAACATGATTGGCTAGACCTTATACCGGGCCTCACACCATAGGAAGTGTGGACGGGAAAGCTGCCCGATTGGCACCAAGGTTAAGATCTCTTATGGGTAAAGCAACACACCTCTGCAGAGTGTAAAGAACCGTGACCTGTCACTCCCTGTTCCGGGATATGGAACTAGGAACGCGGCCGGAAAGGAGCTCCATGAAGTTCTAGTAAACCGGTGAAGGCTGACAGACATAGCTCTTTGAAATAAAAGCAACCTCTTGAAGAAATGTTTATCAAAACCTGCATTGGTATTAGACTTTCTGGTCTAATACCGTAGCTAGTGCATTAAACACCTCTTTTCCATAATGAACTTTGTTGAGTATGCTCGTACTCATCCCACTCTTAAATCCCCTGCTTAGATTGTCTGAACCGACTGGAGGAGGACAACGACAACCCTGAAGGAGCCGAGATCATCGGCTATGAAGAACCAGACCTCTCTGGAGGTGTTGAAGGCGTAGACTACCTTATAGTCTACGGAAACGGGGAGAGTTCCGGAGGAGATCAAGCCTAGACTAACCGAGTAGTAGTAGTATCCGAGCAGCACGAACTCTTAGAACTTAGCTGCTCGAGGGAATAAATGTACCACTTAGTAAGACTCTTGTATTATAAGTTAAGTTGGGTTCGCCTCGAACCCAGGAGTATCCCTCTTAGGACCTAAGAGGAGCTCCGTGATGATATGTACATTATGCTTGTAATAATAAATGAATGAGTTATGGACCTGCTATGTTCTGTTGTACTACTCTGAGGGATGTAATATTTGCGGAATGGTACTTCGTGAATGTTATATCAACGACTGACATACTACAACATGCAGTGGTATGCAGGGTCACCACATCCACTCTCACCCACCCACCACCCGCGCAACCATTGTGTCCTAGTTCAATCTATGGAGGACACCACCTTAACTGTCATTGCTCTTGTTGCCGCGACCACTGCTCCTGACGTGACGGTACTGGCTTGCAGCCGCGGTTGTCCAGAAAAGGTTGTCGTGCCCATTTTGGTCAGGCCAGAGAAGGATCTCACACCGGAGGATAGGACAGATGAATCGAGGAAGCCAGCTGGCCACAGAGACAACATGGAAGAACAAGCATGCCGCAGATACTGCAGCCCAAGAAAGGGCCGATGCACTGGCATACGCCGACCAAGTTCGGGTCCATACCAATGCCGACGTCATGGCCACCCAATCTGCGCTCATGGTTAGCGGTCTTGCTGGATAACGCCCTAGCGACGAGCTTGCACTCATCCGCGAACAATCCCCCACGCCCGTCAGTGCATGCACCGGCGTCGTCGCGGTTATCGCGGGACATGCCACCTGTTTCCAAGCCAAAGGACGATCCAAAAGAATGATAGTAAACACGGAAATTGAGGATGTGTGTCTTTGCGAGGCTTGGACAGAAATTGGACAAGATCAAATTTGTGGTGCCCAACAGAAGGGAGGCACATTCTAGAAAAATATTTTCAACTACTTGCACGAGCACAAACATTTAGGTGATCACTAGTTTTAGAGTTGCCGGAGTGACGGCTCTCTCACAAAAAGATGGGTGTTGATCCAAGAGTAATGCACCAGGTTCAACACTTCCTATGGTACAGTGAAGAAGCGGAAAATTAGTGGCATTGGAGTTGGAGACTTGGTGTTCCATGCTTTGGGCAACTCCAAGGTCTCCACCAAAATTAAGAGGTCCACCTAGGTCCATTGTTGGACGGAAATCAAGGATTTCCCCAAGTGGCAAGAGCTCTATGCGTCTTGGTCCACCGATAGAGGGGTGCCCCAAGTCATCGATCTCGATTGTGCCACCCCAAGTGTGTCTCGTGCATCAAAGAGGCCGAAGAGAAGAACCAACTCCAAGTTGGATGCAAGACACCTCTAGTCGATAAGGAGGTGCCAAGTGAGATGAGGGACGGGAGAAAGCTCTGGGAAAAGGAGGAGGCCGTGAAGAGCTTCTACAACATACAACACAAGTAGCTCGAAATTAAAGATATCAGTGTCCATAATAAGCAAAACGAATTGGAGCTCACCCTACTCGCTGGGGGGGGGGGGGGGGGGGGCAAGCTCAGGGCGATGCCGTGACCGACGGCATGGATCCTACTCAGCGGACATGGTTGGAGAAGAAGTAGAAGAAGATGATTCTTGATCCCGATGTGTGATTCACTCAATCACACTTTCATTTGTGTATGTCCTTTTGAAACTTAGAACTACCATGTAATGCTACTTAATTTGCTATCATTTGCACAAACTTTGGGTTGTTTCCTATTATTTTGTTATATTATGGCTTATCTATACGTGTCAAATTTGCATATTTAAATTAGATAAAACTTTCTAGAAGCGAACCAAACTGGTGTGTTGTTGGTTACACTGCCACCCTAAAACAGACATGGGCCTCCAGCCGGTCCACGGGCCACCGCAAACGGACTAAGAAGGAATGAATGTGGACCGCCAATGGAGATGCCCTTACAACATGGACACTTGAATCCATGGTGAATATTAAAATAAAGACAACTATTAAATAAACTCGAAAGGTATAAAATAAAAAAATTCATCTAGAGTATGTATGTGCGTGCCTAGATTGAAACTTAATAAATACAAAAGTATGTAACTTAGATAAAATTGACAAATGGAAGTATAAAAAAACAGCGACATTTATTTTAACACGGAAGGTATATAATTAGATTCACCATGAATTGACATGTATTTCCTATGCATCATCTACACTGCATGTATTATGTTTTCGCCCCCAAGACATGCAAATGCACGTACATGTGTCGATCGAGCAGCGCACTTAGCTAGGTACGTGCATGCATTCTGTCTGTCGTGTGTACAAAGCGTGTGTACTCACGTAGACATCGCGTTCGGCGGACGGCCGGCCGTCCCACACGCGCGAGCTAACCGGTCGACGGCGGACCGCCCGCCGTCCGGCCGAACGCCGGCACGCACATGGCGGCACATGAATGTACCTGTGTATCTCCAACCACTTCAATCTCCATCGACCTCGACGGCGACCCTCCATCCATGGCCGCGAGGACGGACGATATCTGCAGACCTGCAGCTGCAGAGAGATCTCATGCATGTATTATTCTAGTCCACTCTTACATCACTGACTCACGAGTCACGAACCTAAGTATGCATAAGTGAGGAGCACATCGCTGCTGCGCTAATGATCATTTAATCTATTCATATGATTACTAGTGTTTATTATTATCTCCGTCCTAATATATAAGCCTTTTTTTTCGAACCTAATATATATAAGCCTTTTATAAAGCTAAATTATCTATCTGTTCCAGACAGAAGTATAGCTTGGTTAGATGGTGATATTTACTTTCTCTATTCAATTTAAGATGAATGACATCTCGAAGATTTGTTCTAATTTTCGTTTTTATTGAGTTGCTTTATGGTGTTCGATGTTTCTCGTAATACTAGTGATCTATTTGCAAAAAAAAGATGGTAATTTACTTTCTCTATTCAATTTTTTCTTCGAATTTTCTCTATTCGCTAATAGTAACAGATCAAGCTTAGATTATTTGCAGCAGATCATGTGTGGAGTGGCCCACATGCAGAGCTACCTCAGTCTTGGTCCTTCATCATGCACTTCTCACATATCCCTCTCATCTCTCTCTTTCTCTCTGTCAATCGCAAATTGGGCATATGGCCCTACAGAAATCAAGATTTTTGGAATCTTTCTCGCTTCATTCATCAGATGGATTACCTACCTCTGGCCACCGGAAAAAACTACCAACTGCCATAAGAGAGTACCTACCGGTCTGAGCGATCTCACCTGCAGCTACCATGCTCTTGTTTAATTGCAGCATCATGGACGCACTGATGACCGGTACAATCATTACCGAAACTGTTGTCTCTCATGCTTACATCTGAGATCGATCGATCAATCAATCATGAGAAGCCTTCAGGACAACTATTCGTCAGAAAGATCGATCAGGACTAGCTGATTGGATAGAAATTATGTTTTGGATACACAATTAACAATCAATTAATTGCTGTCATTTTTCAAATACTCAGTATTGTATACATTACTCTGTAGACCAACAGATACTAGAGCGTACACACATGAAAATCTCATCATTAATTAGCTCATCACCACGGATGGAAGAAGACAGGACTAGGACAAGAACATGCACACACAGCATCTCTGTAGGGAACGTCCTAGATAAACCTCACAACTTGCAAGAATCCAATAGAGCCATGGAGGCCAACATGCATTTTAAAAAACTTGCAAACTGTAAAAGATTTATTTTCTAATGCCCTCAGGTGAGTCAAAATTCGACATAATTAAGAGACAGATATTTCATACAGATCCTTTCACCCTTGCATAAGCCTATATATTTTCTAGAAGAATCCGACCAAAAAAAAAAAGAAATAGGCCTGGTGGGAGAGATGCCCCTAGCATTATACTCTATATAAAAGTAATACAGTTTAGCACTCCCTAATTGGTCGGTGCACTGTAGACGAAGAATTTTTGATCGATTACGTTCCTTTTCCCAGCAACACGTGCACCGTTATTTTTCTATGCCTTCAGTGATTTTTTCCTTCCTTTTTTTTCTTGAAGGGATCAGGCAACCGGCTACCGCAGCGACCAGTTAGCAACATTTATTGTTGACAGTCTATTATTATCCGGCGACCGATCGGGTGTAAAATATCGGTCGTTCTAGGCAACGTCCGGACCCACGCGCGGCGGGCGCAGTGCTTTTCTCGTTTGTTTGCTACTTCACGGGTTGCTTCTCACATGAGTGGACCCCACACGAGCTGACAGTTTGCTGCTTCTGTGAATGTGATGCCATGGGCCATGGTGCATGTGGCTCGTTTTCATTAAGAGATTGATGCCTACAACACCAAGTTGCTAGCGGGGAAACCCCCGGACGGGTTGAGATGCATTAGCCCATCCACTAGGCTAAGCCTAGGTCTACACCAAAATTAGATTTAGCATCAGGGCATTGGATATATAGTTTTTTAACGTTTATACCACTTTCTCCGTTTCATTAAAGATGTATTAACTTTATCTAAATTCGGATGTATGTTAAGTACTCGTTCTATCCATTTCGGAAAGAAAAGTACTCGTTCTATCCCATGAAAGTTGTTTTAGATTTACCAAAATTTATATGTATATACACACTATCTAGTGTGTGGATACATCTAAATTTAGATAAATCTGTGATAACTATCATAAGAGAGAGGGAGCAAATATACATGTTAGTATGATGGATACATGATCATGCATTCATCCATGCAAGCAGGTGATCAAGATTTGTGCACACTAGCTAGCTTGAGTCAAACACATAGGTCGATCGAGGCTGCTACATTGTGGAGTTTTGTACTTTACCAATATTCATTATACAAAATACATAAAGTATGAAAGTATAGTTTATACGGATTCAAACGCAATAGATCTTATATTGTATATGTTCACATCTTTCGTAAAATATTTAAACAAAGTTTGCAAAGTTTGACGTACTTTGACAAAATTCAGAACACAAGTATTTGTGAAAGGAGGGAGTAACGTGATCTTCTTTAATTTCAGTATGATGCACGCACTGACCGATGACCAGTACAATCATTATGGAAACTGTTGCCTCTCATGCTTACATCTGAGATCGTTTGATCGATCAATCATGAGAAGCCTGCCAGGCGAATATTCATCAGAAAGATCGATCAGGACTATCTGATTGGATAGAAATTATGTTTTGGATACACAATTAACAAGCAACATATATATTTCTGCTGTCATTTTTCAAATACCCAGTAGTGTATACAGCACTCTGTAGACTAGCAGATACTAGAGTGTACACATAAAAAAAAACTCATCATTAGCTGATCACCACCTATTGAAGAAGACGGGACAAGGACAAGGACAGGGACAGGAACATACACTAGTAGAAAAAGGCTTCCGTCCAAGCCTTTAGTACCGGTTTCCTTACGAACCGGTATTAAAGGGTGCATTAGTACTAGTTGTACTGTCCACACCTTTAGTATCGGTTCCAAAGGACCTTTAGTACCGGTTCGTGACACGAACCGGTACTAAAGGGTTAGCGTCAGCTGAAAAACCTTTAGTACCGGTTCATGACACTAACCGGTACTAAAGGTATTTCTGCTCCCCAACGCACCCCCCCCCCCCCCCCCTGGATCGTCTTTTTTGCTTTAAAAAATACAAATGCCTAGTTTTCTAGCAGTCGAGTACTTTTCCGGCTGAACCCTCGAGATCTACTTGCCCTCTACTTCCAACTAGAACCTAGTCTACAATCCGTAGGCATTGACAAGTTAATACCTTGTCAATTGGCGCCGTCTGTGGGAATTAGAGGCGACAAGGAGCTGATCTCGATGGCACATTCAAGATCGTCGAATTCTTCGGTGGCAAGCAACGCGATGGATAGAGGTAAACGGATCGAAACTGATATAGTCGATTTTGTTCCTCACCCGCCCTCCCATTTGGATGCATGTGCGCATCTGGAGGAGCTTATGGAGATGACGTTCGGAAGGTTCCACTTCCGCGTCGGAAAAGAAGGATCACATCGTCTCGAGATTCCGATTTCGTCGGGATCGTCGGTGGACGGTTCCGATTTTTTGGAATCATCGTCATCGTTCGAGACAGGCGACGAGGAGATTTCGCCGCCACGCTTCGGCAAAACTACAACAAGCGAGAAACTCGCCAAGATCTTCGGCAACATATCCTTCGAGTCGTCTGTGGACTCCAGTCTAAGCAGCGACTCAGACAGCGTCGACAACTTCAACTTCATCGACAAATCTACTTCTGTTGGAGATGTCTTTGCCGATCTATACGACGGTGTCACCAATCCTGACAAAGGCCAAAGTGCAAAATACCATCAAGTCTGTGCAATTGGAGATACCAGTTGCCCACAGGAGGAGACATCAGAGGCTTTCGATGATGCAGGAAATCCGTACATCGATCCCGCTGATCTTACGCGAGGTTTGGGAAGAAAACATGTCGGGCCTACGACACGATAGATGGTGCAATTTCAACAAGCAGTTTGGGGCAGAGTCGCAAGAGCTATCGATGGCACGGAGCCGATGACTGTGGCCGCCACAGCTGAAGAATTACAAACATACCAATATAGACTCGCTCGTGCTAGGCGAGAACTCGAAAAACAGAAAGATGCCGCTGGATAGGAGGCAAGCCGCGGCTTTCGAGTCAAGCAGGCGAAGAGCTGAGTTAAGTCGACAATCAGGCACATCGGGAGGAGATAGTCACAGAGCAGCTCGAAATAGGGCAAGATCTCGGTTGCAGAATATACCTGAGGCTGAGAGGGAGAACCTAGTCCAAAACGTCGACATGTCCTTTATGTCGATGGACACAAGAGGGAACATTATCCCAAAGACACCACAAGCTGGATATTTGGCGACACAAGCTTTCATCCTGGCGTCCAGGCCACCTCCCGGAGATCCAAGAGAAGCATTGTATAACATGGCCATGACAGGATGCGGAGTCATGGGAACAGCGTTCGCAGGAACAAGCACGCCTCCTGAAGGCTCTGCAAGGAAAAATAGTCCTCGACCTGCAACAGTGGTGCACGACCCCCCAAGAACAAGTGGGGCGAGAGATACAGCTACACATGCAAGTGTTGACAGAGCGCGACAAGAAAGGAGGGAACGTCGGCACTCACCAGAGGTTGATGAGGAGGATTTGTGTGGGCTCCCATGCTTCACGCGGCAAGTTCGTAAAACTCGGGTCCCGTCTGGGTTTAAGCTACCCGACAATTACAAAAAGTTCGATGGCTTGCAAGATCCTGAGGATTGGTTAATCAACTACCTGGAGATGGTGAAACTGATGGGCGGAACCAGAGCAACAGCCATGCAAAGTATCCAGGTGCACTTGAGTGGAGCAGCTCGATCGTGGATAAAAAATCTGCCTCGTGGTTCCATCGACAGCTGGGAAAATTTCGAGGACATATTCATGAAGAATTTCTTGTCCATGTGCAAGAAACCCGCGTCATTGGAGCAGCTAAGAGCATGCAGACAAAAGCATGATGAATCAATGATGATGTATATACAGAGGTGGAACATCATCAAAAACTCAGCAGAAAACATATCTGATGAAAGAGCAATAGATGCATTTGTTGCTGGAATCCGAAGGAGGAACTTCGTCGAGAATTTGGGAAGAACAAACCCGAAAACAATAGCAGCACTCATGGAAATAGCGAACTGCTGGGCAGATGGAGAAGATGATGTTCATAACAAACGGCACAGGTCGCCTGAGGATGAGCGCAACCGAAACTTTCAAAATAGGCGACGATTCTCTCGATAGTTCTCAGATTATGATGCTCCTGGCCAGATATCGGCTGGTTTCCGAGGAAACAACAGGGGCAACAATCGAGATTATTATCAAAAGAGTGGCGAGCAGCGAAATGATTACAAGGACAGTTCCCGTCCCAACAGGCAAAATAATGGACCAAGGTTTCAGAGGCCGTATATATCAACCGAGGATCTCTTAAACGGACCATGACAAATGCACTTTTTCTTCGACAACAATGGAAAGAGGCAGTCAGGGCATCTGCAGAAGGACTACCGAACTTTTCTAGCACTACATAGATATGCAGGGCATACCAGCATGCAGGTAGTAAACAGAAACCCCCAGGGGCCAAGGAGTGAGATTCACCTTCCACCTCCACCCGCAATCACGGACGAAAATCGACACCAGTTGCAGTTGGCGGCAGCTCCGCAACCAGGTCCTTATATCAACACCAGTGGTGCAGTCTCGATGATTCAGAAAGGCAGGCCATCTAATAGAGCTCAGAAAGTAATCTCGCGGCAAGTTTTCATGGCAGAGAAGATGCCTCCACCAACAATCGAGTACCTGAACTGGTCAGGGCAAGACATCGGCTTCACTATAGCTGACCACCCGCAACAGGTTCCCAGGACAGTCTGCTTTGATCTTACCAGCGGTTATAGCAGGATTCGACATTTCACGAGTGTTCATTGATGGCGGGAGCAGCTTAAACCTTATGTACGCAGATACATTGAGGAAGATGAACATATCCCTGGCAAACTTACTACCAACTGATACGCGTTTCCATGGTATCACACCGGAGAAGCCGAGCTACCCATTGGGAAAGATCAACCTCGACGTTCAGTTTGGAACCCGAGAAAATTACATAAGAGAGAGGTTGGAGTTTGAAGTCGTGGATTTCCCATCACAGTATCACGCTTTGTTGGGACGACCAGCCTATGCTAGGTTTATGGCGGTACCACATTACACATACTTGTTTTGGAGACTCCCTGGACCCAAGGGCCCAATCACAGTAAAAGGCAGCTTCGCGCTAGCTGATAAGTGCGACAAGGATTTTCATCGACTGTCAGACTTTCGGGATGCAAGCAGAATATATGGCGTCAAGGCTAACAACTGATTATGATGTGTTGCCAGACATAGGGAGGCCGCTCAAGGAGCCCACCTTTGACACTACCAAAGATTCCAAAGAAGTGCAGATTCACCTCTACAGATCCCAAGAAAACGATATCTATTGCAACAAACATGGACCTCGCATAGGAAAGCGCGCTCGTCGAGTTCTCTGTGAGCACTGGGAAATCTTCGCATGGTGTCCAACTGACATGCCAGGAGTACCCAGGGAACTTGCCGAGCACCCCCTTAACTTGGATCCAATGGCGAAACCAATCAAACAACCTTTGCGGCGTTTTTCGGAACCAACCCGCAAAGCTATGTTGTCAGAAATCAATCGACTCAGAGAAGCTGGTTTTATCAAAGAGTTACGTACAGAGGCCACGTGGGTAGCTAACCCAGTGCTGGTCCCGAAGAAAAACACAGAGGTCCTTCGCATGTGTGTCGACTTCACGTGTCTCAATAAACATTGTCCAAAGGATCACTTTCCCCTCCCAAGGATCAATCAAATTATCGACTCCACGACAGGTTGTGAACGTCTTTCCTTCCTGGACGCATACTCTGGTTATAACCAGATCCGATTAAAAGAGGAAGATGAGGTCAAAACAGCTTTTATCACACCTTATGGCGTGTTCTGTTATAGAACAATGCCCTTCGGGTTAAAAAACGCGGGAGCAACATATCAACGGATGATGCAGATATGTCTTGCCACACAGATTGGCAAGAACGTCTAAGTGTATATCGACGATGTCATCATAACAACAAAGAAGGGGTCAACCTTGATCGTGGATCTGAAGGAAACTTTCGACAACCTCGACAAGTTCTGCCTCAAGATGAACCCGACAAAGTGCTCTTTTGGCGTTCCTGCAGGGGAACTTCTCGGCTTTCTGGTTTCAGCAAGAGGAATCGAGGCCAACCCAAAGAAAATCCAAGCCATCGTGACGATGCGGAAGCCAACAAAGTTGAAGGAAATACAATAGTTGACTGGGCGAGTCGCAGCTTTAAGCAGATTGGTCGCCAGGCTGGGAGAAAAGGCGTTGCCATTCTACGCTTTGATCAAACAAGGAGAAAAGTTTGAGTGGAACGAAGAACCAGACAGAGCTTTTGAGGACCTCAAGCGCACAATCTCGACACCGCCAATCTTGGTGGCGCCTAAGTAAATGGAACCTCTCCTACTATACATCGCAGCCTCGCCTCAAGTGGTTAGCACAGTACTTGTGGTCGAAAGAGAAGAAGAAGGAAAGCTCCATGGAGTACAACGGCCGGTATACTTCATCAGTGAAGTTTTATCGCCTTCAAAACAACGGTACCCGCAGTACCAGAAGTTGGCATATAGAGTGTTCACAACTGCAAGAAAACTGCGACACTATTTTTCGGCGCATCCGATAATAGTGGTCAATGAGGCGCCTTTATCAAATATATTAAACAACCCAGAGGCTACGGGTCGTGTCTCCCTTTGGGGAATAGAGCTTTCCCCTCGGGACATCACATATGAGAAGAGAAAAGCAATAAATTCGCAGATTTTACCAGACTTCGTTGCAGAATGGATGGAGCTACAAAATACGGGACCTCCAGATTTGTCGAGAACTTGGACTATGAACTTCGACGGGTCCAAGAGACTAGAAGGAGCTGGAGCAGGCGTGATACTAGTGTCACCTCAAGGCGACAAGTTGAAATACGTGCTACGGATGACGTTTCCAAACGCATCTAATAACGAGGCGGAGTACGAAGCACTTATACACAGGATGAAGATGGCGAAAGCCTGCGGAGCAACCCGATTAAAAATCTTTGGGGATTCACAGCTGGTGGCTCAACAGGTGATGAATCAATGTGACACAGTCAATGACAGTATGATATCATACAAGGAAGTATATAATGAAATCGAGAAGCTGTTCGACGGGTGCGAAGTAAATCATATCAGCAGGCTCAGCAATGACGAGGCCGATGTTCTTGCAAACATCGGGTCGCAGTGTTTAGCAATACCACCTGGTGTATTATGGGAAGAGATAACTGAAAGATCAACCAAGGCGAAGAAACAACAGAAGAAGAAGGAGAAGGTAGAGAAAGCCTCAGGGGCTCCAGCAGCAACAGAAGCAAACACACCGGAAGATGAGCAGGAATCGCACGTGATAATGATGGTATAACTTCCTTAGATGCAGGTTTACGTAGCATATATCCTAAGGAAAGAACTACCCGAAGACCCAGTTGAAGTAAGGTGAGTTATCAGACGTTCCAAAGCCTTTACTGTGATCAAAGGAGAGCTATACAAACGAAGTATTTCGGGAGTACTACAGAGATGTGTCACACCCGAAGAGGGAAGACTTATTCTGAAGGATGTACACGAGGGGGTGTGCGGACATCATGCAAGCAGTAGAGCTATAGCAGCCAAGGTTTTTAGGGCAGGATTCTACTGGTTGACAGCAATAGAAGATGCAAAGGATGTAGTACGTACTTGCAATGCATGTCAGAGATTTGCGGCAAAACCTCATTCTCCGGCAGCAGAACTGATGCCAATACCCTTGTCATGGCCTTTTTCTCAGTGGGGCCTTGATATGGTGGGAAAGCTACATAAGGCGTGGCCAGGAGGTTACGGTTATATGCTGGTGGCTGTCAAGAAGTTTACCAAGTGGATTGAGGCAAAAACAATAAACTCGCCAGACGCAGCATCGGTGGTCAGTTTCGTCAAAGGCATTGTCTTTCGATTCGGCGTTCCCAATAGCATTGTCACAGACAACGACAACAATTTTACTTCTAAGGAGTTCAAAGCATACTGCGCGGAGGTAGGCATCAAACTACACTTTGCGTCGGTAGCGCATCCGCAAACCAATGGTCAAGTCGAGAAAGCAAACGGTATCATATGCAATGGTATCAAGAAACAATTGATAACACCTCTGGAGAAAGCTCGACATACCTGGCTAGAAGAGTTGCCAAGTGTCTTATGGAGCATACGAACAACTCCCAACACAGCAACACAAGAAACCCCATTTTTTCTGGTCCATGGAGCCGAGGCAGTGCTCCCGATAGAAATAGAACACAACTCCCCGAGAGTGGCGGACTATGATGAAGAAACCTCGAGAAAGGTGCTAGAAGATGATGTCGATGCACTTGATGAAGCTAGAGACGAGGTGCTGTCAAGAGTTACCAAGTACCAGCAAGATTTGAAAAATTACCACAGTCGATGCTTGCAACCAAGGTCTTTTCAAGTAGGAGATTTAGTTCTTTGGCTCTCCCAGGAAAGCCATGAAAAGTTCGAGTCTCCATGGGTCGGACCACACATCGTCACATAAGTAATCGCAGGAGGAGCATACAGGATAAAGGACAAGAAGACAGGAGTCCCAGAGAAGAATCCATGGAACGTGGCGCAACTTCGACGCTTTTACGCGTAGAAGTCAACATAGAAACATACATGTAAACATACATTGTACTGAAACGCCTGCGATTTTTTAGACGCACTCTTTTCCTTTAAGGCACCGAGTGGGGCTGGAAGGTTTTTAATGAGGCGGACTCGTGGTGCTGCAATATAAGAAAGATATTGATGATATACATCTTTTTCTTCGATAGGCTCGGGGGCTTGCAACCCGCAAAAACAATATATATACATAAATCTTCGCAATATACAGTCTACAAGATATTTGCCTTGGTTCAAAACACCTCGCAAACCAGTAAAGATAAAAACACTGGCCACCAAAAAAGCTCGGGGGCTGATACGTCTCCAACGTATCTATAATTTCTGATGTTCCATGCTAGTTTTATGACAATACCTACATGTTTTGCTCACACTTTATAATTATTTTATGCATTTTCCGGGACTAACCTATTAACAAGATGCCGAAGTGCCAGTTCCTGTTTTCTGCTGTTTTTGGTTTCAGAAATCCTACACAGGAAATATTCTCGGAATTGGACAAAACAAAAGCCAAACCTCCTATTTTACCGAGACGGACCCAGAGAGCCAGAGAAGTGCCGGAGGGGGGCCAAGGGGGCCCCACACCATACCTGGGCGCGGGCCCCTCCCTGGCCGCGCCACCAGGTGGGGAGGCCACCCCCTGGCTCCTTCGACTCCGCCCTTTCGCCTATATATTCTGTCCGTCGCGAAAACCCTAAAACAACAGACGATATTCCACGAAGAGTTCCGTAGCCGCCGCCATCGCGAAGACAAGTTTCGGGGGACAGAATCTCTGTTCCGGCATGCCGCCGGGACGGGGAAGTGCCCCCGGGAGTCTTCTCCATCGACGCCACCGCCTCCATCATGCTCCGTGAGTAGTTCCCCCATGGTCTACGGGTTCTAGCAGTAGCTAGTTGGTACTCTCTCTCCCATGTACTTCAATACAATGATCTCATGAGCTGCCTTACATGATTGAGATCCATCTGATGTAATCGGTGTTGTGTTTGTTGGGATCCGATGAATTGTTACATTATGATCAGTCTATCTATAAAGTTTGTGAAGTTATTATTGCTGCAATCTTGTTGTGTTTAATACTTGTCACTAGTGCACGAGTGGCATGATCTTATATTTAAGCTCTATAATTATTGCTTAGATTGTATCTACAAGTTGTTTGCACATGTCTATGTCCGGAACCCGAGGCCCCAGAATGACAGCAACTGGGATAACTGGAGGGGATGGCTTAGATATGAGGATCACATGTTTTCACCAAGTGTTAATGCTTTTCTCCGGTGCTCTATTAAAAGGAGTACCTTAATTACCAGTAGTTTCCCTAGAGGCCCGGCTGCCACCGGCTGGTAGGACAAAAGATGTTACGCAAGTTTCTCATTGCGAGCACGTATGACTATATATGGAAAACATGCCTACATGATTAATAAACTTTATGTTCTATCTTAATGCTATAACAATTATGTCAATTGCCCAACTGTAATTTGTTCACCCAAAACTTGTTATTGGAGAGTTACCACTAGTGTAGATAGCTGGGAACCCCGGTCCATCTTTCATCATCAAATACTCACTCGGTCCTATATGCAATTAGAAGTAGTATCAACTATTTTCTGGTGCCATTGCCTCTGTGTTATGCCCTACATTGTCAAGTATTCTGTTACTATTGCTCTCATATTACTGCTGCTTTCACATCACCCCTGTTACTAGTGCTTTTCCAGGTGCAGCTGAATTGACAACTCAGTTGTTAAGGCTTATAAGTATTTTTGTGTCCCCTTGTGTCGAATCAATAAATTTGGGTTTTACTTCCCTCGAAGACTGTTGCGATCCCCTATACTTGTGGGTTATCAAGACTATTTTCTGGCGCCGTTGCCGGGGAGGCATAGCTCTACTCATAAGTTCACCTGGGGAGTACACTCTACCTCTCCCTCTGTTTTTTTTTGCTTAGTTTACTTTTGTCTAGTTTATTTGTGCTTAGTTTCTTTCGTCTAGTATTATTTTGCTTAGTTTACTTTTGTCTAGTTTGTTTTTGTCTTGTTTTATTTTTCTTATATACCCGAAAATCCATAAAAATTTGAAAAACCGAAAAATTAAAAACTGTTGTTATGGAAGAACCCACAACCTGTATGGAGCTTATAGAACTATATATGAATTATAGAGAATCAAGAAAGGGTGAAGTCATGAGTGCCGTGTTAGAAAAATTGAATACAATTGCTAAAATATTGCTTAAACGCCATGATACTAAACAGGATACTAAACATCTTAAATTCCAATGTGGCTTTAGTGAAGAAGTTTTAATTGTGAACTATCACTGGAATAACTATATTCATCTTGGGTTCGAAGAAGTAGAACAATTTGTTTTATTTATGGGAGCCTCTGAGATAGAATCCTCATGGCTAAAAATTATGAAACTTGTATTGCTTGTAAGGACCTTAAAGATTATGTCTCTTCTATCATTGATTATTGCATAGAACATTACAACAATAATCCTTATATAATTGATTATAAAGAGAGACTCATTCATGCACAAGAATGCACTCACAATTTGCAGGAACCTTTGAAAAAAGAAATTGATGAACCTGAAAGCTCATTGGATGAACAAGAGGAGGAGAGTGATGAACAAAAGGAGGAAGAATGGATTAGCTACCCATGCCAAAGTTCTAATGAGAGTAACTCTTTATCTCTTACACTATTTGATTGTCCTCCATGCTTACCAAAGGAGGATGAATGTTATGTTCCTGTGGATTCTCTTGAAATATTTGATACGTCTCAAATGTATCTATAATTTCTTATGTTCCATGCTAGTTTTATGAAAATACTCACATGTTTTATATACACTTTATATCATTTATACGCATTTTCCGGCACTAACCTATTAACAAGATGCCGAAGCGCCAGTTCCTGTTTTCTGCTGTTTTTGGTTTCAGAAATCCTACACAGGAAATATTCTCAGAATTGGACGAAACAAATGCCCACGGTCTTATTTTGCACGGAGCCTTCCAGAAGTCCGAAGAGGAAACGAAGAAGAGCCGAGGTGGCCCCACACCACCTGGCGGCGCGGCCAGGAAGGGGGGCGCGCCGCCCTATGGTGTGGACCCCTCGAGCCTCTCCCGACTCTGCCTCTTCGCCTATTTATTCCCTCCATCGCGAAAACCCTATTACCGAGAGCCACGATACGATAAAAGTTCCAGAGACGCCGCCGCCGCCAATCCCATCTCAGGGGGATTCAGGAGATCGCCTCCGGCACCCTGTCGGAGTGGGGAATCATCACCCGGAGGACTCTACATCACCATGATCGCCTCCGGACTGATGTGTGAGTAGTTCATCCTTGGACTATGGGTCCATAGCAGTAGCTAGATGGTTGTCTTCTCCTCTTGTGCTATCATGTTTAGATCTCGTGAGCTGCCTATCATGATCAAGATCATCTATTTGTAATGCTACATGTTGTGTTTGTTGGGATCCGATCAATATTGAATACTATGTCAAGTTGATTATCGATCTATCATATATGTGTTGTTTATGATCTTGCATGCTCTCCGTTGCTAGTAGAGGCTCTGTCCAAGTTGATACTTGTGACTCCAAGAGGGAGTATTTATGCTCGATAGTAGGTTCATGTCTCCATTGAATCTGGGGGAGTGACAGCAACTCCTAAGGTTGTGGATGCGCTGTTGCCACTAGGGATAAAACAACAATGCTTTGTCTAAGGATATTTGTATTGTTTACATTACACACCGTACTTAATGCTATTGTCTGTTGTTTGCAACTTAATACTGGAAGGGGTGCGGATGCTAACCCGAAGGTGTACCTTTTTGGCATAGATGCATGCTGGATAGCGGTCTATGTTCTTTGTCGTAATGCCCTAAGTAAATCTCATATTAGTCATCATGATATGTATGTGCATTGTTATGCCCTCTCTAGTTGGCAATTGCCCAACTGTAATTTGTTCACCCAACATGCTATTTATCTTATTGGAGAGACAACACTAGTGAACTATGGACCCCGGTCCATTCTTTTACATCTGAATACAATCTACTGCAATCATTGTTCTCTGATGTTCTTTGCAAACAAACATCATTCTCCACACCATACGTTTAATCCTTTGTTTATAGCAAGCCGGTGAGATTGACAACCTCACTGTTAAGTTTGGGCAAAGTATTTTGATTGTGTTGTTCAGGTTCCACGTTGGCGCCGGAATCCCTGGTGTTGCGCCGCACTACACTCCTCCACCAACAACCTTCACGTGGCCTTCATCTCCTACTGGTTCGATAACCTTGGTTTCTTACTGAGGGAAACTTGCTGCTGTACGCATCACACCTTCCACTTGGGGTTCCCAACGAACGTGTGCTTCACGCGTCATCAAGCTAAATTTCTGGCGCCGTTGCCGGGGAGATCAAGACACGCTGCAAGGGGAGTCTCCCACATCCAATCTCTTTACTTTGTTTATTGTCTTGGTTTACTTTATTTTATTTTCTGTTTTGTTTGCTCTCTTTATATCAAAAACACAAAAAATTTAGTTACTTGCTTTACTTTATTTTATTTACTGTCTTGTTTGCTTTCTTTATATCAAAAACACAAAAAAATTAGTTACTCGCATTTACTTTAATTAATTCAGTTTGCTTTACTTATTTTTGTTATTGCTAAAATGGGTACTCCTGAGAACACTAAGTTGTGTGACTTCACAAGCACAAATAATAATGATTTCCTATGCACACCTATTGCTCCACCTGCTGCTACAGCAGAATTTTATGAAATTAAACCTGCTTTACTAAATCTTGTTATGAGAGAGCAATTTTCTGGTGTTAGTTCTGATGATGCTGCTGCCCATCTTAATAATTTTGTTGAACTTTGTGAAATGCAAAAGTATAAGGATGTAGATGGGGATATTATAAAACTGAAATTGTTTCCTTTCTCCTTAAGAGGAAGAGCTAAAGATTGCTTGCTATCTATACCTAAGAATAGTATTGATTCATGGACTAAATGTAAGGATGCTTTCATTGGTAGATATTATCCTCCTGCTAAAATTATATCTTTGAGAAATAGCATAATGAATTTTAAACAATTGGATAATGAACATGTTGCCCAAGCATGGGAAAGAATGAAATCTTTCGTAAAGAATTGCCCTACCCATGGACTGACTACTTGGATGATCATCCAAACCTTTTATGCAGGACTGAATTTTTCTTCGAGGAACCTATTGGATTCAGCTGCTGGAGGTACTTTTATGTCCATTACTTTGGGTGTCGCGACAAAGCTTCTTGATGATATGATGATCAATTACTCTGAATGGCACACTGAATGGGCTCCACAAGGTAAGAAGGTAAATTCTGTTGAAGAAACCTCCTCCTTGAGTGATAAGATTGATGTTATTATGTCTATGCTTGTTAATGGTAGATCTAATGTTGATCCTAATAATGTTACTTTAGCTTCATTGGTTGCTCAAGAAGAGCATGTTGATGTGAACTTCATTAAAAATAATAATCTCAACAACAATGCTTATAGGAATAATTTTGGTAACAACTATAGGTCATATCCGTCTAATAATAGTAACGGTTATGGTAATTCTTATGGTAATTCTTACAACAATAGTAGGAGTGTACCCTCTGGTCTTGAAGTCATGCTTAAAGAATTTATTAGTACACAAACTGCTTTTAACAAATTTGTTGAGGAAAAGCTTTGTAAAATTGATGTTCTTGCTTCTAAGGTTGATAGTCTTGCTGCTGATGTTGATCTTTTAAAATTGAAAGTTATGCCTAATGAAACTAAAGATATTAAGTCATTTGCTACAATAAATGCTATCCAAGTTCGAATTAATGAAAATATTAGATTGATGGCTGAATTGCATGCTAGGTGGGAAAGAGAAGAAAAACTTGCTAACGAGAATAATGTAGCTAAAGTTTGGACTATTACCACCACTAGTAATGTTGATGCTTCACATGTTTCTAAACCTCCTACTATCAATGGTAAAATAATTGGTGTTGGCAATGTTTCTACTCCTAATGCAAAGCGTGCAAAACTACCTAAAACTGCTAAAACTGCTGAAACTATTTGTGATAAAAGTGCTGAAATTTTTCAGAATATTGGAGACAATGATCCCATTGCATTAGATCATAATGGTTTAGATTTTTATGATTGTCATATCTCTGAAGTTATTAAGTTCTTACAAAAACTTGCTAGAAGTCCTAATGCTAGTGCTATAAACTTGGACTTTACAAAACATATTACAAATGCTCTCATAAAAGCTAGAGAAGAGAAATTAAAACTTGAAACTTCTATTCCTAGGAAGTTGGAAGATGGTTGGGAGCCCATCATTAAAATGAAAGTCAATGATTTTGATTGTAATGCTTTATATGATCTTGGTGCAAGTATTTCTGTTATGCCTAAGAAACTCAATGATATGCTTGACTTGCCACCATTGAAAATTTGTTATTTGGATGTTAATCTTGCTGATAATTCTATAAAGAAACCTTTGGGGAGGATTGATAATGTTCATATTACGGTTAACAATAACCTTGTCCCCATTGATTTTGTTGTCTTGGATATTGAATGCAATGCATCTTGTCCTATTATTTTGGGAAGACCCTTTCTTCGAACTGTTGGTGTTGTTATTGATATGAAAGAAGGGAATATTAAGTATCAATTCCCTCTTAAGAAAGGTATGGAACACTTCCCTAGAAAGAGAATGAAGTTACCTTTTGATTCTATTATTAGAACAAATTACGATGTTGATGCTTCATCTCTTGATGTTACTTGATTTACACTTTCTGCGCCTAGCTGAGAGGCGTTATAGAAAAGCGCTTATGGGAGACAACCCATTATTTTACTTCTGCAATTTTTGTTTTTATATTTGTGTCTTGGAAGTTGTTACTACTGTAGCAGCCACTCCTTATCTTTACTTTATTGTATTGTTGTGCCAAGTAAAGTCTTTGATAGTAAGGTTGACACTAGATTTGGATTTCTGCGCAGAAACAGATTTCTTGCTGTCACGAATTTGAGTAGATCTCTCTGTAGGAAACTCAGAAAAATCTGCGAAAAATCATGAGTAGTCCTCAGATATGTACGCAACTTTCATTCAATTTGAGCTTCTTCATCTGAGCATGTTAAGTGCCTCTAAAAAATTCGTCTTTACGGACTGTTCTGTTTTGACAGATTCTGCCTTTTATTTCACATTGCCTCTTTTACTGTGTTGAGTGGATTTCTTTGCTCCATTAACATTCAGTAGCTTTGGGTAATGTCCAGAAGTGTTAGGAATGATTGTGTCCTCTTTGAACATGTGAATTTTTGATTATGCACTAACCCTCTAATGAGTTTGTTTTGAGTTTGGTGTGGAGGAAGTTTTCAAGGATCAAGAGAGGAGGATGATACAATATGATCAAGAAGAGTGAAAAGTCTAAGCTTGGGGATGCCCCCGTGGTTCATCCCTGCATATTTCAAGAAGACTCAAGCATCTAAGCTTGGGGATGCCCAAGGCATCCCCTTCTTCATCGAGAACTTATCAGGTCACCTCTAGTGAAACTATATTTTTATTCCGTCACATCTTATGTGCTTTACTTGGAGCGTCTGTATGTTTTTATTTTTGATTGTGTTTGAATAAATTCGGATCCTAGCATTCCTTGTGTGGGAGAAAGACACGCTCCGCTTGTTCATATGAACACTGGTGTTCTTAGCTTTACTTTTAATGTTCATGGCGAAGGTTGAAAACTGCTTCGTTCATTGCTATTTGGTTGGAAACAGAAAATGCTTCATGTGGTAATTGGTGTATGGTCTTGAATAATTTGATACTTGGCAATTGTTTTGAGCTCTCAAATAGATCATGTTTAAGCTCTTGCATCATGTAGTTTGCACCTATTAGTGGAGAATTACTGTAGAGCTTGTTGAAATTTGGTTTGCATGATTGGTCTCTCTAAAAGTCTCGATATTTTCTGGTAAAAGTGTTTGAACAACAAGGAAGACAGTGTAGAGTCTTATAATGCTTGCAATATGTTCTTATGTAAGTCTTGCTGTACCAGTTCATACTTGTGTTTTCTTCAAACAACCTTGCTAGCCAAAGCCTTGTACTGAGAGGGTATGCTTCTCGTGCATCCAAAACCTTGAGCCAAAACCTATGCCTTTTGTGTCCACCATAACTACCTACTATGTGGTATTTCTCTGCCATTCCAAAGTAAATTGCTTGCGTGCTACCTTTAAAACTTTATTCCTTGTCTTTGCAATACATAGCTCATGGGAAAGTATCCTTAAAAACTATTGTGGTAAAGAATATGTCGCTTATTTATCTTATTTCATATAAGTTGCTTGTTGAGCGGTAACCATGTTTCTGGGGACGCCATCAACTGTTACACCTTTGTTGAATATCATGTGAGTTGCTATGCATGTTCGTCTTGTCTGAAGTAAGGGTGATTTGTCATGATTAAATGGTTTGAGTATGCATATTGTAAGAGAAGAACATTGGGCCGCCAACCAAACCCATGTATCATGGTGGAAGTTTTAGTTTGGACATTAATCCTCAATCTCTTATGAGAATATTATCTTTTGTTGAATGCTTAAGCATTAAAGAGGAGTCCATTATCTGTTTTCTATGTTGTCCCGGTATGGATGTCATCGAGTTGAGATCTATCAAAAACGAGAAATAAAATGCGACCTATCTCCTTGGACCTTTGTACAGGCGGCATAGAGGTACCCCTTTGTGACACTTGGTTGAAACATATGTAATGCAGTGATAATCGATGGAAATCCAAGCTAATTAGGACAAGGTGCGAGCACTATTGGTATTCGATGCATGAGGCTTGCAACTTGTAGGATGTTTTATGCATAACACATATGAATTATTACTACCGTTGACAAAATTGTTTCTATGTTTTCAAAATAAAAAGCTCTAGCACAAAGAGTAATCCATGCTTCCCTCTGCGAAGGGCATTTCTTTTACTTTATGTTGAGTCAGTTTACCTACTTCTTTCTATCTTAGAAGCAAACACTTGTGTGAACTGTGTGCATTGATTCCTACATACTTGCTTATTTGCATTCATCATATTACTTTGTGTTGACAATTATCCATGAGATATACATGTTGAAAGTTGGAACCAACTGCTGAAACTTATATCTTCCTTTGTATTACTTCAAAACCTTCTATTAAGAATTTATTGCTTTATGAGTTAACTCTTATGCAATACGTATTGATGCTTGTCTTGAAAGTACTATTCATGAAAAGTCTTTGCTATATGATTCAGTTGTTTAGTCATTGTCTTTAACATTGCTTTGAATCACTTCATTCATCTCATATGCTTTACAATATTATTAATCAAGATTATGATAGTAGCATGTCACTTCAGAAATTATCCTTGTTACCGTTTACCTACTCGAGGGCGAGTAGAACTAAGCTTGGGGATGCTTGATACGTCTCAAACGTATCTATAATTTCTTATGTTCCATGCTAGTTTTATGACAACAATCACATGTTTTATATACACTTTATATCATTTATATGCATTTTCCGGCACTAACCTATTAACAAGATGCCGAAGCGCCAGTTCCTGTTTTCTGCTATTTTTGGTTTCACAAATCCTACACAGGAAATATTCTCGGAATTGGACGAAACAAAAGCCCACGGTCTTATTTTGCGCGGAGCCTTCCAGAAGTCCGAAGAGGAAATGAAGAAGAGCCGAGGTGGCCCCACACCACCTGGCGGCGCGGCCAGGAAGGGGGGCGCACCGCCCTAGGGTGTGGGCCCCTCGAGCCTCTCCCGACTCTGCCTCTTCACCTATTTATTCCCTCCGTCGCGAAAACCCTATTACTGAGAGCCACGATACGAGAAAAGTTCCAGAGACGCCGCCGCCGCCAATCCCATCTCGGGGGATTCAGGAGATCGTCTTCGGCACCCTGCCGGAGAGGGGAATCATCACCCGGAGGACTCTACATCACCATGATCGCCTCCGGACTGATGTGTGAGTAGTTCATCCTTGGACTATGGGTCCATATCAGTAGCTAGATGATACGTCTCAAACGTATCTATAATTTCTTATGTTCCATGCTACTTTTATGATGATACTCACATGTTTTATACACACTTTATGTCATTATTATGCATTTTCCGGCACTAACCTATTAACGAGATGCCGAAGAGCCAGTTGATGTTTTCTGCTGTTTTTGGTTTCAGAAATCCTACAAAGGAAATATTCTCGAAATCAATGCCCAGGGTCTTATTTTTCCATGAAGCTTCCAGAAGACCGAAGGGATTACGAAGTGGGGCGACGAGGTGCCGCCACCATAGGGCCGCGCGGCCTGGGTGGGGCCCGTGCCGCCCTATGGTGTGGGGCCCTCGCGCCGCCTCCAACCCTGCCCTTCCGCCTACTTAAAGCCTTCGTCGCGAAAACCCCAGTACCGAGAGCCACGATACGGAAAACCTTCCAGAGACGCCGCCGCCGCCAATCCCATCTCGGGGGATTCAGGAGATCGCCTACGGCACCCTGCCGGAGAGGGGAATCATCTCCCGGAGGACTCTTCATCACCATGATCGCCTCCGGATTGATGTGTGAGTAGTTCACCCCTGGACTATGGGTCCATAGCAGTAGCTAGATGGTTGTCTTCTCCTCATGTGCTATCATTGTTCGATCTTGTGAGCTGCCTATCATGATCAAGATCATCTATTTGTAATGCTACATGTTGTGTTTGTTGGGATCCGATGAATATGGAATACTATGTCAAGTTGATTATCAATCTATCATATATGTGTTGTTTATGATCTTGCATGCTCTCCGTTGCTAGTAGAGGCTCTGGCCAAGTTGATACTTGTAACTCCAAGAGGGAGTATTTATGCTCGATAGTGGGTTCATACCTCCATTAAATCTGGGACAGTGACAGAAAGTTCTAAGGTTGTGGATGTGCTGTTGCCACTAGGGATAAAACATCAATTCTTTGTCTAAGGATATCTGTGTTGATTACATTACGCACCATACTTAATGCAATTGTCTGTTATTTGCAACTTAATACTGGAAGGGGTGCGGATGCTAACCTGAAGGTGGACTTTTTAGGCATAGATGCATGCTGGATAGCGGTCTATGTACTTTGTCGTAATGCCCAATTAAATCTCATATTACTCATCAAGATATGTATGTGCATTGTTATGCCCTCTCTATTTGTCAATTGCCCAACTGTAATTTGTTCACCCAAAATGCTTTATCTTATTGGAGAGACACCACTAGTGAACTGTGGACCCCGGTCCATTCTTTTACTTCTGAATACAATCTACTGCAAACATTGTTCTTTACTGTTCTTCGCATACAAACATCATTTTCCACACCATACATTTAATCCTTTGTTACAACAAGCCGGTGAGATTGACAACCTCACAGTTTAGTTGGGGCAAAGTATTTGGATTGTGTTGTGCAGGTTCCACGTTGGCGCCGGAATCCCTGGTGTTGCGCCGCACTACACTCCGTCACCAACAACCTTCACGTGCTCCTTGATTCCTACTGGTTCGATAACCTTGGTTTCTTACTGAGGGAAAACTTGCTGCTGTACGCATCACACCTTCCTCTTGGGGTTTGATACGTCCAAAACGTATCTACTTTCTCGAACACTTTTGCTATTGTTTTGCCTCTAATTTGTGTATTTTGGATGCAACTAACACGGACTAACGCTGTTTTCAGCAGAACTGCTCTGGTGTCTCGTTTTTGTGCAGAAATCCAACTTTCAGGAAAATCCTAGGAATTTATGCAAAAGGCCCTATTTTCCCAGAATACTGACGGAGCCAGAAGGACAAGTCAGGTGGAGGCCCGAGGGCCCCACACCATAAGGCGGCGCGGCCCAGGGGGCCCGCGCGGCCCTGTGGTGTGGCCCCCTCGGCCGGCCTCCGACGCCCTCCTTCGGACTATATATTGCCTTCGACCTAAAAACGCACGGGGAGAAGTCGAAGTCGCCAGAAAGCCTCCAGAACGCCGCCACATCGCGAAACTCCGTCTCGGGAGCCAGAAGTCTCCGTTCTGGCACTCTGCCGGGACGGGGAATTGGAGGAGATCATCGCCATCATCACCGCCGACGCCTCTCCATCAACCAGCCATGCTTCCCCCATCCAAGTGTGAGTAATTCCCCCGCTGTAGGCCGAAGGGGATGGTAGGGATTGGATGAGATTGGTCATGTAATAGCATAAGATTGTTAGGGCATAGTGCCTAGTGTCCGTAATTGGTACTTTGATGATATTGTTGCAACTTGTTATGCTTAATGCTTGTCACTAGGGCCCGAGTGCCATGATCTCAGATCTGAACATGTTATTATTTCATCATGATATTCATTGTTTATGGTCTTACCTGCAAGTTGTATACACATGTCGCTGTCCGGAACCAATGGCCCCGAAGTGACAAGAATCGGGACAACCGGAGGGGATGGTAGTGACGTGAGGATCACATGTGTTTACGGAGTGTTAATGCTTTGCTCCGGTACTCTATTAAAAGGAGTACCTTAATATCCAGTAGATTCCCTTGAGGCCCGGCTGCCACCGGCTGGTAGGACAAAAGATGTTGTGCAAGTTTCTCATTGCGAGCACGTACGACTATAATTGGAACACATGCCTATTGATTGCTTTGTACTTGGACACCGTTTTATTGTTATCTGCAAATGCCCTGCTATGATTGTTACATGAGTTTCTCTCATCCATGCAACGCCCGTCATCCGTCCCCGTGCCTACAGTATTTTAATCCTGCTGTTTACTATAATCACTACTGCTGTCTCTGTTACTCACGCTGTTATTTCACTATCGCTATCGCTATAAAACTGCATTATCGATAAACTCTTGCGAGCAAGTCTGTTTCCAGGTGCAGCTGAATTGACAACTCCGCTGTTAAGGCTTCCAAGTGTTCTTTGTCTCCCCTTGTATCGAATCAATAAATTGGGTTATACTACCCGCGAAGACTGCTGCGATCCCCTATACTTGTGGGTCATCAAGACTGTTTTCTGTCGCCGTTGCCGGGGAGCATAGCTTTATTTGGAAGTTCACTTGGATTGATATTGTTCGCTGCAAATTCTCCATCATGGGTAAACCTCGCGATTCTAAAGTCGCCATATTACCATCCACTACAAGAAAAGGTACAACTCTGAGTACCTCTGCTAAACTTGATTCACCATCTGCGATAAGTCAACTTGTTTCACCGCCACAAGCTTCGCTTGGTGGTACTTCTGCTGAATCTGAAAACTCTCATAATATTGATAATGTTTCTGCTGTGCTTGATGATAGTGGTTCACTGGGATCCTTTCTAGATGCTACAATTGCTAGGTCTAGACAAATTGAAAATGCTGAAACTCCTAATGAAAATGCCACTACACCTGTTAGTTCACCTGAACTTGATTATTCTAGTGATGATCCTGATGAAGATTATGTGGAGCTTAATGATGATCTTATTAATAGATGCAATGCTACTGCTGATGCAAGAAACATTAAAAAGTTTCTTACACAATATACTGTTAGACATAAGCTATCTCCTGATCCTGAATTTGCCACATCTCCTATATGCATTAAGGATAAAGATTATGATTTTTCTCTTGATCTATCTCATATAGCTATTGTAGAGAAAGCACCCTTTTGTGGTACTGAAAAAGAAAGTGCTGTAGAACACATGGATGAACTTTCTTCTATGAGTAGCTTGTTTTCTGATGATGACAAGATGCGTACTTACTTTGTCATTAAAAATTTTCCTTTCTCATTAAAGGATGATGCTAAAACTTGGTATAATAATTTGTCTCCTGGTTCTATTAAAAGTCCAGCTGATTTGCGTGATGTTTTCTTTCGAAAATACTTTCCTGCTAGTGCTCAACATGCTGCTTTACAGAGAATTTATAGGTTTGACCAGGGAGATGAAGAGAAATTACCTGCGGCATGGGCAAGATTTTGTTCTCTTATCAGAGCTCGACCTGGACATGATTTAGAAAAGAATGATCTACTTGATATATTTTATAGTGGACTAACCATTGAATCTAGAGCATATTTGGATAGTTGTGCTGGTTGTGTTTTCAGGAAAAGAACTCCAGATGAAGCTGAAGAATTATTGGCTAGAATAAGCCGGAATCATGATGATTGGAATACACCTGAACCAACTCCAACGCCAATATTGAAGAAGAAGGGTTTAATTGAATTGAATGATGAAGATATGAGGGAAGCTAAGAAGTCTCTCAAGGAGAAAGGTATTAAATCTGAAGATGTGAAGAATCTACCTCCCATAGAAGATATATGTGAGATAATTCCCCCTTCATCCATGATTGAGGTAAACTCCCTTCAACGCTTTACTAGGGAAGATATTCCGTATTCAAAACCTCCTGCGCAATGCTTAGATGAGTTTGATAACTATATTGTTAAGCAAGAAAATTTTAATATGAGAGTATAGAATCATCTAATGGAAAATTCTCAAGCTATTAGCAATTTGCATGATATTGTGGAGAGAACCTCCAATGATGTTAAGATGCTTGTTAAACATTTTCAAATGATTCAAACTCAAATTGATCAACTCACTAAAGTGCAAAATGACTTGCTAAATAATAATTCTAAAGAGAAACATGCTTATGAAGTAACAACTAGAGGTGGTGTCTCTACCCAGGATCCTCTATATCCTGAAGGGCATCCCAAAAGAATTGAACAAGATTCTCAACGAATTGAACCTAGTGCTCATTCTAAGAAGAAAAAGAAGAAGAAACATAAAAATGTTGTAGAATCCTCTAAACCTGCTAATGATCCTAATAGTATTTCTATTTCCGATGCTGAAACTGAAAGTGGTAATGAACATGATAATGATAATGATAATGATAAGAATGATGCTTCTGATGAAGAAGAGGTAGAAGATGAACCTGAAAAGCATGATAAAAATAAAAAGTATACTAAAGAAGATTTTATTGCTAAGAAACATGGTAATGAAAGAGAACCTTGGGTGCAAAAGCAAATGCCTTTTCCTGCTAAGAAACTAAAATCAAAGGAAGAAGAACACTATAATAAATTTTGTGATTGGATGAAACCTTTATTCTTGCAAATCCCTTTGACTGATGCTATTAAATTGCCTCCTTATTCAAAGTATATGAAAGATATTGTTACTAACAAAAGGAAAATCCCCAATGAGGAGATTTCCACTATGCTTGCTAATTACTCTTTCAATGGCAAGGTTCCAAAGAAGTTGGGCGACCCAGGTATACCTACTATTCCTTGTTCTATTAAGAATAATTATGTTAAAACTGCTCTATGTGACTTGGGAGCCGGTGTTAGTGTTATGCCTTTTTCTCTTTATAAGAGACTTTATTTAGATAAGTTGATACCTACTGATATATCTTTGCAAATGGCTGATAAATCTACTGCTATTCATATTGGTATATGTGAGGATGTTCCTGTTCAAGTTACTAATAACTGCTTGATATTAACTGATTTTGTTGTGTTGGAAATGCCTGAAGATGATAATATGTCTATTATTCTTGGGAGACCTTTTCTTAACACCGCAGGGGCTGTTATTGATTGCAATAAAGGAAAGGTTACTTTTAATGTTGATGATAAGGAGCATACCATCTATTTCCCCAAGAGGATTGATAAAGTATGCGGAGTCAATACTATCTCTAATGTGAGAACTATCAAAATTGGAACTATTGATTGTCCTATATATGAGCCTAAAGAAGGTTATCAAAGTCTTATGATTGGATCCATATCAATACAATTGAAGGTAACATGATTGATTTGAGGTTTATTTCTTCATATGCTATGTAAAAATTATTCGGTGGCAAGACTTGATCAACCTTGTTAACGAATACCTTTTATATGCATAGAGGAGGTAAACAACATCTCTTTCTTCTTCCACTTGTCTTACTTGCTGTAGCACTTTTGATTTGCAAAGTTCCTTAGTTAATTAGAGATTTCAAAAAATTTCCTGGCCAGTAATAATAAACATAATACCCAGAAATGTGCATTTTTCAAAGTTTTCAAAAATTCACAAAAATTATACCGTTGGTCCTATTTTTCGAAAATGCACCTGGGAGCACCAGAGGATGACCTGTGGGGCACCCCAGGGTGCCACACCACCAGCCGGCGCGGCCAAGGAGGGGGGCGCGCCACC
The DNA here is from genome assembly GCF_019359855.2 of Lolium perenne. NCBI lineage: Eukaryota > Viridiplantae > Streptophyta > Magnoliopsida > Poales > Poaceae > Lolium > Lolium perenne. The sequence goes on along the minus strand of NC_067248.2, from coordinate 38,653,890 downwards.
CTGTGGTGTGGACCCCTCCTTGCCCCACTACTTCATCTCTTCCTCCCAGACTCTTCTCTCTCCCGAAAAAATCAACACCAGCTTTCTCAGGATTTTTCGATCTCTTTGCTCAGCCCAGATTTCTGTTTGAAATTTGGCACATTTGCTCTCCGGTATGTGACTCCTCCGCCTATCCAAGTAGAATTTTGTTTGGTTGAGTATATCTTGAATATTTTGCTGCTGTAGGTAACATGTTTAGTGAGCTTGCATGCTTGTTCTAAGTTGTATAAACTAGTTTTGATGCATGATTAGTACTCTAGCAAGGTCCTATAGTAGTTCCCCTTGATTATATGTCACCAAATCAAATTTTTTATTGTTTGTTGAAAAATTTCAGAAAATGGAGTGGAATAGATATCAACTAAACCAACAAGAATTGGAGGTGCAACAAGTCATGAGAGTGAACCGTGAAGAGGGAGTATACCCCTCTTACTACCCGTGCACAGATTTCATGAGAAGCGCAGGAATACTGGAAGATGTTTAGAGTCTAATTTCTCGTGCAGGATTAAATGGTTTTGTTGATGCAGAACCATGCCAATATGCAAAATTGACTATGTCTGTTGTGCAGGATTTTAAGTTTAATTGGTCGCGATCCAACCCCACGGTTCAGTATAAGATTTATAATAAAACTATCAACTTGCCATTCAATGATTTTTGTACAGCAATTAGAGTACCGCAATGGGGATCGTGCGAGAAGATACGGGGATCGCCGCGAGAGCTCCTAAGCCTCTTCGAGATGATTTGTCATGGAAGGAGTTTCTCAGAGGATGGTGGTAAAATTACTAGCATTCAACTCCCAGCTATCCGCTACTTTTCTTATTTCATTACTAAATGCGTTCTTGCTAGAAAGAGTGGTGGTAAACTATCTATCCAAGATTTAGCTTTTCTAGCTGCGGCACTGCAAGGTAGTAAGACTTATAATTTGGGGGCATTGATAGCTTATAGACTTGCTACTAACCGTGAGAAAGGTGGAATTTTTGGAGGTCTCATCGCCTCTCGTTTGCTAGCTTTGCATAATGTAGAACCTCACCATCTTGATATTCAACTTTCCATAGAAAAACTTGACATAGTCTCTATGATTAAACATGAATTTGTTTCTGCTTCATCTAATTTGGGTAGCCTGTTTTACAAGATGACATTTTATAAGAAAGTTTGGAGAATAACTAAGAAAACTGGGAAACTAGTAAGATTGCATGCGCCTGTTCTATTTAACCTTGATTCCAGGGAAGATTGGTCAGTCACAGAAGGTGCACTGAATGCACACATAGAGGGAGGAGGCCATCATGCAAGAGGCAACACGGAGGAGGCCGAGGAACACCTCGACTCATCATCCGATGCAGCAAGTTCCTCGCATCAACATGTTGGATATGTGGAGCGTCCACGCTTTTCTTCTGTATAGGAACCTTACTATGACTACGCCATGCATTATCCACCGGCGAGGAACAGCGACCCTCGTTGGGGTTGAACTCCACTTAGGCCAAAAGCCTAAGCTTGGGGGGAGGTATACCGGCATCACTCATTCTTTGCATATTATGATTGCTGGATACTTGTATATACTTGTTTTCTTGGTTTGAGTGGTTTTCTAATGAGAGGGAGATGATATTTGGGGAAGTGCTGCCTGAAAACAGATTCTGTACTGTTACCGAAAAAATTCCCAAAAATAGCCAGAACAGTATTTTGCGAAGCCAGTTTTTGTGCATGTTCCCCAGGTTGTTATCTAACTTTCATTAGTTGAACACTTTTCGATTTGAGCAGTGGAAGAATTTATTAAAAATCGGGTACTGTACTGCTGTCAAGTTTGACGAATTTCTGCTGCTTTGTGTTTATGTGACTTTTCTAGTTTGCCGTTTCTTGTTTTTGCTTTGTTTCCTTCCCAAAACACAAAAAGACCAAAAATATTTCTGTTGTTTCTCTTCATTATTTGTTTGTTTTGATTTCTTGCATTTGTTTCGCTTTATTTGCTATTGTTAGTTTGCTATAAGAAACCCCAAAAAGATTTTGCTTTGTATGCTTGTTTCTCTTTGTTCTTGTTTCCAATTCGAAAACACCAAAAATATTTGCTGTTCTTCTTTGGTTTGTAAAGTTCATCTTGAGTTCAATGGTCTTCGGTGGCTGGAGCGTGGTTTTCATTTCATATTATCCAAACTACACAAGTGAAAGGCAATAATGACGATTTACGACAATTGGATTATGGTGAGAGGCTGGTATGAACTCTATTTTTTTCATTTTTGTACATATACTCATCCATGTGAGCATGCTTAGTTGGTTCATGTGAGGTATATGTCATTTGAGAAAGTCTAGTAGTTCATGATCTCTCATGTTTAGCTCCAATTTATTAATATGAGTAGCATGTCATGGATGTTTGCTTGCATTTCTTTATTCATAAGTAGGTATGGTATTGTGGTATCCTCCTCTGAATAATTCATTTATATCGACTTGGCGCATGCTCACGCATGCATATGACTGAACAAAAGTTAATTAAGCCTCGATGATTTATATTGCTTCAGAGTTCTTGTATCACTTTTACGCCTCCGTTAATTTATTTTGCCGCAAGCATGATTATGACAGTTACTGCTCTCTTGATTTGTCGCTCCCCAGTCTATTGCTAGCCTTCACCTGTACTAAGCGGGAACGCTGCGCGTGCTTCCAAACACCTGAAAACCAAGTTATTCCAAAGTGTCCACCATAAATACCTATGCATGGCATTTCAAACCATTCCAAGTAAATTCTCATGCGCTACCTTTAAAACTTTCAAAATGTTTCTCAATTTGTGTTTATGTTTCATAGCTCATGAGGAAGTATGTGGTGTTTAACTTTCAACCTTGTCATTTACTTTTGACGGACTTTCATCATGGACTAGTGGCACATCCGCTTATCCAATAATTTTGCAAAAAGAGCTGGCAATGGGATTCCCAGTCCCAAATTAATTAACTTAAATAGACACTCCTCCATGGTATGTGATTGTTGGACGGCACCCGAAGGATTCGGTTAGCCATGGCTAGTGTAATAAGGTTGGGGGGAGTGTCATCATAATAAAACTAAAATAAAAAGGCACTCCTTCATGGTATGAGATTGTTGGCAGGCACCCGAGGATTCGGTTAGCCATGGTTTGTGAAAGAAAGGTTGGAAGGAGTGCCACATAAACATAAAAATAATTCATGGGAGCCGCTCTTGGAAGTTCGGTTGGCGAGGTAGTTGGTGTACCCATTACCATTCGTTGACAACAACAAACACCTCTCAAAATAATTTTACTCCTGTTTTAAAAATGAAAAGCTCTAGCGCATGTTAATCCCTGCTTCCCTCTGCGAAGGGTCAATCTTTTACTTTTGTGTTGTGTCTCCATTCTTTCTTTGAGCACTATCTTGAGAGCACAACTGTAATTCTTAGTATAATATGCTTGTCTCAAAATATGATTGATTGAGGTATAACTTTGATGCTTTTATCTTTTACAATCACTACTTCTAGTTTTTCTATGAACTCCAGAGGTGCCTGGGCATTTATGTTTTGCCGATCAAATACGGGCAAGTGAGATACCACTTTATCATACTCTCTTATGAACATTGCAATCCTGCTTATATACATGATTCATGATGCTTATTATTAATTGTTGGTACCTCTCCATGATTGACATAGCTGTTAGATGATCTTATTTGCATGTATCTCATTATGAACTGCTTAAGTATTAGCCATAGCATGAGAATATATACATCATATGAGCAAATGTGTTCGTGAAAGTTCTTTTATCGCTCAGTTGTTAACTGAATTGCTTGAGGACAAGCAATAAGCTAAGCTTGGGGGGAGTTGATACGTCCAAAACGTATCTACTTTCCCGAACACTTTTGCTATTGTTTTGCCTCTAATTTGTGTATTTTGGATGCAACTAACACGGACTAACGTTGTTTTCAGCAGAACTGCTCTGGTGTCTCGTTTTTGTGTAGAAATCCAACTTTTAGGAAAATCCTCGGAATTTATGCAAAAGGCCCTATTTCCCCAGAATACTGACGGAGCCAGAAGGACAAGTCAGGTGGAGGCCCGAGGGCCCCACACCATAAGGCGGCACGGCCCAGGGGGGGCCCGCGTGGCCCTGTGGTGTGGCCCCCTCGGCCGGCCTCCGACGACCTCCTTCGGACTATATATTGCCTTCGACCTAAAAACGCACGGGGAGAAGTCGAAGTCGCCAGAAAGCCTCCAGAATGCCGCCACATCGCGAAACTCCGTCTCGGGAGCCAGAAGTCTCCGTTCTGGCACTCCGCCGGGACGGGGAATTGGAGGAGATCATCGCCACCATCACCACCGACGCCTCTCCATCAACCAGCCATGCTTCCCCCATCCATGTGTGAGTAATTCCCCCGCTGTAGGCCGAAGGGGATGGTAGGGATTGGATGAGATTGGTCATGTAATAGCATAAGATTGTTAGGGCATAGTGCCTAGTGTCCGTAATTGGTACTTTGATGATATTGTTGCAACTTGTTATGCTTAATGCTTGTACCTAGGGCCCGAGTGCCATGATCTCAGATCTGAACATGTTATTATTTCATCATGATATTCATTGTTTATGGTCTTACCTGCAAGTTGTATACACATGTCGCTGTCCGGAACCAATGGCCCCGAAGTGACAAGAATCGGGACAACCGGAGGGGTTGGTAGTGACGTGAGGATCACATGTGTTCACGGAGTGTTAATGCTTTGCTCCGGTACTCTATTAAAAGGAGTACCTTAATATCCAGTAGATTCCCTTGAGGCCCGGCTGCCACCGGCTAGTAGGACAAAAGATGTTGTGCAAGTTTCTCATTGCGAGCACGTACGACTATAATTGGAACACATGCCTATTGATTGCTTTGTACTTGGACACCGTTTTATTGTTATCTGCAAATGCCCTGCTATGATTGTTACATGAGTTTCTCTCATCCATGCAACGCCCGTCATCCGTCCCCGTGCCTACAGTATTTTAATCCTGCTATTTACTATAATCACCTCGCTTGTCTCTCGTTACACTGCTTTGTTATTTCACCATCTGCCATCGCTTATAAAATCATATTATCGATAAACTCTTGCGAGCAAGTCTGTTTCCAGGTGCAGCTGAATTGACAACTCCGCTGTTAAGGCTTCCAAGTGTTCTTTGTCTCCCCTTGTGTCGAATCAATAAATTGGGTTATACTACCCGCGAAGACTGCTGCGATCCCCTATACTTGTGGGTCATCAGGGTTCCCAACGGGCGTGTGCTTTGCGCGTCATCAAGCTCTTTTTTGGCGCCGTTGCCGAGGAACGAAGAAAAGTTACACCACAGAGATTTCTAACTCCCACGTCAACTGCACGCCAGCAGCTCTTTTTCTGGCACCGTTGCCGGGGAGATCAAGAAACGCTACAAGGGGAGTCTCCCACTTCCAATCTCTTTACTTTGTTTTTGTCTTACTTTACTTTATTTTATTTACTGCTTTGTTTGCTTTCTTATATCAAAAATACAAAAAAAATTAGTTACTTGCTTTACTTTATTTACTGTCTTGTTTGCATTCTCTATATTGAAAACACAAAAAAATTAGTTACTTGCATTTACTTTATTTAGTTTACTTTATTTACTATTGCTAAAATGGGTACTCCTGAGAATACTAAGTTGTGTGACTTCACAAGCACAAATAATAATGATTTTCTATGCACACCTATTGCTCCACCCGCTACTACAGCAAAAAAATTTGAAATTAAACCTACTTTACTAAATCTTGTTATGAGAGAGCAATTTTCTGGTGTTAGTTCTAATGATGCTGCTGCCCATCTTAATAAATTTGTTGAACTTTGTGAAATGCAAAAGTATAAGGATGTAGATGGTGACATTATAAAATTAAAATTGTTTCCTTTCTCCTTAAGAGGAAGAGCTAAAGATTGGTTGCTATCTTTGCCTAAGAATAGTATTGATTCATGGACTAAATGTAAGGATGCTTTCATTGGTAGATATTATCATCCTGCTAAAATTATATCTTTGAGAAGTAGCATAATGAATTTTAAGCAATTGGATAATGAGCATGTTGCTCAAGCAAGGGAAAGAATGAAATATTTGGTTAAAAATTTCCCAACCCATGGACTGACTACTTGGATGATCATCCAAACCTTTTATGCAGGATTGAATTTTTCTTCGCGGAACCTATTGGATTCTGCTGGAGGTACTTTTATGTCCATCACTCTAGGCGCCGCAACAAAGCTTCTTGATGATATGATGATTAACTACTCTGAATGGCACACGGAAAGAGCTCCACAAGGTAAGAAGGTAAATTCTGTTGAAGAAACCTCCTCCTTGAGTGATAAGATTGATGCTATAAAGTTCTTACAAAAACTTGCTAAAAGTCCTAATGCTAGTGCTATAAATTTGGCCTTTACAAAACATATTACAAATGCTCTCATTAAAGCTAGAGAAGATAAATTAAAACTTGAAACCTCTATTCCTAGGAAGTTGGAAGATGGTTGGGATCCCATCTTTAAGATGAAGGTCAATGATTTTGATTGTAATGCTTTATGTGATCTTGGTGCAAGTATTTCTGTTATGTCTAAGAAAATATATAATATGCTTGACTTGCCACCATTGAAAAATTGTTATTTGGATGTTAATCTTGCTAATAATTCTACAAAGAAACCTTTGGGGAGGATTGATAATGTTCGCATTACGGTTAACAATAACCTTGTCCCCGTTGATTTTGTTGTCTTGGATATTGAATGCAATGCATCTTGTCCCATTATTTTGGGAAGACCTTTTCTTCGAACTGTTGGTGCCATTATTGATATGAAGGAAGGTAATATTAAATATCAATTTCCTCTCAAGAAAGGTATGGAACACTTCCCTAGAAAGAGAATGAAGTTACCTTTTGATCCTATTATTAAAACAAATTATGATGTTGATGCTTCATCTCTTGATAATACTTGATTCACACTTTCTGCGCCTAGCTGAAAGGCGTTAAAGAAAAAGCGCTTATGGGAGACAACCCATTATTTTACTACATTACTTGTGTTTTATATCTGAGTCTTGGAAGTTGTTACTACTGTAGCAACCTCTCCTTATCTTTATTTTATCGCATTGCTGTGCCAAGTAAAGTCTTTGATAGTAAAGATGATACTATATTTGGATTAATTACTGCGCAGAAACAGATTTCTTGCTGTCACGAATTTGAGTAGGATTCTCTGTAGGTAACTCAGAAAAATCTGCCAATTTACGTGCGTGATCTTCCAATATGTACGCAACTTTCATTCAATTTGAGCATTTTCATCTGAGCAAGTTTAGTGCCCCAGAAAAATTTGTCTTTTCAGACTGTTCTGTTTTGACAGATTCTGCCTTTTATTTCGCATTGCCTGTTTTGCTATGTTTGATGGATTTCTTTGTTCCATTAACTTTCAGTAGCTTTGTGCAATGTCCAGATGTGTTAAGAATGATTATGTCACCTCTGAATATGTGAATTTTTGATTATGCACTAACCCTCTAATGAGTTTGTTTTGAGTTTGGTGTGGAGGAAGTTTTCAAGGATCAACAGAGGAGGATGATACAATATGATCAAGAAGAGTGAAAACTCTAAGCTTGGGGATGCCCCCGTGGTTCATCCCTGCATATTTCAAGAATACTCAAGCATCTAAGCTTGGGGATGCCCAAGGCATCCCCTTCTTCATCGACAACTTATCAGGTCACCTCTAGTGAAACTATATTTTTATTCCGTCACATCTTATGTGCTTTACTTGGAGCGTCTTTATGTTTTTATTTTTGTTTGAATAAAATCGGATCCTAGCATTCATTGTGTGGGAGAGAGACACGCTCCGCTGTTGATATGAACACATGTGTTCTTAGCTTTACTCTTAATATTCACGGTGAAGGTTAAAACTGCTTCGTTCATTGTTATATGGTTGGAAACAGAAAATGCTGCATGTGGTAAATTGGTATAATGTCTTGAATAAATTGATACTTGGAAATTGTTGTGCTCAAATAGATCATGTTTAAGCTCTTGCATCATGTACTTTGCACCTACTAATGAAGAAACACCGTAGAGCTTGTTGAAATTTGGTTTGCATGATTGGTCTCTCTAAAGTCTAGATATTTTCTGGTGAGGGTTTGAATAACAAGGAAGACAGTGTAGAGTATTATAATGCTCGCAATATGTTCTTATGTAAGTATTGTTGTACCGGTTCATACTTGTGTTTGCTTCAAACAACCTTGCTAGCCTAAGCCTTGTATTGAGAGGGATTACTTCTCGTGCATCCATAATCCTTGAGCCAAAAACTATGCCATTTGTGTCCACCATACCTACCTACTACATGGTATTTCTCTGCCATTACAAAGTAAATTGCTTGAGTGCTACCTTTAAAATTCCATTCTTTGTCTTTGCAATATATAGCTCATGGGAAAATAGCTTAAAAACTATTGTGGTATTGAATATGTACTTATGTATCTTATTTCTTATAAGTTGCTTGTTGAGCGGTAACCATGTTCCTGGGGACGCCATCAACTATTTCACCTTTGTTGAATATCATGTGAGTTGCTATGCATGTTCGTCTTGTCTGAATTAAGGGAGATTTATCATAATCAAATGGTTTGAGTATGCATATTTTTAGAGAAGAACATTGGGCCGCTAACTAAAGCCATGATCCATGGTGGAAGTTTCAGTTTGGACAACAATCCTCAGTCTCATATGATAATATTATCTGTTGTTGAATGCTTATGCATTAAAGAGGAGTCCATTATCTGTTGTCTATGTTGTCCCGGTATGGATGTCTAAGTTGAGAATAATTAAAAGCGAGAAATCCAATGCGAGCTTTCTCCTTAGACCTTTGTACAGGCGGCATAGAGGTACCCCTTTGTGACACTTGGTTGAAACATATGCTATGCAATGATAATCCATGTAAATCCAAGCTAATTAGGACAAGGTGCGGGCACTATTGGTATACTATGCATGAGGCTTGCAACTTATAGGATATCTTATACATAACACATATGAATTATTACTACCGTTGACAAAATTGTTTCTATGTTTTCAAAATAAAAGTTCTAGCACAAATATAGCAATCCATGCTTCCCTCTGCGAAGGGCCTTTCTTTTACTTTTATGTTGAGTCAGTTTACCTACTTCTTTCTATCTTAGAAGCAAACACTTGTGTCAACCGTGTGCATTGATTCCTACATACTTGCTTATTTGCATTCATCATATTACTTTGTGTTGACAATTATCCATGAGATAAACATGTTGAAGTTGAAAGCAACTGCTGAAACTTATATCTTCCTTTGTGTTGCTTCAAAACATTCTACTAAGAATCTATTGCTTTATGAGTTAACTCCTATGCAAGTCTTATTGATGCTTGTCTTGAAAGTACTATTCATGAAAAGTCTTTGCTATATGATTTAGTTGTTTATTCATTGTCTTTACCATTGCTTCGAATCACTTCATTCATCTCATATGCTTTACAATAGTATTGATCAAGATTATGATAGCATGTCACTTTAGAAATTATCCTTGTTATCGTTTACCTACTCGAGGGCGAGTAGGAACTAAGCTTGGGGATGCTTGATACGTCTCAAACGTATCTATAATTTCTTATGTTCCATGCTACTTTTATGATGATACTCACATGTTTTATACACACTTTATGTCATTATTATGCATTTTCCGGCACTAACCTATTAACAAGATGCCGAAGAGCCAGTTGCTGTTTTCTGCTATTTTTGGTTTCAGAAATCCTACAAAGGAAATATTCTCGGAATTGGACGAAATCAACGCCCAGGGTCTTATTTTTCCACGAAGCTTCCAGAAGACCGAAGAGATTATGAAGTGGGGCGACGAGGCGCCGCCACCATAGGGTCGCGCGGCCTGGGTGGGGCCCACGACGCCCTATGGTGTGGGGCCCTCGCGCCGCCTCCAACCCTGCCCTTCCGCCTACTTAAAGCCTTCATTGCGAAAACCCCAGTACCGAGAGCCACGATACGGAAAACCTTCAAGAGACGCTGATACGTCCAATTTGCATCACTATTTTATATCATAATTTGCTGTTATTCATTGATATATTTCATATTTGGATACAATACTTATGTTATTTCATCTATTTTGCATGTTTCATCATTATTGGAGGATCAAGCACCGGAGCCAGGATTCTGCTGGAAAAAGCACCGTCAGAACTCAATATTTCGGAAGATCAACTGTGGAAGGAAATTATACCAAAAATCCTATTTTTCCAGATGACGAAGGAAGCCAGAAGGGGGAGCTGAGAAGGCCCAAGGTGGGGCCAGACCACAGGCCGGCGTGGCCCATGGCCTGGCCGCGCCACCTTGTGGTGTGGGGGCCCCACAGCCCCTTTCGCCTCCTTTTCTTCGCGAAACCCTTCGTCCCGAAGACCTAAGCCGCAGAGGGTACCTCACGAAGAGTTACAGCCGCCTCTGCGGGGCGGAGAACACCAGAGAGAAAAGAGCTCTCCGGCGGGCAGGAATCCGCCGGGGAAATTCCCTCCGGGAGGGGGAAATTGACGCCATCGTCACCGTCATCGAGTTGGACATCATCTCCATTACCATCATCATCATCTCCACCATCATCACCGCCGTCTCCACCGCTGGACACCGTCACCGCCGTAGCAATTTGGGTTTGATCTTGATTGTTTGATAGGGGAAACTCTCCCGGTATCGATCTCTACTTGTTGTTGATGCTATTGAGTGAAACCATTGAACCAAGTTTATGTTCAGATTGTTATTCATCATCATATCACCTCTGATCATGTTCCATATGATGTCTCGTGAGTAGTTCGTTTAGTTCTTGAGGACATGGGTGAAGTCTAACTGTTAGTAGTGAACTATGGTTGAGTAATATTCAATGGTATGATATTTAAGTTGTGGTGTTATTCTTCTAGTGGTGTCATGTGAACGTCGACTACATGACACTTCACCTTTATGGGCCTAGGGGAATGCATCTTGTACTCGTTTGCCAATTGCGGGGTTGCCGGAGTGACAGAAACCTAAACCCCCGTTGGTATATCGATGCAGGAGGGATAGCAGGATCTCAGAGTTTAAGGCTGTGGTTAGATTTATTCTTAATTACTTTCTTGTAGTTGCGGATGCTTGCAAGGGGTATAATCACAAGTATGTATTAGTCCTAGGAAGGGCGGTACATTAGCATAGGTTCACCCACACAACACTTATCATAACAATGAAGATTATTTAGCCGTATGTAGCGAAAGCACTAGACTAAAATCCCGTGTGTCCTCGAGAACATTTGGTCATTATAAGTAAACAAACCGGCTTGTCCTTTGTGCTAAAAAGGATTGGGCCACTCGCTGCAATTGTTACTCTCGCACTTTACTTACTCGTACTTTATTCAACTGTTACATCAAAACCCCCTGAATACTTGTCTGTGAGCATTTACAGTGAATCCTTCATCGAAACTGCTTGTCAACACCTTCTGCTCCTTGTTGGGATCGACATTCTTACTTATCGAAAATACTACGATACACCCCCTATACTTGTGGGTCATCAAGACTATTTTCTGGCGCCGTTGTCGGGGAGTGAAGCGCTATTGGTAAGTGGAATTGGTAAGGAAAACCTTTACTGTTTGTGCTGATTTTATTTCTGCCTGCTGCTATAAGTCATTATGGAGAGATCTTCTCTTCAATTTCTATTTGGGAAATCTACTACTACTGCAACGGTAGTGGATGAGGCACCAGGTGAGGAAGTTATACCATATAAAATAACTATGAAAATTATTGAACGTGTTATGGATAACCGCTATGAAGGGGATGGAACTGTCCATCCTGGTGATCATTTACTGTTTTTGCATGAATTATGCGGTTTATTCAAGTGTGCAGGTATTGCTATGGATGAAGTGAGGAAGAAACTATTCTCTATATCGCTGTCTGGTAAGGCGGCGCATTGGTATAAATTACTGGATAATGGGGATTCTCTTGAATGGAATGATATTGTGCCCCGGTTTTATTCTAAGTTCTATCCTCCAAGTGAAATTCACAAGGATCGGAATCGCATATATAATTTTTGGCCTCATGATGGAGAGAGTATTGCCCAAGCTTGGGGGAGATTGAAGTCTTTAATGCTCAAATGCCCCATTCATGAGCTTCCTGGTAATGTTATTATTGATAATTTCTATGCAAGACTTTCTTTTCAAGACAAGACCTTGTCGGATACTTCTTGTTCGGATCATTTACACGCAACAAAGAAGAGTTTAAAAGGGACCTTCTTGATCGGATCCAAGAAAATACAAGGTTGGGAGAACGACAAGGATAGAGAATCGTATATAATTTATGATTATAAATGCATTGAAGCTTTTATGGATACTGATAAATTTCGTAATATGAGTGCTACATATGGTCTTGATTCTCAAGTTGCTGCAAATCTTTATAAAGCTTTTGCCTCTCATTATGAATTGCCTAAGAAGAATTTTGATAAGTATCATGAACCGTATAAAGATAAAATTGATTCATCTATTAATAAATGCGTTGTAGTTGAAACTGCTGATCATGTTATTCCTGAAGCTTATATTGAAAAAACTCCTTTCCCTGCTAAAATGAAGGAGTACTTTGTTATAAATAGTGCGGTTCATAAAAGTGAAAAGAAACCCGTAGAACCCGAAGAACAAATAAAAGTTGAACTCTGTTGCAATAATTAAAGATCTTGTGACTGAAAATGTGGAGGATGGTCATATTATTTTCTGTGAAGATGCTTCTAATATTGTTTCACATCCTAATAAACCCAAACAAGTTAGTGTTCCTATGCTATCTGTTAGAATTGGTGATCATTGCTATTATGGATTATGTGATATTGGTGCAAGTGTTAGAGCTATTCCTTATGAGCTGTACACGGAGATTATGCACGAAATTGATTCTTGTGAACTTGAAGATATTGATGTGGTTATTCAGCTGGCTAATAGAGAAACTATTTCTCCAATTGGTATTGTTCGAGATGTGGAAGTTTTATGCGGTAAGATTAAATATCCTGCTGACTTTTTGGTACTTGGTTCACGCTAGTGATTATTGTCCTATCATTTTTGGTAGAACTTTTCTAAATACTTGTGGAGCTATTATAGATTGCAAGAAAGAGAAAATTTTGACTAAATTTGCTGGTGAATCTTATGAGTTTAACTTCTCTAAATTTACCAAAACTCCTTATAAAGCTGATTTGCCTAATAATGATTTTAAAATGGAACAGTGTGCATCTATTGTTCTTGTTCCTAATAATCCTTTGCAGCAACATTTGGAGGATAGCGAGAGTGAAGTTTTTAGGAAAGAAAGAGATGAGCTTGAGGAAATTTTTCTTCGCCAACCTATTCTTAAGCATGATTTACCGGTGGAAGATTTGGGTACAACACCGCCGCCAAAGGAAGATCCTGTTTTTGATTTAAAGCCTTTACCTGATAATCTTAAATATGCTCATATTGATGATAAGAAAATATATCCTGTTATTATTAGTTCTAAGCTTACAGAGTTTGAAGAAGAAAGGTTATTGGAAATATTGAAGAAACACCGAGGAGCTATTGGCTACACTCTTGATGATTTGAAGGGGATTTCTCCTTCTATTTGCCAACATGCTATTAATATGGAAGATGATGCAAAGCCTGTTGTTGAACATCAGCGTCGTCTAATTCCGAAGATGAAGGAAGTGGTAAGGAATGAGGTATTAAGACTTCTTGAAGCAGGTATTATATATCCTATTCTTGATAGTAGATGGGTTAGTCCTGTGCATTGCGTTCCCAAGAAAGAAGGAATGATCAAGTGCCTAATGATAATGATGAGCTCATCCCTCAAAGAGTAGTTGTAGGGTATAGAATGTGCATTGATTTTCGAAAAGTTAATAAAGTTACTAAGAAAGATCATTACCCTTTACCATTTATTGATCAAATGCTAGAAAGATTGTCTAAAAATACTCATTTTTGCTTTCTTGATGGTTATTCGGGTTTTCACAAATTGCTTTGTTAAAACTAAAGATCAAGAGAAAACCACTTTTACTTGTCCCTATGGAACTTATGCTTATAGACGTATGCCTTTTGGTTTATGTAATGCTCCTGCTACTTTTCAAAGATGCATGTCTGCTATTTTTCATGGTTTTTGCGAAAGTATTGTAGAGGTATTCATGGATGATTTTTCCGTCTATGGGAATTCTTTTGATAGTTGTTTGCGAAACCTTGATAAAGTTTTGCAGAGATGTGAAGAAACTAACCTTGTTCTTAATTGGGAGAAATGCCACTTTATGGTTAATGAAGGAATTGTATTGGGACATAAAATTTCTGAGAGAGGTATTGAAGTTGATAGAGCTAAAGTTGAAGCAATTGAGAAGATGCCCTATCCAAGGGATGTTAAAGGTATTCGTAGTGTTCTTGGTCATCTTTGGGTTTTATAGGAGATTTATTAAAGATTTCTCCAAGATTTCAAAGCCTCTTACTAATCTTCTTCAAAAAGATGTACCTTTTGTTTTTGATGATGATTGTAAGGAAGCTTTTGAAACTCTAAAGAAAGCCTTAACAACTGCTCCTGTAGTTGAACCTCGATTGGAATTTGCCTTTTGAAATTATGTGTGATGCTAGTGATTTTGTCAGGCGCTGTTCTTGGACAGCGAGTAGATAAAAAACTGAATGTTATTCATTATGCTAGTAAAACTCTTGATGCTGCTCAAAGAAATTATGCTACAACTGAAAAAGAATTATTAGCTGTAGTCTTTGCTTGTGATAAATTTAGATCTTATATTGTTGATTCAAAAGTTACGATTCATACTGATCATGCTGCAATTAGATACCTTATGACAAAGAAAGATGCTAAGCCGAGGCTTATTAGATGGGTACTTCTTTTGCAAGAATTCGATTTACATATTGTAGATAGGAAAGGTGCTGATAATCCGGTTGCTGATAATTTGTCTAGATTGGAAAATATTGCTTATGATCTTGTTCCTGTTAATGATAGTTTTCCAAATGAACAATTGGCTGTAATAAAGGTGAGCTCGCGAGACAGTCCTTGGTATGCTGATTATGCTAACTTTATTGTTTCCAAGTACTTGCCTCCAACCTTTTTAGCTTAGCAAAGGAGGAAATTCTTTTATGACTTGAGGCACTATTTCTGGGATGACCCACACTTATATAAAGAAGGAGTGGATGGTATTATGCGAAGATGTGTTCCCGAATATGAACAACAGGAGATATTGAGTAAATGCCATGGTAGTGCTTATGGAGGACATCACGCCGGAGAAAGAACCGCGCAAAAGGTTCTACAATCAGGTTTTTATTGGCCAACTCTCTTCAAGGATGCGAGAAAGTTTATTTTATCTTGTGATGAATGCCAAAGGGTTGGTAATATCTCCAGACGTAATGAAATGCCTATGAATTATACTCTTGTTATTGAACCATTTGATTATTGGGGATTTGACTTCATGGGACCTTTTCCGTCTTCAGAAGGTAACACTCATATACTTGTTGCTGTTGATTATGTTACTAAATGGGTGGAAGCCATACCTACAAAAAGTGCTGATGGTGAGACCTCTTTAAGAATGCTTTTAGATATTATTTTTCCTAGATTTGGAGTTCCTAGATATATTATAACTGATGGAGGTTCTCATTTTATTCATGGAGGTTTTAGAAAAACTCTTGCTAGGTATGGTATTAATCATAGAATTGCTTCCACTTATCATCCTCAAACTAGTGGGCAAGTAGAATTATCAAATAGAGAGATTAAATCTATCTTGCAAAAGACTGTTAATAAAACTAGAAAGAATTGGGCTAGTAAATTGAAGGATGCACTATGGGCTTATAGAACTGCTTATAAAAATCCCATGGGAATGTCACCTTATAAAATGGTTTACGGAAAAGCTTGTCATTTACCTTTAGAACTAGAGCACAAAGCTTATTGGGCAGTTAGAGAATTAAATAAAGATCCTAAACTTGCCGGTAATAAGAGGTTGTTGCAATTGAGTTCTCTAGATGAATGGAGAAGTGAAGCCTATGAAAATGCTAAGCTCTTTAAAGAGAAAGTTAAAAAATGGCATGATAGAAGGATTATCAAAAGAGAATTTAATATTGGGGACAAAGTCCTATTGTATCGGTCTCGTCTCAGATTCTTTGCAGGGAAATTACTCTCGAAATGGGAAGGACCATATGTTGTCGAGGAGGTGTATCGTTCAGGAGCAATCAAAATTAGCTCTCTCCAAGGCAATGCTACGCAAGTGGTGAATGGACAAAGACTCAAGCATTATATCTCGGGTGATTCTTATAATGTTGATGTTGATATTATTCAAGTGGAAACATCGGAGGCTTTCATCAAAGGGCAAATTGACAGTCCGCCAGAACTCGACTTTGAATAGGTAATGATCGGTAATGAAAAGTACGCAATTTACTTTCCGAACAATATTTTTGCTGTTTTTGGAAAATATGAAAAATTACGAGATCGAAACGGAGTGGAAAAGACGCACGAGGCCGTGCCACCATAGGCCGGCGCGGCCTGACCTGGGCCCGCACCGCCCTATGGTCTGGCCTCCTCGTCGCCCCTTTCCGACTCTGGTTCGATCTGGTACTTTCCTCTTGTCGTGAAAATATTTGCTATATAATCCCCCGGACCCCTGGAGGTCCGTATATCGTTTTCTCGACGTGTTTTGTTTCGAGCTGTTTCTGCCAGGATCTGTTTTCAGTTTAGAAGCACCATGGTCTCCAAGAACAAGGGCAAGGAGTTTCCGGATGAAGATAATCGAGATCTTGGGTGGAAAGAGGAGGACAAGGACGTCAAGGAAGAGGATGAAGAAGAGGTGGAAGAAGATTCGCGCGCACACCCGCGTGCTACCATCGCAAGCATCAAGGTGGTGGACAACCCTTTTAGTGCAAACAAGAGCGCAAGAATTCGCACTGGAGGAGCGGTTCCACGTCATTACCTAGCTCCGAAAACATCTTTATCAGGCATTCACCATCCCTTCCACAATCTAATTTTCAATAATCAAATTGAAGGGACTCCCAAGGCAGCATTGCCTAGCCATTGGGATATAGATCGCTCTAACACTGCAGGAGGGAGGAAGCCTGAGGGTGAAGAGTGGGGAAATAACTCCAAGAGTTGGGACTCGCCGTTGGACAGACTTCTTAACCGCGTCGAGCACAATTCGGAGATGATTCGCAATCTCACATACAAGATTGATGAGCTTCAGGAGCTTATTGAGAAGCTTGTCAGGAATTCATCACCACCATCGCCGAAGGAGTAATTCATCATCGGTATTGGCATCCCCTTGGTTTGTTCCAAGCTTGGGGAGTGCCGGTATCACATCATCACTACCTTTTACTTTTTATTGTCAAGTAGTGTCATATCATGAGTAGGGAAGTTATCATATAAGATGGGTTGTAGTTTGGAAGTATCTCTCCTTTAGTTGGTTATCTATGTATCCCTTGGTGTGAGTTATCGTTATGGAATATTAATGAGAAGTCTTATCATTTACATATTGCACATCTTATTTTAGTTTGCAATCTCTATTATATGATTTATCTTGTCATTAGTATTGGTATCACTTTGGGAGCATTGAATAAATCTATTTGGTTTTGGCAAACTTAGCATTGGTCAATAGCAACAACACTTTGAGGTTTAAGTAGAAAAGAGAAATACATGTAGTTGTTTCATTGTCTTTCTTTCTTGTTAGCTCATAGCTTATTATTCTGAAGTTAAAATTGTTTGTGCTTACAAGGAAGATGCATGATTGTTTCTATTACATGTATATTTGTTTGTTTCCCTCAACTCTTATGCTTGCTAATTAACCTTGCTAGCCAAAAACCTGTACTGAGAGGGAATACTTCTCGTGCATCCAAATCTTAACCCAAACCTATGTCATTTGTGTCCACCATACCTACCTACTACATGGTATTTTCTGCCATTCCAAGTAAATACTTCATGTGCTACCTTTAAACAATTCAAAACTTGTTATCTCTTATTTGTGTCAATGTTTCATAGCTCATGAGGAAGTATGTGGTGTTTTATCTTTCGATCTTGTTGGGCAACTTTCACCAATGGACTAGTGGCTTCATCCGCTTATCCAATAATTTTGCAAAAAGAGCTGGCAATGGGATTCCTAGTCCCAAATTAATTAAACTAAATAGACACTCCTCCAAGGTATGTGATTGATGGACGGCACCCGAAGGATTCGGTTAGCCATGGCTTGTGTAAGCAAAGGTTGGGGGGAGTGTCATCATAATAAAACTAAAATAAAAAGGCACTCCTTCATGGTATAAGATTGTTGGCAGGCACCCGAGGATTCGGTTAGCCATGGTTTGTGAAAGAAAGGTTGGAAGGAGTGCCACACAAAATAAAAATAAAATGGGAGCCGCTCTTTGAAGGTTGTCTGGCAAGGGGGTTAGAGTACCCGCTACCAGTCGTTGACAACAACAAACACCTCTCAAAATGTTACTTTTATTCTCTTTATATGATTTCAAAAATGAAAAAGCTCTAGCACATGATTTAATCCCTGCTTCCCTCTGCGAAGGGCCTGTCTTTTACTTTATGTTGAGTCAGTAAACCTGTTTCCCTCCATCTCAAGCAAGCATTTGAGTAGTTGTGATCAAACCATTATATTGTGATTTGCTTCATCATGTCTTTTACTTTTCCTTGTTTAGTTCAAGTTTTATCTGAATGAATATAGCTTTGCAAGTTATCAATGATTATGAGGAGACCATTATGATTGAGTATGCAAGTTGTGTCTTATAAACTTTAACATGAGAGCGCTGCTCAATGAGATAAATATAATCTGTTAATTGTTCTCTGACCAAGAACGAAGTTTGCCATCACCAACTATGATTTCTTATGCACCTTTATTTGTGATTACCTTATACTTGTTTCAAGTTAAGTTATATGAGGAAGTTGTTTACTATAATGTCTTGTGTGAATGAATATGATGCTTCTTGTCCGTATTTTATTTATCGACTCTTCACTCCATAAACATGTGGTCCTGTTTACTGAGTTCAGTTTCGCTTGGGGACAAGCGAAGTCTAAGCTTGGGGGGAGTTGATACGTCCAATTTGCATCACTATTTTATATCATAATTTGTTGTTATTCATTGATATATTTCATATTTGGATACAATACTTATGTTATTTCATCTATTTTGCATGTTTCATCATTATTGGAGGATCAAGCACCGGAGCCAGGATTCTGCTGGAAAAAGCACCGTCAGAACGCAATATTTCGGAAGATCAACTGTGGAAGGAAATTATACCAAAAATCCTATTTTTCCAGATGACGAAGGAAGCCAGAAGGGGGAGCTGAGAAGGCCCAAGGTGGGGCGGACCACGAGGCCGGCGCGGCCCATGGCTCCGGCCGCGCCACCTTGTGGTGTGGGGCCCCACAGCCCCTTTCGCCTCCTTTTCTTCGCGAAACCCTTCGTCCCGAAGACCTAAGCCACAGAGGGTACCTCACGAAGAGTTACAGCCGCCTCTGCGGGGCGGAGAACACCAGAGAGAAAAGAGCTCTCCGGTGGGCTGGAATCCGCCGGGGAAATTCCCTCCGGGAGGGGGAAATCGACGCCATCGTCACCGTCATCGAGTTGGACATCATCTCCATCACCATCATCATCATCTCCACCATCATCACCGCCGTCTCCACCGCTGGACACCGTCACCGCCGTAGCAATTTGGGTTTGATCTTGATTGTTTGATAGGGGAAACACTCCCGGTATTGATCTCTACTTGTTGTTGATGCTATTGAGTGAAACCATTGAACCAAGTTTATGTTCAGATTGTTATTCATCATCATATCACCTCTGATCATGTTCCATATGATGTCTCGTGAGTAGTTCGTTTAGTTCTTGAGGACATGGGTGAAGTCTAACTGTTAGTAGTGAACTATGGTTGAGTAATATTCAATGGTATGATATTTAAGTTGTGGTGTTATTCTTCTAGTGGTGTCATGTGAACGTCGACTACATGACACTTCACCTTTATGGGCCTAGGGGAATGCATCTTGTACTCGTTTGCCAATTGCGGGGTTGCCGGAGTGACAGAAACCTAAACCCCCGTTGGTATATCGATGCAGGAGGGATAGCAGGATCTCAGAGTTTAAGGCTGTGGTTAGATTTATTCTTAATTACTTTCTTGTAGTTGCGGATGCTTGCAAGGGGTATAATCACAAGTATGTATTAGTCCTAGGAAGGGCGGTACATTAGCATAGGTTCACCCACACAACACTTATCATAACAATGAAGATTATTTAGCCGTATGTAGCGAAAGCACTAGACTAAAATCCCGTGTGTCCTCGAGAACGTTTGGTCATTATAAGTAAACAAACCGGCTTGTCCTTTGTGCTAAAAAGGATTGGGCCACTCGCTGCAATTGTTACTCTCGCACTTTACTTACTCGTACTTTATTCAACTGTTACATCAAAACCCCCTGAATACTTGTCTGTGAGCATTTACAGTGAATCCTTCATCGAAACTGCTTGTCAACACCTTCTGCTCCTCGTTGGGATCGACATTCTTACTTATCGAAAATACTACGATACACCCCCTATACTTGTGGGTCATCAGATGCCGCCGCCGCCAATCCCATCTCGGGGGATTCAGGAGATCGCCTCCGGCACCCTGCCGGAGAGGGGAATCATCTCCCGGAGGACTCTTCATCACCATGATCGCCTCCGGATTGATGTGTGAGTAGTTCACACCTGGACTATGGGTCCATAGCAGTAGCTAGATGGTTGTCTTCTCCTCATGTGCTATCATTGTTCGATCTTGTGAGCTGCCTATCATGATCAAGATCATCTATTTGTAATGTTACATGTTGTGTTTGTTGGGATCCGATGAATATGGAATACTATGTCAAGTTGATTATCAATCTATCATATATGTGTTGTTTATGATCTTGCATGCTCTCCGTTGCTAGTAGAGGCTCTGGCCAAGTTGATACTTGTAACTCCAAGAGGGAGTATTTATGCTCGATAGTGGGTTCATGCCTCCATTAAATCTGGGACGGTGATGAAAGTTCTAAGGTTGTGGATGTGCTGTTGCCACTAGGGATAAAACATCAATGCTTTGTCTAAGGATATTTGTGTTGATTACATTACGCACCATACTTAATGCAATTGTCTGTTGTTTGCAACTTAATACTGGAAGGGGTGCGGATGCTAACCCGAAGGTGGACTTTTTAGGCATAGATGCATGCTGGATAGCAGTCTATGTACTTTGTCGTAATGCCCAATTAAATCTCATATTACTCATCATGATATGTATGTGCATTGTTATGCCCTCTCTATTTGTCAATTGCCCAACTGTAATTTTTTCACCCAACATGCTTTATCTTATTGGAGAGACACCACTAGTGAACTGTGGACCCCGGTCCATTCTTTTACATCTGAATACAATCTACTGCAAACATTGTTCTTTACTGTTCTTCGCATACAAACATCATTTTCCACACCATACATTTAATCCTTTGTTACAGCAAGCCGGTGAGATTGACAACCTCACTGTTTAGTTGGGGCAAAGTATTTGGATTGTGTTGTGCAGGTTCCACGTTGGCGCCGGAATCCCTGGTGTTGTGCCGCACTACACTCCGTCACCAACAACCTTCACGTGCTCCTTGACTCCTACTGGTTCGATAACCTTGGTTTCTTACTGAGGGAAAACTTGTTGCTGTACGCATCACACCTTCCTCTTGGGGTTCCCAACGGTCATGTGCTTTACGCGTCATTGATACGTCTCCAACGCATCCATAAATTCTTATGTTCCATGCTACTTTTATGATGATACTCACATGTTTTATACACACTTTATGTCATTATTATGCATTTTACGGCACTAACCTATTGACAAGATGCCGAAGGGCCAGTTGCTATTTTCTGCTGTTTTGGTTTCAGAAATCCTACAAAGGAAACATTCTCGGAATTGGACGAAATCAACGCCCAGGGTTTTATTTTTCCACGAAGCTTCCAGAAGACCGAAAGGATTACGAAGTGGGGCGACGAGGCGACGCCACGCCAGGGCCGCGCGGCCAAGGGTGGGGCCGCGCCGCCCTGTTGTGTGGGGCCCTCGCGCCGCCTCCAATGCTACCCTTCCGCCTACTTAAAGCCTCTGTCGCGAAAACCCTATCACAATAAGCCATGATACGAGAAGAGTTCCAGAGCCGCCGCCATCGTGAAGCCAAGATTCGGGGGACAGAAGTCTTTGTTCCGGCACGCCGCCGGGACGGGAAGTGCCCCCGGAAGGCATCTCCATCGACACCACAGCCATCTTCATCGCCATCGCTGTCTCCCATGATGAGGAGGGAGTAGTTCTCCCCAGAGGCTGAGGGCTCTACCGGTAGCTATGTGGTTCATCTCTCTCTCTCCCATGGTGTGATCTTTATGTGATCATGAGCTTTGTATCACTATTAATCTATGTGCTACTCTAGTGATGTTATTAAAGTAGTCTATTCCTCCTCCATGATGTAATGTTGACAGTGTGTGCATCATGTAGTACTTGGTATAAGCTATGATTGTGATCTCTTGTAGATTATGAAGTTAACTATTACTATTATAGTATTGATGCGATCTATTCCCCCTTTCATAGCTGAAGTTGACAGTGTGCATGCTATGTTACTACTCGGTCTAAATTGCAACGGTCTATTATGCACTCTAGAGGTTACTTAAATATGAACTCCGAATGTTGTGGAGCTTGTTAACTCCGGCTTGAGGGAGCTCTTGTAGCCCTACACAATGAATGGTGTTTGTTATCCAACAAGAGAGTGTAGAGTAGTTTTATTATGTGTCATTGTTGAGAGTGTCCACTAGTGAAAGTAGGATCCCTAGGCCTTGTTTCCAAATATCGAATCTCCGTTTATTTACTGTTCTACTGCATGTTTACTCGCTGCCATATTTATTTCAGATTGTTATTACCACTCATATTCATCCATATTACTTGTATTTCACTATCTTTTCGCCGAACTAGTGCACCTATACATCTAACAAGTGTATTAGGTGTGTTGGGGACACAAGAGACTTCTTGTATCGTGATTGCAGGGTTGCTTGAGAGGGATATCTTTGACCTCTACCTCCCTGAGTTCGATAAACCTTGGGTGATTCACTTAAGGGAAACTTGTTGCTGTTCTACAAACCTCTGCTCTTGGAGGCCCAACACTGTCTACAGGAAAAGAACCGTGCGTAGACATCAAGCTATTTTCTGGCGCCGTTGCCGGGGAGGTAAGGTAAAAGGTATTCACATCCTCCGACTACTAAGATATTTCCTAGCACTGTTGCCGGTGTGTGAGTGCTCGAAGCTATTTCCTTCAGATCCTGCAATTGCATCTTTTTGTTTCTTGTTTTTATTTTTCACTAGTTAGGCATAATGGAAAACAACAGTGAGCTTTTTAATCTATTTCCTGAGTTAAGATATGGATTGTTTGATGCTAAAATTAAAAAACCTATAGAACCTTATTTGCATGCTAGTAGCAATGTTATTAGTATGAACGCAATTACTGATAATGCTGAAAGATCGAGATGTCGCCTAGAGGGGGGGGGGGGGGGTGAATAGGCGATTACAAACTCTTGCGGATTTGTCTTGTATGAATGCGGAATTAAACTATCGTTTAGTTTACAAGCACAAACCCTAAATATGCTAAGCTCAACTAAGTGTAACAATAGCAACTAGAGCTAAGCAAGATAGGCACAAGATATATGTAGCACAAGTGATAGCAAGATATATGTACTTCAAGCACGATGGCTATCACAAGGAAAGAGAGCTCGGGTATAGAAATAACCGAGGCACGCGGAGACGAGGATGTATTCCCGTGTTCCCTTGCTTTGCAACAAGGTACGTCACGTTTGGAGGAGTGGAGGTCCCACGAAGGATTCCCCGCGCCACGAAGGCTCACCCTATTCTCCGAACCACACCCACGAAGGATAATGGCCCTTTCCTTATGGTTAGCTTTTCCTCCGCTCCGGAGATGGCAAGCTCCACAACCACTTCACAAGCTCCACGAAGGAGAAGCCCGGGCCTCTTCACAATCTTCTTGAAGAGATCACCGGAGCACCAATCACCAAGCCAACTAGGAGGTCACCCTCCAAGAGTAACAAGCTCACGGTCTCTCACTCGAACAAATCGTGGTGGAGAGCTCAACACTATGCAATGATGCAAAGCAAGAACACCGGAGGTGTTCAAGTCCTTCACACTCAAATCCCACCAAAGCAACGAATGCTAGGATGAGATTGGAGAGGAAGAACAAGGGGAAAGTCAACCAAAGACTCCAAGATCTAGATCCCAAGAGTTTCCCTCACTTAGAGAAGAAATCGATCGGTGGAAGTGTAGATCTAGATCCCCTCTCCCAAATCCTCAAATATGAGCAAGAATGGTTGGAGGATTCAAGGGGGAGAGCAAGTTCTTCAAATAGTAGCAATGGAGGAGAGAGAATGGGAAGAACTTCCCAAGCTCAAGGTGGAAGAAGCCTATTTATAGCTAAGAGGGAAATAGAACCGTTGGGGGGAAAACAGGAAAAAAACAAAGGAAAACGGGCTAAAAATCGCCGCAGCCGGCCGGCTGACCGGACCAGCCGGACAGGCCGGTCTGCAGAACCCCAGCCGGACGAGAGACCGGGCGGGGCGCGCGCCGCGCGGGCGGCGGATAAGGCCCAGGGGCGCGCGGGGGAGGCGGCCCGGCAGAGATCCGGTCAGGCCGGGGTGGTGGCCGGGCCAGGCCGGCGCGCGGCCCGGTGGACCGATCGGCAACCGACTGCCCCGGGTGGGCGGCGTGCGGCCCGGTCGGCCGGTCGGCCGGCTGCCCCTCCCCTTTTTTCTTTTTCTTCTTTTTCTTCTTTTTCCTCTTTTTCCTTTTTCTTTAATAACTAATGCTCCCGAACTCCGATTCGAATGAAACCAATTTTGTTTGGAAGATAACAACAAATGCTATCTTATAGAAAGTGAAAACACAAGAATCTGTAGGAGGGGATTTTATCATGAATATAAAAGGTAGAACCTTATATCATGAATAACCGGTAAAATCACCCAACCTCGAAAACGCAATAGAAGATGCATGCGAACTCCGTTTTCGATGAACTTGGGCTTGTTGTAAAGCTAGCAACAAGCTCAAGAACCTCACATAGAGAAACACCAAGAAGCAATAAGGATATGCAAAATATGCAAAGGATTGAGCTCCCTAAGACGATGTGATCAAGTTACTCAACCGAAAGCCCCTCTTAATAGTGCGGCTATCTATCCTATAATCCGGTCTCCCAACATCCACCTTGAGACCGGTAAAAGGAAAACCTAGCAAGGCCATACCTTTGCCTTGCGCATCCCGCTTGATCTTGATGATAACTCTTCAAGCTTCACTCAAGCCGGAATGCCACACTTGATCAATGTTGCTTCGTGAAGACTCACAAATGCTCCCCCATACACTATGATGGGAAAGCCCCATTGATGCACATCTTCACATGTCCATTATCACCAAATGGACGACAAGCTTCAAGCATGTGATCCACTCAAGATACTCATCTTGAACTTGTCCAACTCAACCTTGTATCTTCTCATACGATGTTCTTGATCCAATACACAAGGTATACATTTATCTTCATGGCATCCATACTTGAATCCAACACATGGAGAACAAGTAGTACCTATGGAATATTCCTTCATATAAACTCAATGAAAACATTAGTCCATAGGGGTTGTCATTAATTACCAAAACCACACATAGGGGCAATATACCCTTACAATCTCCCCCATTTTGGTAATTGATGACAACCACAATAAGAGGGTTTATATAATGAATATTAGTGACAAGTACGCAACTTATCCGAGAATAAGTTGTATACAAGAGGTTGTATTTGATATGGTCAAGTAACACAAAGCAACTAGTCCATATCAAAACCGGCTCTACTCACACAACTACAACAAATGCAATGGATGTGAGTAGAACCAATATATATATAGAAAACTCCCCCACAATGGATGCACGTGTGATGAACATGAATTCATTGCATATATTGTCAAGATTAACCATTGGGATAGTTTCCACTATATATATACAACCATGCAAGACATATAAATATGGAATGCATGAGAGGCAAAACACTTAAGCACAAACCAAGCTTAAGTATAAAACCATTCCCTTAAACCCTCTAAACTTCTCCCCCATTGGCATCGATTGTAAAAATGGGTGAAAAATTTAGAAGGCCAATATAATGTGAGTTCCTCCCCAAAGTGTGCACTTCTCATAATTTGAGTGGAATCAAGTGCACATATCCAATGATGAATACTTGAAGGAAATCAAACTATATTGAGGATCAAAGATTGCATAAAGATAACATGGTGAGGTGAGCTTCAACAAATAAAGCAAGCAATCAAAGATCCAATTGGACAACCAAAGATATCATGATAAGAGAAATATAGTGCTCAAAAAATAAGAAAGCTCCCCAAGGTTCGTGCACAATTTATAATGTTTGCATTTGAATACAATATGCAAAAACATGGAATCCTCACTCCCTATATATCATTTAGAACACAACTAAGATAAAGAGAGTATGCTTATCAAGAACAACTTTAATCCAACAATTACGAGATATGAGTGCATGAAGAAAATAAATAAACCAAGCACTCATAAATTTTCTTTACCAACCCACTAAAAACAAAAGGGGTAAAAGATGGTCGGCAAAGATCAAGGATATCAAGGTGATGGATTAACACTCTTATGTATATGAGTTTCTAAAGTGGACAAAGTGATTCATAAAGAAACATGCACACACAAGAGGTTAACAAAATAGATAAAACAAGATATCCAAGATGAAGTCATAAAATATACCAAAGGATGTTTGCTTAAGAAGCATATATAGCCTATGGCTCCAATTTTCACTTATGGTATATATGAATGAACTTCAACCAAGTTAAACCTCAAAAACATTACAACTAACAATAAGGGAAGTAGAGCTAGTTGGAGTGTTTTGAGAAAGGCAACAAGTATCACAAATACGGATTTATTTCACAAATTCATCAATATTGCACACAAGAGCTCTTTGAGGAAATGATATGCAATAAATTGCTAGAGGGCATATTTGTGATAGGTGAATCATAAAATATGATATATATATATATATATAACCTATCATATGCATCTTCTCAAATTACTCAAATGTTCAATAAGAAGTTTTACTTTAAAAGGGTTTTTCAAGAACCGCAATATTTTCGAAATAAATAATTTCATGCCAAGATACAACTTACAAGAGGTTGGATGCTATATGAGAGTGCATGAATAAGATACTTGTTACCGAGATGGCAATGGCTTGATGTAGTAGATAAGAGTTCATCGATCATCCTAGCTTGACTCCAATCCTCATATGGTGACAACACCTTCCTTATAGATGAGACAAGCCTCCATTGCATCTCCAATGTACCTAAAGCATCATTCAAGTACATCTTGGTCCCCAAACTCATTGGGTCCAACATGGTTAGACTAACCACAATATATAGGACACACTCCATATAACCATGTGCATATTTAGATGAAATTTGAATTTCATGCACATCTTAGCCATTTAGGATTTGATGGAGTATATCCTACATAATGGATCAAAAGAAAGCAAGCATGCTATAAGTATAAACAAATTACATATAAGCATGCACTAAAACTTTTAAAGATCCAAGAAAGATATGCTTTGGACAAAACACCAAAAGAATTAAATAAGGCATAGAGGTGTTTACAAAACAAATTTGTTGTCCAAATTATATCTAAGAAGCAAATCTCAAAAGATTTGTTCAACAAAGTTCAACAAATGAACTAAGAAGAAACCATTGAGCATAAAGGATGAAATAAAGCAAACATGCTCAAAGATTTATCTCATTCAAGCTAATAAAATATGTAAGAAGGAATGAGATAGCAAACTCCCAAAAAGAGCAAGGTTCAAACAAATAAACCAAACCCTCTACACCTTTCACAATGGCACAATGTACCGTAAGGAAAAGGTTTGTCTTCCAAAACAAACACTTGATATGAATCAAGAGAATTTATCAAAAGATTTTTCAAAGGAACAAGGAAGACACATGGGAGCAACAAAGATTTGTTGGAAATAAAATAAGGCAATAAGAAACAATCCAAGGTGAAGATGATCCATAGATTCAACCACATACAAGATTGTCAATTGTCAAAGACAATGAGAATATTGGAATTAACTTAGGTGGTATATTAACAAGGATAGTAAGGATCAATTTCACAATAAAAGGCATATGATAAGTATATAGAATTAAGCACTATGCAAGGATGAAGATTCTTGATAGCTTCAACTAGCCAAACAATCACGCACGGCAATGATTAGAATAACTTGAAGCAAACGGTGTCCCAAATAAGATATAGAGATATGTATTTGAGGAAAAACGTACCAAGAATTTCTTACTCAAACAAGAACTCATAAGATGAGTAATAAAAGATTTTTTTTAATAAGAATGGAGCTTGTTTGAGCAAACATGCCACTTAGGAACAAGATAATTAAGAGTATCAACTATAAGTGGCAAAACCTCATATGTTCACATTTCCTAGGTTTGTGATATGTACAAAACATATTACTCCCCCATAATGTGATAAAACATTTCTTCTTAATCAAGAGGCAATTGAAATTCGACTAGAGATGATTAATGGACATTTAGAATTTGAATTTCTCATGAGTATGACACACCACATAGTGACTAGATAATCTTGCAATATCAATACTAAGTGGTGATACCCATATACACACATTTTATAGAAGGAGAAATGCACAAAGCATAACACTCCCCCAAAATGGGATGTTCCATTAATCACTCAAAGAGAGCCAAATAAAATATCATCAAGATGCATTAGGCTCAAAATAATACACAAGTATATGATGAGTCAAACAAACATACTTGAATACACAAGATAGGTAAGTAAGACACAACACATACACACAAATATTTGGTACAAAACCAAACATGCAAAGGGGCAAGTAACTTACAATATACATGAAGATTTGAAATATAAGTTACCGCAAGGAGGAACATTGGATATAAGATATAGATGATGATCCATATGACTTGGCTTGGTCAAAGTTTAATATATGAAGATCCCTTAATTCTTCATGAAGTAGCCAAATCTCCAATGCCCTCCACATGCACCTATTGATCAAGTTTGAGATTGTTGGTCCCCAACCAAGTTGGGTCCTAAGAGATTAGTCACAATAGGCTTGGCAACCCAAATGGTTCTTTTCTTGAAACCACTTTGAGTTCCAACAAACTTGGCAAACACATTGCCATCCTTATCCTTCCCTAGAGAATAATCATTATCAACAACTATAGGGTTAGATAAGGTACCACCTAAGCAAGAGGAAGCAAAGTGCCCCTTCTCTCGGCATAAGTAGCAAGTGTTCCCCTTTCTCTTCTTTATTGATTTCTTCTCTTGGGGAACAATATCTTGATTCTTCTTGGGAAGTGGCCTATCTTCAACTTGAGGTCGAGCATGAGCTTGACCTTTACCTTGTGGCCGTTTCCCTTGTTGTTTCTCACTCAAGTGCTTCTTCTTCTTCAATGGGCATGATCTAACATGATGCCCTTCAACCTTGCACTTGAAGCAAACCAACTTGGCCGGATCCTTGACTTTGTCTTGGCCCTTCTTCTTATTGCTCTTGCACTTGGACTTGTTCTTGTTATTGGAGTTGAATCCAAGTCCACTCTTGTCATTGGGGGATTGTTGCACACTTAGCATCTTGTCAAGTGCGGATTTCCCTTCATGACGCTTTTCCAAGTCTTTCTTTAAAGAAAGGACTTGGGCCTCGAGCTCTTTGATTTCCTCTACATGGTTAGTAGAAATGCAAGTACTAGAGGAAGTAGAAGCTTCATTGTTAGAGCAACAAGGCAAAGTGAGTAATCCAACACAAGGTGTATCACTAGTTTGACTAGATGGATTACAAGGACTAGCACATGGCAATATAACATTTGTAGTAGAGATTGTGCTAACATCCATATGAGGCTCACAAGATGTTACCTTAGTGATACTTGCCTCATGAGCTAACTTTAGCCCATCATAGGAAATTAGAAGATCATCATGAGAGCTTGAGAGCTTTTTATAACTTTCTTCCAATTCCCTATAATTGCTAGTTAGCAACTCAAGTTGAGCCCTTAGCTCAACATTCTCCTCTACGGTAGATGCTTCACAAGAATTAGAGTTAGTAGCACAAGCATCAACAATAGTTTTCTCATTTTCATGCATATAGGATTCAATTTTTTGTGTAAGCATGAAATTAGCATGCTTCTCATCTTTTAGCTCATGCTTGAGGAGAGTGAATCTCATTTCCTCATTTTCAACATGGGACTCCAACTTCACTATGGTTTCCTTATATTTATTCAAGATATCCATAGAGTGTTCGAGATTAGCACGAGCTTCTTTATTACCATGAAGAGAAGCATATATCATTGCCATATTATGCACCAAGGTATTATATTCTTCATCATTATCATCATCATCACTCTCATCATTAGAGGAAGTGTTAGGAGTCAAAGTAGGAGATACCTTTGATCCATTTGCCATAAGGCACATGTGCATACCGGAGAATGAAGATGAAGATATTCTTGAATCCTCATTTGAAAACATGCCTTGATCCATATAGTGTTCGGTTTCCTCTACATTGTTAGTCAACAAACAACTAGAGGAAATATAAGCATTTTGATTATGGGGGCAAGACAAGGTAAGCATATCTTCATGAGATCTATGTAAGCAATTTACACATGATATGCAAGGACTATCAACACAAGCATGTAGATTATTTTCAATGCAAGATGTGTTTAAGTCCAAAGAGGAAACATTGCAATGAGATAGAGATGAAGAGTCATCACTATTGAGCACAATATCAACATTGCAATTTCCCTCACCACTCACCATATCATTACCTTGTATCTTGCAACACGTTGGTGAAGTGGAAGAAGATGATATATCATCACGACCGGAGGTGGAAGCAACTTGGAGCTCTTCATGATGTGAAGGGGAAGAGAGCTCCTCGGAGTCACCACCGACCAATTGAGAAGTGGATCCACCAAACATTTCCTTAAGCTTGATCCACATCTCATGAGACGATTTTCGCTTTATATATATCAAGAACCTACGAAAATCGGGTCTCAAAGAGAATAAAAGCTCATTAGATACTTGAGCTTCAAGATGTAAGTTTTTCTCATCCTCTAAAGATAGATTTTGAGAATCCATCGGAGGAGAAAACCGACATCTAGAAATTGCTCTATATGTGGACACAAGGTCCGAAGTTTACAAAGCAAGCAATTTCGCCACAAATGATAATTTGTGCCAACAAAGATAATTGTGTCATTGTGCACTAAATTACTAGCCGACATCTTTACTCTCAAGGCGGTGAAGCCTAAAACAAGGAGAGACCTTCCTCAGATACCAATTCAAAGAACCTTATGACGCCTACAGCCGGGGGGGGGTGAATAGGCGATTACAAACTCTTGCGGATTTGTCTTGTATGAATGCGGAATTAAACTATCGTTTAGTTTACAAGCACAAACCCTAAATATGCTAAGCTCAACTAAGTGTAACAATAGCAACTAGAGCTAAGCAAGATAGGCACAAGATATATGTAGCACAAGTGATAGCAAGATATATGTACTTCAAGCACGATGGCTATCACAAGGAAAGAGAGCTCGGGTATAGAAATAACCGAGGCACGCGGAGACGAGGATGTATTCCCGTGTTCCCTTGCTTTGCAACAAGGTACGTCACGTTTGGAGGAGTGGAGGTCCCACGAAGGATTCCCCGCGCCACGATGGCTCACCCTATTCTCCGAACCACACCCACGAAGGATAATGGCCCTTTCCTTATGGTTAGCTTTTCCTCCGCTCCGGAGATGGCAAGCTCCACAACCACTTCACAAGCTCCACGAAGGAGAAGCCCGGGCCTCTTCACAATCTTCTTGAAGAGATCACCGGAGCACCAATCACCAAGCCAACTAGGAGGTCACCCTCCAAGAGTAACAAGCTCACGGTCTCTCACTCGAACAAATCGTGGTGGAGAGCTCAACACTATGCAATGATGCAAAGCAAGAACACCGGAGGTGTTCAAGTCCTTCACACTCAAATCCCACCAAAGCAACGAATGCTAGGATGAGATTGGAGAGGAAGAACAAGGGGAAAGTCAACCAAAGACTCCAAGATCTAGATCCCAAGAGTTTCCCTCACTTAGAGAAGAAATCGATCGGTGGAAGTGTAGATCTAGATCCCCTCTCCCAAATCCTCAAATATGAGCAAGAATGGTTGGAGGATTCAAGGGGGAGAGCAAGTTCTTCAAATAGTAGCAATGGAGGAGAGAGAATGGGAAGAACTTCCCAAGCTCAAGGTGGAAGAAGCCTATTTATAGCTAAGAGGGAAATAGAACCGTTGGGGGGGAAAACAGGAAAAAAACAAAGGAAAAACGGGCTAAAAATCGCCCCAGCCGGCGGCCCAGCCGGCTGACCGGACCAGCAGCCGGACAGGCCGGTCTGCAGGCCGGCCCAGCCGGAGCAGAGACCGGGCGGGGCGCGCGCCGCGCAGGGCGGCGGATAAGGCCCAGGGGCGGCGCGGGGGAGGCGGCCCGGCGGGAGATCGGTCAGGCCGGGTGGTGGCCGGGCCAGGCCGGCGCGCGGCCCGGTGGACCGGTCGGCAACCGACTGCCCCGGGTGGGCCGGCGTGCGGCCCGGTCGGCCGGTCGGCCGGCCGGCTGCCCCTCCCCTTTTTTCTTTTTCTTCTTTTTCTTCTTTTTCCTCTTTTTCCTTTTTCTTTAATAACTAATGCTCCCGAACTCCGATTCGAATGAAACCAATTTTGTTTGGAAGATAACAACAAATGCTATCTTATAGAAAGTGAAAACACAAGAATCTGTAGGAGGGGATTTTATCATGAATATAAAAGGTAGAACCTTATATCATGAATAACCGGTAAAATCACCCAACCTCGAAAACGCAATAGAAGATGCATGCGAACTCCGTTTTCGATGAACTTGGGCTTGTTGTAAAGCTAGCAACAAGCTCAAGAACCTCACATAGAGAAACACCAAGAAGCAATAAGGATATGCAAAATATGCAAAGGATTGAGCTCCCTAAGACGATGTGATCAAGTTACTCAACCGAAAGCCCCTCTTAATAGTGCGGCTATCTATCCTATAATCCGGTCTCCCAACATCCACCTTGAGACCGGTAAAAGGAAAACCTAGCAAGGCCATACCTTTGCCTTGCGCATCCCGCTTGATCTTGATGATAACTCTTCAAGCTTCACTCAAGCCGGAATGCCACACTTGATCAATGTTGCTTCGTGAAGACTCACAAATGCTCCCCCATACACTATGATGGGAAAGCCCCATTGATGCACATCTTCACATGTCCATTATCACCAAATGGACGACAAACTTCAAGCATGTGATCCACTCAAGATACTCATCTTGAACTTGTCCAACTCAACCTTGTATCTTCTCATACGATGTTCTTGATCCAATACACAAGGTATACATTTATCTTCATGGCATCCATACTTGAATCCAACACATGGAGAACAAGTAGTACCTATGGAATATTCCTTCATATAAACTCAATGAAAACATTAGTCCATAGGGGTTGTCATTAATTACCAAAACCACACATAGGGGCAATATACCCTTACAAATGCTATGGAAGAACCTAAGCTTGGGGAAGCTGGTTTTGATGAGTGTGATATTTTTAGTCCCCCAAGCATGGAGGAGAAAACTTACTTTGATGATACTTTACCTCCTATATATGATGATTACAATGATGATTGTTGAAGGAGATATGCCCTAGAGGCAATAATAAAGTGGTTATTATTTATATCTTTATGTTTATGATAAATGTTTATATATCATGCTATAATTGTATTAACCGAAACATTAGTACATGTGTGATATGTAGACAAACAAAGAAGTCCCTAGTATGCCTCTTAACTAGCTTGTTGATTAATGGATGATTAGTTTCATAATCATGAACATTGGATGTTATTAATAACAAGGTTATATCATTGTATGAATGATGTAATGGACACACCCAATTAAGCGTAGCATAAGATCTCATCATTAAGTTATTTGCTATAAGCTTTCGATACATAGTTACCTAGTCCTTATGACCATGAGATCATGTAAATCACTTATACCGGAAAGGTACTTTGATTACACCAAACGCCACTGCGTAAATGGGTGGTTATAAAGGTGGGATTAAGTATCCAGAAAGTATGAGTTGAGGCATATGGATCAACAGTGGGATTTGTCCATCCCGATGACGGATAGATATACTCTGGGCCCTCTCGGTGGAATGTCGTCTAATGTCTTGCAAGCATATGAATGAGTTCATAAGAGACCACATACCACCGTACGAGTAAAGAGTACTTGTCAGGAGACGAGGTTGAACAAGGTATAGAGTGATACCGAAGATCAAACCTCGGACAAGTAAAATATCGCGTGACAAAGGGAATTGGTATTGTATGTGAATGGTTCATTCGATCACTAAAGTCATCGTTGAATATGTGGGAGCCATTATGGATCTCCAGATCCCGCTATTGGTTATTGGTCGGAGTGAGTACTCAACCATGTCCGCATAGTTCACGAACCGTAGGGTGACACACTTAAAGTTGGATGTTGAAATGGTAGAACTTGAATATGGAATGGAGTTCGAATATTTGTTCGGAGTCCCGGATGAGATCCCGGACATCACGAGGAGTCCCGGAATGGTCCGGAGAATAAGATTCATATATAGGATGTCATTTTATGTGAATTAAAATGATTCGGAAGGTTCTATGGAAGGTTCTAGAAGGTTCTAGAAAAGTCCGGAAGAAACCACCAAGGAAGGTGGAGTCCCGGTGGGACTCCACCTCCATGGCCGGCCAACCCTAGTGGGGGAGGAGTCCCAAGTGGACTCCCCCTTAGGGGGCCGGCCACCCCCCATATGGAAGGGGGGAATCCCACCCCAAGTGGGATTCCCACCCTAGGTAGGTTTCCTTTTCATATGGAAGGTTTTGGTTTCGGGTCTTATTCGAAGACTTGGAGACCAACACTTGGGGTTCCACCTATATAATGAGGGGCCAAGGGAGGGGGTCGGCCACCCGAAGACCACAAGCTGGCCGCCCCCCTTGAAGTGGCCGGCCACCCCCTCCCAAACCCTAGCCGCCCCCTCTCCTCCATATCTCCCGCGTAGCTTTAGCGAAGCTCCGCCGGAGTTCTCCACCGCCACCGACACCACGCCGTCGTGTTGTCGGATTCAAGAGGAGCTACTACTTCCGCTGCTCGCTGGAACGGGAGGTGGACGTCGTCTTCATCAACAACCGAACGTGTGACCGAGTACGGAGGTGCTGCCCGTTCGTGGCGCCGGAAGCGATCGTGATCAAGATCTTCTACGCGCTTTTGCAAGCGGCAAGTGAACGTCTACCGCAGCAACAAGAGCCTCATCTTGTAGGCTTTGGAATCTCTTCAAGGGTGAGACTCGATACCCCCTCGTTGCTACCGTCTTCTAGATTGCATCTTGGCTTGGATTGCGTGTTCGCGGTAGGAAATTTTTTGTTTTCTATGCAACGTTATCCTACAGTGGTATCAGAGCCGTGTCTATGCATAGATGGTTGCACGAGTAGAACACAATGGTTTTGTGGGCGTTGATGCTCTTGTTATCTTTAGTTTGAGTACTTTGCATCTTTGTGGCATAGTGGGATGAAGCGGCTCGGACTAACTTTACATGACCGCGTTCATGAGACTTGTTCCTCGTTCGACATGCAACTTGTATTGCATAAGAGGCTTTGCGGGTGTCTGTCTCTCCTACTATAGTGAAGATTCAATTTACTCTTCTATTGAAAACATTAGTATCAATGTTGTGGTTCAGGTTCGTAGGTAGATTAGATCTCTCTCGAAAACCCTAAACCACGTAAAATATGCAAACCAAATTAGAGACGTCTAACTTGTTTTTGCTGGGTTTGGTGATGTGATATGGCCATAATGTGATGATGAATATGTATGAGATGATCATTATTGTATTGTGGCAACCGGCAGGAGCCTTATGGTTATCTTTAAATTTCATGTTGAGTAGTATTTCAAAGTAGTTGTAATAGTTGCTACATGGAGGACAATCATGAAGACGGCGCCATTGACCTTGACGCTACACCGACGATGATGGAGATCATGCCCGAAGATGATGGAGATCATATCCGTGCTTTGGAGATGAAGATCAAAGGCGCAAAGACAAAAGGGCCATATCATATCACATATGAACTGCATGTGATGTTAATCCTTTTATGCATCTTATTTTGCTTAGATCGCGACGGTAGCATTATAAGATGATCCCTCACTAAAATCTCAAGATAATAAAGTGTTCATCCTTAGTAGCACCGTTACCATGACTTGTCGTTTCGAAGCATCTCGTGATGATCAGGTGTGTTAGAATCAACAAGTTCATACAACGGGTGCAAGATAGTTTTGCACATGCGGATACTAAGGTGGCCTTGACGAGCCTAGCATGTACAGACATGGTCTCGGAACACGTGATACCGAAAGGTAGAGCATGAATCATATGGTTGATATGATGAACACTTTGAGTGTTCGCCATTGAAATCACACCTTGTCTCGTGATGATCGGACTTAGGTGCGGTGGATTTGGTTCGTGTGATCACTAAGACAATGCGAGGGATATTGTTTTGAGTGGGAGTTCATCTAGATTTTTAATTATGTTGAATTAAAATTTGAACTCAATTTGTCATAAACTTAGTCTAAACTTTTGCAAATATATGTTGTAGAGATGGTGTCCCCAATCAATTTTAACCAGTTCCAAGAGAAAGAAAAACTTAAGAGCAACGGTAGCAACTTCACCGACTGGTTCCGTCATGTGAGGATCTTCCTCTCTGGTGGAAATCTGCAATATGTGCTTGATGCACCGCTAGGTGACCCTCCTGCAGAAACTGAAACCGATGAAGTAAAAGCTGTTTACGAGACTCGGAAAATTCGGTACTCTCAAGTTCAGTGTGCCATCCTGTGCAGTCTGGAATCCGATCTTCAAAAACGTTTTGAGCACCACGATCCTCATGAGTTGATGAAAGAGCTGAAAGCTATTTTTGAGACTCATGCGGCCGTGGAATGCTATGAAGCATCGAAACAATTCTTCAGCTGCATGATGGAAGAAGGTACATCCGTTAGTGAGCACATGCTCGCCATGACCGGGCATGCAAAGAAACTCAGTGACTTGGGAATAGTGATTCCTAACAGACTGGGGATTAATCGTGTCCTTCAATCACTGCCACCAAGTTACAAGAACTTTGTGATGAACTACAATATGCAGAACATGAACAAGGAGTTACCTGAACTCTTTGGCATGCTAAAAGCTGCTGAGATTGAGATCAAGAAAGAGCACCAAGTGTTGATGGTCAACAAGACCACCAGTTTCAAGAAACAGGGCAAGTCTAAGGGAAAATTCAAGAAAGGTGGCAAGAAAGCTGCCACGCCTCCTATGAAACCTAAGAACGGCCCTAAGCCTGATGCTGAGTGCTATTCTTTGCAAGGAGAAGGGACACTGGAAGCGTAATTGCTCCAAGTATCTGGCTGATCTGAAGAGCGGCCTTGTCAAGAAGAAGAAAGAAGGTATATCTGATATACATGTTATAGATGTTTATCTCACTGGTCCTCGTTCTAGTACCTGGGTATTTGATACTGGTTCGGTTGCTCATATTTGTAACTCGACACAGGAACTAAAGAATAAACGGAGACTACTGAAAGATGAAGTGACGATGCGCGTTGGAAATGGATCCAAGGTCAATGTGATCGCAGTCGGCACACTTCCTCTACATCTACCTTCGGGATTAGTTTTAAGCCTAAATAATTGTTATTTTGTACCTGCGTTGAGCATGAACATTATATCTGGATCTTGTTTAATGCAAGACGGTTATTCATTCAAGTCTGAGAATAAAGGTTGTTATATTTTTATGAATAATATCTTTTATGGTCGAGCACCAGAAAAGAATGGCTTATTTCTGTTAGATCTCGATAGTAGTGATACGCATATAAATAACATTGATGCTAAGCGAATTAAATTGAATGATAATTCTACTTATATGTGGTAATCGTCGTCTTGGTCATATTGGAGTGAAACGCATGAAGAAACTCCATAAAGATGGATTACTTGAATCACTTGACTTTGAGTCACTTGATAGATGCGAAGCATGTCTAATGGGTAAAATGACTAAGACTCCATTTTCTGGTATGATGGAGCGAGCTACTGACTTATTGGAAATCATACATACCGATGTGTGCGGACCAATGAGCGTGGCATCGCGCGGTGGTTATCGTTATGTTCTAACCTTCACAGATGCTCTGAGTAGATATGGGTATATCTATTTCATGAAACATAAATCCGAAACTTTCGAGAAGTTTAAGGAATTCCAAAGTGAAGTAGAAAATCAACGTAACAAGAAGATTAAATTTCTACGATCTGATCGTGGAGGTGAATATCTGAGTTATGAGTTTGGCATGCATTTAAAGAAATGCGGAATACTTTCACAATTGACACCGCCGGGAACACCACAACGAAACGGTGTATCCGAACGTCGTAATCAAACTCTCTTAGACATGGTTCGTTCTATGATGTCTCTTACTGATTTGCCGTTATCATTTTGGAGTTATGCATTAGAGACAGCCGCATTCACTTTAAATAGAGCACCATCAAAATCCATAGAAACGACACCGTATGAATTATGGTTTAATAAGAAACCTAAGTTGTCGTTCCTGAAAGTTTGGGGTTGCGAAGCCTATGTAAAGAAGTTACAACCGGACAAGCTAGAACCCAAAGCGGAGAAATGCGTCTTCATAGGATACCCTAAGGAAACTATAGGGTACACTTTCTATCACAGATCCGAAGGCAAAATCTTTGTTGCTAAGAACGGAACCTTTCTTGAGAAAGAATTTCTCACTAAAGAAGTGACTGGAAGAAAAGTAGAACTCGATGAGATTGATGAATCTATACTCGTTGATCAGAGTAGCGCGATGCCGGAAATTGTACTGTACCGCCTACACCGGCAACAGAGGAAGCTAATGATAATGATCATGAAACTTCGAACGAGGAAACCATCGAACCTCGCAGATCGACAAGGGAACGTACCACTCCTGATTGGTATGATCCTTGTCTAAATGTCATGATTGTGGATAACAATGATGAGGACCCTGCGACGTATGAAGAAGCGATGATGAGCCCAGATTCCAACAAATGGCAAGAAGCCATGAAATCCGAAATGGGATCCATGTATGATAACAAAGTATGGACTTTGGTAGACTTACCTGATAGCCGAAAGGCTGTCGAGAATAAATGGATCTTCAAGAGAAAAACAGATGCCGATGGTAATATTCTTGTCTATAAAGCTCGACTTGTCGCAAAGGGTTTCCGACAAATTCAAGGAGTTGACTACGATGAGACTTTCTCACCTGTAGCGAAGCTAAAATCTGTGAGGATTTTGTTAGCAATAGCTGCATTTTTCGATTATGAGATTTGACAGATGGATGTCAAAACGGCGTTCCTTAATGGAGACATTGAGGAAGAGTTGTATATGGTACAACCCAAAGGTTTTGTCGATCCTAAAAATGCTGACAAAGTATGCAAACTTCAGCGTTCAATTTATGGACTGAAGCAAGCATCAAGAAGTTGGAACCGACGCTTTGATAAGGTGATCAAAGACTTCGGGTTTATACAGTGTCATGGAGAGGCCTGTATTTACAAGAAAGTGAGTGGGAGCTCTGTAGCATTCCTGATATTATATGTAGATGACATATTATTGATCGGAAATGATATAGAACTATTAAGCAGTGTTAAAGGTTATTTGAATAATAGTTTTTCAATGAAAGACCTTGGTGAAGCATCGTATATATTAGGCATCAAGATTTATAGAGATAGATCAAGACGCCTAATAGGGCTATCACAGAGTACATATCTGGACAAGATTCTAAAGAAGTTTAGAATGGACGAAAGTAAGAAAGGGTTCTTACCTATGTTACCAGGCAAGGTCTTGAGTAAGACTCAAGGACCGGCTACGGCAGAAGAAAGAAAAAGGATGAATAAAATCCCCTATGCCTCGGCAGTAGGATCTATCATGTATGCCATGCTATGTACTAGACCGGATATAGCACAAGCTGTTAGTTTGACTAGCAGATATCAAAGTGATCCAGGAATGGAACACTGGACAGCGGTCAAGAATATCCTGAAGTACTTGAAAAGAACTAAGGATATGTTTCTTTGTTATGGAGGTGACCAAGAGCTCGTTGTAAGTGGTTACACCGATGCAAGTTGGAACACTGATCCTGATGACTCTAAGTCACAGTCTGGGTACGTGTTTATATTGAATGGTGCTGCAGTAAGCTGGGCAAGCTCGAAGCAGTGCACGGTGGCGAAGTCTTCAACAGAATCAGAGTACATAGCGGCTTCAGAGGCTTCATCAGAAGAGGTTCATTGTAGAGCTCGGTGTGGTTCCTAGTGCATTGGACCCATTAATCATTTACTGTGATAACATGGGTGCCATCGCCAATGCACAAGAGCCAAGGTCACACAAGAGGCTGAAGCATATCAAGCTGCGTTACCACTCGATTCGCGAGTACATCGAAGATGGAGAAGTAAAGATTTGCAAAGTACACACTGATCTGAATGTAGCAGATCCGTTGACTAAAGCTCTCCCTAGGGCAAAGCATGACCAACACCAGAATGCCATGGGTGTTAGGTATATTACAATGTAATCTAGATTATTGACTCTAGTGCAAGTGGGAGACTGAAGGAGATATGCCCTAGAGGCAATAATAAAGTGGTTATTATTTATATCTTTATGTTTATGATAAATGTTTATATATCATGCTATAATTGTATTAACTGAAACATTAGTACATGTGTGATATGTAGACAAACAAAGAAGTCCCTAGTATGCCTCTTAACTAGCTTGTTGATTAATGGATGATTAGTTTCATAATCATGAACATTGGATGTTATTAATAACAAGGTTATATCATTGTATGAATGATGTAATGGACACACCCAATTAAGCGTAGCATAAGATCTCGTCATTAAGTTATTTGCTATAAGCTTTCGATACATAGTTACCTAGTCCTTATGACCATGAGATCATGTAAATCACTTATACCGGAAAGGTACTTTGATTACACCAAACGCCACTGCGTAAATGGGTGGTTATAAAGGTGGGATTAAGTATCCAGAAAGTATGAGTTGAGGCATATGGATCAACAGTGGGATTTGTCCATCCCGATGATGGATAGATATACTCTGGGCCCTCTCGGTGGAATGTCGTCTAATGTCTTGCAAGCATATGAATGAGTTCATAAGAGACCACATACCACGGTACGAGTAAAGAGTACTTGTCAGGAGACGAGGTTGAACAAGGTATAGAGTGATACCGAAGATCAAACCTCGGACAAGTAAAATATCGCGTGACAAAGGGAATTGGTATTGTATGTGAATGGTTCATTCGATCACTAAAGTCATTGTTGAATATGTGGGAGCCATTATGGATCTCCAGATCCCGCTATTGGTTATTGGTCGGAGTGAGTACTCAACCATGTCCGCATAGTTCACGAACCGTAGGGTGACACACTTAAAGTTGGATGTTGAAATGGTAGAACTTGAATATGGAATGGAGTTCGAATATTTGTTCGGAGTCCCGGATGAGATCCTGGACATCACGAGGAGTCCCGGAATGGTCCGGAGAATAAGATTCATATATAGGATGTCATTTTATGTGAATTAAAATGATTCGGAAGGTTCTATGGAAGGTTCTAGAAGGTTCTAGAAAAGTCCGGAAGAAACCACCAAGGAAGGTGGAGTCCCGGTGGGACTCCACCTCCATGGCCGGCCAACCCTAGTGGGGGAGGAGTCCCAAGTGGACTCCCCCTTAGGGGGCCGGCCACCCCCCCATATGGAAGGGGGGAATCCCACCCCAAGTGGGATTCCCACCCTAGGTAGGTTTCCTTTTCATATGGAAGGTTTTGGTTTCGGGTCTTATTCGAAGACTTGGAGACCAACACTTGCCACCTATATAATGAGGGGCCAAGGGAGGGGGCCGGCCACCCCAAGACCACAAGCTGGCCGCCCCCCTTGAAGTGGCCGGCCACCCCCTCCCAAACCCTAGCCGCCCCCTCTCCTCCATATCTCCCGCGTAGCTTTAGCGAAGCTCCGCCGGAGTTCTCCACCGCCACCGACACCACACCGTCGTGCTGTCGGATTCAAGAGGAGCCACTACTTCCGCTGCCCGCTGGAACGGGAGGTGGACGTCGTCTTCATCAACAACCGAACGTGTGACCGAGTACAGAGGTGCTGCCCGTTCGTGGCGCCGGAAGCGATCGTGATCAAGATCTTCTACGCGCTTTTGCAAGCGGCAAGTGAACGTCTACCGCAGCAACAAGAGCCTCATCTTGTAGGCTTTGGAATCTCTTCAAGGGTGAGACTCGATACCCCCTCGTTGCTACCGTCTTCTAGATTGCATCTTGGCTTGGATTGCGTGTTCGCGGTAGGAAAATTTTTGTTTTCTATGCAACGTTATCCTACAATTGTGATATTTTCAGTCCATCTACTATTGAGGATAAAATTCATTATGATTACTCTATGCCTCCAATTTACGATGATTATAATGATGGATGTGATAGTTTTACTCCCACTATTACTAATAAAATTGATTATGCTTATGTGGAGAGCAATGATACTTTTATGCATGTGAATAAGAATGCTTTATGTGATATTTATATTGTTGAGTTTGTTTATGATGCTACTGGAAATTATTATGAGAGAGGAAAATATGGTTGTAGAAATTTTCATGGTACTAAAACACCTCTCTATATGCTGAAAATTTTGAAGTTACTCGTGTTTTATCTTTCTATGCTTGTCACTTTGTTCTTCATGAATTTATTTGTGTACAAGATTCCTTTCCATAGGAAGTGGGTTAGGCTTAAATTTGTTTTGAATTTGCTTTTTGATGCTCTCTTTTGTTTCAACTCTTATTTCTTGCGAGTGCATCATTGAAATTACTGAGCCCATCTTAATGGCTATAAAGAAAACACTTCTTGGCAGATAACTCATGTTATTATTTTACTACAGAAATTTTGTTTTATATTTGAGTCTTGGAAGTTATTACTACTGTAGCAACCTCTCCTTATCTTTATTTTATTGCATTGTTGTGCCAAGTAAAGTCTTTGATAGTAAGGTTGATACTAGATTTGGATTACTGCGCAGAAACAGATTTCTTGCTGTCACGAATTTGAGTAGTATTCTCTGTAGGTAACTCAGAAAAATCTGCCAATTTACGTGCGTGATCCTCAGATATGTACGCAACTTTCATTCAATTTTAGCATTTTCATCTGAGCAAGTTAAGTGCTCCAGAAAAATTCGTCTTTACAGACTATTCTGTTTTGACAGATTCTGCCTTTTATTTCGCATCGCCTGTTTTGCTATGTTTGATGGATTTCTTTGTTCCATTAACTTTCAGTAGCTTTGTGCAATGTCCAGAAGTGTTAAGAATGATTATGTCACCTCTGAATATGTGGATTTTTGATTATGCACTAACCCTCTAATGAGTTTGTTTTAAGTTTGGTGTGGAGGAAGTTTTCAAGGATCAAGAGAGGAGGATGATACAATATGATCAAGAAGAGTGAAAACTCCAAGCTTGGGGATGCCCCCGTGGTTCATCCCTGCATATTTCAATAAGACTCAAGCATCTAAGCTTGGGGATGCCCAAGGCATCCCCTTCTTCATCGACAACTTATCAGGTCACCTCTAGTGAAACTATATTTTTATTCCGTCACATCTTATGTACTTTACTTGGAGCGTCTGTTTGTTTTTATTTTCATTTTGTTATTTTCATTCTCTGAATAAATTCATGTTTATGTGGGAGAGAGACACGCTCTGCTTGTTCATATGAACACCGGTGTTCTTAGCCTTACTCTTAATGTTCATGGCGAAGGTTGAAACTGCTTCGTTAATTGTTATATGTGTGGTAATTGGTATAATGTCTTGAATAATTTGATACTTGGCAATTGTTGTGCTCAAATAGATCATGTTTAAGCTCTTGCATCATGTACTTTGCAACTATTAGTGAAGAAATACTGTAGAGCTTGTTGAAATTTGGTTTGCATGATTGGTCTCTCTAAAGTCTAGATATTTTCTGGTGAGGGTTTGAACAACACACTACTAGGAAAAGGGCTATAGCTGCACGGGAATAGTGCCGGCGCACCATCATGACGTGCGCTGGTGGCAAAGTACCGCCGGCGAGCCAAATTCGGCCGCGCCGGCGAAGAACCTATACTGCCGGCACACAAAAAAAATTAGTGCGCCGGGGATAAAATTCGAAGAGATCTGGCCGACAGCAAAAATTCTGGGCACCTTACCCCCGGCGCACCTCTATGGTGGTGCGCCGGCGGTAGACAATTTACCACCAGCGCACCACCATAGAGGTGCGCCGGGGGTAAGTTGCCTAGATTTTT
Organism: Lolium perenne; assembly: GCF_019359855.2. Classification (NCBI taxonomy): domain Eukaryota; kingdom Viridiplantae; phylum Streptophyta; class Magnoliopsida; order Poales; family Poaceae; genus Lolium; species Lolium perenne. The sequence continues at coordinate 38,609,469 of NC_067248.2, read as the reverse complement.
CTCTCCACACCCCCCGGAATCGCCTTTTCAGTTTTCGAAAAAATAATAGAAAATGATAGAAAATTCAAAAAATAAAATCCTTTGAAATGCCCATGTAATATGTGATCTAGTTTTAGTGAAATTTTGAAAATTTGAATTTCGATGTATTATGCAAAATGGCATCATGTTTCGGTAAAATGGGATTTCTGGTTGCATACGACCTCGGATGAAAAACTTTTTTATATCAAAATCGATCTACTCGAAATTTCCTATCCAATCCGTGGGATTTCCGCTGGCCGCCCGAATGTTTGGCCGGCACGGAACTGCCGATCTCCAACACAGCCGAAGCAGACATCCAAAAGAAGTCGCCTGCGCCGATCCTGCGCAAGCCACGCGCGGTGGCCATCGTGAAGCTTCGGGCAGCTTCCGAAGACGACCAGACTGGAATCAATTGGAATCACAACTACAGTACGCACAGAGTTCCAGCGGCGATGGAGGGCACTGTGTCATAAATTGTGTGAAGAAGAAGAGACTTTGATCACAAGTTCCAAGATCAGATCGATTTGCATCCGAAAGAAAAGATGGATAAGGTCGTACACCATACTCGGATACGCGTCTTTGTGAAAAGTAGAGGCTGAAACATACTTGATTAGAAAGGAAAAGGCGGCAGAACCATCCAAGTGCTTCGCGTAAAAAATAAGAGAAAAGAAGAAAAGGAGGCATCAGACAAAGGGCTGGCTAGAGTAAAAGCTCGTATTGTACAAGCATACATGATTTTCGAAAGGCGACAATGAAGACAATAACGGATCATATTTTACGCTGAGTCTGCTCCTGTCGAGTTTAAAAGGACCCGCATCACCGTCGATTTTGAAAGGGCGGACGTCGTCATCCGATACAAATTATCATCAGATCGGAACAAGTTTCGACTGCTTCACCATGCATAGTCGCCACGCTTGGGGGCTCGCCTGCCATGGACCTGACATCGCGGACCCGATATATTCGGGTGCTCGTCCCGTCAACTGCTCTGCTCGGTCGACCGCGCCCGTCATGGCGCACTCATCTTACTCGAGAGTTCGCCGGCCATGGACCCAACATCGCGGACCCAATATATTAGGGTGCTCGCCGTCAATTGCTCTGCTCGGTCGACCGCGCCCGTCATGGCGCACTCATCTTACTCGGGAGTTCGCCGGCCATGGACCCAACATCGCGGACCCAATATATTAGGGTGCTCGCCGTCAACTGCTCTACTCGGTCGACCGCGCCCGTCATGGCGCACTCATCTTACTCGGGAGTTCGCCGGCCATGGACCCAACATCGCGGACCCGATATATTCGGGTGCTCGCCCCGTCAACTGCTCTGCTCGGCTGACCACGCCCACCGTCACGCACTCGTTATACTTGGGCTCGCCTGCCGCGGACCTGACATTACGGACCCGATATATTCGGATGCTCACCCGTCGCGGATTGGCCACATCAACTGCGTCCTCTTCATCGGCCACGTCAGCCAAGGCGCCGCATGGGCTATTTTGGATGGCGCAATTACTTTAGCTGCGCCCGCCGCACCGACTATCTTGGATGGCGCAATTACTTCAGCTACGCCCGTCGCATGGACTATCTTTGGCCCATCGGGAGCGCCGGTTCGCTGGAACCCGAGAAGACATGAAGACTATTACTCCTATCGGGAGCGCCGGTTCGCTGGAACCCAAGAAGATATGAAGACTATTACTTCCATTGGGAGCGCCGGTTCGCTGGAGCCCAAGAAGATATGGAGACTCAAGTTTTGAAGAATTGCAGTAATTCGGGACACCCGAACTGCATCGTCAGGAACCTTGTTCGTATATTACAACGAACCTCGGGACTCACAGTCCCTTGAAGATTCGACTGTGCTCATGGTCCCTTGAAGATTCGACTGTGCTCACAGTCCCTTGAAAATTTGACTGCTCACAGTCCCTTGAAGATTCGACTATGCTCACGGTCCCCTGAAGATTATTTCGAGGACCTTGCTCTTGTCCTTTGCTATAGATGCCTCAAAGAGTGCCGCAGATAGCAAGGATCATGAAGCAACGGGGACCTTGCTCTTTTCCTTTGCTATAGATGCCTCAAAGAGTGCTGCAGATAGCAAGGATAATGAAAAAGCCTCTAAAATTACCAGTGCATTGATGCAAAATCAACGAAGACCTTGCTCTTGTCCTTTGCTATAGATGCCTCAAAGAGTGCCGCAAATAGCAAGGATCATGAAGCAACGAAGACCTTGCTCTTGTCCTTTGCAATAGATGCCTCAAAGAGTGCCGCAAATAGCAAGGATCATGAAGCAACGGGGACCTTTCTCTTTTCCTTTGCTATAGATGCCTCAAAGAGTGCCGCAGATAGCAAGGATCATGAAACACGTACGAAAACGACCCACGGTCAAGACATGCATCGGTTGAAAGCAAAGTTGCACATACAGCGGGTTTAGCAAGACCTGCAACACGAGCTGATCACTCAAATAATTTGCTGACCAATGAATACACATACGTTTAAACGGGCAATTAAGATTTGCTCCTTCAAAATTTGCCAACGGCATTAACACGGTAAAAGTACATATACATGTATCTACCGAACAAAAGGTCTCGACTACGCAATCCAAACACTTGGATGAAGTAGCCAAAATACCTATTTCGAGTTGAGTTTATTCACGGTTGCAAGCATCAGTGCCCAGACTCGGGGGCTACTTCCATCGGGAGCGCTGGACGCGCACCCGATAAAAATTATCGGCTCCTCCCGGGTATCATCTGAATTATCGGCTCCTCCTGGGCCATCATCCCAATCATTGGCTCCTCTGGGCAATCATCCAAATCATCGGTTCCTCTGGGCCATCATCACAATCATCGGCTCCTATGGGCCATCATCCAAATCATCGGCTCCTATGGGCCATCATCCCAATCATCGGCTCCTCTAGGCCATCATCCAAATCATCAACTCCTCTATCAATGACATCATCAGAGTCATCAGCATCATGTTCTCGAAACTCGAGGACATGTACGGTATTTTACTTAGCATTTTTTACACCCTATACATAACTATTTCATATTTATCTACAGGCTCGGGGGCTACTCCCATCGGGAGCGCTAGTCGCGCACCCGATAAAAAATATGGCAACCTCGCCAACAAAGAATAAGACGTCGGCATCAACAATCAAGATCTTCGAGTAGTACAACTTGAGTCTATGCGTGGCTGCAAGCATCCGCCCATAGACTCGGGGGCTACTCCCATCGGGAGCGCTTCGCGCACCCGACAGAAAGCAACTTCGAATCTACATCAAGCACAAGATTCAACAGATGATCAAGACATTCGGCGAAGACGACTTTAGTCCCTGCCCGAAGCTTCACTTCGGCCAGACACTCGGGGGTTACTGACGTGGGCATAACCCTTCGGGTACTCGACATTGCCATACCTGGTGCAAACTATGAAGTTGGACCAGCACAAGGACTTGACGAGCTGGACCTGCACGCGCCTCAACTTGGACTACAAGGAAAGAAGACTCCAACACGAATCCTACTAGGACTCTTGTAAACCCTAGCTTGGCTGATATATAAAGCCAGGAAGGGGCACCCCATAGGGACACGTACAATCAGAAACATAAATCATAGAGGCGACACGCCTAGACATCGCAACCCGCGAACTAGAACTAGACTAGATACAACAACTCCGCCTATGGCGGCCCCCTGTACATATATTTTCATATACTGGATTGCTAGCAGGACGTAGCGATCCTCCACCGCGGGGACGTGAACCTGGGTACGTCGTGTACCGCCTCGCTTCCGGAACTTCCGTCGTCGCCTTTCTCTAAAACCCAAGCCCCTCATGGTGGGCATTGCCGAGGAGACTCCAATCGGGAGCGCTTCACGCACCCGACAGAAAGCAACTTCGAATCTACATCAAGCACAAGATTCAACAGATGATCAAGACATTCGGCGAAGATGACTTTAGTCCCTGCCCGAAGCTTCACTTCGGCCAGACACTCGGGGGCTACTGACGTGGGCATAACCCTTCGGGTGCTCGACATTGCCATACCCGGTGCAAACTATGAAGTTGGACCAGCACAAGGACTTGACGAGCTGGACCTGCACGCGCCTCAACTTGGACTACAAGGAAAGAAGACTCCAACACGAATTCTACTAGGACTCTTGTAAACCCTAGCTTGGCTGATATATAAAGCCAGGAAGGGGCACCCCATAGGGACACGTACAATCAGAAACATAAATCATAGAGGCGACACGCCTAGACATCGCAACCCGCGAACTAGAACTAGACTAGATACAACAACTCCGCCTATGGCGGCCCCCTTTACATATATTTTCATATACTGGATTGCTAGCAGGACGTAGCGATCCTCCACTGCGGGGACGTGAACCTGGGTAGGTCGTGTACCGCCTAGCTCCCGGAACTTCCGTCGTCGCCTTTCTCTAAAACCCAAGCCCCTCATGGTGGGCATTGCCGAGGAACCGCCTCGACACACGCTCCGCTTTTTCATATGAACACTTGTGTTCTTTGTTTTTCATATTCATGGCAAAAGTTAAAAGCTGTTGCATTTATTGCTATTTGGTTGGAAACAGAAAATGCTTCATATTGTCTTGAATAATTTGATACTTGGCAATTGTTTTGAGCTCTCAAGTAGATCATGTTTAAGCTCTTGCATCATGTAGTTTAAACCTATTAGTGGAGAACTACCGTAGAGCTTGATGAAATTTGGTTTGCATGATTGGTCTCTCTAAGGTCTAGATATTTTCTGGTAAAAGTGTTTGAGCAACAAGGAAGACAGTGTAGAGTCTTATAATGCTTGCAATATGTTCTTATGTAAGTTTTGCTGTACCGGTTCATACTTGTGTTTGCTTCAAACAACCTTGCTAGCCAAAGCCTTGTACTGAGAGGGAATGCTTCTCGTGCATCCAAAACCTTGAGCCAAAACCTATGCCATTTGTGTCCACCATAGCTACCTACTATGTGGTATTTTTCTGCCATTCCAATTAAATAATTCATGTGCTACCTTTAAACAATTCAAAAGTTATTATCTCTTATTTGTGTCAATGTTTTATAGCTCATGAGGAAGTATGTGGTGTTTTATCTTTCAATTTTGTTGGGCAGACTTTCACCAATGGACTAGTGACTTCTTCCGCTTATCCAATAATTTTGCAAAAAGAGCTAGCAACGGGGTTCCCAGCCCCAATTAATCAACTTTCATTAATAATTCTCTTCACATGTTTTTCCCTGATTCATCAGTAAGCAACTTAATTTTGCAAATAGACACTCCTCCATGGTATGTGAAATGTTGGAAGGCACACGAGGATTCGGTTAGCCATGGCTTGTGAAAGCAAAAGGTTGGGAGGAGTGTCATCCATAAATACAACTAAAGTACATGTGTAAACAAAAGAGAAGAGGGATGATCTACCTTGCTGGTAGAGATAACGTCCTTCATGGGAGCCGCTCTTTGAAAGTCTGTTTGATGAGGGGGTTAGAGTGCCCACTACCATTCGTTGACAACAACAAACACCTCTCAAAACTTTACTTTTATGCTCTCTATATGATTTCAAAACTTGAAAAGCTCTAGCACATGATTTAATCCCTGCTTCCCTCTGCGAAGGGCCTTTCTTTTACTTTATGTTGAGTCAGTTTACCTAATTCTTTCTATCTTAAAAGCAAATACTTGTGTCAACTGTGTGCATTGATTCTTACATACTTTCTTATTGCACTCATCATATTACTTTGTGTTGACAATTATCCATGAGATATACATGTTGAAAGTTGAAAGCAACTGCTGAAACTTAAATCTTCCTTTGTGTTGCTTCAAAACCTTCTATTAAGAATCTATTGCTTTATGAGTTAACTCATATGCAAGACTTTTTGATGCTTGTCTTGAAAGTACTATTCAGGAAAAGTTTTTGCTATATGTCATTATCTATTTGTTAACAAACTATAGATCATTGACTTGAGTCACTTCATTCATCTCATATGCTTTACAATAGTATGATCAAGATTATGTTAGTAGCATGTCACTTCAGAAATTATCCTTTTTATCGTTTACCTACTCGAGGGCGAGTAGGAACTAAGCTTGGGGATGCTTGATACGTCTCCAACGTATCTATAATTTCTGATGTTCCATGCTAGTTTTATGACAATACCTACATGTTTTGCTCACACTTTATAATGATTTTATGCATTTTCCGGGACTAACCTATTAACAAGATGCCGAAGTGCCAGTTCCTGTTTTCTGCTGTTTTTGGTTTCAGAAATCCTACACAGCAAATATTCTCAGAATTGGACAAAACAAAAGCCAAACCTCCTATTTTACCGAGACGTACCCAGAGAGCCAGAAAATTACCAGAGGGGGGCCAAGGGGGCCCCACACCATACGTGGGCGCAGGCCCCTCCCTGGCCGCGCCACCAGGTGGGGAGGCCACCCCTGGCTCCTCCGACTCCGCCCTTTTGCCTATATATTATGTCCGTCGCGAAAACCCTAAAACAACAGGCGATATTCCACGAAGAGTTCCGTAGCCGTGGCCATCGCGAAGACAAGTTTCGGGGGACAGAATCTCTGTTCCAGCACGCCGTCGGGACGGGGAAGTGCCCCAGGGAGTCTTCTCCATCGACACCATCGCCTCCATCATGCTCCGTGAGTAGTTCCCCCATGGACTACGGGTTCTAGCAGTAGCTAGTTGGTACTCTCTCTCCCATGTACTTCAATACAATGATCTCATGAGCCGCCTTACATGATTGAGATCCATCTGATGTAATCGGTGTTGTGTTTATTGGGATCCGATGAATTGTTACATTATGATCAGTCTATCTATAAAGTTTGTGAAGTTATTGTTGCTGCAATCTTGTTGTGTTTAATGCTTGTCACTAGTGCACGAGTGCCATGATCTTAGATTTAAGCTCTATAATTATTGCTTAGATTGTATCTACAAGTTGTTTGCACATGTCTATGTCCGGAACCCGAGGCCCCGTGAGTGACAAAGAATCGGGATAACTGGAGGGGATGGCTTAGATATGAGGATCACATGTTTTCACCAAGTGTTAATGCTTTGCTCCGGTGCTCTATTAAAAGGATTACCTTAATTAACAGTAGTTTCCCTAGAGGCTCGGCTGCCACCGGCTGGTAGGACAAAAGATATTATGCAAGTTTCTCATTGCGAGCACGTATGACTATATATGGAAAACATGCCTACATGATTAATAAACTTTATGTTCTATCTTAATGCTATAACAATTATGTCAATTGCCCAACTGTAATTTGTTCACCCAACACTTGTTATTGGAGAGTTACCACTAGAGTGGATAGCTGGGAACCCCGGTCCATCTTTCATCATCAAATACTCAATCGGTCCTATATGCCATTAGAAGTAGTGTCAACTATTTTCTGGTGTCATTGCCTCTGTGTTACTGCTACTGTTGTCGTGTTACTGTTACTACTGCTCTCATATTACTGCTGCTTTCACATCACCCCTGTTACTAGTGCTTTTCCAGGTGCAGCTGAATTGACAACTCAGTTGTTAAGGCTTATAAGTATTCTTTGTCTCCCCTTGTGTCGAATCAATAAATTTGGGTTTTACTTCCCTCGAAGACTGTTGCGATCCCCTATACTTGTGGGTTATCAGGGGCTCAATGAAAGAAAAAATGTATAAGTTGTTTTACAATATACATAGTGCTTACAATACACCGATTTTCACTATCAAGAAAATTTCGACAGAAAGAAGCAAACTTTCAGTCATGTCCTATTGGGTTGTCTATGTTTACTCTTTCATTATCAGCAGTGGCATTCATATACTCAGCATAATTACCCTTCACGAAGAACTCGGCATCCAGTCGAAGTAATTCATCCATTATTTCCTCAGCTACATGGGTTAGAGCATCGTTGATTTTTTTGATATTCCTCCTCCTTTTCGTCAGTTTGGCTTGACAAATTTCAACAATTTTGGTCATATCTAACTTCGGATACAGACCTGCAACATGATCATAGCAAACCTAGCTCCAGCAGTCAATTGGGCCTTCACAAACTCGTGGATTCGAGGAGCATCCCGGAATTTATTCATCAGGTCAGGAAGAGTCTTCGGCTGGGATTTGCGAGGAAACATGGTGTTGTAAACTAGGGCTAGCATCCTTGCGCCGAAATCAAGAAAATCATGGACTTGACCTGCACGGTCTTCAAATCTGACGATTCGTCAGGTACGATCAGGCGTAGACCAAAAATTAGAGCCATGTTCCAGAGCAAGCTTGATAAGCACATTTGACCTGGCTTCAACTCGTTGGTCTTCAGCGGAAGCATCCAGAAAATAAATAAAATAAAGTAGAAAAGTTCAAACTCACGAAGCATACCTGCCTCATCCAGGCTAGCGTCAGTCATCAATTGAAGCATGTAATCTTCTCGTGAAGTAGCCTGTGCAGCTACGGTAACCGCAGCCTCTTTTAAAGCTAAGGCTTCCTGGGCCTGTTGAAGAGCAATTTTCTCCCTCTCAGACGATTTTCGAGATTGTTCCATTACCACGAGTGCTTGTTTCTTCATCGACTGGAGTTGTTGTCGAAGTTTGTTCAAATCTTGTAGCGGATCAGCATTCGATGAATCTTCAGCGAAATCCTCAGCGGAAGTTTTTCTCGAGTAGGAGGAAGCGGGCAAAGCATCCGAGGAACGAGGTATCGCGGTATAGTTGTCAAAAACCAACTGGAGAGAAAAATTCCGACATCAATCACTTCGCAAAATAGCATTTCATTAATCATTCGGACATTTACACGTTCATTACAAGAAAAAGGTTCCTATTGAACCAATGGCAAGCTGCCGCAAGACAGTGCTAAGGAGACAACATCAAAAGAAGCAGAAAAAGAAAAAAACAAAGACAGGATGGTCTACTTGACCTCCGGCTTGGCAGAACCGGCAGGAGTAGCAGGCTTGTATCGAGGAAGGAGATGATCTTCTTCGAATGAGGTTTGACAGCCTTGATCAATGATTGCCACCTCTCCTTGCTGATCTTCTTCATCTCGCCAGCTTTTGCCCAGTCGACGTTTTGTTGACTCTCGGCAACCAAAGCTATGGTGCCTTCGACGCCAATCTTCAGGTTCTCTTGCCGGAAAGCCAGTCCAAGGTCTTCTTCGGGATTGTAATTCTTCGCAAGATCGGCAAAAGGTTCTGGTGCGCTTTTCTTCAGAAAGAAATAGGGAAACAAGCGCGTGAATGCAGCTAGCGCATCCGCAATACTGCGGCGCGCCAGGTCCGTGTGAATCTCAAGGAGAGAAAGGGCGTCGAGAAGACGGTCCCCTTCAGGCCTTGCGAGTTCAAAGTCTTGAACCATTTTTCCTGCTGAAACGAATTTCGGGTGATCATTAAATAAAGGAAGAGCTAATCTTAGAAGGAATCTAAAGAAAGGGATTAGTTAACTTACTGACAAAGCGCCGATTCTGCGACTCCAGGCGGCCAATGACATCTTCTTCGCGCACAGTTTGTTGAGATATATTTTCGCTTAAGGCAGTTTCAGCTTGATGGAGTCTCTTCCGAAGATCTCCAACAGAGGAAGCATCTTGCTCGGCCTTCTCGCGAGCTTTTTCACTCTTCTCAAGCTTGCTGGCGAGGTCATCGGCTCACTTGTTAGCTTTGGAGAGAGCCTCTGGCAAAGGGAACATGGTTGAAGTGTTACAGCAAGATAGATCATTGCGTGAAAAATAGAGATAATAGAAAGGCCAACCTTTCAAATTTTCGACAGTATATCAGTAACCAATAAATTGGGTACCAAGGCTGATGAACTGCTTCATAAGAGGCTGTCGGAGAACAAAAAACAGAAGTTTAAAAACAGAAACAAAAACGGAGAAAAACTCGGCAGATGATAAAATAGTTGCAAAGATACTTACGTCATCCAAAGAAGGAGTAGTCGAGCTCCCAGCCACGAGGCTCGTGTCTTTGCCAAGTTCAACCCTCGCTCTCTTCGGTGAAGGGGCTCGAGGGCTGGTGGCAGGAGTCGAGTGTCTGAAAATTGGTTGAGGAGGAGAAGTTTCCTCCGCTGCGCGACGAGTGTCCGAAAGAACCAAAGTTTGCGACGTGCTCGTGGGAGCAGTCACATTGGCAGTAGGCTCTTCTTCTTCTTCTTCACTGTCGACAAAAGATAGTATGAGAAAATGCACAAGTAGTAGGCAGAACAGAAAAATGAGGCAGGGTGGCTTACGAGCTAACGAGGGCCTCCTCGTAAGGATTGAAGGTTTTCTCCTCCTCCTCGGGAGCAGGTTCTTCGGCAGGTGATTCGCCGGCTTTGGAGGTACCAAAGTCTTCGACATCACCCCTCTTCCTATTGCTCCGGGGGGAAACAGCGGAAGGGAGAGAATGTGTTGACTCGGAAGCCTCCGATTCAGTTTCTCTTTCAGAGGAACCCGCGGATTTGTGAGATCCAGCGATTTCACTCTCAGGGCGAGAAGTACCCTGTGCATCGTCGTCAACGATGGCTCGATCATCGACCTCCCCACGCTCAGGTAAGGAGGCAAAGAAGAAGTCATAAGGGGTGGCCCGATCTTCTCAGTAAGCAACGGTGGTAATGATAATCACGGGGTGATAGCAGCGGAGGAACACGATGAAGTGGTGGATGATAACTTGTATGACGCAACGAGATCTCTCGATTGGTCCCTGTCGCCAATGCAACAATTCTCAACCCTGCAAGATATTCGCAACTCCACACACTTGCGCACGTAGCCGCCGAAAATGAACCGGTAAGTTGCAACCGTCTAATTCCCAATGGAACAACAGATCACATAAGACTTTATCAGGATCTACACAATATCAAGCAATATGGTGTAGGGAATTCAATAGTTTTGCAGAGCAAACAACTAAGAACTAGGGTTTATCTTAAACGTGGTCTAAAGCAACTTTGGGGGCGTCCTATGGACTTATATAGGCGTCCAGGACGATCTCAGGTCGAAAAAGTACGAAAATAACCGACCCGGAATAGATCTGGTGGAGACAGACTCGGAGTCGGCCGGTCTGGCGGCCGGTCCGGTTCAAACCGGGCCTGGCGCCGGGTGGTGACCGGTCGAGGCTCCTGGGCTTACTGGATAGTGCCTGGTTGGCACAAGCGCCGCGGCCGGTTGAAACCGGACGGACTCGGCGCTGGATCCGGTTGGACAGGGCCTGGGACCGGATGGTCCGGCGGTACGGCCGGTCGGACCGGATCTGGCACCGGCCTGAACTTCAGCTTCCCCTCTTGCGCATTCCTCCTTCTCCTCCCTCGCGCGTCCATGGGATGTCTTCATGTCCAGCTCCATGTCCAGCTTCACGTCCATCTTCTGGTCCAGCTGCTCCTCTCCTCCTCGTGCGATGCTTGCTCCCTCCTCATACCTGATCATACATAAGTAATAGCACTTAGGCAGTATAAAGTTCTCATCAATAAAAGTATCGTTTAGGAACAAGATCACCTGTTGTTTAAGTAGCTTCGCACGAGCTCGTGTCATTGGTCCAATCCTAACTTCATTGGACTTGAGCTTCACAACAGGATCATTGATGACGCGTCAAGCACACGCCCGTTGGGAACCCCAAGAGGAAGGTGTGATGCCTACAGCATCAAGTTTTCCCTCAGTAAGAAACCAAGGTTATCGAACCAGTAGGAGTCAAGGAGCACGTGAAGGTTGTTGGTGGCGGAGTGTAGTGCGGCGCAACACTAGGGATTCCGGCGCCAACGTGGAACTTGCACAACACAATCCAAATACTTTGCCCCAACTTAACAATGAGGTTGTCAATCTCACCGGCTTGCAGTAAACAAAGGATTAAATGTATGGTGTGGAAAATGATGTTTGTTTGCGAAGAACAGTAAAGAACAATGTTTGCAGTAGATTGTATTTAAGATGTAAAAGAATGGACCGGGGTCCACAGTTCACTAGTGGTGTCTCTCCAATAAGAAATAGCATGTTGGGTGAACAAATTACAGTTGGGCAATTGACAAATAAAGAGGGCATAACAATGCACATACATATCATGATGACTACTATGAGATTTAATCGGGCATTACGACAAAGTACATAGACCGCTATCCAGCATGCATCTATGCCTAAAAAGTCCACCTTCGGGTTAGCATCCGCACCCCTTCCAGTATTAAGTTGCAAACAACAGACAATTGCATTAAGTATGGTGCGTAATGTAATCAACACAAATATCCTTAGACAAAGCATCGATGTTTTATCCCTAGTGGCAATAGCACATCCACAACCTTAGAACTTTCTGTCACTGTCCCAGATTTAATGGAGGCCTGAACCCACTATCGAGCATAAATACTCCCTCTTGGAGTTACAAGTATCAACTTGGCCAGAGCCTCTACTAGCAACGGAGAGCATGCAAGATCATAAACAACACATATATGATAGATTGATAATCAACTTGACATAGTATTCCATATTCATCGGATCCCAACAAACACAACATGAAGCATTACAAATAGATGATCTTGATCACGATAGGCAGCTCACAAGATCTAACAATGATAGCACATGAGGAGAAGACAACCATCTAGCTACTGCTATGGACCAATAGTCCAGGGGTGAACTACTCACCAAGGTTTAAAATAGCGTGCTAAATGAAATAGCGTCGGTCTCCTTCAAACGCTATGGACGCTATATCGTGCTAATTGCATGCTATATTTCAAATAGCGTTTTGAAAAAAATATCAAATGTAGTCTAAAAATAAATGATTTCTCTAAAAAGTTTGGATATTTAGTCGAACAAATGACTGAATCATACATACATAGCCACATACAACAAATAGATCTCGAATTTTTCAGAAGGCTAACATCAGTATTCCATAAGGCAACAACATAGTATACATTATTTATTAAGAATCATCAGCATTAGCGATATTAAGTTATAATCTAGAAGAGGAACCAACATATTGCAGTTCATCATCATGAAAAAGTGAAAGTAACTTTGCTTGAAAAAATAGCGCGCTAACGTTATGAAGTTTTAGCATGATATATCATGCTATTTCATAAATAGCGTCATAGCGAGTAAAATTACTAAAATTTAGCGTAGACCCTCCAAATATGCTATTGCGTGGTATTAACGGAGAAATAGCGCGCTATTTTAAACCTTGCTACTCACACATCAGTCCGGAGGCGGTCATGGTGATGAAGAGTCCTCCGGGAGATGATTCCCCTCTCCGGCAGGGTGCCGAAGGGGATCTCCTGAATCCCCCGAGATGGGATTGGCGGCGGCGGCATCTCTGGAAGGTTTTCCGTATCGTGGCTCTCGGTACAGGGGTTTTCGCGACGGAGGCTATAAGTAGGCGGAAGGGCAGAGTCGGAGGGCTGACGAGGGGCCCATCCCATAGGGCGGCGCGGGCCCCCCTCTGGCCGCGCGGCCCTATGGTGGCGGCGCCTCGTCGCCCCACTTCGTATCCCCTTCGGTCTTCTGGAAGCTTCGTGAAAAAAATAAGACCCTGGGCGTTGATTTCGTCCAATTCCGAGAATATTTCCTTTGTAGGATTTCTGAAACCAAAAACAACAGAAAACAGCAACTGGCTCTTCGGCATCTTGTTAATAGGTTAGTGCCGGAAAATGCGTATAAATGACATAAAGTGTGTATAAAACATGTGAGTATCATCATAAAAGTAGCATGGAACATAAGAAATTATAGATACGTTTGAGACGTATCAAGCATCCCCAAGCTTAGTTCCTACTCGCCCTCGAGTAGGTAAACGATAACAAGGATAATTTCTGAAGTGACATGCTATCATAATCTTGATCAATACTATTGTAAAGCATATGAGTTGAATGAAGTGATTCGAAGCAATTGTAAAGACAATGAATAAACAACTGAATCATATAGCAAAGACTTTTCATGAATAGTACTTTCAAGACAAGCATCAATAAGACTTGCATAGGAGTTAACTCATAAAGCAATAGATTCTTAGTAGAAAGTTTTGAAGCAACACAAAGGAAGATATAAGTTTCAGTAGTTGCTTTCAACTTCAACATGTTTATCTCATGGATAATTGTCAACACAAAGTAATATGATGAATGCAAATAAGCAAGTATGTAGGAATCAATGCACACGGTTGACACAAGTGTTTGCTTCTAAGATAAAAAGAAGTAGGTGAACTAACTCAACATAAAGTAAAAGAATGGCCCTTCGCAGAGGGAAGCATGGATTGCTATATTTGTGCTAGAGCTTTTATTTTGAAAACATAGAAACAATTTTGTCAACGGTAGTAATAATTCATATGTGTTATGCATAAGATATCTTATAAGTTGCAAGCCTCATGCATAGATTACCAATAGTGCCCGCACCTCGTCCTAATTAGTTTGGATTTACATGGATTATCATTGCATAGCATATGTTTCAACCAAGTGTCACAAAGGGGTACCTCTATGCCGCCTGTACAAAGGTCTAAGGAGAAAGTTCGCATTGGATTTCTCGCTTTTGATTATTCTCAACTTAGACATCCATACCGGGATAACATAGAAAACATATAATGGACTCCTCTTTAATGCATAAGCATTCAACAACAGATAATATTCTCATAAGAGATTGAGGATTAATGTCCAAACTGAAACTTCCACCATGGATCATGGCTTTAGTTAGCGGCCCAATATTCTTATCTAGCAATATGCATACTCAAACCATTTGATCATGATAAATCTCCCTTACTTCAGACAAGACGAACATGCATAGCAACTCACATGATATTAAACAAAGGTGAAATAGTTGATGGCGTCCCCAGAAACATGGTTACCGCTCAGCAAGCAACTTATAAGAAATAAGATACATAAGCGACGTATTCAATACCACAATAGTTTTTAAGCTATTTTTCCCATGAGCTATATATTGCAAAGACAAAGAATGGAATTTTAAAGGTAGCACTCAAGCAATTTACTTTGTAATGGCAGAGAAATACCATGTAGTAGGTAGGTATGGTGGACACAAATGGCATAGTTTTTGGCTCAAGGATTATGGATGCACGAGAAGAAATCCCTCTCAATACATGGCTTAGGCTAGCAAGGTTGTTTGAAGCAAACACAAGTATGAACCGGTACAGCAAAACTTACATAAGAACATATTGCAAGCATTATAAGACTCTACACTGTCTTCCTTGTTGTTCAAACCCTCACCAGAAAATATCTAGACTTTAGAGAGACCAATCATGTAAACCAAATTTCAACAAGCTCTACGGTGTTTCTTCATTAGTAGGTGCAAAGTACATGATGCAAGAGCTTAAACATGATCTATTTGAGCACAACAATTGCCAAGTATCAAATTATTCAAGACATTATACCAATTACCACATGTAGCATTTTTTGTTTCCAACCATATAACTATTAATGAAGCAGTTTCAACTTTCGCCATGAACATTAAAGTGTAAAGCTAAGAACACATGTGTTCATATGCAACAGCGGAGCGTGTCTCTCTCCCACACAAAGAATGCTAGGATCCGATTTTATTCAAACACAAACAAAAATAAAAACATAAAGACGCTCCAAGTAAAGCACATAAGATGTGACGGAATAAAAATATAGTTTCACTAGAGGTGACCTGATAAGTGGTCGATGAAGAAGGGGATGCCTTGGGCATCCCCAAGCTTAGATGCTTGAGTCTTCTTGAAATATGCAGGGATGAACCACGGGGGCATCCCCAAGCTTAGAGTTTTCACTCTTCTTGATCATATTGTATCATCCTCCTCTCTTGATCCTTGAAAACTTCCTCCACACCAAGCTCAAAACAAACTCATTAGAGGGTTAGTGCATAGTCAAAAATTCACATATTCAGAGGTGACATAATCATTCTTAACACTTCTGGACATTGCACAAAGCTACTGAAAGTTAATGGAACAAAGAAATCCATCAAACATAGCAAAACAGGCAATGCAAAATGAAAGGCAGAATCTGTCAAAACAGAACAATACGTAAAGACGAATTTTTCTGGTGCACCAGACTTGCTCAGATGAAAATGCTCAAATCGAATGAAAGTTGCGTACATATTTGAGGATCACGCACGTAAATTGACAGATTTTTCTGAGTTAACTACAGACGGGGCGGCACAATTTCGTGACAGTGAGAATTCTGTTTCTGTGCAGTAATCCAAATCTAGTATCATTTTTACTATCAAAGACTTTACTTGGCACAACAATGCATTAAAATAAAGATAAGGAGAGGTTGCTACAGTAGTAACAACTTCCAAGACACAAATATAAAACAAAAGTGCAGAAGTAAAATAATGGGTTGTCTCCCATAAGCGCTTTTCTTTAACGCCTTTCACCTAGGCGCAAAAAGTGTGAATCAAGTATTATCGAGAGATGAAGCATCAACATCATAATTTGTTCTAATAATAGAATCAAAAGGTAACTTCATTCTCTTTCTAGGGAAGTGTTCCATACCTTTCTTGAGAGGAAATTGATATTTAATATTACCTTCCTTCATATCAATAATAGCACCAACAGTTCGAAGAAAAGGTCTTCCCAAAATAATGGGACAAGATGCATTGCATTCAATATCCAAGACAACAAAATCAACGGGGACAAAGTTATTGTTAACCGTAATGCGAACATTATCAATCCTCGCCAAAGGTTTCTTTGTAGAATTATCAGCAAGATTAACATCCAAATAACAATTTTTCAATGGTGGCAAGTCTAGCATATTATAGATTTTCTTAGGCATAACAGAAATACTTGCACCAAGATCACATAAAGCATTACAATCAAAATCATTGACCTTCATCTTAATGATGGGCTCCCAACCATCTTCCAACTTCCTAGGATAGAAGTTTAAAGTTTTAATTTCTCTTCTCTAGCTTTAATGAGAGCATTTGTAATATGTTTTGTAAAGGCCAAATTTATAGCACTAGCATTAGGACTTCTAGCAAGTTTTTGTAAGAACTTAATAACTTCAGAGATGTGACAATCATCAAAATCTAAACCATTATGATCTAAAGCAATGGGATCATTGTCCTCAATATTCTGAAAAATTTCAGCAGTTTTATCACAAGCAGTTTCAGCAGTTTTAGCAGTTTCAGGCAGTTTTGCACGCTTTGCATTAGACGTAGAAACATTGCCAACACCAATTATTTTACCATTGATAGTAGGAGGTGTAGCAACATGTGAAGCATTAGCATTACTAGTGGTGGTAATAGTCCAAACTTTAGCTACATTATTCTCTTTAGCAAATTTTTCCTCGTTTTCCCACCTAGCATGCAATTCAGCCATCAATCTAATATTTTCATTAATTCGAACTTGGATGGCGTTTGTTGTAGCAAATGACTTAATATCTTTAGTTTCATTAGGCATAACTTTCAATTTTAAAAGATCAACATCAGCGGCAAGACTATCAACTTTAGAAGCAAGAATATCAATTTTACCAAGCTTTTCTTCAACAGTTTTGTTAAAAGCAGTTTGTGTACTAATAAATTCTTTAAGCATAGCTTCAGGACCAGGGGGTATATTCCTATTATTGTTGTAAGAATTCCCATAAGAATTACCATAACCGTTACCATTATTAGAAGGACATGGCCTATAGTTGTTACCAGAATTATTCCTATAAGCATTGTTCTTGAAATTATTATTTTTAATGAAGTTCACATCAACATGCTCTTCTTGAGCAACCAATGAAGCTAAAGGAACATTATTAGGATCAACATTAGATCTACCATTGATACGCGTATAGCACGCGTCCGTTGGGAACCCCAAGAGGAAGGTGTGATGCGTACAGCAGCAAGTTTTCCCTCAGTAAGAAACCAAGGTTCATCGAACCAGTAGGAGCCAAGAAGCACGTTGAAGGTTGATGGCGGTGGAGTGTAGTGCGGCGCAACACCAGGGATTCCGGCGCCAACGTGGAACCTGCACAACACAACCAAATTACTTTGCCCCAACGTGACAGTGAGGTTGTCAATCTCACCGGCTTGCTGTAACAAAGGATTAGATGTATAGTGTGGATGATGATGTTTGCAGAGAATAGTAAGAACGAGTATTGCAGTAGATTGTATTCGATGTAAAAGAATGGACCGGGGTCCACAGTTCACTAGTGGTGTCTCTCCCATAAGAAATAGCATGTTGGGTGAACAAATTACAGTTGGGCAATTGACAAATAAAGATGGCATGACAATGCACATACATGTAATGATGAGTAGTGTGAGATTTAATTGGGCATTACGACAAAGTACATAGACCGCTATCCAGCATGCATCTATGCCTAAAAAGTCCACCTTCAGGTTATCATCCGAACCCCTTCCAGTATTAAGTTGCAAACAACAGACAATTGCATTAACTATGGTGCGTAATGTAATCAACAAATACATCCTTAGACATAGCATTGATGTTTTATCCCTAGTGGCAACAGCACATCCACAACCTTAGAACTTTCTCACATCGTCCCGCATTTAATGGAGGCATGAACCCACTATCGAGCATAAACACTCCCTCTTGGAGTTACAAGTAACGATTTGGCCAGAGCCTCTACTAATAACGGAGAGCATGCAAGATCATAAACAACACATAGATGATAGATTGATAATCAACATAACATAGCATTCAATATTCATCGGATCCCAACAAACGCAACATGTAGCATTACAAATAGATGATCTTGATCATGTTAGGCAGCTCACAAGATCCAACAATGATAGCACAATTAGGAGAAGACGACCATCTAGCTACTGCTATGGACCCATAGTCCAGGGGTGAACTACTCACACATCAATCCGGAGGCGACCATGGCGGTGTAGAGTCCTCCGGGAGATGATTCCCCTCTCCGGCAGGGTGCCGGAGGCGATCTCCTGAATCCCCCGAGATGGGATTGGCGGCGGCGGCGTCTCTGGAAGGTTTTCCGTATCGTGGCTCTCGGTACTGGAGTTATTATCGACGAAGGCTTAAGTAGGCGAAAGGGTAGGTTTAGGGGCGACGCGAGGGCCCCACACGCTAGGGCCGCGCGGCCAGGGCTTGGGCCGCGCTGCCCTGTTGTGTGGGCGCCTCGTCGCCCCACTTCGTTTCCCTTTCGGTGTTCTGGAAGCTTCGTGGAAAAATAAGATCCTGGGCGTTGATTTCATCCAATTCCGAGAATATTTCCTTACTAGGATTTCTGAAACCAAAAATAGCAGAAAACAGCAACTGGCTCTTCGACATCTTGTTAATAGGTTAGTGCCGGAAAATGCATAAATATGACATAAAGTATGTATAAAACATGTAGGTATTGTCATAAAACAAGCATGGAACATAAGAAATTATCGATACGTTGGAGACGTATCAGCATCCCCAAGCTTAGTTCCTACTCGTCCCGAGTAGGTAAACGATAACAAAGATAATTTCTGAAGTGACATGCCATCATAATCTTGATCAATACTATTGTAAAGCACATGTAATGAATGCAGCGATCCAAAGCAATGGTAAAGATAATGGTTAAACAATTGAATCATATAGCAAAGACTTTTCATGAATAGTACTTTCAAGACAAGCATCAATAAGTCTTGCATAGGAGTTAACTCATAAAGCAATAAATTCATAGTAAAGGCATTGAAGCAACACAAAGGAAGATTAAGTTTCAGCGGTTGCTTTCAACTTGTAATATGTATATCTCATGGATATTGTCAACATAAAGCAATATAACAAGTGCAATAGGTAAACATGTAAGAATCAATGCACACAGTTAACACAAGTGTTTGCTTCTAAGGTGGAAGGAAATGGGTAAACTGACTCAACATAAAAGTAGAAGAAAGGCCCTTCGAAGAGGGAAGCATGGATTGCTATATTTGTGCTAGAGCTTTTATTTTGAAAACATAGAGAGAGCATAAAAGTAAAGTTTTGAGAGGTGTTTGTTGTTGTCAACGAATGGTAATGGGCACTCTAACCCCCTTGCCAGACAAACCTTCGAAGAGCGGCTCCCATGAAACATTTTTATTTTTGGGTGGCACTCCTTCCAACCTTGCTTTCACAAACCATGGCTAACCGAATCCTCGGGTGCTTGCCAACAATCTCATACCATGAAGGAGTGCCTTTTTATTTTAGTTTTATTTAGATGACACTCCTCCCCACCTTTGCTTTCTCAAGCCATGGCTAACCGAATCCTCGGGTGCCGTCCAACAATCACATACCATGGAGGAGTGTCTATTTTTGTAAAAATATGAAGGTTAATTAATTTGGGACTGGGAATCCCATTGCCAGCTCTTTTTGCAAAATTATTGGATAAGCGGATGAAGCCACTAGTCCATTGGTGAAAGTTGCCCAACAAGATTGAAAGATAAACACCACATACTTCCTCATGAGCTATAAAACATTGACACAAATCAGAGATGATAAATTTTGAATTGTTTAAAGGTAGCACTCAAGCAATTTACTTTGGAATGGCAGAGAAATACCATGTAGTAGGTAGGTATGGTGGACACATATGGCATAGTTATTGGCTCAAGGATTTGGATGCACGAGAAGTAATCCCTCTCAATACAAGGCTTAGGCTAGCAAGGTTATTTGAAGAAAACACAAGTATGAACCGGTACAGCAAAACTCACATAAAAACATATTGCAAACATTATAAGACTCTACACCGTCTTCCTTGTTGCTCAAACCCTTACTATAAAATATCTAGACCTTAGAGAGACCAATCATGCAAACCAAATTTTAGCAAGCTCTATGTATTTCTTCATTAGTAGGTGCAAAGTATATGATGCAAGAGCTTAAACATGATCCTTATGAGCACAACAATTGCCAAGTATCAAATTATTCAAGACATTCTACCAATTACTACATATAGCATTTCCCATTTCCAACCATATAACAATTAACGAAGCAGTTTCAACCTTCGCCATGAACATTATGAGTAAATCCAAGGACACATTTGTCCATATGCAACAGCGGAGCGTGTCTCTCTCCCACACAATGAATGCTAAGATACAATTTTATTCAAACAAAACAAAAACAAAAACATACAGACGCTCCAAGTAAAGCACATAAGATGTGACGGAATAAAAATATAGTTTCACTAGAGGAACCTGATAATGTTGTCGATGAAGAAGGGGATGCATTGGGCATCCCAAAGCTTAGATGCTTGAGTCTTCTTGAAATATGCAGGTATGAACCACCGGGGCATCCCCAAGCTTAGATCTTTCACTCTCCTTGATCATATTGTATCATCCTCCTCTCTTGATCCTTGAAAACTTCCTCCACACCAAACTCAAAACAAACTCATTAGAGGGCTAGTGCATAATCAAAATTCACATGTTCAGAGGTGACATAATCATTCTTTAACACTTCTGTACATTGCACAAAGCTACTGAAAGCTAATGGAACAAAGAAGTCCATCAAACATAGCAAAACAGGCAATGCGAAATAAAAGGCAGAATCTGTCAAAACAGAACAGTCCGTAAAGACGAATTTTTTAGGTGCACCAGACTTGCTCAAATGAAAATGCTCAAATTGAATGAAAGTTGCGTACATATCTGAGGATTACTCACGTAAATTGGCAGATTTTTCTGAGTTACCTACAGAGAACACTGCTCAAATTCGTGACAGCAAGAAATCTATTTCTGCGCAGTAATCCTATCAAAGACTTTACTTGGCACAACAATGCAACAAAATTAAGATAAGGAGAGGTTGCTACAGTAGTAACAACTTCCAAGACTCAAATATAAAACAAAAGTGCAGAAGTAAAATCATGGGTTGTCTCCCATAAGCGCTTTTCTTTAACGCCTTTCAGCTAGGCGCAGAAAGTTTGTATCAAGTAACATCAAGAGACGAAGCATCAACATCATAATTTGTTCTAATGATAGAATCAAAAGGTAACTTCATTCTCTTTCTAGGGAAGGGTTCCATACCTTTCTTTAGAGGAAATTGATATTTAATATTACCTTCCTTCATATCAATAATAGCACCAACAGTTCGAAGAAAAGGTCTTCCCAATATAATGGGACAAGATGCATTGCATTCAATATCCAAGACAACAAAATCAACGGGGACAAGGTTATTGTTAACCGTAATGCGAACATTATCAACCCTCCTCAAAGTTTTATTTGTAGAATTATCAGCAAGATTAACATCCAAATAATAATTTTTCAATGGTGGCAAGTCAAGCATATTATAGATTTTCTTAGGCATAACGGAAATACTTGCATCAAGATCACATAAAGAATTACAATCAAAATCATTGACCTTCATCTTAATGATGGGCTCCCAACCATCTTCTAACTTCCTAGGAATATAAGTTTCGCGATTTAGTTTCTCTTCTCTAGCTTTTATGAGAGCATTTGTAATATGTTTTGTAAAGGCTAAATTTATAGCACTAGCATTAGGACTTTTAGCAAGTTTTTGTAAGAACTTTATAACTTCAGAGATGTGAAAATCATCAAAATCTAAACCATTATGATCTAAAGCAATGGGATCATTGTCCCCAATATTGGAAACAATTTCAGCAGTTTTATCACAGGCAGTTTCAGTAGTTTTAGCAGTTTCAGGCAGTTTTGCACACTTTGCATTAGAAGTGGAAACATTGCCAACACCAATTATTTTACCATTGATAGTAGGAGGTGTAGCAACATGTGAAGCATTAGCGTTACTAGTGGTGGTAATAGTCCAAACTTTAGCTATATTTTTCTCTTTAGCATTTTCTTCTTTTTCCCATCTAGCACGCAATTCGGCCATCAATCTTATATTCTCATTAATTCTAACTTGGATGGCGTTTGCTGTAGCAAAAGACTTAATATTTTTATTTTCATTAGGCATGACTTTTGATTTCAAAAGATCAACATCAGCAGCAAGACTATCAACTTTAGAAGCAAGTATATCAATTTTACCTAGCTTTTCTTCAACAGATTTGTTAAAAGCAGTTTGTGTACTAATAAATTCTTTAAGCATGGCTTCAAGACCAGGGGGTGTATTCCTATTATTGTTGTAATAATTCCCATAAGAATTACCATAACCATTATCATTATTATAAGGATATGGCCTATAGTTGTTACTAGAATTATTCCGATAAGCATTGTTGTTGAAATTATTATTTTTAATGAAGTTCACATCAACATGTTCTTCTTGGGCAACCAATGAAGCTAACTGAACATTATTAGGATCAACATTAGATCTACCATTCACAAGCATAGACATAACAGCATCAATCTTATCACTCAAGGAAGAGGTCTCTTCGACAGAATTTACCTTCTTACCTTGTGGAGCTCTTTCCGTGTGCCATTCAGAGTAATTAATCATCATTTTATCAAGAAACTTTGTTGCGGCGCCTAGAGTGATGGACATAAAAGTACCTCCAGCAGCTGAATCCAATAGGTTCCGTGAAGAAAAATTCAGTCCTGCATAAAAGGTTTGGATGATCATCCAAGTAGTCAGTCCATGGGTTGGGCATTTTTTAACCAAAGATTTCATTCTTTCCCATGCTTGGGCAACATGCTCATTATCCAATTGTTTAAAATTCATTATGCTAATTCTCAAAGATATAATTTTAGCAGGAGGATAATATCTACCAATAAAAGCATCCTTGCATTTAGTCCATGAATCAATACTACTTAGGCAAAGATAGCAACCAATCTTTAGCTCTTCCTCTTAATGAGAAAGGAAACAATTTTAATTTTATAATGTCACCATCTACATCCTTATACTTTTCCATCTCACATAGTTCAACAAAATTATTAAGATGGGCAGCAGCATCATCAGAACTAACACCAGAAAATTGCTCTCTCATAACAAGATTCAGTAAAGCAGGTTTAATTTCAAAAAATTCTGCTGTAGTAGCAGGTGGAGCAATAGGTGTGCATAAGAAATCATTATTATTTGTGTTTGTGAAGTCACACAACTTAGTATTTTCAGGAGTACCCATTTTAGCAATAGTAAATAAAACAAACTAGATAGAGTAAAAACAAGTAACTAATTTTTTTGTGTTTTTAATATGGAGAATGCAAACAAGATAATAAAGTAAAGCTAGCAACTAATTTTTTTGTATTTTGATATAATGCAGCAAACAAAGAAGTAAATAAAATAAAGCAAGACAAAAAACAAAGTAAAGAGATTGGAAGTGGAGACTCCCCTTGCAGCGTGTCTTGATCTCCCCGGCAACGGCGCCAGAAAAAGAGCTTGATACGCGTACAGCACGCGTCCGTTAGGAACCCCAAGAGGAAGGTGTGATACGTACAACAGCAAGTTTTCCCTCAGTAAGAAACCAAGGTTTATCGAACCAGTAGGAGCCAAGAAGCACGTTGAAGGTTGATGGCGGCGGAGTGTAGTGCGGCGCAACACCAGGGATTCCGGCGCCAACGTGGAACTTGCACAACACAACCAAATTACTTTGCCCCAACGTGATAGTGAGGTTGTCAATCTCACCGGCTTGCTGTAACAAAGGATTAGATGTAAAGTGTGGATGATGATGTTTGCAGAGAACAGTAAGAATGAGTATTGCAGTAGATTGTATTCGATGTAAAAGAATGGACCAGGGTCCACAGTTCACTAGTGGTGTCTCTCCCATAAGAAATAGCATGTTGGGTGAACAAATTACAGTTGGGCAGTTGACAAATAAAGATGGCATGACAATGCACATACATATTATGATGAGTAGTGTGAGATTTAATTAAGCATTACGACAAAGTACATAGACCGCTATCCAGCATGCATCTATGCCTAAAAAGTCTACCTTCAGGTTATCATCCGAACCCCTTCCAGTATTAAGTTGCAAACAACAGACAATTGCATTAAGTATGGTGCGTAATGTAATCAACAAATACATCCTTAGACATAGTATTGATGTTTTATCCCTAATGGCAACAGCACATCCACAACCTTAGAATTTTCTGTCACTGTCCCAGATTTAATGGAGGCATGAACCCACTATCGAGCATAAATACTCCCTCTTGGAGTTACAAGTAACGACTTGGCCAGAGCCTCTACTAATAACGGAGAGCATGCAAGATCATAAACAACACATAGATGATAGATTGATAATCAACATAACATAGCATTCAATATTCATCGGATCCCAACAAATGCAACATGTAGCATCACAAATAGATGATCTTGATCATGTTAGGCAGCTCACAAGATCCAACAATGATAGGACAATTAGGAGAAGACGACCATCTAGCTACTGCTATGGACCCATAGTCCAGGGGTGAACTACTCACACATCAATCCGGAGGCGACCATGGCGGTGTAGAGTCCTCCTGGAGATGATTCCCCTCTCCGGCAGGGTGCCGGAGGTGATCTCCTGAATCCCCCGAGATGGGATTGGCGGCGGCGGCGTCTCTGGAATGTTTTCCGTATTGTGGCTCTCGGTACTGGAGTTATTATCGATGAAGGCTTAAGTAGACGGAATGGTAGGTTTAGGGGCGACACGAGGGCCCCACACGCTAGGGCCGCGCGGCCAGGGCTTGGGCCGCGCCGCCCTGTTGTGTGGGCGCCTCGTCGCCCCACTTCGTTTCCCTTTCGGTGTTCTGGAAGCTTCGTGGAAAAATAAGATCCTGGGCGTTGATTTCGTCCAATTTCGAGAATATTTCCTTACTATGATTTCTGAAACCAAAAACAGCAGAAAACAGCAACTAGCTCTTCGGCATCTTGTTAATAGGTTAGTGCCGGAAAATGCATAAATATGACATAAAGTATGTATAAAACATGTAGGTATTGTCATAAAACACGCATGGAACATAAGAAATTATCGATACATTGGAGACGTATCAACCATTCACAAGCATAGACATAATAGCAACAATCTTATCACTCAAGGAAGAGGTTTCTTCAATAGAATTTACCTTCTTACCTTGTGGAGCCCTTTCAGTGTGCCATTCAGAGTAATTAATCATCATATCATCAAGAAGCTTTGTTGCGGCGCCTAGAGTGATGGACATAAAAGTACCTCCATCAGCTGAATCCAATAGGTTTCGCGAAGAAAAATTCAATCCTGCATTAAAGGTTTGGATGATCATCCAAGTAGTCAGTCCATGGGTAGGGCAATTTTTAACCAAAGATTTCATTCTTTCCCATGCTTGGGCAACATGCTCATTATCCAATTGCTTAAAATTCATTATGCTACTTCTCAAAGATATAATTTTAGCAGGAGGATAATATCTACCAATGAAAGCATCCTTACGTTTAGTCCATGAATCAATACTATTCTTAGGAAAAGATAGCAACCAATCTTTAGCTCTTCCTCTTAAGGAGAAAGGAAACAATTTTAATTTTATAATGTCACCATCTACATCCTTATACTTTTGCATTTCACAAAGTTCAACAAAATTATTAAGATGGGCAGCAGCATCATCAGAACTAACACCAGAAAATTGCTCTCTCATAACAAGATTCAGTAAAGCAGGTTTAATTTCAAAAAATTCTGCTGTAGTAGCAGGCGGAGCAATAGGTGTGCATAGGAAATCATTATTATTTGTGCTTGTGAAGTCACACAACTTAGTATAATCAGGAGTACCCATTTTAGCAATAGTAAATAAAACAAACTAGATAAAGTAAATGCAAGTAACTAATTTTTTTGTGTTTTTAATATAGAGAAAGCAAACAAGACAGTAAATAAAATAAATGCAAGTAACTAATTTTTTTTGTATTTTGATATAAGAAAGCAAACAAAGTAGTAAATAAAATAAAGTAAAGCAAGACAAAAACAAAGTAAAGAGATTGGAAGTGGGAGACTCCCCTTGCAGCGTGTCTTGATCTCCCCGGCAACGGCGCCAGAAAACAGTCTTGATGACGCGTCCCACACGCCCGTTGGGAACCCAAGAGGAAGGTGTGATGCGTACAGCAGCAAGTTTTCCCTCAGTAAGAAACCAAGGTTATCGAACCAGTAGGAGTCAAGAAACACGTGAAGGTTGTTGGTGGCGGAGTGTAGTGCGGCGCAACACCGGGGATTCCAGTGCCAACGTGGAACCTGCACAACACAATCCAAATACTTTGCCCCAACTTAACAATGAGGTTGTCAATATCACCGGCTTGCTGTAAACAAAGGATTAAATGTATGGTGTGGAAAATGATGTTTGTTTGCGAAGAACAGTAAAGAACAATGTTTGCAGTAGATTGTATTTCAGATGTAAAAGAATGGACCGGGGTCGAAAGTTCACTAGTGGTGTCTCTCCAATAAGAAATAGCATGTTGGGTGAACAAATAACAGTTGGGTAATTGACAAATAAAGTGGGCATAACAATGCACATACATATCATGATGACTACTATGAGATTTAATCGGGCATTACGACAAAGTACATAGACCGCTATCCAGCATGCATCTATGCCTAAAAAGTCCACCTTCAGGTTAGCATCCGCACCCCTTCCAGTATTAAGTTGCAAACAACTGACAATTGCATTAAGTGTGGTGCGTAATGTAATCAACACAAATATCCTTAGACAAAGCATCGATGTTTTATCCCTAGTGGCAACAGCACATCCACAACCTTAGAACTTTCTGTCACTGTCCCAGATTTAATGGAGGCATGAACCCACTATAGAGCATAAATACTCCCTCTTGGAGTTACAAGTATCAACTTGGCCAGAGCCTCTACTAGCAACGGAGAGTATGCAAGATCATAAACAACACATATATGATAGATTGATAATCAACTTGACATAGTATTCCATATTCATCGGATCCCAACAAACACAACATGAAGCATTACAAATAGATGATCTTGATCATGATAGGCAGCTCACAAGATCTAACAATGATAGCACATGAGGAGAAGACAACCATCTAGCTACTGCTATGGACCCATAGTCCAGGGGTGAACTACTCACACATCAGTCCGGAGGCGATCATGGTGATGAAGAGTCCTCCGGGAGATGATTCCCCTCTCCGGCAGGGTGCCGGAGGCGATCTCCTGAATTCCCCGAGATGGGATTGGCGGCGGCGGCGTCTCTGGAAGGTTTTCCGTATCGTGGCTCTCGGTACAGGGGTTTTCGCGACGGAGGCTATAAGTAGGCGGAAGGGCAGAGTCAGAGGGATGACGAGGGGCCCACCCCATAGGGC
Organism: Lolium perenne; assembly: GCF_019359855.2. Taxonomy (NCBI): domain Eukaryota; kingdom Viridiplantae; phylum Streptophyta; class Magnoliopsida; order Poales; family Poaceae; genus Lolium; species Lolium perenne. The sequence goes on along the minus strand of NC_067248.2, from coordinate 38,581,572 downwards.
GGCGCGGGCCCCCCTCTGGCCGCACGGCCCTATGGTGGCGGCGCCTCGTCGCCCCACTTCGTATCCCCTTCGGTCTTCTGGAAGCTTCGTGGAAAAATAAGACCCTGGGCGTTGATTTCGTCCAATTCCGAGAATATTTCCTTTGTAGGATTTCTGAAACCAAAAACAGCAGAAAACAGCAACTGGCTCTTCGGCATCTTGTTAATAGGTTAGTGCTGGAAAATGCGTATAAATGACATAAAGTGTGTATAAAACATGTGAGTATCATCATAAAAGTAGCATGGAACATAAGAAATTATAGATACGTTTGAGACGTATCAATCATCTTCAACTTGCAATCACGGAGGTAGTAGTGAGGTTGGGATGTTCGCATCAAGAAGTGACTTGGTGGTTCTGAAAAGGGAAAAACAATAATAGAACAGTTGAGGATGGAAGTCAGCAGCAAAATAACAAGATAACATTCGAAGTTTGAATCCAAGTCGAGAAAGCAGGGTAAGCAGTATAGGAATCAAAAAACTCGAGAGGCAGGTTACTTACTTGGGGAAGAGCATGGGTACCACTGTATGGTTCCACACGGCAGGAGGTTCGCACGGAGTCCTTTTTGCTCAATGAAGAAACACGCCGAACAAGCTTCTCCAAATCCTTCACAGATAGGTCTTTGGATAGGCGGTCGACATCTTTCTCGCCAGCATACAACCACATGGGGTTTTTGCGAGCCTGTAGAGGCTGCACCCTAATCCTAAGGAAATAGGCGGTAATTTGGATACCCGACAATTCTTTGCCTCGGGTATTCTGCAGCTCATGGATACGTTTCATCAGCGCTTCTGTCGCTGTTTTCTCTTCTTCGGTAGCCTCTGCGTCCCAGGATCGGCGGTGAAGGATTTTTGCGCTACCGTCAAAGGGGGCGATGTTGTATTCCAGCGAGTCGGAGCACTCCTCGTGGACGTATAGCCATCTTCTGCGCCACCCTTGGACGGAGTCGGGGAATTTGACATCGAAATACTCGACATCAGGGCGGACAGAGATAACAACGCCACCTATGTTGTAGGCAATGTTGTGGGAGCCGTTGCGGCGAAGGCAGAAAATGCGTTGCACATGGACCAATTCGGTTGGGTCCTGAGAAAGCATTCGCAGAGGGTGATAAAGATAGAAATATGGAGAATTGAATTGGGACTTAGCTGGTGCAGCTGCAACCCATACACAAAGAGTAATCCATGAAGAAATTCATGGATAGGAGTAGAGAGACCGCGTATGAGTTGGTCAACAAAGCTAACCCGATATTCGATGGGGGCGTCGGAAAGCTCTCCTCGATGGGGAAGATCAGCGCCTCCTTCTTCTTCATCAGGCCGAGTTTCTTCATCAGGTTCGCGTCCTGATTTGAGATCTTGGATCTCCCCCACTCGGAAGCCCCCAGATCTTGTGCCGACATGCTTGCTTCGGGGGTGCTGTGCCTTGTGAGTCTTGCTCGCGGTGGCATCAACAATGGCGTAGGAGAGAGTAAGGATGTGGATGAGAGCAGGAGCTTTTGGTTGCAGTGGAGATTTTTGACAGAGAGGATATGAGCACGGCGCAGTGAAGGGGATAGCAGGAGGAAGAAGACGATTATTTATAGCAAGCCAAGCGAAACGACGTGCCGTTGGATGATGTGAGAATGGATTTGATGTTCTACACGTGGTTCCAGGGGTAAATGCGTATTTTTACTTTGAGGGAACTAGACAGGCGCTACAGCACGCGTGCCAGAAAAAGCGGAGGACGTGTGTCCCCCACTTGCGTAACGTGTCAAAAACCGCAGACTTTCGGCCCTACAGGTCAGTGACAAGACATGACTCGCGCTTTTCCAATACAGTGATCGTGGCTATCGTCAGCACTGATGTCATTCCAAAAGAAAAACTTCAACTACGGTGTTCTGAGGATTGGCGACAGAGCAGGATTAATGATAACTTCAGGAGCCTTTGATCAAATACAAGTTTTTGAGCAAATGCTCGGGGGCTACTTTTTAAAGAAGGAAATCTTGAGTATTGCAAGAAAGAAAAGGCGAGAGCCTATGATCAAATATAGGCATTTGTTCATATGCTCGGGGGCTACTCCCATCGGGAGCGCTGGTTGCGCACCCGATAAAGATGGGAGAATTAGAAGAGATGACAATATGGCGACAAATGTGCTAAAAAGGTGAGCCTACAACCAAGTACAAGCACTTGGCTGTACCCTCGGGGGCTACTCCCATCGGGAACGCTGTTCGCGTGCTCGATGAAATTCAAGAAGTTATAGTGAGCATCTTCCGAGTTATAAAATAACTCTTCATATACTCCCATCGGGAGGACAAGATAAAAATATATAAGTCACCCGCAGACTCGAATAAATGTGCTATTCCAGCAGCCGAAAAAGGCACTCAACAATATATTCTCAGAGCGCCTCAGTCGCGAATTAATCTCTGAATGCCGTAATACTTTGCGACGGTAAGTCCCCAGGATTCGTCCTGCGCGGCGTGGCACCGCCTCTGACGGCGCTTTTCTACTTTTTTCGTATCAACAGATACGAAGAAAAATCCTAACGGACGTGTTAGGTACTCGATAAAACATAACTGGAATTCGACATCTGGTAAGACCTTAAGCGGCACATGTCAAATTACGCCAGAATCCCGAGATCATGTCCAGGGACGTGATCTCGAAGTAGGTTTTTGCGGGATTTCCACAAGAGCAGTTAACTGGTACCTGATCCGTCAGACGAACCAGCCCCAATTATCGATTATCCCTGTACAATATACGATTGCTTTATGAGAATTATTTGTTAATTCGAAGAGGTCATATGATAATTGTAAAGATGGAGATTTTCCCTGATTCTCCGATTCAAGCAAAATCTCGGGGGCTACTGACATAGGCATCCCCAATGGGCCTGCCGAAGATGGTACCCGGGGTTTTATGAAAGGCCCAAGACCCGAAGTTTATGAAGCCTGGAAGCCCAGTTATAGAATAGTTTGAAAATATAGAGTTGTATTAGGAATATTGACTTGTAAAACCATCACGGGACGAACTCAAAGAGTCTCCCGGACTTTGTAACTTGTACATCACGAAGCCCTCGGCTCTGCCTCCTATATAAGGGGGAGTCGGGGGACAAAGAGAGGATCGATTTCATTGGCAACATAACCCTAGTTTTCTAGCAGTCGAGTACTTTTCCGGCTGAACCCTCGAGATCTACTTGTCCTCTACTTCCAACTAAACCCTAGTCTACAATCCGTAGGCATTGACAAGTTAATACCTTGTCACCTGGGTATTTTCATTAAGAGATTGATGGCTACAACACAAAGTGGCTAGTGCGGAGACTCGAACCCCTAGCAAGCTGAGACACGTTAGCCGAAAATGCAAGTCTATAATGTACATTTAGATTCGTGCAAGAAGTTCTAGAAATTGCAGAAAGCACCCTACTACACGTCTATTTTTAAATTATTAGTCATGCATTTGTTTTACAGACCACATCGATCTACAGATCAACTAGGACATAAATCAATTGATTTATGTTCAGAAATTAAGGATAAAACAATATTATCTTTGAAGCATGGAGAAGAAACTGGTCGGCGAAACAATCATATTAATAAGAAATAAAAAAATGGAGAAAAACACTAGTTTCCACCGTCTCCTTTCCAGAAATATGCAAAAAATAAGGAAACAAATGTTATGGATCTGAGCCATGAAACATCAAAACAATTTCCATATCTTTCATCCAATCTACATGGAGCGGATTGGGCTCTCCTCCACCATGGAGGGGCTCGACATGGAATCATCCTCTGTGGCTGGCCAGGCAAAGGCCGGCGTGGCGTTACTCATCGTCAGGCACGATGGAAGCCTTCTAGATCAGGGTTGGTGGAGATGCCTCGGCACGGGCAATGGTGTGCAATGAACCTAGATCTGTCCAGCGAGGATTCATGGAGTGGAGAGGTCGGGGAAGGCGGAAGCTAGGAGATAGAGAGAGATGCGGGGATGGACGAGGTGTACATGTACACGTTGTTTCCTATTAAGGTGCGAAGTTGTACGAGGTACTATACATGTTATTTGTGCAAATATCCTTGCACGCATCTTGGCATGCTCCTAGCCATCGGATAAGACCGAGACGGCCACACCGTTGTAGATTCTTTGCGTCGCGCATCATCCCATCCACTAGGCTCAGCGTCGGGACACTGGATATATAGTATTCCCTATGTTCAATTAAACATGTTTTAGCTTTGTCTAAATTTACATGTATGATGGATACATGATGATGCATGCAAGCAGGTGACGAAGACTTTGTGCGCACTAGCTCGAGTCAAACACCTGGTTGAGGTCGATAGGTCGAGGCTGCAGGTAGCTACTCCTCAAGTGGAGTTTTATGCTTTTGACCGGCTGCCCGGCTAGCTAAAAGGGGTCAGCGAGAGAGAGAGAGCTGAGATGTTGCCCGGCTAGCTTCTTTTGGTTGAAAAGCTGGTTTGCCAGCCATGCATTATTTGTACCTACTTTCGCTCGTAAGCGTATACGTCACAGACGTACGTGCATATCTTTAGCTTGGTTTCATCTCTCGGAAAACAAAAAGTTTTGGTCTTTTTATTTGCCGGTCAATATTAATTCGGGACGAAGGTAGCTACTCATTACGCACATGGCCGGATTGGTCAATTTGCATTCTGGTGGGACCACGTCGGCTGGATGCATGCATGGCTCGGTAAGCGTCGACGCACGCCGGTCGGTCGCTGAGTTCTCCGGCTGGCCGGCCGGCCGCCGAAAGTAGTAGCGACGTACGAACAGTATGTGCGTGCGTATGACTGTACGATGGACAGCCCTATAGAAATCCTGCGGAAGCACCGAGGATTCATTTAGAAATAGACAAAGGAAAGACCGTCGGTCGGTCGCTGAGTTCTCCGGCTGGTCGGCCGGCCGCCACAAAGTAGCGGCGACATACGTACAATATGTGCGTGCATACGAATGTACGATCGTGCATCTCCACGTCTTCGTCGTCGTCGCATGCATGTTGCCCGGCCGTTTTCGCCAAGTTTTCCACGGACAAATCGAGCTTGCGCGTTCTGTGCATGCACGCATGAGAGAACCTGCCCTTTACTTGGAAACCAAGCCAAGTGGCATTCGACCACCACTACAACTACTAGGCAAGTTCACCTAGTCGCGGTTGAACCACCACTACAACTACTAGGCAAGTTCACCTAGTCGCGGTTCGTAATCAACCGCGACTAAAGGGGGAGGGGAGGAGGGGGGTTTTAGTCCTGTTTATTTAATATCGGTTGTGCAACCGGTATTAATGGCCGTTGCAAACCGCGACTATTGATTTTTTCACCAGTGTTGCACACGGCTGCAAACAATATAACGTTGACATGTTGCACATTCAATATATATATGGCCAATTTAAAGTGCATAGCGTTGGTATAATACATTCTACAATACAAGTCTGACCCATATCTCGTACCTAAGAAAAGACTACGCATGTGCAACCAAACCCTGTTTTTCAGCTAAATAATTGTAGTATACTCCCATGAGAACAAGCATTCTTCTTGTAGATATACCTAAATTTAGACAAAACTACAACATATTCCATTGGAGCGGAGGGAGTAGTATACTCATATAATATTGCATCTGCTCTTCTTCAGAGGACGGAGAGAGCAGTATACTTCTACAATATTACATCCACTCTTGTTCATGGGACGGAGGGAGTAGTATGCCCTATGCCGCGATCGGTAAGTATTCATACACACCACGCTAAGGACATCTCCAATAGCTCGACGCAAATGGATACGGACGACTGTTGGCGACCGTGCAGTAGGAAAATGCGTCTGCATCTAGGTCCAGCGAGCTGACGCATAGTGATTGAATGTCCGCGGATATGCAAACATGGCAAAAATATGTGCCTCAGATGCGTCTCAGCGGATGTTGTGCAGTCGCGCCGCGTGACCGCTCGCTTCTCCCATGGACTCGCATGGTAGCGATCTAGGTTGATGTGTCTTCTCAAGCGCGCCAATACTAGCGGTGAGGCATCAGTTTGACAGTCTGTGCCACGTTAATGACAATGCCTCGTCTGCTGAGCAACCGTCGCCCACCTCTGCCAATAGAACTAATGCCATTGCCAAGCGTTCCGCGCCCCTCTGCTTCCTTCGACATATATAAAGAGGACGTGCACTCGGCTTCCTCATAATCTCCTCCACACAAACCCTAGCCGCCGCACAACCTCCACCGTAGCTCACCCCCCCCCCCCCCCCCACAAACCCGCGAGGGAATCCATGGCCGGTCCAGCTGGCCGGCGTCGAGGCTGTGAGCGCGGTCACCGCGGCAGGGGCCGCCGTGCTGGAGTAGCATTATCCCGCCGCTCGTCGTCGTCTTCGCCGGAGGCGGGCTCCTTCGAGTTCATCTTCTGCATCAACGAGGACCCCCTCGCCATCAAGCGGTTGTCGTACAACTTCGTCGAGTTTGTCAACGGCGCCGAGGGGCCGAGTTGCAGTTGTGGGAGGCCAAATGTGACTTTTGCCGGTATCCCGTCGAGGTCTTGTTTGACGGGCATGGCAAGATGTACCTGCACACGGGTGGGACAAGTTCACCCGCAACCACATCCTCGAGGTCGGCTTCTTGCTCACCTTCCTCTACCCCGACAGCGAGATGATCGTCAAGGTGTTCTACAAGACATCCTACCGCGTGCACTACCACACTGATGATTCTGGTGAGAACACCGCCAACAATACTGTTATAGTGTTCTTTCTTTGTAGTGTATATGCATGGGCACGGGCCAATTGAAGCCAGTAGTGTAGGTTTCTATATGCTCTTCCCGCACATCTAAAAACATAAGGCACACTGTACCCAGCTAGATTTTCTAGTTTGGACGATTAGGTGTCTAAGAGTGTTCTTTCTTGGCAGTGAAAACACGAAACCCGCGAGGCCTGCACTAGTAAGGTTTTCTTATTTTGCAATTTTTTGACCATATTTCAAACTATGTACTAGTTTGTGTAATGTTTCTATTTATGGCTAATTGAAAAAAATAAGAAAAAATATTATGCATCGGATCGTTGTGGACACCTCAGATATAAACGGATCCGTACAACCACTTTAAACATTCAATTTGTCGTGGACCCTATGCCCTAAGTTTATCTGGCCGGCCGCCGCGAACCAGCAGCGCACCGGCCCCGCACCGGGTCGACGTATGGGCGTGCGTACGATCTATATATCGACACACATGCATGCGTGCATGTCCATGTCATTGTCGTCGCATGTTGGATAAGTCGAGCTTGCGCGTTCTCTGCACGCACGAAATGAGCACCTGCTTTTACTTGGACAACGAAGCCAAGTAGTAGTACTAGTAGCAATGAACCATCACTGCAACTACTAGGCAAGTTCAGCTAGGCTGCTTGCTTGCATGCGAATCTATCCTAGTCCTGCTCTTGCACACGGCTGCAAACAAACAGGTCAATTTTGACTTAAACGAGGTGGTACTAATGCTTGGACACCAAGTCACTGGCTACTTGTGCACTCTGACTAGACCTTTGACATGCATCTGCTTGCTGGTCGCTCGGTATGGCCAAAGTGCGACAATAACGTTGTTATACATATTCTAGCGTAAAAGTCTGACCCTCCTAGTACTTGTGTGAAGACTCTTGCATGTTCATCCAACCTGTGTTTTTCAAAACAATAATTATAGTAGTATACCTTAATTAATTTGGTTTGACTAACTAACTAAATCAGTCCTCAACTACACCATCAAGTCTTAGTAGCAACCCATGTTGTAACTGACATTTAACATTAGTCATGAAGAGAATCTAGCGGATTGGTGATATTTTTTCTAGTTGCAAGATAACTTGCAACTTAAGTGCATAAATCACAATGTAAATCTGATGGTGTAGGACTCAACTGAGAACCTAACTAGTTAGTTCCCAACTAGCCAAGAACATGAAAAAACCGTTATTAATTTGATCAAGACTCCTCGTTCCACGCTCCTGAGCCATAATCACCGAGGTAGCAGCTGGCCTAAGGTATGTCAAGTAGTCAACCCAAAGATCAGTCTCTTTTTGCGCGCATGACTAAGTGAATTTTGCGCCTATTTTCATAGGAGAATAACCAGTCTCTTTGGGTGCGCTTAATTCATGCAAAAGATTTCTAAGTTGCGAACAAAAAAAAAAAATTTTTTGAGGGAAGAGTTGCAAACAATTTTGCCTCTTAACCGGTGACAGGCTCTCAATTCTAGCATACCACCCATAAGATAAAGCACATTTTCAAACTAGGAGCCAAATATTAGCTTCGTGAAGGTAATAAGATCTTGGTGTTGTTAAACTGGTGGACTAAATATGTACAAAAGCTAAATATTATCCAAACCAAAGGCTTGAGAATATACAGTGTTCTCTGGTAATCCCTCATCAACATGGCAAGCAATTTCGCATGGGTCTTATATGGCGGGTTGGTAATGGACATAGTATAAGAATATGGAGAGATTCATGGATTCCGAAACCTCATACCTATTAGCCAATATCTCGGAAGAGGAGATGCAGACTATGTTTTGTTTCAGATTTACTCAATCAATTTGGTAATTGGAGAATGGACCTATTTCCTGCCAGCGGATGTTACTGAAATATTGAAGACCAAACCTTCCTCACGTTTATTAACACACCATCTTGCTTGGGTGCCAGAAAATCATGGTTTATTTACTGTGAAGAATGCATATAGGTTTGCAATGAATGAGAAGTGGCGGACTACGGCTGAGTCAACAAGTTCAGCTTTTGATGGGAATAGGCATGTTTGGGATTTTATATGGAAGTCCGATGTACCTCCAAAAGTTCAACACTTTGCTTGGCGCCTCGCTACTGATTCTCTTCCAAGCTGGTTGAACAAACACAAGCGCACACTTGAAACTTTTGGTCAATGCCCTGTGTGTGCAATGGAAACTGAAGATAATTTTCATCCGTTTATTCGGTGTCCATTAGCAAAACAGTTTTGGAACTTCATGGCTGAGAAGTGGCCGCTGCTAGAAATAAAATTGATACATAACACCGGGAAGGATTGGTTACTTACTTTGCTCGGAAATCTTCCCAAGGAAAGCATCTGCAAAACTCTGATGACATTATGGCGTATTAGGTATATCCGTAATGAAATAGTGCATGACAAACGGCCTCCTCCGATGGAAGCATCCCGACAATTCTTGATGTGCTACATGGACTCGCTTTTGCAGATTAAATACCACTCCAATGAGGATATCATAAAGGGGAAATTCGTCCTAAACACTGAAGTGGTAAATCAACATAGACATGATGAACATGTTATGTCGACCCTGCATTGGACCGCACCTCCACCTGGATGGTGCAAGCTTCAAACCGATGGTTCCCTTGGAGCTGATGGGAATGCAAGCGCAGGTATGCTCATTCATGATTATAAGGGAGATATTATTGCTTCGGCTTGCCGTCAATTGTACAATTGCAGAGGTGTCCTTGAATCTGTATTATGTGCAGCAAAGGATGGACTAGCGCCGGCACTGAATTTTTGTACTCAACCCATTATCTTTGAGACTGATTGTTTGGAGATAGTTAAGCTTCTCCAAAATAAGCACATGGATAGTTCAGTTAATGCGACCATAGTTGAAGATGCGAAGACCTTGCTGAAGGACCGTCATACCTGCATTACTCATGTAAAGAGAGCTCAGAACATTAGTAGCCATTTTTGGCAAATTTTGCTAGGATCAATGGCCGAACGGAAGGGTGGTTAGCCTCTGGCCCAGAGGGTTTAGCTGACACTTGCAAAGATATTGTAATACCTATTGTTTTCTGAGTAATGCAGTTTATTCAAACAAAAAAAACTGGTGGACTAAGGCTGGTCTGGTTATCCTCTGTAAACTGCAGCCATTCTTATGGCTTTCTCTTTTTCTATCAACTAGATGACACCCCGCGCGTTGCTGCGGATGTTTTGGTTGAAATTTGTTAGGTAGAACATCTAATGTTGATATCACTTAAAATAAAATGGTTGCACATAATTACAAACAAAAATTACTTTATACAGATGCAAAACATAGTAAATACATGTATTGATAACTCCAGTTTGCTTGCTATATGACATGAGAAAGAAAACCATTTACAGCCCATTTGAGTTCAACTACTGTATCTAGAATAATAAGTAGTCCTAAATTGAACTTACGACTATGAGTGTTTTCGCACCTACTGTGTGCCTTGAGTGTATGACCTTGTTGTGTCCACACTGGAATTAATGGAAATGGGATATAGCCTGAGATCTATGACGGTACAAACTTAATAAGAAGAAATTCAACTCATGATTGAGAAGTCAGAACGATAAATCAGAACAGAGGGAGTACACTATTTTTGTGTGCCTTTGAATAAAGTATGATTTGATTCAAGACATGACTGGATCCAGAAATATAGAGAGACATCGTGAGCATGTTGGGTTATCACATACCTCAAGTAATAATCTAGAGAGGAAATGCAGACTGCGGTAATAATATGAGATCAAAACGGCGATCTGTTGGTGCATGCTAAATATAATGCCTAAAGCATGATGGTGGCAATAAACTTTTAAATATTCCCTAGATAGTAAACATAGGCCAATGTGGGAAAAATATGTATAAATAAATCGAAGAAACCTGTCAAACAGAAACCATCAGAAAAATAAAATGCAAATTTGAAAGATAATATGAAGGCTTTCATTTGATGTGTGAGCATCTCATTTTAAACTCCAATTACAGTAGTAGATGGGGAAATTTTCTAGCATAATGTAAACATGCATACAAACAGCCTATGTATCCTTTTGGATGCGACAAAATACCTGATATATGTGATGAGTGTTAGCAATGATAAAATATGCGGGGCATGTACAATTTGCAGTCCAGAGGGCTCACCTTTTCAGAAGGCAATGTAGATACTGCAGTATCTCACCTTATGGAGCTGCATTGGCAATACAAACCACACAGAAACACTCACACACGGGCAACTCATAGGCTCCTCTTAGTTTTGGGTACTTCATACTATAAGAAAAATGAAAATGGTAAGCTAACAGATTCATTGAGCACCATGAATGTACGCACAAGTTTGTTTTGTCCATGCCACAAACAGAACTTTAATATGTAGCGATTGGGGGAACTACCAAAGAGGCAACATTGCAGAAATAAACGGGGAAGAGGTACACTATGAGCAGCGATTGCTTAAAAGTGTTTCTCCAATTAATTGATTTCCAGAAAATTATAGCACTTCCTCGGCTCTTATATCTGTAAGTGGGATACTACAAATGAATTTCGAAATAAGACTGCGAAAGATGAAGGATGAAGAGGTACTACACGAATGGACAAACCTGGTCAGCTAGGACTGCAAGGCTTCCAATGGAGAGAATCAGGTTCAGTGGTAACAGGTAATGACCCCCTCGATGTTCGTCCTCTCAGGTAACACCTGTATCTTGCCGTTCTTGATCTTGCTGTAGGTGCCGACGCGATGACAGGCAGATAGGGTAAGCGTTGCTCTGTAGATTTCTGGCGAAGGGACCGACGGCGCGCCGTGGGAGGCCGTGCTAGACGGTGTCGCTGAACATGAGGAATCACGCGGCCAGCGCTAGCTTGTCGATCATCTAGACGGGAAGGTACGGGAACAGCGCCGTGGACGTGCTCATCTCCCTCGTCGTCAGGTGGAGCTCGCCGCGGACTACGATGGAGGTGGCGGTGCCGCCCTCGGCAAGATCCAGGGCGATCTCCATCCCGGAGTTTCCGCACCCGACGACGAGTACTGCTTTCCGACGAATCCTCTCGGCGGATACATAGTCCCTCGTGTTTCCTTCAGGTACATGTTGTGGCCTATGTCGGCAAGATGAAGGAGAGGGCCGAGATCATCGCCAGGAGAAAGGAACCACCTGCAGGGTGCTCATGGTCTGCTCAAGATGAATGTCACGCAGATGGAGATGGACAGTCCTCGGGGATTGTATGACGGGAGTAGATCTGCCTGGTATAATGGCATCAGCCGTTTCTGTCAAGAGAGATTAGTGGCTGATATAATGGCGACAGCCGTTTCTGTGGAGCGGAAGAAATTGTGGAGGCAGTTAGGAGGAGAACTGGAGGGGATAGCTAATTGGGTTGACGTGGCTTCACAGGAGGACAAGAAAATGGGGTGAGCTATTTAGAAAGAGAAGATATAATTGATACGTCTCCAACGTATCTATAATTTCTGATGTTTCATGCTTGTTTTATGACAATACCTACATGTTTTGCTCACACTTTATAATGTTTTTATGCGTTTTCCGGAACTAACCTATTAACAAGATGCCGAAGTGCCAGTTCCTGTTTTCTGCTGTTTTTGGTTCCAGAAAGGTTGTTCGGGCAATATTCTCGGAATTCGACGAAACAAAGACCCAGTATATTATTTTTCCCGGAAGACCCCAGAACACCGAAGGAGAGTCGGAGGCGGGCCAGAGGGCCACCACACCATAAGGCGGCGCGGCCCCAGGCCTGGCCGCGCAGCCTATGGTGAGGAGGCCCCAGGCACCTCCCTGCGCCGCATCTTCGCCTATAAGACCCCTTTCGACCTAAAAACGCGAGACGAATTGACGAAACTCCAGAAAGACTCCAGGGGCGCCGCCGTCGCGAAACTCCAATTCGGGGGACAGAATCTCTGTTCCGGCACGCCGTCGGGATGGGGAAGTGCCCCCGGAAGCCATCTCCATAACGCCACCGCCTCCATCATGCTCCGTGAGTAGTTCCCCCATGGACTACGGGTTCTAGCAGTAGCTAGTTGGTACTCTCTATCCCATGTACTTCAATACAATGATCTCATGAGTTGCCTTACATGATTGAGATTCATCTGATATAATCGGTGTTGTGTTTGTTGGGATCCGATGGATGATACATTATGATTAGTCTATCTATAAAGTTTGTGAAGTTATTGTTGCTGCAATCTTGTTATGCTTAATGCTTGTCACTAGGGCCCGAGTGGCATGGTCTTAGATTTAAGCTCTATAATTATTGCTTAGATTGTATCTACAAGTTGTTTGCACATATTGCTGTCCGGAACCCGAGGCCCCAAAGTGACAGAAATTGGGACAACCGGAGGGGAAGGCTGTGATATGAGGATCACATGTTTTCACCAAGTGTTAATGCTTTGCTCCGGTGCTCTATTAAAAGGAGTACCTTAATAGCCAGTAGATTCCCTTGAGGCCCGGCTGCCACCGGCTGGTAGGACAAAAGATGTCATGCAAGTTTCTCATTACGAGCACGTATGACTATATATGGAAAACATGCCTACATAATTAATAATCTTGATGTTCTGTCTTAATGCTATTTCAATCCTATCAATTGCCCAACTGTAATTTGTTCACCCAACACTTGTCACTTGTTAATGGAGAGTTACCACTAGTGTAGATCGCTGGGAACTCCGGTCCATCTCTCATCATCATATACTCGTTCTATATGTCATTGGAAGTAGTATCAACTATTTTCTGGTGCCATTGCCTCTGTGTTACTGCTATTGTTGTTGTGTTACTGTTACTATTGCTCTCATATTACTGCTGCTTTCACATCACCCCTGTTACTAGTGCTTTTCCAGGTGCAGCTGAATTGACAACTCAGTTGTTAAGGCTTATAAGTATTCTTTACCTCCCCTTGTGTCGAATCAATAAATTTGGGTTTTACTTCCCTCGAAGACTGTTGCGATCTCTTATACTTGTGGGTTATCAATAATACATGCACTTCTCCTGCATGGTTTGAAACGAAAACTGGTGGACTAAGGATGAGGCCATCATGGAGAGATATCTTCGGACTTTTTAGATTTCTCCAACTGTTTGGCGTTGGACGACGGATGAACAGTATTCGGCCGGTTCCTACTACGACACCCTCTTCCAGGGGGCGATCATCTCAGGTTCATGGAAGCTTAACTGGAAATCCTGGGCGCCGCCGAGGGTGAAGTTCTTTATCTGGCTGGCCTGCCTTGACAGATGCTGGACGGGGGAGAGACTGGCACGGCGCAGCCTTCCGCATGCGCCGAGATGCCCGCTCTGCGACCAATCTGTCGAGACCATGAGCCACCTGCTCACAGGTTGTTCCTTCTCCAGGACGATTTGGTTTGAGGTTCTGTCGTGGATCCGATCCACCTCAGGCCCTCCCACGGTTGAGGGTGACTTCGCGGAGTGGTGGTCGCTGGTGGTGCGGACCACCCCTCGCCAGCTGCGCAAGAGCACTTCGTCGGTGATCATGCTTACGGCATGGTGGATTTGGAAACACCAGAACGCGGCGGTCTTTGACAACATGCGTCCTTCGGTGCCATCCTTGTTCAACGACATCGTGGCCGAGGCGCGGCAATGGGCGGACGCGGGAGCCCGGGGTGTGCGCCAGCTGCTCCCCTAGATTAGTTTCTTTTTCTTGGGTTGAGTTGTACGGTGTATTGAGTCTGTCCTCGGACTTGTACATAAACTCTTCTTTATCTATCAATGCATCGAAACGCAAGGCTTTTGCGTTTTCGCGAAAAAGATTTCTCCAACTGTCCGATCTTGGTAGCATAGGCACATCCCGGTGATGGTTGGGTGTTGATATTCCGTACATCTTTTGTTGCGGGTCCACATCGGAGACATCGGGACAGTCGTTACACCATTCGTGCAGGTTGCTACTTATGCGACAAGGAATTTCGCTACCATAGGACAGTTAGAGGTACTGCCGCCATTTACCGGGGCTTCCATTCAAAGCTTATCACACTTCTCTTTCCGACTTTCCAACACCGGGCTGGTGTCAGACTCTATACATCGTGTTACCACTTAGCAGAGTCCTGTGTTTTTAATAAACAGTCGCTACCCCCTCGTATGTGCCGCTTTCCTAATCAAAAGATCCCCTTCTCCCGAAGTTACGGGGTCATTTTGCAGAGTTCCTTCGACATGGTTCTCTCAATGGCTGGGGCCATTTCTGGAATGAAAAAAAGAGATCAGCCCAAGTGAGAATGTTGATCAGGTTATGTGGGCCCTTGATCCTTCAAAGTAAAATCAACAGCATCTATGTATAGAAATTTTGTCAAAGCGACATGTACATCGCCACCGAAGATATTTGGAAAGAAAAAAAAACCATTGACACTGGTAGAAAAACAGGCTTCCGTCCAGCCCCATAAGTCGCGAAGCTATAGGAACCGCGACTAATGGGACCTTTAGTCGCGGTTCGGGAGGCGAACCGCGACCAAAGGCCTGGGCCCAGGGCGCTCGGTGGCCAACTGGTGCACGTGGGGGGCTTTAGTCGCGGTTGGCCAGGCCAACCGCGACTAAAGGTGCCCGAAGGCCTTTAGTCGCGGTTGGCCAGGCCAACCGGGACTAATGCCCCTCCCCTATATATACCCATCCAGCAGCCAACACTTAGCCATTTGGAGCCATTCTCTTCACAAACTTCACAAGTGGGTGTTAGGTTTGCTTTTGGTTCCTCTTATGCACATAAGGTGTTTGATGAAATGCCCCAAGAGCATGAAACAAACATGATATGAAGTGTTGGAGCCACACTTGAGCTTTCTCATTTATTTTTTCCTCCTCGATCGCGGTTAGCAACTTGAACCTTTGATGTGTCATTGATAAAATATGCATGTGTGTAGTTCATTGTTTAATTTATATATATTGTTTGTAGCTAGTTAGTTTAACAAATGCATGATGGTTAATTATATATTTTATATTATAATAATGCAGATGAATCGGCAATGGATGTACGGTAACCGACTCTCCGGCGAGTTCAGTACGGGTTTGAAAGATTTCCTTGTAGTGGCTAATGCGAACAAGCAGGGGGGTTTTGTTATCTGTCCATGTGTTAACTGTAAGAATCAGAAGGGTTACTCTTCCTCAAGAGATGTTCACATGCACCTGCTTCGGCACGGTTTCATGCCAAGCTATAATTGTTGGACCAAGCATGGAGAAAGAGGGGTTATAATGGAAGAAGATGAAGAAGGGGATGATTTCATCGATGAAAGCTATCTTGCTCATTTCGGTGATACTTTCATGGAGGATGCTGAAGGTGAAGGGGAAGGTGAAGGGGAAGGGGAAGGTGAAGAAGAGGCACGTGATGATCCCGTTGATGATCTTGGTCGGACCATTGCTGATGCACGGAGATGCTGCGAAACTGAAAAGGAGAGGGAGAATTTGGATCGCATGTTAGAGGATCACAGGAAGGCGCTTCACCTACACCTCCTTCACGTCAGCCGACGCCGCCCCCCAATTCACCTCCGGCGGGTAAGCAGCCGCCGCCCCCTAGTCCGCCCCGGGCGGGTAAGCAGACGCCGCCCCCCAATCCACCTCCGGCGAAGAAGCAGAAGCAGCAGTCCTGGATTATTAACCCGGACCCTTACGTACCTAAGAAAACAAAGGTACCGGAGCCATCACTGAAGCCTCTCCCCACGAGGCCTTGGGAACGTAGTGCCGAGGAAGTCGAGGCGGCCGCGACTGCTGATTTAGAGAAATGGAAGGCGGGCTACAAGAAGAAAAGAGAGCCCGAGCCCAAGCCAGTATTTTCTGATGAGCAAAAGAAGTGGGCTAAGTCATTTTTGAACACACCGTCCCAAGCCGCAAGGAATCTGCCTGACGACTATGCACGTGAACTAAAGAATCAGGCACGCATATTGAAGGAGAAGAAAGAGGAGGCCGATAAAGCGGAATTACAAAGTGCACAAAGCGGGAAAGGAGTTGTTGCCCAGCTCGGGGAACAAAGTAAACAATCGATTGCCCCGCTTATAGTGACAGCCGCCGGTCCGGATGCCCCCGAAATCATAGAAGCTGCGGCAGCACAGGGATTGACTGTAACGAGTGCCAGAGAACAAGCGGCCAACTTAGGTATTACTCTTCGTGAACTGTTAGGCCTTGATGAGGCGCCAGTGAAGGAGGTAGTACTTACATATGTGAAGAATGGGCCTCTCGTCGAGCCTGCGCAGGAAGAGGATCTACCTCCACAAATGAAAGGTCTGCTGAACTGGTACAAGGGTTACATAAAACATAAAAACGCCAAAGATTATATTTATGCGGAAGTTGGACATGAGCATCACTTCAAACAATACTCTGTACAAATTCATCTGAGTGAATTGTTCCAGCTTTTCAATCTGCGCGAGCTCGACAAATCTATCATCAGTTGCTACGTTCTGTAAGTGATTTATTTCTACCCCATCTCGTTCATATTGCCTGCACTATATATATATATATGTCCTAACTATATTGTTGTGTCCGCTATTATACATGCAGAATGAAGATTAAGGAATGCAGAGTAAGAAGCATCCATGATGTTGGGTTCATTGACCCACACATCGTTAATGGATATACGTTAAAGCATCACCCGCCGATGTGGAGAAAGACCTGTGGCGGTTTCTTGATAAGCAGGAACTCAAAAGTGATATTCTATTTCCTTACCATTTTGGGTGAGTGTTTATGTCTTGAGCACATTCTCTTTTGTTTACTCCATGCATGGTATGTGGCCGGCTAATCGATGACTTATGCATGACGTACTGTGCATGTATCGTGTCCGCGAGTTCCACTTTGGATTCTCGCTAGTAATTAAAGTTGACAAATCAGAATGTCTCGTCCACGACTCTCTGAATATGGATAAGGCGGAGTGGGCCGACATGAGACAAATGATTCAAAAGTAATTGTTTTCATTCATTTGCGCTCTATATCGATCGGCCTATTTCGTTCATTTCCTAATTAAGCTTCAAGTAATTTACTAATAACTCTCTTGTTCATTTAATTTTCTTTGTCTCGTAGGGTTTGGAGACGGTTCGCAGATACAAAGGTCGGTGAATTCAAAAAAGAGCTAAATTTCATGCGGTCAAAGGCTAAGAATGGTGGCGATATGCAGCCACCGGGAACCAATCTGTGTGGATACTATGTCTGTGAGATGATCCGGAGATACACCTCACGAGCGCGTGCCCGAGTGATCTCAATGCTCAGAGGAATAACCTCCGGATGATGCTTAGTCCAGAAGCTCGCTTCCGACCACTTCAAGAGGAACTAGCTGGATGGTTCAGGAGGGAAGTCCTCGATCCTAAAGGAGAACACCATTGCGAGGACGTAGAACTATACATGCATTAAATTATGTATGGAAACTTGTTCAAACTTGTATATGGTCATCCGATGATATTGAATATATATTGTATATTCCTCTTGAATTCTTTTTGGTTCTAATTTCAAATTTGTTTGAAATTGTACATTCATATGCATGTATATATGTAGTACCGTAGAATATGTGAAACTCCTTCAAAATTACAATAAAGCACAAAAGAAATAAAACAATATACAAATTAAACAGAAAATATGTTTAGGGGGGGGGGGGGGCAGGTTTAGGGGGGGCCTAAAACCCTAAACCTGCGGCGGCCTTTAGTCGCGGTTGGCCAGAATAACCGCGACTAAAGGTCCTCCTTGACAGTCGCTTTGGCGCCCACGTGGACGGGTCTTTAGTCGCGGTTCGTAAGGAACCGCGACTAAAGGGGAGGGCCTTTAGTCGCGCTACTTTGGTCGCGGTTGCGCAACCGCGACTAATGGCAGTTGCGAACCGCGACCAAAGACCCTTTTTCAACCAGTGTGAAGATATAAATCCTTACCTGGCAACTTACGTGCAGCCGTACATCTTCTAGAGATTAGATCCTTAAGTGTATGGCCCTTCTAATAGCATATGGGTGCTTTGCGGCCACACCGAAGATACAAACCACATATTTTTCTGGCGTACCTTTGCTAAATTTTTCTGCAGCGGTGTGAGTGAGATGCTTATTGTTCAGTGGAACCCAACATCGTTCCCCATTTCTTTGCCATTCTTCAAAAAAAATTCAGAAAACATGTACTAGCCTACTAGGCGTTTTACTTGGATTTTATTTGCGTCCGAGAATTTAGTGCTCTGGAATATTCGTAAGAACTTCACACTTGAAGCTAAATTCCCAATACAACCTGCTAATTGTACTTTCAGAACTCATTTTGTTGCAGAAGTGGCGATCTCTCGTGAGAAGTAAAGATCTTCCCTTGCTGGAGGTGGTGCTAGCAATGCTCAAACGGCTGTTTAGTTCTGCCTACAACCCCTGTCATTAGTGGAAAACAGGGTTTTTGTGGAAGCCTTTTATCGCCGGCGTCTTTGGACCCGCGATAAATGGTCTGGCCACGTCGCTCCGAAACCCCTTGGAGCGGTTTGGGCCTTTTGTCGCGGCCTTTTGTCGCGGGCCGTATTACGACCCGCGACAAAAGGGGTATGAGGTTTGGCACCTCCTGCTGGCACCCCTTTTGTCGCGGGTCGTGGTATGGCTCGCGACAAAATGGCCAGACCTATATATACACACAGCCAGCCCATCCCTCCACCTCCCTACATTTTTTTCCTTGGTGGTGAAAGGTGGAGGTTTATGCTAGCTCATTTTTTCTTCATGTGCACAAGAGGTGTTTGATGAAATGTTTGTGAGGGATGCCACTTGATTTTATTTGATAAGATTTCTCCTCCTTTTGATCATAAAAGGTTAGCAACTATTTTCTCGTATACATAGTCCGTACAATACTAATTTTCTCGCATCTGATACATAATTGTACTTATGATGCAGATGAGTCATCCATGGATGTACGGTAAGCGATGTGCTCCCGCTTTCAGAGAGGGCGTGAATTCTTTCTTGCTTTTTAACGACCTCATGGCACATTTCAGTTTGCCACAATTGCAATCGGAGACTGAGATGGACAAGCAGAAGGTGCTAGTGAAGAAATGGGCTATTCAGAAGATGGGGGAACTTTTCCGGGCGTGGAATAACCGGTTATGGGCAACTTATAAGGCCGAGAAGAAGCCTCCACTATTCGAAAGCTATCTATCGAAGCAGGAGCACAACTGGGAAGAATTTGTGAAGTACAAGCGCTCAGAGGATGTTGTAGCATTGTCAAAGAAAAACAAGAAGAATGCAAGCGAAAAGTTATATCACCATCATACGGGGTGCGGGGTCTACGAAGTAGCCATGCCTAAGTGGGATGCACAAGAGGCTGAGATGAAGCGGATTGGGATCACTCCAGAACCCATACGAGAAAGTTGGGACATTAGGGCTCGAAATTGGTTCCTTGGGCATGGCTGTGAGTATGACATGAAGACAGGGGACCTTGTTGAAAGTGACAACAAGGTTAAGATACCCAGGGAAAAATGGATTCAAGTGACGGCTGATATTAAAGCGGGAAAACTGAAGTTTGCTCCCGATAGAGAGAAAGACTTGCTGACGCTTGTCCTCGGTAATCCTGAAAAGGGAGGACGAACAAGATAGGCAGACTTATAGATGCCTAGCGAGAGCAAGAAAATGCGAGCTGGAGGTGCAAAATGACCAGATGGCTGAGTTCCAACGCCAACTAGACCAGCAGCAGCGGGAGATTCAGCAGTAGCAGCGGGAGATTAATGAACTTAAAGGACAGCGCGATCCAGATAATACCGCCGGCATATCTCAGCGGCGAGGCAGCAGCGTGGCCGACTCGGAGGCCCCGCCTACACGGATGATAGATGGCGGTCCTGGCGACCTCGTGGATGGAATCAAGGAGCAAACACCTTGTGATCTCCATGAGGTGTTCAGGAACATATCTGTTAAGGTGGCGGTCGGCTATGTCTTACCTGCATTAGGACCTGAAGGTGATCCAGGAATTCCAGCTGGCTATGCTCGTGTCGGGGTGGATTCAGTTGTACCGGCGTGGGAGTCATTGCAGCTCGTAATCGCTGGAGGTGATGGTCGGGATACACTTGGAGACGTACTGGGAGAAATCATTCTTTGGGAAAAGAAAAACATACCTCTACTGGTCGTCCCACCTGGTCAGCATCACCTCCTCCAACTGATCGCATACCACCATCATATCCTCCGACTGATCACATGTCGCCACCATCACCCCATGAGTTTGACCACCACATCCCTAGTCCATCTCCATCTCCTGCGCTGCCGCCTAGGCCCACTAAGACTGCACCCAAGCGGAACTGTTTCAAGAGTCATGTCCGCAAAATGTCGCCCCTACCAAGAGTACCAAAGGATCCCCCCCCCCCCCCCCCCCCCCCCCCCCGTGCTTACGATCTTACCGAAGAGGAAAATGAGGCCATTGTAAACACAATTATGAACATTTTTATAAGGAGAAACCCAAGGCCCCAGCATACACAGAGAAGCAAAAAGCATATGCTCTTGATTTTCTGAACACACCATCGCAATATGACTTACACGAGAAGAATGATGACTATACACGCACACTTGCGAGGGTAATTGAGGACAAATATAGTGCTAAGAAGAAGGATAATGCTAGCACGAGCAAATCATCAGCAAGAAGTGTATCCGGGAAGAAATCAAGTTCAACAAGTGCACCCCTCAAGGCCAAGCAAGCGACAGCAGGTAGAAAATGAAAGGAAATTTGCCAGCTCGGAGAACATGCCAACCAATCGATCCCACCACTCAAAGTGTTGCATGTTCCCTCGGCGTACCAGGAACATGGTGGTTTTGACATGGACGAAGCTGCGATGCTAGCGGCTCAAATTGGCTGTACCGTGGAGGACATGATGTTCGCCGATGCAGTACCCAGGGCTGATATAGCTCGTAAATTTGTCTATGGGGCCGACTTGGTCAGCAATGAGAGGCTGCATAAACTGCCAACGTATATGCGGAATTTGCATCAGTGGTACCTTAATGCGTGCAAGGAGAACACAAGATACATCGTGGCGGATATCCCAGCAGATTATTACTTTCGAAAGGAGGAGATCCATATTGAGATGAATGAACTCTGGCAGTTATTCAATTTAGACGCCCTCGACAAATCTCTCATGAGTTGCTACTGCTTGTAAGTTGTTAACTACATATAAATTCATGTTCATTCAGTTGTTCCTATTCATTGCATATACTCCATCTGTCCCAGTTTATAGGGCTTGCGCGTGTTTCTAGGTTGAAAATTTGACAATGATAATACAACATATATATTACAAAATATATATATCATTACAAAACTCACGTGTTATACTTTCTAATGATATAATTTTTGTGTTGTACAACTGATATTATGCTAGCCAAATTGAGAACCTAGGGATACGCGTGAGCCCAATGAACTGGGACGGAGGTAGTACTCATTATATCTTATGTGTTCTCTTATGCAGACTGAAGATGATTGAATGCAGCCGTAATAAGATGTTCAATGTTGGTTTTATTGACCCAGATAAAGTACATCATGAAACGGTAAAGACTAAAATCAAAGAAACGGGGGAAACCTACTAAGGTTTATAGGGGAGCAAAACTTCTGTGATTCAATACTCTTTCCTTACAACTACAGGTGAGAGTCTTACTGATCTGTTGTGCACATTCAGTTTTTTTTACTCGATATTAAGTGTAATTCATGACGTCTACTGGATTCTGTTAAACATTCAAATTGATAAGGGAATAGTTGAAGTAAGGGACTGATATGTTCAAAACGTATCTACTTTCCCGAACACTTTTGCTATTGTTTTGCCTCTAATTTGTGTATTTTGGATGCAACTAACACGGACTAACGTTGTTTTCAGCAGAACTGTTCTGGTGTCTCGTTTTTGTGCAGAAATCCAACTTTCAGGAAAATCCTCGGAATTTATGCAGAAGGTCCTATTTTCCCATAATATTGGCGGAGCCAGAAGGGCAAGCCAGGTGGAGGCCCGAGGGCCCCACACCATAGGCCGGCGCGGCCCAGGAGGGGACCCGCGCGGCCCTATGGTCTGGCGGCCTCGGTCAGCCCCCGACGCCCTCCTTCGGACTATTTATTGCCTTCGACCTAAAAACACACGGGGGAGAAGTCGAAGTCGCCAGAAAGCCTCCAGAACGCCGCCACATCGCGAAACTCCGTCTCGGGAGCCAGAAGTCTCCGTTCTGGCACTCCGCCGGGACGGGGAATTGGAGGAGATCATCGCCATCATCACCACCGACGCCTCTCCATCAACCAGCCATGTTTCCCCCATCCATGAGTGAGTAATTCCCCCGCTGTAGGCCGAAGGGGATGGTAGGGATTGGATGAGATTGGTCATGTAATAGCATAAGATTGTTAGGGCATAGTGCCTAGTGTCCGTAATTGGTACTTTGATGATATTGTTGCAACTTGTTATGCTTAATGCTTGTCACTAGGGCCCGAGTGCCATGATCTCAGACCTGAACATGTTATTGTTTCATCATGATATTCATTGTTTTATGATCTTACCTGCAAGCTGTATACACATATCGCTGTCCGGAACCAATGGCCCCGAAGTGACAGAAATCGGGACAACCGGAGGGGATGGTAGTGATGTGAGGATCACATGTGTTCACGGAGTGTTAATGCTTTGCTCCGGTACTCTATTAAAAGGAGTACCTTAATATCCAGTAGATTCCCTTGAGGCCCGGCTGCCACCGGCTGGTAGGACAAAAGATGTTGTGCAAGTTTCTCATTGCGAGCACGTACGACTATAATTGGAACACATGTCTATTGATTGCTTTGTACTTGGACACCGTTTTATTATTATCTGCAAATGCCCTGCTATGATTGTTACATGAGTTTCTCTCATCCATGCAACGCCCGTCATCCGTCCCCGTGCCTACAGTATTTTAATCCTGCTGTTTACTATAATCACTACTGCTGTCTCTGTTACTCTGTCGTTATTTCACTATCACTATCGCTATAAATCACATTACTCGATAAACTCTTGCGAGCAAGTCTGTTTTCAGGTGCAGCTGAATTGACAACTCCGCTGTTAAGGCTTTCAAGTATTCTTTGTCTCCCCTTGTGTCGAATCAATAAATTGGGTTATACTACCCGCGAAGACTGTTGCGATCCCCTATACTTGTGGGTCATCAAGATCAAGTTTTTAAGGCGCCGTTGCCGGGGAGCATAGCTTTATTTGGAAGTTCACTTGGATTGATATTGTTCGCTGCAAATTCTCCATAATGGGTAAACCTCGCGATTCAAAAGTCGCCATATTACCATCCACTACAAGAAAAGGTACAACTCTGAGTACCTCTGCTACTCTTGATTCACCATCTGTGATAAGTCAACTTGTTTCACCGCCGCAAGCTTCACTTGCTGGTACTTCTGCTGAATCTGAAAACTCTCATAATATTGATAATGTTTCTGCTGTGCTTGATGATAGTGGTTCATTGGGATCCTTTCTAGATGTTACAATTGCTAGGTCTAGACAAATTGAAAATGCTGAAACTCCTAATGAAAATGCCACTACACCTGTTAATTCCCCTGAACTTGATTATTCTAGTGATGATCTTGATGAAGATTATGTGGAGCTTAATGATGATTTTATTAATAGATGCAATGCTACTGCTGATGCAAGAAAAATTAAAAGGTTTCTCACACAATATACTGTTAGACATAAGCTATCTCCTGATCCTAAATTTGCCACATCTCCTATATGCATTAAGGATAAAGATTATGATTTTTCTCTTGATCTATCTCATATAGCTATTGTAGAGAAAGCACCCTTTTATGGTACTGAAAAAGAAAGTGCTGTAGAACACATGATTGAACTTTCTTCTATGAGTAGCTTGTTTTCAGATGATGTCAAGATGCGTACTTACTTTGTCGCTAAAAATTTTCCTTTCTCATTAAAGGATGATGCTAAAACTTGGTATAATAATTTGCCTCCTGGTTCTATTAAAAATCCAACTGAGTTGCGTGATGTTTTCTTTCGAAAATACTTTCCTGCTAGTGCTCAACATGTTGCTTTACAGAAAATTTATAGGTTTGATCAGGGAGATGAAGAGAAATTGCCTGAGGCATGGGCAAGATTTTGTTCTCTTATCAGAGCTCGACCTGGACATGATTTAGAAAAGAATGATCTACTTGATATATTTTATAGTGGACTAACCATTGAATCTAGAGCATATTTGGATAGTTGTGCTGGTTGTGTTTTCAGGAAAAGAACTCCAGACGAAGCTGAAGAATTATTGGCTAGAATAAGCTGGAATCATGATGATTGGAATACACCTGAACCAACTCCAATGCCAATATTGAAGAAAAGGGGTTTAATTGAATTGAATGATGAAGATATGAGGGAAGCTAAGAAGTCTCTCAAGGAGAAAGGTATTAAATCCGAAGATGTGAAGAATCTACCTCCCATAGAAGATATATGTGAGATAATTCCCCCTTCATCCATGATCGAGGTAAACTCCCTTCAACGCTTTACTAGGGAAGATATTCCGTATTCAAAACCTTCTGCTCAATGCTTAGATGAGTTTGATAATTATATTGTTAAGCAAGAAAATTTTAATATGAGAGTAGAGAATCATCTAATGGAAAATTCTCAAGCTATTAGCAATTTGCATGATATTGTGGAGGGAACCTCCAATGATGTTAAGATGCTTGTTAAACATTTTCAAATGATTCAAACTCAAATTGATCAACTCACTAAAGTGCAAAATGACTTGCTAAATAATAATTCTAAAGAGAAACATGCTTATGAAGTAACAACTAGAGGTGGTGTCTCTACCCAGGATCCTCTATATCCTGAAGGGCATCCCAAAAGAATTGAACAAGATTCTCAACGCATTGAACCTAGTGCTCCTTCTAAGAAGAAAAAGAAGAAGAAACATAAAAATGTTGTAGAATCCTCTGAACCTGTTAATGATCCTAATAGTATTTCTATTTCTGATGCTGAAACTGAAAGTGGTAATGAACATGATAATGATAATGATAATGATAAGAATGATGCTTCTGATAAAGAAGAAGTTGAAGATGAACCTGAAAAGCATGCTAAAAATAAAAAGTATACTAAAGAAGATTTTATTGCTAAGAAACATGGTAATGAAAGGGAACCTTGGGTACAAAAGCAAATGCCTTTTCCTGCTAAGAAATTAAAATCAAAGGAAGAAGAACACTATAATAAATTTAGTGATTGGATGAAACCTTTATTCTTGCAAATCCCTTTGACTGATGCTATTAAATTGCCTCCTTATTCAAAGTATATGAAAGATATTGTTACTAACAAGAGGAAAATCTCCAATGAGGAAATTTCCACTATGCTTGCTAATTACTCTTTCAATGGCAAAGTGCCAAAGAAGTTGGGCGACCCAGGTATACCTACTATTCCTTGTTCTATTAAGAATAATTATGTTAAAACTGCTCTATGTGACTTGGGAGCCGGTGTTAGTGTTATGCCTTTTTCTCTTTATAAGAGACTTTATTTAGATAAGTTGATACCTACTGATATATCTTTGCAAATGGCTGATAAATCTACTGCTATTCCTGTTGGTATATGTGAGGATGTTCCTGTTCAAGTTACTAATAACTGCTTGATAGTAACTGATTTTGTTGTGTTGGAAATGCCTGAAGATGATAATATGTCTATTATTCTTGGGAGACCTTTTCTTAACACCGCAGGGGCTGTTATTGATTGCAATAAAGGAAAGGTTACTTTCAATGTTGATGATAAGGAGCATGCCGTCTATTTCCCCAAGAGGATTGATAAAGTATGTGGAGTCAATACTATTTCTAATGTGAGAACTATCAAAATTGGAACTATTGATTGTCCTATATATGAGCCTAAAGAAGGTTATCAAAATCTTATGATTGGATCCATATCAATACAATTCAAGGTAACATGATTGATTTGAGGTTTATTTCTTCATATGCTATGTAAAATTTATTTGGTGGCAAGACTTGATCAACCTTGTTAACAAATACCTTTTATATGCATAGAGGAGGTAAACAACATCTCTTTCTCCATCCACTTGTTTTACTTGCTGTAGCACTTTTGATTTGCAAAGTTCCTTAGTTAATTAGATATTTCAAAAAAAATCCTGGCCAGTAATAATAAACTTAATACCCAGAAATGTGCATTTTTCAAAGTTTTCAAAAATTCACAAAAATTATTCCGTTGGTCCTATTTTTCGAAAATGCACCTGGGAGCACCTGGAGATGACCTGTGGGGCACCCCAGGGTGGCACCCCACAGGCTGGCGCGGCCTGGAAGGGGGGCGCGCCACCCTGGCGTGTGGGCCCCCCTTTACCCCACTTCAGCATCTCTTCCTCCCAGACTCTTCTCTCTCCCAAAAAAAATCGACACCAGCTTTCTCTCACTCACGTTTTTGCTCAAGAGCTCAGGATTTTTCGATCTCTTTGCTCAGCCTAGATTTCTGTCTGAAATTTGGCACATTTGTTCTCCGGTATGTGACTCCTCCGATTATCCAAGTAGAATTTTGTTTGGTTGAGTATATCTTGAATATTTTGCTGCTGTAGGTAACATGTTTAGTGAGCTTGCATGCTTGTTCTAAGTTGTATAAACTAGTTTTGATGCATGATTAGTACTCTAGCAAGTTCCTATAGTAGTTCCCCTTGATTATATGTCACCAAATCAAATTTTATATTGTTTGTTCAAAAATTTCAGAAAATGGAGTGGAATAAATATCAACTAAACCAACAAGAATTGGAGGTGCAACAAGTCATGAGAGTGAACCGCGAAGAGGGAGTATACCCCTCTTACTACCCGTGCACAGATTTCATGAGAAGTGCAGGAATATTGGAAGATGTTCAGAATCTAATTTCTCGTGCAGGGTTGAATGATTTTGTTGATGGAGAACCATGCCAATATGCAAAATTGACTATGTCTGTTGTGCAGGATTTTAAGTTCAATTGGTCGCAATCTAACCCCATGGTTCAGTATAAGATTTATAATAAAACTGTCAACTTGCCATTCAATGATTTTTGTACAGCAATAAGAGTACCGCAATGGGGATCATGCGAGAAGATAAGGGGATCGCCGCGAGAGCTCTTAAGCCTCTTCGAGATGATTTGTCATGGGAGGAGTTTCTCAGACGATGGTGGTAAAATCACTAGCATTCAACTCCCAGCTATCCGCTACTTTGCTTATTTCATTACTAAATGCGTTCTTGCTAGAAGGAATGGTGGTAAACTATCTATCCAGGATTTAGCTTTTCTAGCTGCTGCACTGCAAGGTAGTAAGACTTATAATTTGGGGGCATTGATAGCTTATAGACTTGCTACTAACCGTGAGAAAGGAGGAATTTGTGGGGGTCTCATCGCCTCTCGTTTACTAGCTTTGCATGGTGTAAAACCTCATCATCTTGATATTCAACTTTCCATAGAAAAACTTGACGTAGTCTCTATGATCAGACATGAATTTGTTTCTGATTCATCTAATTTGGGTAACCTGTCTTATAAGATAACATTTTACAAGAAGTCTTGGAGAACAACTAAGAAAACTGAAAAACTAGTAAGATTGCCTGCGTCTGTTCTATTTAACCTTGATTCCAGGGAGGATTGGTCAGTCACAGAAGGTGCACTGAATGCACACATAGAGGGAGGAGGCCATCATGCAAGAGGCAACACAGAGGGGGTCGAGGAACACCTCGACTCATCATCCGATGCAGCAAGTTCCTCGCATCAACATTTTGGGCATGTGGAGCCTCCACGCTTTTCTTCTGCACAGGAACCTTACTATGACTACGCCATGCATTATCTACCAGCGAGGAACAGCGACCCTCGCTGGGGTTGAACTCCACTTAGGCCAAAAGCCTAAGCTTGGGGGGAGGTATACCGGCATCACTCATTCTTTGCATATTATGATTGCTGGATACTTGTATATACTTGTTTAGTTTGTTTAAGTGGTTTTCTAATGAGAGGGAGATGATATTTGGGGAAGTGCTGCCTGAAAACAAATTCTGGACTGTTACCGAAAAAATTCTCAAAAATAGCCAGAACAATATTTTGCGAAGCCAATTTTTGTGCATGTTCCCCAGGTTGTTATCTAACTTTCATTAGTTAAACACTTTTCTATTTGAGCAGTGGAAGAATTTCTTAAAAATCGAGTACTGTAATGCTGTCAAGTTTGACGAATTTCTGCGGCTTTGTGTTTATGTGAGTCTTCTAGTTTGCTATTTCTTGTTTTTGCTTTGTTTCTTTCCCAAAACACAAAAAGACCAAAAATATTTCTGTTGTTTCTCTTCATCATTTGTTTGTTTTGGTTTCTTGCATTTGTTTCGCTTGATTTGCTATCGTTGGTTTGCTACAAGAAAACCCAAAAAGATTTTGCTTTGTTTGCTTGTTTTCTTTTGTTCTTGTTTCCAATTCGAAAACACCAAAAATATTTGCTGTTCTTCTTTGGTTTGTAAAGTTCATCATGGGTTCAATGGTCTTCGGTGGCTGGAGCGTGGTTTTCATTTCATATTATCCAAGCTACACAAGTGAAAGGCAATAATGACGATCTACGACAATTGGATTATGGTGAGAGGCTGGTATGAACTCTATTTGTTTTCATTTTTGTACATATACTCATCCATGTGAGCATGCTTAGTTGATTCATGTGAGGTATATGTCATTTAAGAAAGTCTAGTAGTTCATGATCTCTCATGTTTAACTCCAATTTATTAATATGAGTAGCATGTCATGGATGTTTGCTTGCATTGTTTTATTCATAAGTAGGTATGGCATTGTGGTATCCTCCTCTGAATGATTCATTTATATCGACTTGGCACATGCTCACGCATGCATATGACTGAACAAAAGTCAATTAAGCCTCGATGATTTATACTGCTTCAGAGTTCTTGTATCACTTTTATGCCTCCGTTAATTTATTTTACCGCAAGCATGATTATGACAGTTACTGCTCTCTTGATTTGTCGCTCTCCAGTCTATTGCTAGCCTTCACTTGTACTGAGCGGGAACGCTGCTCGTGCTTCCAAACACCTGAAAACCAAGTTGTTCCAAAGTGTCCACCATAAATACCTATGCATGGCATTTCAAACCATTCCAAGTAAATTCTCATGCGCTACCTTTAAAACCTTCAAAATGCTTCTCAATTTGTGTTAATGTTTCATAGCTCACGAGGAAGTATGTGGTGTTTAACTTTCAACCTTGTCATTTACTCTTGACGGACTTTCATTATGGACTAGTGGCACATCCGCTTATCCGATAATTTTGCAAAAAAGAGCTGGCAATGGGATTCCCAGTCCCAAATTAATTAACCTAAATAGACACTCCTCCATGGTATGCGATTGTTGGACGGCACCCGAAGGATTCGGTTAGCCATGGCTTGTGTAAGCAAAGGTTGGGGGGAGTGTCATCATAATAAAACTAAAATAAAAAGGCACTCCTTCATGGTATGAGATTGTTGGCAGGCACCCGAGGATTCGGTTAGCCATGGTTTGTGAAAGAAAGGTTGGAAGGAGTGCCACATAAACATAAAAATAATTCATGGGAGCCGCTCTTGGAAGTCCGGTTGGCGAGGTAGTTGGTGTACCCATTACCATTCGTTGACAACAACAAACACCTCTCAAAATAATTTTACTCTTGTTTTAGAAATGAAAAGATCTAGCGCATGTTAATCCCTGCTTCCCTCTGCGAAGGATCAATCTTTTACTTTTGTGTTGTGTCTCCATTCTTTCTTTGAGCACTATCTTGAGAGCACAACTGTCATTCTTAGTATAATATGCTTGTCTCAAAATATGATTGATTGTGGTATAACTTTGATGCTTTTATCTTTGACAATCACTACTTCTAGTCCTTTTTATGAACTTGAGAGGTGCCTGGGCATTTATGTTTTGCCGATCAAATATGGGCAAGCGAGATACCACTTTATCATACTCTCTTATGAACATTGCAATCCTGCTTATATACATGATTCATGATGCTTATTATTAATTGTTGGTACCTCTCCATGATTGACATAGCTGTTAGATGATCTTATTTGCATGTATCTTATTATGAACTGCCAAAGTGCTAGCCATAGCATGAGAATATATACATCATATGAGCAAATGTGTTCGTGAAAGTTCTTTTATCGCTCAGTTGTTAACTGAATTGCTTGAGGACAAGCAATACGCTAAGCTTGGGGGAGTTGATACGTCCAAAACGTATCTACTTTCCCGAACACTTTTGCTATTGTTTTGCCTCTAATTTGTGTATTTTGGATGCAACTAACACGGACTAACGCTGTTTTCAGCAGAACTGTTCTGGTGTCTCGTTTTTGTGCAGAAATCCAACTTTCAGGAAAATCCTCGGAATTTATGCAGAAGGTCCTATTTTCCCAGAATATTGGCGGATCCAGAAGGGCAAGCCAGGTGGAGGCCCGAGGGCCCCACACCATAGGCCGGCGCGGCCCAGGAGGGGACCCGCGCGGCCCTATGGTCTGGCGGCCTCGGTCAGCCCCCGACGCCCTCCTTCGGACTATTTATTGCCTTCGACCTAAAAACGCACGGGGGAGAAGTCGAAGTCGCCAGAAAGCCTCCAGAACGCCGCCACATCGCGAAACTCCGTCTCGGGAGCCAGAAGTCTCCGTTCTGGCACTCCGCCGGGACGGGGAATTGGAGGAGATCATCGCCATCATCACCACCGACGCCTCTCCATCAACCAGCCATCTTTCCCCCATCCATGAGTGAGTAATTCCCCCGCTGTAGGCCGAAGGGGATGGTAGGGATTGGATGAGATTGGTCATGTAATAGCATAAGATTGTTAGGGCATAGTGCCTACACTACTAGAAATCCCCTAATTGCCGACGGTGAAACTTAATAGCCGACGGGCCGTCGGCTATTGTGGCAATAACCGACGGTAGCTTCAGTGGCCGACGGTTACCGACGACCTCTCGGGTATGACTACCAATACCCGACGGTATAGTTGATTGCGTGACGGGGAATGTCCAACTCTCGGCTATCTGATCGAATGGCCGACGGTTATCGACAACCTCTCGGGTATGACTACCAATTACCGACGGTATAGTCAATTACACGACGGGGGATGGCTAACTCTCGGCTATCCGATCGAATGGCCGACGGTAATCGACAACCTCTCGGGCATGACTTTCAATAACCGACGGTATAGTTGATTGCGCGATGACGGATGGCCAACTCTCATACTTCATCGAATATTTTTGTGTGAAGTCTCAAAGTTTTAATTACCAATATATTGTTAATTTGAAAACATATAAGAGACTGTGGCGCCAAAAATCGCGGTTTTTTCCTCAATCTTGTTTCTTCCCGC
The DNA here is from genome assembly GCF_019359855.2 of Lolium perenne. Lineage (NCBI taxonomy): Eukaryota > Viridiplantae > Streptophyta > Magnoliopsida > Poales > Poaceae > Lolium > Lolium perenne. The sequence goes on along the minus strand of NC_067248.2, from coordinate 38,549,693 downwards.
CGTGCTGATCTTTTCAGTTTCTACATAGTACAACTAACAATCATACGTCCCCTAAATTTTCGCTCCACTACCATTTATTTATATTTTGAGTGCTCCTCACCTAGACCTGGTCGCCTCCCAAGCGACGGAGAACACGACTCCAACTGCCGTCAGCTCCTCCTCCTCCTCGCCGCCACCACCACCACGAGCACTTCACGACCACCTCGCCGTCGAGGCCGCCAGACCCGCGCTAGTATGATCCACCATTTCATCATCCCGTTTTCCCCTCCCATCTTTCCCCCAGATCAGGAGATATTCTGCTCTGCTCGCCTCGGCCAGGATCCGATCGTGGATGCCCTCCCGCGCGCTTCGTCTATCATCGGGGCTCCTAGCGACCTTGTGGGTCGATGGCTCGATATGATGCGCTGTGTCATCCGTCCTGGTCATCAGCTGGCCTTTCCCTTCCTTCTTACCGGCTGCCTAAGATGGGTGCTGCTCTGCCCAATCTGGTTTCCTCCTCGCCTGATCTGCGTGTGTGGATCAGTTGCCCGGCCGTTGTCAGTTCATTGTGTGCAGCCTTCCCGGTAAGTGCACAATCCAACTCCCAGTTGTTTTCACTTATTGACATACGGATCAGCTGCTAGTTTTAATGATTAGGCAAAGTGAAATCAACCGATATTGGTATATGAGGAAATTTTGTCATATATACTTGAGCCTGGTAAGAGTTTTTCCTGTTTGATGTGGCTAGATCAAAAGCATCGTAATTGAGTAATTTATAATTTTGTTGTTTGCATGTGCTTAATTATATCTGATATAAACTCAATTGTTACCCACTCAACTTTTACTTTATATTCTCAGTGAACGACACAATACATAAAATGGTAGAGAGTTCCGATCTGCCTAGAGATGCCTTCTTAGCCATCTATTGTAGCACTGTTGCACATAGCATAGTACGAAATTGACTTCCAGCAGTCTCGGAATCAATTGGAGCACCTTCGCTCATGTATAGAATACTAGTGTTAACTCATATAGAATCATTTATCTAGTCTGCACAATGGCAGTAGCTCTCACTTCAGTTTGTACATTCCGCTGGGAACTACAAGTTTGTACTACTGATTAGAGGGGAACATAGAACTGCTAATTAGAAATTTGATAATCTGATAACAGTACCACTTAGCACTTACTTTTATAGCTCTTCCGATAACTCATACCTATACTGCATATATATTGGTCAGACTAGTATCGAGTGCTATGGTTGAGATGAATTCGAATGTGAAGTTGTTGATTTGCTCATTGTCCCTTTGTCTCAGGTTATGTATGAATCGACGAGCAGGAAGACACGTTAGGGAGATTCAGCAGGCAGGTTAGTGCCCAGTGCCATGGTTAAGATAAAAAGGTAGGTTATGGAGGAATCATGTCAGCAGATTGAGCAAGCAAGTCAGGAGAGGGACAAATAGTCCAGATTACCTGAAAGGTTAGTTCAACATAGATTCTTCAAGTAGGAGTAATAGATTAATTGTTTGGAAATTTATAGTCGCTATTAAAAGGCAGCTTCCATGTACAAATGGACCAAGTTAGCATATCCAGAATTGGCACTTTTCAAAGGTGATAGTACATAAGCATCTGTGATATCTTTTAGCCATTGTCAAATTATTTGATGTTATTTAGTTAGCCTCTTGTGTTTTGTTCTTTGTGCAAACTCCTGCAACTGCTGCATGACAAATTAAATCAGAATGCTAGAAAGTTTTGGCTGGTAACATGACTCTAAGCAAGTGCTGGAATAATTGGAGCGATTAAATAAAATGTAGCAAGTACACTGATATGACTTGCATTATCGGTAATTACCTGCTTGTATGGCTAGAATAGGAGTGAAGTACTAGTATAACGATAGTCAAGTTTGGTATCTGTAGCTCAATTAATGTCACTCTACTTATTGTGCATTTGGCTGAGTCGTTCCTTGTTCCAATACTAAGACGTGATCAGCTTTATATGTCTCTGCGTACATGATTTCAGAATAGTTAAGTTTGCTGTAGCTCAATTAAGTTTGAACTACATTACATAATTTTTCATCTCTCTTACAACTACTGTTATCTTTTCTTAGGGAATGGAAAGCAATACTAGGGGAGTCCAGGTCTAATCCATATGGCGATCGGTGTGATGATTTTTATGGTGATGGGCGTGATGATATCTATGGCGACTATGATGAGGAATCTTGTAGTTTGGAAAATTTAGCTTATGCAACGTGTTTGGGTCTTTATCTTTACTATATCTTAGTCACAATTTTGTTTTGCAAAACACTTCCTAGATTGATCTTATACTTTAAATGTAATGATGTTCTTTTGTTAGTGCGGCAAGGTGTAATATGATGAATTTTCTTGAAATATTAATATTCTGAAACATTAATCACGTTCCCTTGCTCTAGTCAAAGCAATTAAGGTGACTAGTGACAACAATAATCTTGGGTTTAAATTTTACCAACAGCTCGTTGAGAAATTGTGTCCTATGATGAACTACATGAATGAATGAAGGGTTGTATGCACCGTTGGTTATCCTACTAACTGAGGATTTGACTCTCCTCTCGGTAATAACAAACCCTGACGGGCCAAAAATCCCATGGCTATTATGAAAACTGACGGGGGGTGATACATCTCAGAAAATTAATACCCGAGGGGTAACCGTCGGCTATAAGTATTGCCGAGCTACTACAAGGCAGGGGCTGACCAAACCATGGCCGACGGCTCACCGTCAGCCTATTACCGTGGGTAAATACATTACCCGAGGGTACCGTCGGATATTAGACTAATGGCCGACCGAGCATTCCCGACGGGAGATATCCGACGGTGTACCGTCGGTTACAATTATATCCGAAGGTAAACTAAAATATCCGACGGTAATTAGACACTCGGTTAATTGGGGATATCTAGTAGTGCTAGTGTCCGTAATTGGTACTTTGATGATATTGTTGCAACTTGTTATGCTTAATGCTAGTCACTAGGGCCCGAGTGACATGATCTCAGATCTGAACATGTTATTGTTTCATCATGATATTCATTGTTTTATGATCTTACCTGCAAGTTGTATACACATGTCGCTGTCCGGAACCAATGGCCCCGAAGTGACAGAAATCGGGACAACCGGAGGGGATGGTAGTGATGTGAGGATCACATGTGTTCACGGAGTGTTAATGTTTTGCTCCGGTACTCTATTAAAAGGAGTACCTTAATATCCAGTAGATTCCCTTGAGGCCCGGCTGGTAGGACAAAAGATGTTGTGCAAGTTTCTCATTGCGAGCACGTACGACTATAATTGGAACACATGACTATTGATTGCTTTGTACTTGGACACCGTTTTATTATTATCTGCAAATACCCTGCTATGATTGTTACATGAGTTTCTCTCATCCATGCAACGCCCGTCATCCGTCCCCGTGCCTACAGTATTTTAATCCTGCTGTTTACTATAATCACTACTGCTGTCTCTGTTACTCTGCTGCTGTTATTTCACTACTGCTACTGCTATAAAACTGTTACTACTGATAAACTCTTGCGAGCAAGTCTGTTTTCAGGTGCAGCTGAATTGACAACTCCGATGTTAAGGCTTTCAAGTATTCTTTGTCTCCCCTTGTGTCGAATCAATAAATTGGGTTATACTACCCGCGAAGACTGCTGCGATCCCCTATACTTGTGGGTCATCAGAGACCCATTGAGTAGAGGCCTGGACGGGTTCCGCGACTTGCAGAAGATTCTCCATACGTAATTTCAATCATTGTCGCGCTATATCTTTCGTGATATATCAATTAATCATCCACTTATTCAATCATTCTTTTGTCTGGCAGGGTTTGGACAGCTTTCAGGCAGAATATTACGGGTAACTTCGCAGAAAAGCTAACATTTAATATTGTACCGTGCGCCCATCAGCCACAGGGGACAAATCTATGTGGATACTACGTTTGCGAGTCCATTCCCATGTTAACCACTGAGAAGCACAACGATAATAGATTCAACATAAGCAATAACATTCACAACTTTAATTTATTATCGTCAATATTTCGTTATCAAGATTGATATAATCATATTCATCTCATTTTCCTATATAGGTCGATTTCATGCGGGAGAAGCTCCAACCACAGGAACACATACTAGGAATTATGGAGGAACTGGCGGGACTTCTGATGAGAGAAGTAATAGACGACAACGGCTTGTTTAGTCCAATTAGGCGCAACAAATGATCCACATGTATTAGTTCGAATAGACGACGGGATTTTGTCCCGGTAATAGTGAGCTCCATGTATATGTGTAAGGGAAATCTACGAATAGACTTTTACTTCCAATATTTGTTTGCTCAATCTATATATAATGAATGAACGTGTACAACTTGTTAGCGTATAAATATATGCAACTTTTATTTTAAAATGAAAAAATGAAACAAACAGTGAGCGGTGGCGGGGGGTGCTGCACCCCTCAAACCCTAAAGCAGCAGCTTTCTGCGCGCGCCACGTAGAGACCCTTTTGTCGCGGGTGGTAATGGGCGCCCTGCGCCTGCCACGTGGTGGAGCATATGTCGCGGGTGATTAGCAGCCCGCGACAAAAGGGTGGACCTTTTGTCCCGCCTCCGTTGTCGCGGCTCGCCGCCCGACATTAGGGTTGTTCTCCACTAGTGTACCAGGCGGCGCACCCTTAGCATAATTTTTGTTATCTGATGTACTCCCTCCGTCCGTAAAATAATATTTCAGATCTATTATATACTAAAAGCAAAATAAGGCTGTTTTTCGAGGCACCTGGTTAATCCACATATGCTTAAAAATTAGGAACCAACGATTTTACTATTAATGCCTGAGATTTAAAGATAAGAAGTGTTACGTACAATAATATACGTGTACAAATATAAACTTATGTCACGTTTGTCACGGCTTATAACTAGAAGATTTTCCTTTGAAAACATAGGCTCGGATAGAGATTTACTTTGAAACGTAGGCTCAGGAAGAGATTTCCATTTAAATGTAGACTGAGAAAGAGATTAACTAGACATGAAGGGAATCATACAAAATCGTACGGGAGTTACCTATCCGGGCCGGGTCTATTGAAACCAAATGAGCAGACTACCTAGCTAGCTGAGTCCGCTCCAAAAAAAAAATGCAATTTATATATCTGACACGTTCCAACTATACAAAATGAGAAGAACACGGTCTACGGTAAACTTCGTATCTCCATGGAACTCTAGGTGAAACCTTTTTATTTTTTTCATGGTACCCAATCTGCAATACTTGTAGTACGTACAAGATCAAACCTGCTGAACTACCGATGCATGTGAATCGCAGAGAGATGCAAAAAAAACGCATTTTCGTGACATGTAAAGCATCCCCTACAAAATATTGCACGGTACAAAATTTATCAATTAGGGTAATGCGTGAACTTGATTAATATACGCTTAATTTTTTTCTCGGATGCATTTCCGAAATTTCTCCTCAACCCGGTATTTCCGGTTAGTAGCGAGAGAATTTGTACATGACAAAAATTACTGGTATCTATATAATTTACTCAAATTTGATATACTTTGGCAAATTTTAGACGATTTTGCAAATTTGTTTGACAAATCTCAGATGATATTACTAAATGGTATTTTCGAAAACCAGTAATACCGGTGACCATCGGTATATTTTCCCACCCAAGATAAAAAAAAAATACACATTAATACGCCAATTAAAGAAAAAATTCAAGGGAAAAAGTAAAAGAAAATTTGAAATATCGGTCGGTGTTTCCGGTTACTAGCGAGAAAATTTGTACCATACTAAAATTCCCGGTACCTTTTGTAATTTTCTCAAATATAATTTTCTTTCGTAAATTTCGGATGAGTTTGTAAATTACAAAAAGAAAATATTTGTGACCACTGGTATTTTCCACCACCAGAGATACAAATGATGATTGAAGTTAACCCATCAACTTAAAGAAAAATTTCATGGGGCGAAAGTAAAGGCAGATTTGAAATATCGGCCAGTGTTTCTGGTTATTAGCGAGAAAAAATTGTACCATACGAAAATCACTCTGTCTATATAATTTCTATCGGTCGGTATTTCTGGTTATTAGCAAGAAAATTTATACCAGACAAAAATTACTCTGTCTACATAATTTTCTCAAATTTAATTTTATTTCGTAAATTTTGGATGAATTTGCCAATTCATTTGACAAATTTCGAACGGTATTCGATCGGTATTTCCGAAAACATATGATATTTGTGACCACATGTTGTTCCCACCAGAGATAAAAACGATGATATACGCTAATACGTCGACCTATATATAATTTTTTATAGGAAGCAACGGTGGTGTATCAACAACAACCTATTTTCAAAAGTAGCAGCGTATTTGAAATGTTGGTATTTTCGGAAACCGGTAATATCAGTGGGAACTCGCTGATATAAGCTAATATGTCGATGTAAAAAAAAATTACGGGAGGCATTAGTGGCATACTAACAAATACATCCTTTCCAGAACTAACTGCATATATGAATATTAGTAGGGACATGAAAAAATTAGGCATTAGATTGCATGATCTACGCCGTGTACAACGGTCTATTAGTTGTATGATAATTGACTTGGTTTCATCTCATATGTTATCTATGCAAACATTTCTTTTCTGAATGTAGTATGTTTAATAGATAAGAACCATTACCCGGGCAAAGTTAGTGCAAAAATCTCATGGTCAAATCTTAAATAGTCACGAGTTTTTCTAAGAAAATGCGGATGTGCCACCGTATCTATGTATCAGAGACACCACATTAAGCCATGTCACCCAAATTATATTGATAGTTAGATCTAAATATGTGACTAGGATTTAAAAAATATAAACAGTTAACTGTATAATCTGATTTGACACTGTTGATTATCGAAATTCAAATATGAAAGAGATGAATGTACCAAATAACCGTTAAAAACAAAACTTGTACTTCTAAGCAAAGGCAATTATGTAATAGTTTGTAAACAAATGATCGTACCCACTTAGTCTAGCGTCAGGACGTCCGGTTCGGAGAGCTTGCTAGATGCACAACATATATAAATTCTTAGGAGAGAAGATAACTTCCTTTTTGAGGACATGCATGACCTCATTAATAGCATCAACAAATGCAACATACAGTTAGTATATTTATTTTGCAACAACCATGACAATTAGTTTTGATTCACGTGACATCCTGAGAATAGAACGCTATTTGCTTCAATGTTAGGATAGAAAGCGATCACCGAAAATAAGAAGAGATTTGCTACCGTAGGTACATGACAAATCACGTAAAAGAAGGACTGCTACGGTTGTACTTCACGTATGGATAAGGAAATTAGTTTTTTTTTTTTCCTTTTCTAGATAGCTTCCTTAGTTATTTCAAAGGAGCTAGACATGTGCGTGTGTCAGCGCGAACACATGCTAGATTATAGATGGAATATATGTAACCAAAACTATATTGCTTAATTATGGTACTGATTAAACTATAAAAATTGTGAGACGTCCAAGTCTACTTAAATTTTCTAACTGCTTTCTTCATGCGCATACTTTAATTTTTCTACCCATACTTACAAATGTTTTCGTATGTAGGTAAATTGGAGCAACTTATTTTCAAATGGAGGCAGTAGATCCGAAAACTGAAAGGATAGACGAAAAGATCAAAAAAAAATGATAATAGAGCATCACGCTAAGCAACTTTGTCCAAATTATCTGATATTTAGATCTAAACTTTATTGTTGCGATTTAATGAGAGGTTAGTTAGATGTACGCCCTCCTCTTATGAAGCATGTGTTAGCTTTGTCTAAATTTTAACATATCTAGACACTAAATATTGTCTAGAGATCGGAGAGTACTAAAATAAACTGTGTCATGTGCGATAGGTCTCTCTCGCATGCACTTCATCACTTTGTCAAGTATCATGTACGCATCTTCTCCAAGCGAAAAATAAATATACGTAAGCAATTCCAGAACGACGCAACACGCAACACAACTCAATTTGCCATCCCAACCGATATATCACGTAAAAATTGAGTCCCATCTGATATATATATTAATTCATTCTACACACGCATCCCATTGATTCCGAGAAACAAAAGCTCTCCAAGATATCTTGCCCTAACTTGAATATAGTTGACTTTGGATCAATCCACACAAGAAACCAGATCGATCATCACTCCTGCGACTTCATCTTAAGCGGATAACCGAGCGATCGTTCCTCGCCAGCTTCTTGCCGTCGCTAGACAACACCTACAAACCATGGAAAATGAAGGCAATGATACTTTTTTATTCTGAAATATTTTATGAGTATAATATTATATGAGCAGTTTTATCTAGATTTAAGCATGTCATGTCTCCGTGCTGATTACGTTAACACAAAGTGAAACTGACATGGATATTAACGGATATGGCAAGGACGTCGATAGTTGAGCCAAAAATAACGAGAAACTTAAAAGAAATCATTTGAGTAAAATTCATTATATAACAGTTTTGGTACTTTAAATAATTATCTAACATTACTTCTATAATATAAAGTTACAACATATAAAATAGATAAATCATTATAATTATAGCTTTTTAAGATGTTGCCCTCGCATTTGCGAGGGCCACCTTGCTAGTTTATCTAAAGTTGCATGTACCTATAGTGTCTGCATAATTCTAATTTTAGGCAAATATAAAATATTTTTTTATGGATAGAGGAGTACTTGTTGTTAGCCGTTTGTTGCTACAAAAACTTGTGGTCGTAACTGTAACTTGATCTCCCCAGCACACTCTTCCTGTGTTCCCTGCGAGCTTATCATGTTTTTTACTAATTTAAAGCCAGGAATTAGATGTCTTATATTCTTCTCAAAGAAAACTATATGGCTTATATCTAAAAGCGGAGGGAGTAAAAAAAATGACGATAAGAGACCGGGCGATCTGGTCACTCATTTGAAGCGAGAATCGAGGCCTACTAAGCAACCAGCCTGCTGCGGAGAGAACGGGACATAAAGATAACACCATTCTAGAGCAGCAAAACGTGCACATGCAATGGCCTATGGGTCAGGGTTAGTGGGCCAAACTTAACCATCAATTATCCATCACCATGTACGTACACTACCGATCAACATACTAGTAATAGATCGAGGAGCTGCACATTTTTTTGCGAGCTGCACATGGATTGTGCCTCACAAGTCTCCTGCACACATCATGGGCATTGCCCCTGCCCCTGGACTGGACTGCATTGTATCGTATCTGTACGTGCCTCACAATCCAAGTCTCTAGAACATGCATTCAGGTAGCTAGTGCTTCAAATAATTGCCAGGGCTAGACAAGAACAAGATAGGTAGTAGCTAGAGGCGCCGAGCCCCTGCAGTTAAAGCAATGCCGGCCCGCCGCCAAATATTAACTTGCATTTCGTCTCGACCTGCACACATTATTGGTAATTTGTATACATAATAGGTGCACACTGCTGATATGGCCCCGTGCTCATGTGACACTGGTCCTGCGTGCCAAGCATGCACGCCGATGCAGTCATGCATATGCAGATAGCACCTTCAGCTGATTGGATGTTAGGTGGATCAAATGATCAATGGTAGGGGGGCCTAGCCCCCCTATCTATACCTAATAATAAAGGGAGAACCGTTTCCGTAGTTTCATCCGTCGGGTGGTTTCGTCCGCCATTCCTTCAATCGATCTATCGCTGAAAAACGTTTCATAGGTTGCTCCGATTGCTAAACAAAACGGTTTCGTCAGGGCGGTTAAATCGATTGGTGTTTGTACGGAAACAGTACGAGCAATCATTGAAGTCCACCGGCCCACAAAGGTTGGAAAGGCCCAACTTTTTGAGCGAACTTTGTATGATGAGTCTCTACCTCTCCTGGGCGAGAACCTGCCAAACTCGGATCACCGAGTAGTCATCTTCTCGCTTTAAATATGGGAAGGAGCGATCGACTGCCGTCACACACGCGAGCTATTCGACGAGATATCAAAGCAACCATGGTGAACCGAAGCAAACTCGACGATCGATCCTGAGCGCTTCGAGATCACCAGGCGTCACAGCGCCCCATCGAAACTCGGACGCGACTTGCGCCATTGCCCGGAGGCTGCCGCCTCGCCGGCGCAGCTGTGTGGCGATACTCACATATATAAGAGTCGGTGCCGCACTCTCCAGCAGCGCAGGCTCAAGCAGTCGCGGTAGGCTTGGGATAGACCAAAAAAAATCCAACGTAGAGGCGAGCAAAACGGGATTTGCAGCACTGCATCACTCGTTCATGGCTTATGGACAATCTCAAATGCATGTGTGCGATTTCTGAAGATCACGTGATATTAAACTGACACACCGTGTGGTTCTATCGGTACAACTAGCTTCCCAGTATAATTTTGAATTGCAATTCTTTGAATTTTAAAATATGTGTTTTGAGTATCCAATGTTTCTATGTTTTCCGCAATCGCAAATACAGTTTAATAATTATTCCTGGGTAAAGCAGCATGCAATCATATAAAAAGAACACATTTCGAAGAATTAGTAGATCATATTATCGAATGGATTTTCGAAGTGAATAAAACTGCCACCAAAAACCATCGTTTCTAGGTCGCAGGATATAGCTTGAGTTCAGATGTGAGGAGAGAAGCGATTCAAATTACGTAGCAGACAAAGGAGTACTATTGATGCTGAAGATATAAGTAAGTTGCAGGGTTTTTGGTTTCAAACTATGGATATAAAGAATTTTTTATTGCTCACAGGTTTCAAAATATAATAGAAAAGGAGTAGAAGTTGTTTTGGCTTCAATTTAATTGATATTAACAGATTTCATACTTGCAGTATACAAACTCTTATGTAGGAAGCACATTTGGGTCACAGTATCAAACCATGGACGCCGAAGAAAAGATAAGAAAACGAGATAGAGAGCGGTATGCACGGATGACCAATGAAGAAAAGCAGAAAAAACTGAAAAAACATCGTGAAGCCTATCATCAAAAGAAAACGAAAGAGCCAAATCAAAGAACAAAAGGATGCACCGAAGAAGAAAAGGAGTAAATGCTAGAAAAACGCCGTGAAGCCTATCGGCAAAAGAAAACAAATGAGCCAGAGCAAATGGCAAAAACACATGCACAAGATAGGCAGAAGTATGCAAATATGCTCCCAGAAAAAAGAAAGCTAGAATGGAACACGTGAGAGCTTATCGTGAATGGAAGGGCATCACACCATGAAAAAAATCAATTGCGATGGTGAACCCGTCATATACCGCAACAGAACAAGAAGTTCTGTTGAAAAAACACCATCAAGCCTATCAACAAAAGAAAACAACGGAGCAAGCGAAAAGGACAAAAAGATGTGCACACGATAGGCATATATATGCAAATATGAACTCAGTAGAAAATAGAGGTAGAGCAGAACAAGTCACAGCTAATCATGAACTGAAGCGCATCACACCATGCAAAAAATCAATTATGATGGTAAGACAGGCATATATTGCAACAGAACAAGAAGTTGGTACACAAACATTACTACATCATCGAAACAAAGAGTTCTTGGCAAAGCAGAGTAAAAAAATATCAAAGATGTTACTATTTGATATCAATTGGAAGATCTAGAGCACTTCTTGGTTAGCTTGTGCGATCCTTGTGAACATTAGGATGGTGATAATGTCTGAAATTTTTGGGATCAGCTATGAAGTCATTTGTCTCTGTAGATTGTCATGATTCTTTCAGCCTTGCATTAGTTCTCAATACAACGCGTTTCATCGCACCTTTCAAAAGTGAGATTTAACATGCATGCAGTGTACACAGAAAGACGAATTAAAAAAACTGGTCATTATTCGCAAAAAAAAAAAAAAAAACTTGCCATCCTATTTCTTAGAGGTAGTTGCCATTCTCGGGGCAACACAATCCGACAATAAAGTGACCCTAATTTTTTGGTCCTTCTTCGTTCCTTAAAATAAAAATAGATTATTATTGAAATTTGGTTTCCAATTGCTATTTTTGAAAAATCAACCCGTAGCAATGCACGGGCTTTTTTCCTATCTATATCTATACCTAATAATAAAAAAAATAAGATTTCTTTTTGGTCCGTTTTTTATTGCCTCTAATTTTTGTCTAAATTACAGCATTGCCACCCCCAAGTCAATCCAAAGAAAACGTTTCGTCAATTTTGTCCGCCCGCCAGGGCGCCTTCTTGCCGCGCCCGCCTGATCCGCTCGTGTTGGTAAAGAATACGTATACGTATCGGTGCTACCCCGTTTCCTATCTATACAAGGAGGCCACCGCTGCGCCCAGAAGCCCCCTCAGCCACGACACGCAAAGGAAGCGTTGCAAGGAGACGGCGATGGGCCGATCGATTCGCGGCGAGCTCGATAGCCCGCGGCAGCCTAGGAGCGGCGTTACCCCGCGCGGCTGCTCAGGTATATACGGATTATTTCGGCTAAAGATCTACAACTCAAGAAGCCAGTCGATCCAGCAGATCAATCGATTCAACAGCTAGATCAATCGATCCAACAACTAGATCAATCGATCAATTTCCTAGGATCCTCCGACCTCCGCATCCCTGCACATGTGCACATACGGGACTCGAGCAGTGTGACGATGCGAGCGCCGACGTCGGCTATCGGCGAGGTCCTTTTTCCATGTCGAGGTATTCTTGCTAGCGCCGGAGGTGGTGGTACTGAAGATGCCGGGCAGAGGCCGGGACATGGACACGCGCCACGACGCGGCTGCGTTGGGAGCTTTGACAGTGAGTTGGGTTTGCCTACGATCTGAAGCTCGAGAGATACAGAATCTTATATCCTCTATTAAAAAAAGGTAGGGAGAACCGGAGAAGCGGTCCTGCTGTTTCAGTAATCCAATTCACCCCACTGCGGCATTACGCAGTTCTACTTTCTTGGACTTTTCAAAAGGATGTCAAACATACACTCAATTAGCTTGAAGGTTTCACTGTGATCAGTTAATACAACTCTTATAACATCAAGGTATTCCCTATCTGAGCATCAATACACAACTGTAAAACCATAGCGGACCTTGGACCGTCCCCTCTCCTTCGTCAACAGGAGAGGGCGATTTTCTGAAGCCTTCCCTCGCTGCAGTGGTTCCTCCTCCTCCGCCCGATGCTCCGGCAGCGGGAGGGTGAGGGAACGCCGGATCTCAGTGTGTATATAGTGTAGGGTTTGTTAGAACCTTTGTCGGCGGTGCTTTGGAGGTGCTGGCACGGCCGGTGTGGTGTTTGGTGGCGGCGCACAGCCCCTTCGACGACGGCGTTCTCTAGAGCTCTGCAGGACCGGAAGTGACTGTGCCAAAGAGAGATGCGAGCTACTGCGCCAAGGAGACAACAGCAAATCGGTTTCTACAGGGAGATAGGAGCTAAGATGTGTGATTGCATCATTGCTGACATCATTACTTAGCAAATCTAGCTTCACGTTTTTGATTTGTTCGGACCAGGATTTGGTAAGCGCGTTTCTTTATTTCATTTTGTACACAACTGCGTAGCAGATTTTAGGTACCTGATACAAAAAAATTAATCAAAAACCCTGCTTTTGTCGCAAAAGGCCGTCGGCTAACGATTGCACCCCATGGCGAGGGCCAAGGCTGTTGGAGACGGCCGAAACCGACCGGCTACGGCGGCGGCGACACGGGAGTCACGGAGCTAGGATTAGGGTTCGTCGCGTGCGAGCGAGACATCAGCAAGTGCATACGCATGCCCTGTCTATGCCACTGTCATATCTACTATAGCCTGACTATAGCTACTACAGATTGTAGTTGTGAGGATAACGCCAACTGCTCATACTTGAATAAATTAACATTGTATTGGTTGTATGATTGTTTCTCTTGACTGGCAGGAACTTAATAACCTTTTAGATAGACGCAGGTATTATTTTGTAGTTCCTCAACTTCACCAATCACAATCTGCTAAGTAATTCAATCTTATAAAAAATTAAACCGAAAGTTTATATATATGATGTCAATAGAAGAGTGCTAGCTGTGCAACTATGCTAATCGTTACAACAAGGAGGGTTTGTCTGGTAGCCGGCAACTGTTGGCGAGGCCTTCCGTTTGCCGGCTACCCATTAGGATGAGGCCATGATGCACACAAGATAACACGTTTCATTGACTTCAGCACATGCATTCTTTTCATGACTACAAAATATTCACCCGTAGCGAAGCACGGGCAAATGCCCTAGTTTCTATATAAAAAAATTGATCAACGGTCCATGCATGCGCCTAAGTGTCAATCTTCATGCTTACGTGGATGGCGATCAACGATCCATCAGATCAGATCAAGCGATCAGACAGTCCATTTTCACAAATCCTTATCCAAAACCCCTCCTCCTCCTAGAAGGTGCCTTGAATTTGAAGGCTAGCTTGCAGGCTGATCAATGCATTCGGCATTCCACAACTTTGCGTTGGGCGGGTTTTCGCTGGTGTGCCGTGTTTGGTTTTCTCTTGTCTGGTTTTCCTTATAAACTGGGCACGGTGTTGTGTTTGTATCGGTTTTCGACCAGTTTTCCTTATAAACTGGCCAAATTTTCCTCTTCTTAATGAAAATGCAGAGTTTCTGCCGGTTGCTCCAAAACAAAAAGAGGCAGGATTGGGACATGAGAAACATTGAATATGAACAAAAAAAAAGTTACACAATAACATAAATATGTATTGGATCTTGTAGATGGCATCAACACTAACAAATATGTTTTAAAGTACATGCAAAAGAAAGCTACAATTATATCATTGTAGTTTTATGACTACAAAGAACATAGGTAGGTCGGTAGTCTCATCAGATGTGACCTTTGCAGCTATTTTCATCCCACAAAGATGATTGATACCTTCGATCCAGAATACCGACGTAGTATAGTTGTTTTTTTCCTAGAAGATCAAGGTTTATATCAATCCTTCGAAAGCGATTATTGTGGTGATTTACTCAAAGTAAGACCTTGTTAACTTGTAGAATCTTCGTCTCATCGGACCTAAAGTTACGTTGTGTTTGTGAATCAATGGATGGAGATAGGTCATGGCTAAGGTTTCACCTGCAACTGTGCATACATGAATAGAATAAAAGATAATAATAAGCATAGTTCTGCATAATCAATTCAGGTTAAATTCTTGTGGATGATGCATCCTTATATTTTTTTAAATAGGCTCACCCAACCATGTCAACTACAGACTGTTGTTCAACCCTGTCACTCCAGTCGATTTGTTTATGTAGGATTATTAAGTGCTAAGCATAGAACAAAGCATTCAGATCAGTGACATCATCTATATTCCCTAATGGATCTCAAACTACTATTGTACTCCTCCTACTATCACTGGGTTTCACGTGAAGCAGCACATCACCACTAATCTCATGTCATTACCTTTATCAATAATCGGGGTCTTGGGTACCTGACAAGTCCTAGATTGAGGTAGGAGATAAAGATACAATCATAGAAATCGTATATGCAATTAAAGCACAACACCCATGTCAAGTTAGATGTACATATTGTTGCGGCATTGGGCCTTAGCCTTCAACCGGTGAGGACTACTCAGACATGATAAGATCAACAATCATAAACATTGTATAGAAAATCTCAATTGTGATGAGATTAAGAATACAAGTAGAATCTATGCACATGGAAAGGGGAAAGGATGGAGATGGTGATGGAGATGGCGGTGGAGTAGTGGTTCCCCTCTCCTTATATGTGATTTGGTGAAATGGATCTCAGGTTGTTTCTTTCTCCCGTCTCTCTCTTTTTTGCGGCGGATGTGTTTTCAATTATATAGGCCCCTCCAATAAAGTTGTTCCGTTTGACGAGGTGAAGGCGGGGTCACATGGTACGGTCGCGTCGTACGGGCGGACTGCCGCGGTATTTGTGCTCGCCAAACGCTCAGATGCATCTCTTTAAGGCCTCTTTGACTTTGGAAAATAGGCAACTTGCAAATCTTCATTAAGCGCCCTTGATTCTATCCAGAAAATGTTCATATCTACACATAGAGAAATAAAAAAAAGGATTTGCATATCTTTCCAGTAATTAGTCATTAGTGGCAAGGTGAGAGAGATATTTCTTCAATTAGTTGATTTAAAGATGGATAAAGATGGTTGTTTTTCAAGCTATCAACATCCACAAGCTTAAACCTTGATCGTCCTCGAGTAAGAAACCAAAAATCATAAGGAATCCAATGTTTAAACTGAAACAACGAGAACGCAAATTCACTTACAATTAATAGTCTTAAGCAACCGCCACTTCTTCTTCCTGAAAGTTTAGGTATAGATAGAGTAATCCTAAGATATTACACATGCTTTGTTAAGCCAAGACAATTGTAATAGAGATTTTATAAGTAAGGATAACTAGTCAAGCAAGATTCATTCTAGTTCATCTACGTACTTAACTCTCGGCTTGCCAAGAAACACAATGAGGATATCATTATTAACATATAAGAGTGAAGGATCATGTCAAAAGAAGCATAGCAATAGAATGTTATTCGTTGTAACACCCACATCACTAAATCAAGACTTATCAAACACTTATTTTCATTCTTTGTCTTTCTAGAATTTCAGTTCTTTAGTAATGAGACAATGCCAAAACTAAGTGATTTTAATTAGACTATGCAGGCTAGGAAGGATACTCGTGGCCATTACCAAAGGTGTACCTTATGTGGTATATTGATCCCTCAAAGTAGCCAGCGGAGTATTTCAACTTTTGCTTATGACGCATACCCATGAAAATCTTACCCATTATTGAGTTGTTGCTACATATGTTTAATGAACTTATAGCCAAAATCTAAGAGTTGCCTCCATAAAAGATCATTTGTAAGCTAGCGGAGTTGTTAGCATCCCATGAAGTGTGAAAGTGTTGTAGACATTAATCAACATGTCAAACTTTAGCATGCGTCTTAATTACCGCTAAGCATTCATTCTTTCAAACAAATCATTCAAAGAGTCTATTATTAAATCTACTGAGTTGATTGCTCTATGGCTAAACTCTAAAGACAATTAAACATCGCCCCATCCTTTCATTTAGAGAATTTTTCTTGTTTTATTTATTTAGAACAATTATTTCATTGGCAAGGCTCGGTTAACTATAAGAACTAGAGTAAAAGCTTACTTAATTAATTACACAAGCATATAAAAGCTTTACTCGAACTATAAAGACTCCCACTAGTATAATAACTCAAAAATTACAACTAACTAGCAAGGAATTTCAAAATTCAGAAGTGGGAGTTATAAGACATACCTTTCACTTGCACATTTGCATTCCTCTTCCATATAAAAGTGTTCCTTCAAAACTTAGATTAAACCACTCTCTTTGCAAATATTAAAGCCTAAGAGGCAAATGGAACCACTTTGGGAAAAAGAATAAAAGGAAAAAATGTGTTTGTTGTTTTTGAAGATTGGGATATAAAGAATAGAAAATCGGTGGCAAAGCGAGGGTATAAATGCTTCGTAAAAAACAAACCAAAAAGCAAAACATATAAAAAGAAAATTATTGGCACTGTACAACACAAGTTGCATTGGTTGCTCGAGTCCACCTCCTACTTCTTCCACTTAATGATCGTTTTCTGGCTCTTTGTCATGAGGTTGGTCTTGTTCTACCGATTGTACCTTCGATCCGGAATACTGGATGTAGTATAGTTGATTTTTTTCTATAAGACCTTGGTTTATATCGGTCCTTGGGAAGCGGCAGGTGTGGTGATTTACTCAAGCAAGATCTTATTAACTTATAGAATCTTCATCTCATCGGACCTTCGAGTTTACTTGGGGTTTGTGAATAAATTGATGGAGATAGACGAAGGCTAAGGTTTTACCTGCAGTTGTACATACATGAAATGGGATAAAATATAATAATAAGCGTAACTATACATAATCAATCCATATTAGATTCTTGTGAGAGATGCACCTTTATGTACAATAGATTCCAGTCAGGCTGATTGTCTACAGATTATTGTCCAACCAAACACTCGAGTCACACTAATTATGAAGGATTACTAAGTGTGTGTGCTAATTGAACAAATCACATATGAGCCATTCCGCCAATACTTAAAGGCCTTACATAGGCCGACATGTTCATGTAGCAGATCGCAAGTGGGCTAGCCCAGTAAATCATAGCAGACCTCTTGTAGTCCAGACCGGCAAGATTAATGGGCTGGCTCATAAATTTACCGGATCTGCTAATCAACCGAACTGGGTCAGCTCAAACCATCAGTTGGCCCTTCACACAAATTAAGTTGGATCGGCCCATATACTAAATAGGTTGGCCCACTCAATAGGTTGACCGGTCAACCGAGTAAGGTTGGCTGGCCTACTTATTAAGTTGGGTTGGTCAGCTAGCTAATTGGGCTGGCCCGTTTAGCAACTTGCACTATTAGGAAACTAGCTATAGGTGGAATGTTTGTTTGTGGCGCATCAAATAACCATGCGCCACTAAAAAAATTATGTGGCACACTGAGTGAAAGAGCAAGATCTATATCCCGTGTTTTGTGTGTTTGATGACAACAGTTGAATGAATTTAACCATGCGCAAAGATTGTTTTTGTTAGATTTGCAAGTGCACAGTGTTCTCGCTGAACACGTCATGATCGGAGGACTGAAGCGTAGCTTATATGTTTTCTGGTTTGTGTGTGTGTCGCGAGGTAACATGGTTGGAGAGGAAAAGAGGAAAAATCAGTTTCTGCCAAAGCGGTACTACCGGTACCAGTAGCGCTAGTACCGCTACCCTACCGGTACCGCTCCGCAGTACCGCTCTGGAGGTTTTACACTGAAAAGTCCCACAGTGAGCTTTGCGGTACCTCTGCGGTACCTTGAGTGGTAGTACCGCTTGAGAGCGGTAGTACCGCCTCGGTACCGCTTAAGTACCGTAACGCGAGTTATGGCACCACCGCTGTGGTACCGCTTTGGTACCGCACGTGATCCAGTAACTCCCAGAGGCCATTGCGGTACGTCAAGCGGTAGTACCGTTGTGTATCCACGTGGCCAGATCTGTGGGGAATTTCGAATCTAGAGCGGTAGTACCGCTTGCCAAAGCGGTAGTACCGCTTAGGCAGAAACTGAACATAACGGTTGGATTGAGGGGACCCTATAAAAAGGCCCCTTCTTCCCCAGCTCGTTATTAGCTCTTTTCTCTCTCTCCTCCATTGTTGCTGAGCTCAATCCTTGTGGATCTCCCCAAGAGAGAATTCACCAACTCGTGCTAGTCCTTAGTGGATCTTGTTGTGAGGGTTCCTATGGTGGGATCTTGGAGGAAGTGCACCTATGGAGTCTAGCTTGGTGTTGTGCTAGCCCCATAGCTTGTTGGGAGCCTCCTAGTGTTGTGGAGCTCGCCCCAACCTTGAGAAGGAACCACCGCCTCGACCGGTGCCTTAGTGGAGAAGGGGGAGCCCCTTTGTGGAGCTCTCTCAAGGAAGAAGGTGAGGCCTTCCTTCATGGTGTGGCCGCCTAGCCTCTTGTGTGAGGCTAGAACCTCCTCAACGCAGACATACTCCCTTTTGTGGGAGGAACTGCGGGAAACAAACCTCGCCTCGTCTCCGTGCCCTCCGGTTGTCCCGCTCCTTACTCTTACTATCATGCTTGGTTCCTTTACTTGTTGCACTTGTCTGGGATCATACTAGGATCATCTCGAGCTTCAAAGCTATCACCTTTACTACCGTTGCTCTAAAAATTGAAAAAGGCTAAAACTTAGTGTAGCGTCCATTCACCCCCCCCCCCCTCTTGTTCGCTACGATCCATTCAATTGGTATCAGAGCAAGGTTTTCTTGCTCGGGCTTTACCGCCTAAGAAATGGCCGAACTAGGGACGGTTGTGAATGGATCCCTTCCCGGTGAGCAATCACCTCCACCATCAATCGCCGATAGCACTCCGGCTACTTTGGATGACCTCAAGAAATTGGAGTCATTCATTGTATCTCAAATGAAGTCTATGATGATGGAGTTGATTGCTCCAAAACCAACCCCCATCATAGATCCTAAGGCAAGTGTCGATGTTCCTCCACAACAAGTCAACACCTTTCCTCTTGTTGGTTTTGTCGCACAATCGACAAAGCCACCTCGAGAAGGGGAACTTGATGATGTTGGCACTTCATCAAAAGGGAAGGATGAACCTCCGGTTGTGGGACAATTAGGAAGTAATCATGCGGTGCCTCCACCAAGTGATTACACCGTGAATGTCCCAATACCTATGCCTCATATTTTGACTCATGGTTCACCACCGCTACTTGAATCTAATAGCTTTGAAAATTGGCAATTCTTAATGCGTTCTCATGTGCGCAGCGCTTCTACCGAGCTTTGGCGCATCATCGAGGAGGGTTATTCACCACGGGACCCAAAGAACTTGACAAGAAGAGAGGTGGTGGATGACCAACTCAGCGCCACCGCTATCAACATGATTCACATGGCCGTCACGCCCAAGGACCGCGCTCATATTCGCTCGCTCAAGACCGCCAAGGAAGCATGGAATAAACTCGACAGGCTCTTCCTCGGAAATGAGAGCATTCAAAGCTCTCGTTTCGATGAAGTGAACAACATGGCCGACAGTTTCGTCATTAATGAGGGAGAATCGCCCGAAGAGATGTACCGGCACCTTATCACTCTCACCATACAAATGCAAGGAGCAACGTTTGTGGATGACCCTTGGATCAAGCGAAAGTTCTACAATGCTCTCCTTCCTTATGAGGAGGTAAAGTTGACGGCCATCCGCCAAAACGCCTCCTTCCGCGCTATGACATCCGATGAATTCCTTAGCGAAGTCATCGCTTTGGACATCTCCAAGAAGAATGCGGAAGATCTTGTTGCTTGCGCCCACAACACCCGCAAGCCCAACCTTGCGTTGAAGATGAAGGAGCATGAAGCTAGTGAGAGCGATGAGGATCCCATTGAGTGGGGTCCGGATGATCTCAAGGCCAACTATCATGAACACATGGCTCTTGCCGCAAGAGTTTTTGGAGTGGGAACAAGACACAAAGCTCAAGGTCAAGGAGATACTCACCTCATGATTCTACAAGACACTCCTCAAAGAGTCCAAGGGAGGATCAAAAGGGGATATCATGCTACAATTGTGGTGACAAAAGTCATTTTGTTGCGGATTGTATCTTTGAGAGAAGGGAAGACAATGGTGGAAGGCTCGTCCGAAAGAGCAAATTCAAATCTCTCTCCAAAGGTTTCTCCAAGTTCTCCTCCAACTCCGATGACACCAAGGTCTCCTTCACCAAGAATCCTAGGGCCTTCATTATCCGTGAGGAGTACTCCTCCGATGAAGGTGATGAGCATGAATACAAGGGTTCGAACAAGAAGGAAGAGGGAGTGGCCGCCATCGCCATTTCCACTCCCTCCATCTCCCTCTTCGACTCTCCAAATGAGAATCTCATCACCAACAACTCTCCTTGCCTAGTGGCAAAGGTATTGTTGGAGGTAGAACCCCCTTCCGAACCTACACCTTCCTCTAATGCTATATCTATTGTGGGTTTGGATGCTCCTCTCACTAACATGCTAGGGGATCAAGACCATATGGTGGAAAAGGAGAGGCTTGAGAAGGAGGCGGAATTAGAGCTTATCTCTCTCACTCAAGCTCATGAGGAAGAGTTGTGCATGCGCATGTCTCTTGAAGCTAGTGCTATCGTTCTCGAAGACTCCAACAATTCCTTCATCTCCCAACTCATCAAGGACCGAGATTATGCTCTTGGTTGGCTGAATGAGCTCAAGACGAAGAAGCGCTATCTTGAAGAAAACCATGAATGGTTGCTTGAGGATGTTGCAACCCTCACCAAGAACTTCAAATCCTTGGAGAGTAAGTTTGTGCTTCTATCCAAGATGAGGAGGCATCCTCAAGAAAAAGCGCACAAGAAAGAAGATGAAGGCCCCAATCCATGTTGTGACAAGCTCCTTGATGAAGTTTGCTCCTTGATAAGACATAACACAAGACTCTTGGAAATTAATTCTCTCCAAGAAGAAGCCTTGGATGAGTACTATCGCTTGAGTAAAGAGAAGGTGCCATGTTGTGATCATGAAGAAGAGATTGCCGCTCTAAAGAGACACAAGGCCAAGCTCAAGGAAGTGAATGATATGCAAAATGAGTCCTTGATGGAGTGGTTACACTTGAGCAAGGAAAAGGTTACTTGTTGTAACCATGAGGAAGAAATAGCCTCTCTAAAGAGGAGCAAGGCCAACCATATGGTGATCAAGTCCATGCAAGATGAAGCGTTGAAAGAGTACCATCTCGCAAGCAAGGATCACATTTGTTGCAACCATGAATATGACATTGCCACCTTAGAAGGACACAAGAGTTTGCTCTTGAAAAGGAATTCTCTTCTAGAAGAAGCATTATTGGAACAATTCCGGGTGAATAAGGAGAAAGAGGTTCAAGTGTTTGACATCACTCACCCTCACCCGGATCATGAAGATGAAGTCAACCGTTTGAAGTCCAAAATTGAAAGTCTCCAAATCCAAGCCAAATTCTTGGAAGGAGTCATTGAAGCTAGAGTCGAAGCCAATAAGGGCTCTTGTAATGAAGGAGAAGTGGCTATAAAGCCAAAGAAGAAGAGGAAGAAGGATCAAGATAAATAGGAACATCATGATAGGACCCATTGAAAAATGGGTTCCTATATCCAAGTATTGATCCATGAAGGACCTTCCTTTCGGTGGTGCTTTTTGGGTGGTTGATGTTGAAGCCACTATGACCGGAAACAAGGAATATGTTTTCGTCCTCGAGCCATCTCTTTCTACTATCTCTCATGGCAACAACACAAGCAAGCTCAAAGTTATTGTGCCTTGACAAGGTGGTGGTAACACCCTACCTTGTCAAGACCCTTGGTTACAAAATTCTTTCCGTTCATTGTTTCACACGCTTGGGTCTTTGTACCTTTTACAATGAACATGTGGTGGTACTCTTGTGGAGCTAGTCTCTCCGAGAGGCCACGGTCTCGGACTAATAGAAAATGCTTCCTTGTGTAGAGATCATGTTTGTAGGGATTGCGTTGAAGGAAAATGCATGGGACTCCTCACAAGGCCAAGACAACCATATCTATCACAAGTTCAAGAGTGAGTCTCAACAGACCATGATGAAGTTTTTCAATCAAGTTCAACGCAAAGTTCTACACCATGATCCTCACAATAAGGAGCAACAATGGAATGGAGTTTAAGTTCTACATCTTGGATATCTTCCTTGGAAAAGAAGGAATCCAACATATTCTCCTAGCCATATTCTTTCCCCAACACCATGGGGTTGCCGGAAGAGAAAGTCAAACCTTAGTTGAAGACACTCAAACATGATGATGGAGTACGAGTCTACTGCGTGGTTTGTGGAATTGTGTGATGGGACTTTTGATGAAGATGATAGTTCTTTGGAGGGGCGAAGTGCTTCTTGTGAGAAAGGAGATACAATTCCCCCGGTCACCGTAGGAAGGATGGGTGTTGGCACTCGCCGACCTCAAAAGTTACCTTCTACGAGTGCCAAGGAAGGACGAAGTTCCACCTATGTGGAGCCATCTACACCACAAGGCCAAGCTTCTTCCGTTGAACAACCAAGTGAGAGTCAACCTCTTCCACAACCTCAAGTTCGGCATCAATGACAATGAGGGTCAAGGCAGGGACCTAAACCATGATGAAGATCAAGGGACCTCACAAGAATCTATCTCTATGGTCCATTCTTTCCGTGCAGCAAAGGCGTCAAGGCTCCTTCATAACTCAAGCACAGTACGTTCAAGACAGTCTCAAGAGGAAGATATGAAGGGGGCCAACGGTATAGGAACCCCAAAGTACCTAAAGTATCAACACTCTCTTGATGAGACCGACAAGGCAAGGACTCATGCTCTACCGGTCAACGATAAGGTTTGCTTCTCAACCTTTGTGCTTCTCATTCGGACATTGTGTCGAGAGTGGGTATTCACATACCACTTTTGTGATATATGTCTAGATGTAAAGCACGCATGAACATAGGGGGAGTGCGATTTAAACTTATTGAGCTATCCCTCCCCCCATAATGAATAAAGAAACCCAAAACGTTCTCTATTTGTCAACTAAGTGATAAATAAGCTTCATGTTGAGTTGTGGCTGTAGGTCCTAGATACATCTACGCGACCTCACACCACTATACTCTTACACGGTGGCCTCGGCCACCAACCTCCTCCTTGAGGAGCTTTTCGTTTTGGTTCTTTTTGATTTCTTTGATCTTCTTTTGGTTTCTTCTCTTTTTGCTTTTGGTTTTTCTTTTCTCCATGTTCTTTGTGGGAGTTTCACCCAAGCTTGGCTTTTCATGTTTTGATTCTTGCAAGCTTGGTTGAGTAGTACCTTAACAGTTCCGACATCTAATCCTAAGCCAATACCTACCTCTTGAGCCAACTCAGTCTAAAAGCACAAGTCTACACCAAAATCTGAGTGTTTTTGAGATTTGGAGGCCGGTACTACCGATCCTCAGGCCGGTACTACCTCTTCGGTGCAGTAACCTGACGAGTGTCAGGAGTTTGCCCCAGAGCGGTACTACCGCTTGCGCCTTTGACTTAAGGTACTGGGTGGGTCGGGTTTCATCCCAACACATCACTTTTTCCCACCCACCTCGAGTCAAAGTGTCCCCAAGCTCCAAGACCTCGAGGAGACCGGCCCCGATCTCCTCCTCCGGCCATCCCCGGCCAAATCTCCTCCGTGGAGAAGCTTCACCCCCCTCTTCTCCGCCATGTCCTCCGGTATGGGCTCTAATCTCTCTATCTAGGGTGTGTTGAACTCCCTAGATGCATAGGTTAGGGTTTGATGGGGTTTGTGGTGGAGAAACCTTCTTGGAAGCTCTTCATGTACGGGGATACTAACTAGCAACATTGTGTGAGACTATGAACTTCATTGCCATGAATCTTGACCTAGATCTAGTTATGCTGAGCTTGAGCGGTAGTACCGCTCGCTCACGGGCGGTACTACCGGTCCAAGCGGTACTACCGGTTCAAGTCGCGGTACTACCGCTATGACTAGTTTCACCTATGATGCTTTTTAGTGTCCTCCTTGATCTTTAACTCCATGGCTTGTGCACTTATCCCCTATTCCCTCCCAAACCTATGTTGTTCACAGGTCCATCCAAGTCCCGTAGTGGTGCCAAGGTCAAGCCTCCTTCTCGTCATAATCAAGAGGAAGAAGAGCATGAAGAGATTGTTCCAACAAGGACTACCAAGCGCCAAAGGGATGCATCAGCGGCAGCTAGCAAAAGGACCACCTCATGTCCTCAAAAGTCTATGACCTCCCTCAAGAAAGCTCAATTCTTGCAAGTACGAGGAGCCAATCCATATTTGTTGCCAAGGAACTCTCGTCAGTGCCCCAACCCTTTCTTCTACCATGCCAATCGAGAAAGGATTTACAATGAAGTATATGGGGCTAAGGAATTCAATTGTTGCCCCCAATACTCCATTAGCATGGAAAAGCTCCAATCTAAGCCCGAATACTTTGGGGAGGCACTTGAGATTTGTGAAGAGCAAGGGCTTATTCCTTTGATGACCTTCTCCCACAACTACTCCAAGGAGGTGATATGTCAATTCTATGCCACTATGGTGTTTCTTCAGGATGAAGGTGGCTTCCGCTCGCTAAAGTGGATGACCAAGGAGTTCGTGATAGAGTCCACGTGGCAGGATTTTGCTAGGGGCATTGGCTATGATCTCCCCGACTATGATATCAACTTCTTCCGGATTCACCTTGAAGCCAAGCCAATGGCCAAGGAGAAAATGGCCACTACATCCCCGAAAGAATGTTGTGTGGAAGTGTCTATCATCTTCTACCCGTCTACGACATCATGAACCGCATCTACCGCAACACCATCAACCCCAAGCATTCCAACCAAGATGAGGTGCATGGTTTTCTTGTAAACTGGCCTCCTTGTGCGCACCGATCATATGAAGGGAAGCGGCAAGCAATTGGATGTCATGGACTACATATGGAATGATATGCGTGATTGTGCCTTCCTCCGCAAGCTTCCTCAATATGCGCCCTACATCATGAGGCTCATTTGCCTCAAATGGGATCAAGCTGGCCGTGGAGATCTCCTAGATCAATGCCGCCCTAATATCACTATCCATAAGGAGAAGAGCCCCCTAGTCAAGAATCATGATCTTCCGAGGTATGGCAAGAATGCACCCAAGGACACCGAGGAGGAGGAAGCCGATAGTGATGACTCCGACTTCGTGCCCAACTCCGTCAAGACCATAGGCCTCTTCGCCAAGCTCACTGCTCGCCTCAAGAAGTCCTTTTGCTTCAAGGAGGACCTCCAAGACAAGATGTACCAAGCTCACCATGACAACAAGAAGATCCGCCAACGCCAAAAGGCGATGATGAGGCACATGGGCCTTTCCGTCTCCGAGGGCTCCGAGGACAACATCACACCACCCGGTGAATGGAAGTCCAAGTACACTTGGTCGAGCTCCGAGGACTCCATCCCCGAGCGCATTGTTCGCCCCTCTCCACCACCTCATGGAAAGGGCCATGTTGAAGATGAATACGAAGATGAAGAGGACGACAAGGACGAGGGGATGGAGGATGGTGATGGTGAGGAGGACGACGAGGAAGGCGAGGATGATGATGATGATGATGATGATGAGGAGGAGGAGGATCATGATGACGAGTGATCCCATTGGGACGTTAGTATGATTCTTCTCCCTTTTTGGTGTTTCGATGCCAAAGGGGGAGAATTTGATCTATTAGGACGGGAATTTGCATGGGGATGCCAAGGGCTTGGTGCTTCTTTTTGGTTTTTTGGCCTTGGCATCATATCTTATCCCTAGTTATTCGGAACTTTATTTGTATGCTTGCTACTCTATTTGTGGATCTCTCGATCCCCCTCGGTTTGTATTAAGACTTATGTAACACCCCAAATTTCAAAACAAAGCAGAAATGAATTTTCCTTTTTCCAAAAATGAGAACCAACAAAAACTTTTCTGAATTAGATTGCTATGCTTAGTGCTCCTATCTATTACTTGTGTTTCTTGCCTTGAGGAGTGTAGTATACTTGTGTGATACACCCTCAAACCCTAGAGTGATCACGTGAAGATCACAAACCAAATAAAAACAAAAAGAGAGAAAGAAAGAAATCAAATAAGAAGAACCCTAAGCCCTAACCTTTTCAAAACTCCTTTGAATCTTTTGTGAGAAACCTAAAATCAAGTAAAAAACCATAGGTGGGCCTATAGCCTTAATATGTAAATCTTAAACCCTACCTTTTCTTTTTGCTCAATGGTGGTGAACCATTGCAAAACTTATTAAACCCTAAACCACACCCCTCTTGTCCTCAATCCTTGAGGAATAAAATAAAAAGGAAACCTCTTTTTTAAGAAAGAGGCATATATGCCTATGGCTCTTTTTGAGAAACTTTCCCTAGGCCTTTCTACTTTATGTAGAGAATTGGAAAGTCCTCTTAAACCTTATCTAGTACTTTTCCAACACAATCCTAAGTGGAACACAAGGTTTTCAAAAAAAAAAAAGAGTAATAATGCCATAGAGGCATATGAGAGCAAAATATTAAATTTGTAAATTTTAGGATCTTAACCCTAGACTTGAAGTTGAGTGGTTGGATCACTCTTAGATATCTTTTCAACTCTCAACAACATCTTTTGAGTCAAGCCTAGTTAAAGTAAAGGTCTAATGCCACCTATGCATAGAGGCATATGTGACCCTTAGCCATTTTCACCAATTCTGGTCCTATGCACTTCTACTTTTACCAAATGGTGTGGAACCATCTCTGAACCCAAGCTAACCCTAAATTGACCCTCACCCTTGCTCAAGTAAAGCAAGGGGAGCATCTTAAAAAAAAATAAGAAAAACTTGACTTGTCACCCCTTATGTGTTTTGGCCAATTTTGCAAATCTTTGAGCTAGACCTTTTGGAATTGTTTCAATGGTTTGAAAATGTTTCTAAACTAATAGGAAACACTTTAGAATCAAGACAAGTCCAATCAGATGGAAAGAAATCCAATAGTGGGATAATTCCATTTTCTTCCCTCACTTATACTTAGGGCCAATTTATCCAATCTTGACCTAGGCACCAACCTTGTCTCAAAATGGTTGGATCCTTTCATCCAACTCCTTCTAGCAACAAACAAACCTCCCTCTGGTCAAATTGAAGCAAGGAAAAATAAAAGAATAAAGGTGAGAAAAGCACAAAACCCTCACATAGGGCTTATGCCATTTTTCTAAATTTTGACCTTAGCCCATTTTGGCCTTTACCATTAGTTGAATAATGTTACTAAACATTTATTACAACTTTTGGAATCCAAGAAACTCAATTCAAATCAAATTCAAACTCAATTGGGGATCACATGTGATAATGGTCAAATCTGCCATTATTATTCTGGTCACTACTTTGAGCCTCTCTATTTCAAGTTTTTCAAACTAAACTTTCCCAACTCTTTGCATGTCATCCAAGAGGACATCAAGATGAACGCTTTTTGTAAAGACCACCTTGCCAAAATCCTTCTTGATCAATTGCTTTGCTCATCCAAAGTTGGCACTTTTAATTAAGTGGAACAATCTCCCACTATTCAAATTTTGCCATTCTTTAAATTTCTAAATTCCACCACCACCTATCTTTGCCTCTGGTCATTTAGAACCAAACCAAACACACTCTTTTCATTTTGGTCAACCTTTCGAACTCAAGCAAAATTGAGCAAAAATGGCAAATTCCAAATATGACATAAGTGCAACACTATTTGAAATAGTGATTCTACTACCTCTAATCTACCCCAACCTACACCACTCTGTCCCCTTGCCCCCTCTCTGCCCCACACCACTACAGAAACCCTAGGGAAGAGCAAGACATGGCCTAGCCATGGCCATGCACCCACCATGCCGGCCATGCCGTGCTCCCCCTCTTCCCCTTGCTCTCCACTTCTGGCCCTGGTGCCCAAACCCGCCACCATGCACCCCTGGACCTCCCTAGCCATGCCCCTGTCGAGGTGAACGACGACATTCGCCGGAGGACACGCGCCCAGCCCCGCCCAGGACCATGCCGTGGACGTCGTGGGCGCGTCCACCGCCAACTCTGGCCACGCGCCGTTCCCTCTCTCCACACCTCCCCTGGACCCTCTCTCAGCACGTTGAGCATCGCCGTCGCCGCGCCAACCCGCCTGACACGGTCCCGTGTCCTCGCGCCGCCTGCCGCCGTCGACACCGTCGACATTCTCCCGTGGACGCCGCCGCAGACCAGGACGCAATGCGTCGTCGCCCGACCGTCCCCCACCTCGCCATCACGCTCGTTAGCCCCGCCTGGATGTCACCTACCTAGCGCCGCCCTCACTCTTCCCCATTACTCGCCGGAAACGCCGCGGCCATGTCGACTCCGCCGCAGACCTCTGACCACCTCGCGTCGCTATAAAAGGAAGCCTCCTCCCACGGATTTCTTCACACCATCCTCGTCGCCCCACTCCCCTCGATCTCCTCGACCACCTCCTCGCCTCGATTAGCCACCGGAGCCCTCCAATTTCTCGCTGGAGCCCGCGGCGGACCTGAGATCGCCGCCGTCGATTTAGGCCGCCATTCGAGCCGTCGTCTGCGCCATCTGCTTCCTCGTCATCGACAACGTCGTCGCCGCACGTCGCCGCCGCTCGCCGGAGTCCCAGCTCGCCGTCGACCCCCGTGCCACGCCGCGCCAGCAAGCTCTCCCCTCGACGGAGACGACGCACCTCGACCGCCCGATCTGCATCTAATCCAACCGCCCACATTCCCCCGTACCGTTTCGGTGAGTTTCACTCACTGACGCGCGGGCCCCTTTGTCAGCTGGCCCGCAGAGCTAGCTGGGCTGGCCTGGGCCGTGTTTAAATCTTTCGGCCCGTTTAGTTTCCCGCCAGCCCGCCTAGTTGATTTTATTTAAATCCAATTCAAACTTTTCCAATACTGCCTCCACTTTGAAATTTAACCATTTCAATTTGGCTAAACCAAATCTAGCAAATTTTATACCGTTGGAAAGCTTAGGAAAAGATCTATCCGATGCCACTGGCCTCATGGTCAATCTCTGTGTAGAATTAATCTGACAAAAATAACAATTCAGGGACTTTTCTGCCTTAGAATAATTCTTAAAAATCAACCAAAATAGCTATTTAGTAAATTCCAACTCCTTTAGCTCACATTTGACTTACACTAATTGTTTATGAAATAAAATGGTGTGGTCACTTTGCATGATCATGCCCTAGTTGAAGAAATGTGCAATATGACTAGTTTAACTAGTTGATATTGTCCAAAATTTATTAAGTAATGCATATGAAGTCTTATGCTTCATTTAAATTCCTGTCTCCAATGAATTCATGTGATGTTTGGACCCCTGGCCAAACTCACTTATATGAATTACTTAGAGATTTAAATCATATGTAGTGTTATTAAATGGTATGGGGTATTCTACCTCATTTAAATCTATTTCTCAAATAATGATAATGAATGGTTGACCTGAGTCAACATGATTTCATGTATGATTGTTTGAGAAATTAAATCTTAAAAAGATTTCAATAAGAGAGAAGTGTTTCTCCAACCCTAGATGGAAATTATCATTTCCATGTAGGGAGAAGAAATTATTTTCCTCAAGCCTTACAACCAATGCACCCTAAGTGTAGTTTTTGTGTGAATAGAATAAATGGGTGTAATTACACTTGATGTTAGAATAGCCAATGAATTGTTGAGGTGGTACAATCACCTCAATGGTAGTTGCTAACCTAGTTACCACTATGTGTTAAATCTTATGAGAGGTTTCCTTCTCATTTAAATCTTGTTCTCAAGTATTTCAACATGAGGTATGGACCATGGTCTATATAATCTCATATTGAGTATTTGGTGACCTTAAAATCATGACCCTTTTAGTATTAAATTGTATGAGGTTGGAACCTCATTTAAATCTTTTTCCTACATGATGAGTATGAAGAGGTTGACTTTGGGTCAACCTAGGTCATATTTTGTTCATGAGAGGAAGTTATTCCTCTAATTAATTAAAAGAAAACACCCAAGTTAGTATGAGAGGAAATTATTTTTCTTGAATAAGAAGAACACATCCACCCACTTAATAGTAGTGTGTGATGCTAGTTAAAGTTGAGTGAAGCTTGTGTGTAAGTAGTTTAGTATGTAAGTTTGGTATAATGATTGTGTACCCGTATTCGTATTTTAGACGCTAGTACCAGAGACCATCAGGAAGAGGAGGACTTCTACAACAAGGAAGGAGAAAAGAACTTAGACCCCCACTCTCTACCAAGGCAAGCTATGGTCTATGAGTTTTTGCAAGCTAGTATCACTGATATGGTTTGCACGCTATACTTTTGTTGCAAGCTACTATTCTTGCAAGGTGCCAAGCCCCCTTGGAGCAAGGCACCATGTTGCTTATATTTTCTTATGTGAACCCATCCCAAGTTTTGACTTTGCCAAATTCTTACTTGTTTTCTAAACCAGTTACTTTATAGTTAACTTTGGTCAGAGTACAAGTTGGTTACTAGAGTAGTAAAGTTAGCCAGCTTTTACCTATCCAAACTAGGCCTTTGCAAGTTGACATCACTGCAAGATGATAATCTTGCAGCTTGCAAACCTCACTATGAGCAAGGCCTTACCTTATCCACTTTATACCTATGCTCCTGATTTCCAGTATTGGCTTTACAAGCTTTTATACTTTGGTTGTATCAAAATACTTTTTGATTCATGATTCACTTGGTTAGTCTTGGACTAGTACAAGAGTATCAAACTTAGCCTAGAAGCAAAACAAAATACTTAGCATCCCCTTTGGCATAGATGCTATTGCTGTTTTGAAAGTGACTACTCCATTCGGGAACCTGAACCCGAAAGATTTCGAAAACCTTGGAATGACGAGTCATTCTATTGAGAGATTTTGAAGGAGTTTTTGAAACCTTGGAATGAAGAGGCATTTTCCATTGAATGATTTTTGAAGGTGAATATGATCTGTGAATGACTTGGTGAAATTTACAAAACACTGATGGTTGGGTTCGGATGCGATACCATTCCAATTTTTCCGTACCCCCACAATACCTGAATCTGGGTAGGGCTTAACTGGAAGTTTGTGTGTCCTAGTATGGGTTCCCTCTAAACAAGCGTCATCGGGGTTTTGCCGAAAGCTGCCTCTACCACAAAAGAAACGATACGATATGATGCGAAATGAGGTGAATGTCCGGCCCAAGCCCTGTGCAGTTCCCAGGCTGACTGTCTGTCTTCACTGGGAGGCCAAGCTCATGGGGAGAGGTGCCTATACTAGGGTATGTAAATGAAAGGTTATGATTGGTAGTTCGCGTACTGCGTACGATAAATCAGGGCCAGTTACCCCTGACGAACTATTGCAATTGTTGTGGCACAAGTGTACAACCTCTGCAGAGTTAAACCTATTCGAATAGCCGCGTCCTCGGTTATGGACAGTTGGAAAGGCCATACTGTTCCGTCATCAGAACTTTTTGAAAACTATGAATGGTGAAGGGTGATTTATGATTTTGAACTTGAATGGAGACTTTGACTTGGAATCACAACCTGGTTGTGGGAATGACACTAATGTTCCCACTTGAGTTAGGTAGCACAGCAAGAGTTTTTACAAAAAGGTTTGTGAAACAAAATTTGCTTTACGCAAAAATAGACTAGCGCTTAGCACCCCCTTACTAGCATGGTTAGCACTTATTTTAGTATTAGTTTGCGAGTACTTTAAAGTACTCACGGCTGTGTCCCTGGCTATTCAAATGGCCAGATTATGAAGCAGAACAACAGGGTGAAGAAGATGACCCGCAGGACGCCCACGACAACTAGGGAGCCTTCTGACGTCAGACGTTGGCCTGTGGACTAGAGAGTCCCTTCTACGTTACGTTTCCGCTATGAAACTATGAACTTGGTGAATGTTGATCCCTAGATCGACTCTGTATGTACTATGGGATCAGGTGATCTCTATTTGTAAAGACGACTATGGTATGTAATGAATGATGACTTATGATATTCAACTGTTATGTCTCGCAACAACAATATTCCTGGGATTGCGATGTATGGCATGACAGGCATCTGGACTTAAAAATCCGGGTGTTGACAAAGTTGGTATCAGAGCCATTGCTTGACCTTAGGAGACCCTAGTTAGAATGGACGTCTGAAAAACTTAGTTTCAAAAACCAATGAAGTGAATATTTGTGAAAACTTGTTCTTACTCTTACCTTGGAGATTCTTTGCCAAAAATGAGAAAGACATACTCTACTTTCTTGCAAGCCTACATAAAAATTTGCACACTGGACTACTTCTCTAATTTACTCCTCTTTGCTCACAGATGACGTACCAATGGGAGTCTTACCAGCTTGGTCCCGAAGGCGACCTCAAGTTCGAAAAAGAGTTGAAGCAACTAGTGGATTATCTAGGACACCCGTGCCCCAAGTTCTTCGGAATACCACTGAAGGCTAAGGCAGGAGAACCACCTCAGTGGGACGTTTCTACTGATCTACGAAGGAAGCTTGATGCCCCGGTATGGGAAACCATTTGGATTTCGGTAACGGGAAACACTTGGAAGGAAGGACTAGCCGAAGCGATGCAGGAAGCAATTTTTCGTCTGTGTGGACAAAATAAGGACAAGATCAAGAACACTCGCTTCATCTACTACCCAAGACATGACCCCTGGGGAAGACCAATGACCATGCCCCCACCACAACCAAAGATGAACCCCTATGAAGCACCTCAGGACTTCAGGCAGTACAAAACCCGCAGGGATTTGGACAACGCCCTCGCCTCTCGCCAAGCACCTCAACCGTGAAGAAGAAGAGTCCACCCAGAAGAGTAGTATCACTCCAGCACTTAAATAGGTGTGAGTTGTATCAGGATCCCCTTGTATCGTAGAACGAATGAATGGTTCTTCAAACCAACGGTGTGTTAGATTTGTAATATGTGATGTTTGGTATGAATGAAAAAGTGTTGCTGGTTTTTACCCTCAACACCCCCTCAAGTTCAAGTTTTAAATTCTTGAATTTTTAACTCAAACAAACCATAGAAGTTTCCCTCTTATCTTATCATCTACTTCCAATGTTCAGATGGCCCCTCCTACCCGCAACAACTCCCGTGCCCAAGCAAATCAGATACCCCCTGAGCACGTCAAGATGACTGACGCCATCAACATCCTTGCAATGGAGCGCAAGGCACTTCGCCATCAACACGCCAAGAAGGACTACCTCATTGCCCGCCTCCGCGTGAAGATAGCATCACTGGAGCAGCTCACCCCAATACCCCACCATGACCCCAGAGCCAAGTCCAATGTGACTTGCTACGCATGCGGTGCTACTGGTCATTACTCAAACAAGTGTCCGGTGAAAGCCGCCAACAAAGCCCCAAGGACTGGAAGCAACGCGGTACCCATTACACAAAACGACAAGGCAACGGTAACCTGCTATGCATGTGGAACTGTGGGTCATTACTCCAATGAATGCCCCAAGAAGCTTGCCAAGACTGCCGCCAACCCCGCTACATCTGCACAGCTGCAGCGCCATTTCGCCACCAGAAGAAAGTTTGCTCCAAACTACCCGAACAACGCAGTCGCTACTACAACCTGAAGGCCACCGAAACACAAGAAACATCTCAGAACATACCAAGTATGTGCCCTACTAAATCATATCCCCCAATCTCTCTTAGGAACCTAACTTCTCTTAAAATCTCGGGACGAGATTTGTTTAAGGGGGAAGGGTTTGTAACACCCCAAATTTCAAAACAAAGCAGAAATGAATTTTCCTTTTTCCAAAAATGAGAACCAACAAAAACTTTTCTGAATTAGATTGCTATGCTTAGTGCTCCTATCTATTACTTGTGTTTCTTGCCTTGAGGAGTGTAGTATACTTGTGTGATACACCCTCAAACCCTAGAGTGATCACGTGAAGATCACAAACCAAATAAAAACAAAAAGAGAGAAAGAAATCAAATAAGAAGAACCCTAAGCCCTAACCTTTTCAAAACTCCTTTGAATCTTTTGTGAGAAACCTAAAATCAAGTAAAAACCATAGGTGGGCCTATAGCCTTAATATGTAAATCTTAAACCCTACCTTTTCTTTTTGCTCAATGGTGGTGAACCATTGCAAAACTTATTAAACCCTAAACCACACCCCTCTTGTCCTCAATCCTTGAGGAATAAAATAAAAAGGAAACCTCTTTTTTAAGAAAGAGGCATATATGCCTATGGCTCTTTTTGAGAAACTTTCCCTAGGCCTTTCTACTTTATGTAGAGAATTGGAAAGTCCTCTTAAACCTTATCTAGTACTTTTCCAACACAATCCTAAGTGGAACACAAGGTTTTCAAAAAAAAAAAAAAAGAGTAATAATGCCATAGAGGCATATGAGAGCAAAATATTAAATTTGTAAATTTTAGGATCTTAACCCTAGACTTGAAGTTGAGTGGTTGGATCACTCTTAGATATCTTTTCAACTCTCAACAACATCTTTTGAGTCAAGCCTAGTTAAAGTAAAGGTCTAATGCCACCTATGCATAGAGGCATATGTGACCCTTAGCCATTTTCACCAATTCTGGTCCTATGCACTTCTACTTTTACCAAATGGTGTGGAACCATCTCTGAACCCAAGCTAACCCTAAATTGACCCTCACCCTTGCTCAAGTAAAGCAAGGGGAGCATCTTAAAAAAAAAATAAGAAAAACTTGACTTGTCACCCCTTATGTGTTTTGGCCAATTTTGCAAATCTTTGAGCTAGACCTTTTGGAATTGTTTCAATGGTTTGAAAATGTTTCTAAACTAATAGGAAACACTTTAGAATCAAGACAAGTCCAATCAGATGGAAAGAAATCCAATAGTGGGATAATTCCATTTTCTTCCCTCACTTATACTTAGGGCCAATTTATCCAATCTTGACCTAGGCACCAACCTTGTCTCAAAATGGTTGGATCCTTTCATCCAACTCCTTCTAGCAACAAACAAACCTCCCTCTGGTCAAATTGAAGCAAGAAAAAATAAAAGAATAAAGGTGAGAAAAGCACAAAACCCTCACATAGGGCTTATGCCACTTTTCTAAATTTTGACCTTAGCCCATTTTGGCCTTTACCATTAGTTGAATAATGTTACTAAACATTTATTAAAACTTTTGGAATCCAAGAAACTCAATTCAAATCAAATTCAAACTCAATTGGGGATCACATGTGATAATGGTCAAATCTGCCATTATTATTCTGGTCACTACTTTGAGCCTCTCTATTTCAAGTTTTTCAAACTAAACTTTCCCAACTCTTTGCATGTCATCCAAGAGGACATCAAGATGAACGCTTTTTGTAAAGACCACCTTGCCAAAATCCTTCTTGATCAATTGCTTTGCTCATCCAAAGTTGGCACTTTTAATTAAGTGGAACAATCTCCCACTATTCAAATTTTGCCATTCTTTAAATTTCTAAATTCCACCACCACCTATCTTTGCCTCTGGTCATTTAGAACCAAACCAAACACACTCTTTTCATTTTGGTCAACCTTTCGAACTCAAGCAAAATTGAGCAAAAATGGCAAATTCCAAATATGACATAAGTGCAACACTATTTGAAATAGTGATTCTACTACCTCTAATCTACCCCAACCTACACCACTCTGTCCCCTTGCCCCCTCTCTGCCCCACACCACTACAGAAACCCTAGGGAAGAGCAAGACATGGCCTAGCCATGGCCATGCACCCACCATGCCGGCCATGCCGTGCTCCCCCTCTTCCCCTTGCTCTCCACTTCTGGCCCTGGTGCCCAAACCCGCCACCATGCACCCCTGGACCTCCCTAGCCATGCCCCTGTCGAGGTGAACGACGACATTCGCCGGAGGACACGCGCCCAGCCCCGCCCAGGACCATGCCGTGGACGTCGTGGGCGCGTCCACCGCCAACTCTGGCCACGCGCCGTTCCCTCTCTCCACACCTCCCCTGGACCCTCTCTCAGCACGTTGAGCATCGCCGTCGCCGCGCCAACCCGCCTGACACGGTCCCGTGTCCTCGCGCCGCCTGCCGCCGTCGACACCGTCGACATTCTCCCGTGGACGCCGCCGCAGACCAGGACGCAATGCGTCGTCGCCCGACCGTCCCCCACCTCGCCATCACGCTCGTTAGCCCCGCCTGGATGTCACCTACCTAGCGCCGCCCTCACCCATCCCCATTACTCGCCGGAAACGCCGCGGCCATGTCGACTCCGCCGCAGACCTCTGACCACCTCGCGTCGCTATAAAAGGAAGCCTCCTCCCACGGATTTCTTCACACCATCCTCGTCGCCCCACTCCCCTCGATCTCCTCGACCACCTCCTCGCCTCGATTAGCCACCGGAGCCCTCCAATTTCTCGCTGGAGCCCGCGGCGGACCTGAGATCGCCGCCGTCGATTTAGGCCGCCATTCGAGCCGTCGTCTGCGCCATCTGCTTCGTCGTCATCGACAACGTCGTCGCCGCACGTCGCCGCCGCTCGCCGGAGTCCCAGCTCGCCGTCGACCCCCGTGCCTCGCCACGCCAGCAAGCTCTCCCCTCGACGGAGACGACGCACCTCGGCCGCCCGATCTGCATCTAATCCAACCGCCCACATTCCCCCGTACCGTTTCGGTGAGTTTCACTCACTGACGCGCGGGCCCCTTTGTCAGCTGGCCCGCAGAGCTAGCTGGGCTGGCCTGGGCCGTGTTTAAATCTTTCGGCCCGTTTAGTTTCCCGCCAGCCCGCCTAGTTGATTTTATTTAAATCCAATTCAAACTTTTCCAATACTGCCTCCACTTTGAAATTTAACCATTTCAATTTGGCTAAACCAAATCTAGCAAATTTTATACCGTTGGAAAGCTTAGGAAAAGATCTATCCGATGCCACTGGCCTCATGGTCAATCTCTGTGTAGAATTAATCTGAAAAAAATAACAAGTCAGGGACTTTTCTGCCTTAGAATAATTCTTAAAAATCAACCAAAATAGCTATTGAGTAAATTCCAACTCCTTTAGCTCACATTTGACTTACACTAATTGTTTATGAAATAAAATGGTGTGGTCACTTTGCATGATCATGCCCTAGTTGAAGAAATGTGCAATATGACTAGTTTAACTAGTTGATATTGTCCAAAATTTATTAAGTAATGCATATGAAGTCTTATGCTTCATTTAAATTCCTGTCTCCAATGAATTCATGTGATGTTTGGACCCCTGGCCAAACTCACTTATATGAATTACTTAGAGATTTAAATCATATGTAGTGTTATTAAATGGTATGGGGTATTCTACCTCATTTAAATCTATTTCTCAAATAATGATAATGAATGGTTGACCTGAGTCAACATGATTTCATGTATGATTGTTTGAGAAATTAAATCTTAAAAAGATTTCAATAAGAGAGAAGTGTTTCTCCAACCCTAGATGGAAATTATCATTTCCATGTAGGGAGAAGAAATTATTTTCCTCAAGCCTTACAACCAATGCACCCTAAGTGTAGTTTTTGTGTGAATAGAATAAATGGGTGTAATTACACTTGATGTTAGAATAGCCAATGAATTGTTGAGGTGGTACAATCACCTCAATGGTAGTTGCTAACCTAGTTACCACTATGTGTTAAATCTTATGAGAGGTTTCCTTCTCATTTAAATCTTGTTCTCAAGTATTTCAACATGAGGTATGGACCATGGTCTATATAATCTCATATTGAGTATTTGGTGACCTTAAAATCATGACCCTTTTAGTATTAAATTGTATGAGGTTGGAACCTCATTTAAATCTTTTTCCTACATGATGAGTATGAAGAGGTTGACTTTGGGTCAACCTAGGTCATATTTTGTTCATGAGAGGAAGTTATTCCTCTAATTAATTAAAAGAAAACACCCAAGTTAGTATGAGAGGAAATTATTTTTCTTGAATAAGAAGAACACATCCACCCACTTAATAGTAGTGTGTGATGCTAGTTAAAGTTGAGTGAAGCTTGTGTGTAAGTAGTTTAGTATGTAAGTTTGGTATAATGATTGTGTACCCGTATTCGTATTTTAGACGCTAGTACCGGAGACCATCAGGAAGAGGAGGACTTCTACAACAAGGAAGGAGAAAAGAACTTAGACCCCCACTCTCTACCAAGGCAAGCTATGGTCTATGAGTTTTTGCAAGCTAGTATCACTGATATGGTTTGCACGCTATACTTTTGTTGCAAGCTACTATTCTTGCAAGGTGCCAAGCCCCCTTGGAGCAAGGCACCATGTTGCTTATATTTTCTTATGTGAACCCATCCCAAGTTTTGACTTTGCCAAATTCTTACTTGTTTTCTAAACCAGTTACTTTATAGTTAACTTTGGTCAGAGTACAAGTTGGTTACTAGAGTAGTAAAGTTAGCCAGCTTTTACCTATCCAAACTAGGCCTTTGCAAGTTGACATCACTGCAAGATGATAATCTTGCAGCTTGCAAACCTCACTATGAGCAAGGCCTTACCTTATCCACTTTATACCTATGCTCCTGATTTCCAGTATTGGCTTTACAAGCTTTTATACTTTGGTTGTATCAAAATACTTTTTGATTCATGATTCACTTGGTTAGTCTTGGACTAGTACAAGAGTATCAAACTTAGCCTAGAAGCAAAACAAAATACTTAGCATCCCCTTTGGCATAGATGCTATTGCTGTTTTGAAAGTGACTACTCCATTCGGGAACTGGGAACTGAAAAGATTTCGAAAACCTTGGAATGACGAGTCATTCTATTGAGAGATTTTGAAGGAGTTTTTGAAACCTTGGAATGAAGAGGCATTTTCCATTGAATGATTTTTGAAGGTGAATATGATCTGTGAATGACTTGGTGAAATTTACAAAACACTGATGGTTGGGTTCGGATGCGATACCATTCCAATTTTTCCGTACCCCCACAATACCTGAATCTGGGTAGGGCTTAACTGGAAGTTTGTGTGTCCTAGTATGGGTTCCCTCTAAACAAGCGTCATCGGGGTTATGCCAAAAGCTGCCTCTACCACAAAAGAAACGATACGATATGATGCGAAATGAGGTGAATGTCCGGCCCAAGCCCTGTGCGGTTCCTGTGGTATCTGTCTTCACTGGGAGGCCAAGCTCATGGGGAGAGGTGCCTATACTAGGGTATGTAAATGAAAGGTTATGATTGGTAGTTCGCGTACTGCGTACGATAAATCAGGGCCAGTTACCCCTGATGAACTATTGCAATTGTTGTGGCACAAGTGTAGAACCTCTGCAGAGTTAAACCTATTCGAATAGCCGTGTCCTCGGTTATGGACAGTTGGAAAGGCCATACTGTTCCGTCATCAGAACTTTTTGAAAACTATGAATGGTGAAGGGTGATTTATGATTTTGAACTTGAATGGAGACTTTGACTTGGAATCACAACCTGGTTGTGGGAATGACACTAATGTTCCCACTTGAGTTAGGTAGCACAGCAAGAGTTTTTACAAAAAGGTTTGTGAAACAAAATTTGCTTTACGCAAAAATAGACTAGCGCTTAGCACCCCCTTACTAGCATGGTTAGCACTTATTTTAGTATTAGTTTGCGAGTACTTTAAAGTACTCACGGCTGTGTCCCTGGCTATTCAAATGGCCAGATTATGAAGCAGAACAACAGGGTGAAGAAGATGACCCGCAGGACGCCCACGACAACTAGGGAGCCTTCTGACGTCAGACGTTGGCCTGTGGACTAGAGAGTCCCTTCTACGTTACGTTTCCGCTATGAAACTATGAACTTGGTGAATGTTGATCCCTAGATCGACTCTGTATGTACTATGGGATCAGGTGATCTCTATTTGTAAAGACGACTATGGTATGTAATGAATGATGACTTATGATATTCAACTGTTATGTCTCGCAACAACAATATTCCTGGGATTGCGATGTATGGCATGACAGGCATCTGGACTTAAAAATCCGGGTGTTGACAACTTATTCGTGGTAGCCTATATTGGTCTTCATTATTTATCCCTTGTTGGCTACATCAATTCTATGGAGGCACTTATTGTGAGTTTGGGTTTTCTCAAGGCAAAGGTATGACAAATCTACCCAAAAGCTCTTTGCATGATCATGTGTTGCCTCCATAGTGTGCATATGCTATATGATCTTGTCAAATATCCTTGTTGCATCTGTCCATGGTTTGTAGAATCTAGGGGGAGTTGTTCCTCTAGGATGTGTGCATTTGTATACAAATGCATATTCCAAATATGCACACATCTAGGGAGAGTTCCGTCTACTTTTGCAAATCAAGAACCTTATCACAATATCTTATTCTATATTGCAAATTCTTGTGTTGTCATCAAACTCCAAAAAGGGGGAGATTGAAAGAGCAAGATCTATATCCCGTGTTTTGTGTGTTTGATGACAACACTTGAAAGAATTTAACCGTGCGCAAAGATTGTTTTTGTTAGATTTGCAAGTGCACGGTGCCCTCGCTGAACACGTCATGATCGGAGGACTGAAGCGTAGCTTATAGGTTTTCTGGTTTTGTGTTTGTGTCGCGAGGTAACATGGTTGGCGAGGAAAAGAGGAAAAATCAGTTTCTGCCAAAGCGGTACTACCGGTACCTGTAGCGGTAGTACCACTACCCGACCGGTACCGCTCCGCAGTACCTCTGGAGGTTTTACACTGAAAAGTTCCACAGTGAGCTTTGTGGTACCTCTGTGGTACCTTGAGCGGTAGTACCGCTTGGGAGCGGTAGTACCGCCTCAGTACCGCTTAAGTACCGTAACGCGAGTTACGGCACCACCGTTGTGGTACCGCTTTGGTACTGCACGTGATCCAGTAACTCCCAGAGGCCATTGTGGTACCTCAAGCGGTACCGTAGGTGGTAGTACCGTTGTGTGTCCACGTGGCCAAATCTGTGGGAAATTTCGAATCCAGAGCGGTACTACCGCTTGCCAAAGCGGTAGTACAGCTTAGGCAGAAACTGAACATAACGGTTGGATTAAGGGGACCCTATAAAAAGGCCCCTTCTTCCCCAGCTCGTTTTTAGCTCTTCTCTCTCTCTCCTCCATTGTTGCTGAGCTCAATCCTTGTGGATCTCCCGACCTACCCAATCAATCTTGCCCAAATTCGGAGGAGTGGTGGAGGAGGCCCCGATCTATCAATCTACCAAGAGAGAATTTACCAATTCGTGCTAGTCCTTAGTGGATCTTGTTGTGAGGGTTCCTATGGTGGGATCTTGGAGGAAGTGCACATATGGAGGCTAGCTTGGTGTTGTGCTAGCCCCATAGGTTGTTGGGAGCCTCCTAGTGTTGTGGAGCTCGCCCCAACCTTGTGAAGGAACCACCGCCTCGACTGGTGCCTTAGTGGAGAAGGGGGAGCCCCTTTGTGGAGCTCTCTTGAGGAAGAAGGTGAGACCTTCCTTCGTGGTGTGGCCGCCTAGCCTCTTGTGTGAGGCTAGCACCTCCTCAACGCAGACGTACTCCCTTTTTTGGGAGGAAATGTGGGAAACAAACCTCGCCTCGTCTCCGCGCCCTCCGGTTGTTCCGCTCCTTACTTTTACTATCATGTTTGGTTCCTTTACTTGTTGCACTTGTCTAGGATCATACTAGGATCATCTTGAGCTTCAAAGCTATCACCTTTACTTCCGTTGCACTAAAAATTGAAAAAGGCTAAAACTTAGTGTAGCGTCCATTCACCCCCCCTCTTGTTCGCTACGATCCATTCACTGAGGCACGTGCGCCGCTAAATAATGGTATTTCTGTGGTGCACCGACTCTCCACGCGCTACAAAATGTGACATTTCTGTGGCGCACCAACTCTCCATGCGCCACGGAAATTTAGTGGGCCCCGCGGCCAATTACTGGGTTGACCAATTCTGATTATTTCTATGGCGCATGGAGCTACCATGTGCCACAAAAATTTTCGAACCGTCCACGCACACCCCCTTCCCCCAGTAGATCGCCTTCTTAGTGTTCAAAAAAGCACAGAAAATTATAAAAACTTTAAAAAATCCTTTTAATTGTACTTATATTAAGAGGTGCACTTGTAGGGAAAATTGGAAAAGTCGTGAATTTTGATGTATTTTGCAAAAAAAAAATCATGAAATTTTCAAATGGCTTTTCTGGTTGCATAAGAAGTCAGAAAACTACACATAATATATCATAATTACCGGGAAAAAAATTTACATCTGAATTGCACGCCGAAGGCGGTTCTGAAATTTACATAATTGGCATATTCGAAAATAGTAAAAAAAATTAAGGCAAAGTCAAGATTTTTTCCTGCAAA
Source organism: Lolium perenne (assembly GCF_019359855.2). Taxonomy (NCBI): domain Eukaryota; kingdom Viridiplantae; phylum Streptophyta; class Magnoliopsida; order Poales; family Poaceae; genus Lolium; species Lolium perenne. The sequence goes on along the minus strand of NC_067248.2, from coordinate 38,506,690 downwards.
AATAAAAAATACAAAAAATAATTCTTTGGCACACTAAATACACATGCGTCATAGAATTTTTTTCAAATTTAAAATCCAACGGCGCCCTTTCCCTCTCTCTTTTGTCCTCCTCCTCCACTTCTCTTCCATTTCACCTTCTCCTCCACTTCTAGTTCCCCTTCTCCTCCACTTTCCCTACTCTCCTTCTCCTTCCTCCTCTCCTCCACCTCCAGCCTCCTCCACCACCCATCGACCTCCTCCTCCATACTCGGCGATCTCCTCCTCCTCCACCCACCCACCCACCACTTACGGTCGACCTCCTCCTCCTCCTCCGCCCACCCCACCCACCTCCAGCGACCTCCGGCTAGTTTCAAAAAAAATCCGGCGAAATTCTAGCGGCCCCAGATCTGGCTGCCATTTTTTTAAAAATTCAAAAAAAAATTATGGGCGCACCACCGCTGCGTGCACCACAGAAAATTTTCTGTGGAGCATGCCTGCCTGGTGCGCCACATAAATGTCACTTTCTGTGTCACATGGGTCCGTACGCCAAAGAATTCACATTTTTATGGCGTGGATTTAGTGGCGCACCCTCCGTGCGCCATAGAATTCCAAAATGGTGCGCCACTAATGAGCCTTTTCCTACTAGTGTTGATAGGTAAACCAAATCAGTTAGTGGCATGTTTGCTCAGCGGGTTGGCCTGTTTATTTAGTTAACCAGTCAAACTAAGCAAGTTGAACCAGCCCGCCTACTAAATGGATCGGCTTGCCTACTAAACGGGTCAGCCCGTTTAATAACTTGACATGTAAACCAAGTCAATCGGCCCGGTGTGCGTGCTAACTGGGCTGACCTAGTTAAGTGGTTGACTGATCAAACCAAGTCGGTTGGCTCGGCTCGTAAACTAAGCGGACCGATGTTGACAAGGGATTAACTTATCAATGCCTACAGGTTGTAGACTAGGGTTTAGTTGGAAGTAGAGGGCAAGTAGATCTCGAGGGTTTCAGCCGAAAAGTACTCGACGATTAAGAAACTAGGGTTTGCGTGAAACAATGAATCGATCCTTTCTTTGTCCCTCGACTCCCCCTTATATAGGAGGCGGAGCCGAGGGATTCGTAGTACACAATTTACAGAGTCCGAGAGGGTTTCTGACCCGTCCCGTAATAATTACAAGTTGATATTCCTAATACAATTCTATCTTTCCTTAATACTAATTGGGCTTCTAGGCTTCATATTCTTTGACTCATGGACCTTCAATAAACCCCGGGTACCATCTTCGGCAGGCCCATTGGGGATGCCTATGTCAGATGTTGTCATCTTTACTGGGTCGGACTGCTTAAGGAGTAGCAGGCCTTGTCTGGGCATGTCATCTACCACGAGTAGCTACATCTCTTGCCCCACTCGTTCTTGCAGGATCTTGCACTGCTGCCATAGGTCGTGGACTATTTTGCCTTGCTGATCCTTCGGGAGGCGTGCCTGCAAATGTTGTGCCCATCACTCCAACACCTGCCATGGCCATGTTGTACAATGGTTCCCTTAGGTCTCCAGGAGGTGGCCTGGATGCGAGTATAAAAGCTTGTGTTGCCATGTACCCAGCTTCTGGCGTTTTGGGAATAATGTTCCCCCTTGTGTCTATGGACATGAAGGACATGTCGAGGTTTTGAACTAGATTCTCCCTTTCAGCCTCAGGTATGTTCTGCAGTCGAGATCTTGCTCTGTTACGAGCTGCTCTGTGACTTTCTCCCGAAGTACCTGATTGTCGACTCAAGTCCGCCCTTCGCCTGCTTGACGCGGAAGCTGCGGCTTGCCTCCTGTCTAGCTCAATTCTCTGTTTTTCGAGTTCCCATCTAGTACGAGCAAGTCTATATTGATAAGTTTGTGACTCTTCAGGTGTCGCCGTTATAGTCATTGGCTCTGTGCCATCCATGGCTCTTGCAACTCTGTCCCATACTGCCTGCGGAAACTGTACCATCTCTCGTGTTCCAAGCCCGATATATTTGGTCCCCAAACCTCGCGTGAGATCTGCGGGATCGACGTACGGGTTTCCCTCGTCGTCGAAGTTCTCTGATGTCTCCTCCTGTGGACGACTTGTTTCTCCAATTGCATAGATTTGATGGTATTTTGAATTTTGAACTTTGTCGGGATTGGTGACACCATCATATATATTGGTGAAGACCTCTCGAACAATAGTGGATCTGTCGATGAAGTTGAAGCTGTCGATGTTACTCGAGTCATCGCTTATATCGGAGTCCGCAGATGACTCGAAGGACATGTCGCTGAAGATCTTGGCGAGTTTTTCACTTGCCATAGTGTTGATGAAGCGTGGCGGCGAAATCTCCTCGTCTCCTGTCTCAGTCGACGACGTGGAGTTCGAAAAATTGGAATCGATCTCCGATAATCCCAACGAGATCGGAATATCAAGACGATATGATCCTTCTTTTTCGACGCGGAAGTGGAACTTGCCAAACGTCATCTCCATAGGCTCCTCCAGATATGCATATGCATCCAAACGGGAGGGCGGGTGAGGAACAAAATCTACTAGATCAGTTTTGATCTGTTTACCTCTATCCATCGCGTTGCTTGCTACCGAAGAAGTCGACGATCTTGAACGTGCCATCGAGATCAGCTCCTTGTCGCCTCTAATTCCCACAGACGGCGCCAATTGACAAGAGATTAACTTATAAATGCCTACAGGTTATAGACTAGGGTTTAGTTGGAAGTAGAGGGCAAGTAAATCTTGAGGGTTTCAGCCGAAAAGTACTCGACGATTAAGAAACTAGGGTTTGCGTGAAACAATGAATCGATCCTTTCTTTGTCCCTCAACTCCCCCTTATATAGGAGGCAGAGCCGAGGGATTCGTAGTACACAAGTTACAGACTCCGGGAGGGTTTCTGAGCCGTCCTGTAATAATTACAAGTTGATATTCCTAATACAATTCTATCTTTCCTTAATACTAATTGGGCTTCCAGGCTTCATATTCTTTGACTCGTGGACCTTCAATAAACCTCGGGTACCATCTTCGGCAAGCCCATTGGGGATGCCTATGTCAGTAGCCCCCGAGATTTTTCTTGAATCGAAGAATCAGGGAAAATCTCCAACTTTATAATCATCAAACAACCTTTCAAAACATCATATAGCTTTAGACATTTATATATTGTACAGGGATAATGGTAATTGGGGCTAGTTCATCTGACGGATCAGATACTAGTTAACTGCTCTAGTGGCAATCTGCAAAAACCTACTTCAACATCACGTCCCTGGACATGATCTCGGGATACTGGTGTTAACTCGAGATGCGCCGCTTAAGGTCTTACCATTTGTCGAGTCCCAGTCACGTTTTATTGGGTACTTAACGCGTCCGTTAGGATTTTTCTTATTATCTGTTGATACGGAAAAAAGTAGCAAACCAACATCAGAGATGGTGCCACGCCGCTCAGAACGGATTTGGGGTCTTACCTTCGCAGAGTTTTGCGGTATTCAGAGATTATTCGCGGCTTTGGCGCTCTGAGAATATATTGTCGAGTGCTTTTTCGGCTGTTGGAATAGCACGTTTTATTGAGTCAATGGATGACTTATCTTGTCTTCCCGATGGGAGTATATGGAGAGTTATTTGTATAACTCGAAATATGCTCATTATACTTTTTATAATGTCATCGGGCACGCGAACAGCGTTCCCGATGGGAGTAGCCCCCGAGGCTATAGCCAAGAACTTGTACTTGGTTGTAGGCTCATCGTTTCAATATCTGTTGTCGCTATATTGTCATGTTGCCGAGTTCTTCTATCTTTATCGGGTGCGCGACCAGCGCTCCCAATGGGAGTAGCCCCCGAGGCTATGGACAAATGCTTGCATTTGATCATAGGCTCTCGCCATTTCTATTTTGCCATACCCGAAATCTTCCTTTTTCAAAAGTAGCCCCCGAGCATTTGATCAAAAACTTGTATTTGATCAAAGGCTCTCGAGATTGCCAATAGTCCTTTACCGTCGCCAATTTCCTTAACCTCACAGCCGAGATTTTCACTTGGTAAGGTGACATCAGTGCTGACGATAGCCACGACCACTGTATCAGGAAGACGCGAGTACTGTCCTTTCTCTGACCTGCAGGCCCAAAACCCACGACACGTTGACACGTTATCGTAGTGGGGGACACACGTCCTCCACTTTTTCTGGCACGCGCGCTGTAGCGTCTGTTTAGTTCCATCACAGTAAAAATAATGTTTTACCCCTTAGGCCACGTGTAAATCATCAAGTCCGTTCGTAGATCATCCAACGGTGCGACGTTTTGACTGTACCTACTATAAATAGCCATCGTCTTCCTCCGTCAATCCCCTTCGCTGCGCTGCACCTCTGTTCTCTCTCCAAAAAATCTCCCATTGCACCCCATACTTCCTGAGCTCAGCCATACTCTCCCTCACGCCTTCGCCATTGTTGATGCCACCCCGCGCAAGACTCACCAGGCACAGCACACCGGAATCCAAGATGGCAGCACAAGATCTGGGGACAACGGAGTGGGAAAGGTCGAAGATCTCCAACCAGGACATCAACTTGATGAAGAATCTCGGGCTGATGAACAAGAAAGACACTCTGCGCTTCCCCAGCGAGGAGAGCTACCCGACGCCTCCTACCGGATATCGGGTTAGCTTCGTTGACCACCTTATCCGCGGCCTCTCTGTTCCTATCCACGATTTCCTCCGCGGTCTTCTTTTTGTGTACGGGTTGCAGCTTCACCAGCTGACTCCAATTCCATCCACCATGTCTCTATTTTCATTACTCTTTGCGAATGCTTTCTCGGAGTCCATCCTAATTGGGCTCTGTGGAAACGCATCTTCTGCCTCCATCGTAATGGCTCCCACAACATCGCCTACAACATAGGCGGTGTTGTTATTTGCGTTTGCCCTGATGTCGAATACTTTGACGTCAAATTTCCCGACGCCGTTCAAGGGTGGCGCAAAAGATGGTTGTACGTCCACGAGGAGTGCCTTGACTCAGTGGAATATAATCGCTCCTTTTGATGGAGGTGCCGAAATTCTTCGCCGCCGGTCCTGGGACGCGGAGGCCACTGAAGAGGGGAAAACAGCGATAGAGGCGCTGATGTCTCGTATCCGCAAGCTTCAAAATACCCGTGGCAAGGAATTTTCGGGTATCCTAATTACAGCATATTTCCTTAGGATTAGAGTGCAGCCTTTACAAGCTCGCAAAAATCCCCTCTGGATGTACGCTGGCGAGGAAGATGTCGACCGGCTCTCCAAGGACCTTACTGTAAAGGACTTGGAGAAGCTTGTCCGAAGAATTTCGTCGCTCAGCAAGAAAGATGCTATTCCATCCTCTTGCCGCGTGGAGCCATACAGCGGCACCAACGCCCTCCACAAGGTAAATTTTATCGACTACTATTTTGCCCTTTCGAATTTTTTAACATTTGTCGACTACTATTTTGCTAACACCCCTTATATAACTTCTTGTCGACATATCTTGTCCTTGTAGAATCATCAAGTTCTAGCTTCTCTTCCTCCTCTTCCTGAAGGCGGGGAAGTCGAAGAATGGGCTGTTGTCACCAACGACAACCAGGGTACTTCTCGCCCTGAGAGTGAAATCGCGGGTTCCCACAAATCCGTGGCTTCCTCTGAAAGAGAAATTGATTCTGAGGCTTCCGAATCCACGCGTTCCCTCCCCTCTGCTGCTTCTCCGACGAACAAACGGAAAAGGGATGAGGTCGCAGATTCCGGTGCCTCCAAGGCTAACAAGGCCCCTCTCGAGGAAATTTAACCCGAAGAGGAGGAAAGACCCTTCAACCCTTACGACGATGCCCTTGTTAGCTCGTGAGTTTCCACCAACTATTTCCGTTTACCTCAATAATTTTGCATGTCTTTGTTTCTCATATTTTTCCTTGCTTCTATAGTGGCGACGAGGAGGAAGATCTTCCTATTGACGTGACTGCTCGAACGAGCACATCTCGTACTTTAGTTATCTCCGAAGCTCATCCTGATGCGGATGAGACCTCGCCTCCTTAGCAAAATATAGAGCATCCGACTCCAGTCGCGAGCCCCCGTGCCTCTTCGCCAAAGAGAGCTAGGATTGAACCGGTCAAAGAGTCTAATCTTTTGATTGGTGATTCTGCGACTCCTTCGATGGATGATGTAAGTCCTCCTTTCATTTATGTTTCGAAATTTTCAGCGCTTTCGACTCTCCTTTGGTTTTTGCTTTTGCTGTCGAACTTTTGCTTCCTATGTTGATTTCTCTTTCTCTGTTTTCCCTTTCAGCCTTTGATGAAGGAATTTACCCGTCTTGGTACCCAATTCATCGGGTATCGTGACCGTGCTAAGAAGCTTGAAGGTACTCTTTTCTTTCCTCTTTCCATTGAATAGGTTCTCCTTCGTTATTTTGTCGTGACATTTGCTATCCTTTGTTTTGCTAGATACTCTTGGGGAACCTTGATGGGATTTGTAGCATAGAAAACAAAAAAATTCCTACCGCAAGAATGTAAACAAAGCCAAGATGCAATCTAGAAGATGGGAGCGACAAGAAGATCATGAGACTAACCCTCGAAGATTTCCAAAGCCTACGAGATTAGATCTCGTTGTTGCAGAAGATGATCACTTGCCGCTTTCGAAAGCGCGTAGAAGATCTTGACGGTGCCACAGTCGGGCAGCACCTCCGTACTCGGTCACACGTTTGGTGTTGATGAAGACGTCCTTCTCCCTGTTCCAGCGGGCAGCGGAAG